>NC_134462.1:110415436-111615436 GCF_047948215.1 Lycorma delicatula
TATAAAATAGTGAATGTTTAAGTGATTGCTAAGGATTTTTTTGTTTTATATCTTATTTTACAATATATCTTTTTTTATTTCACCATTAAGAATTTTTTTTCATTTATTATGAATTTACCATTACCATTATGAATTTATTGTAATTTATTTTACCATTATCAATTTACTGTATTTTATTTTATTTGATTTTGTAAATTTAAAAAAAATTACATTCTGGTTCTATGTATTTTTTCTTTTAAGTCTATTTTATTTAACATAATTTTTCAATTTAGATTTTTTTATTTTTTATGTACCATGTTATAAAAAAAAAGTATTTCTATTTAGTTAAATATATTTTTAATTAGTTCTTTTATTAATCTCCCTGATATAATGATGATACTGAACTCGTGGCTAGTGCTCAAGGTTTCTTTGCTACCTGCATCATGGATAAATGTTGAATAAAATTGTATGTATAATTTTCTATTGATAACAAAATAAATGATAAAAAAGCCAGATATTTCAAATTCTGGTCATTTATTAATTAATTTGTGTTTATTTAAATTATTATTAAAAAAAAAATTGTAGCAGATAGTTTTGTGTAACCAACAACATTATGAAAAAGAAATATTCAGTAAGACACTTAGTTACTTAAAATTTAAATTAAATATCAGAAAACAATTATTTTTCTTCTAGAAGTATTTTTTTAATATATTTTATTCTTTTGTGTTCACATCTGCTACTTCATTTTATTGTTTAAACCGTTTCAACTTATGATGTAATTTTTTATTATTATTTTTTACTTTCATTTTTGTTTCTGAAGTAGAACCTACATATCAGACAGATAATTCGTTGGACATACCAATAAACAAGTTGTAGATGGCTTTAATGGTAGCCAAATTCATAAAAAAATTAATTAATTTATCAATAGTTATTAAATGTTAGTTAATTGTGGAAAAAATTAATGTTTGAGTAGTGATAAAAGAAACCTTATTATTGTTTGATATTTATCCTAAAAATGTCATCTTTACTCAACTCGCTGTATGGACTGGCTGTATAACTGAAAATCAGAATTCTCATTAAAAAAAATTGATTGGTGTATGTTGTATTGTATGTGCTTTTACAACCATTAGAAAGACTTTAAGAAAGTCTAAAACTAAGACTTTAACTACTATCTGTTGTTAAACAGTCCATGATAAGCATTGTCTGTACTTCAGGTAAAGGAGGGATGGATGGGCTCTGATATGCAAAGGAATTAAATGTTACTTTTGAGTAAAGTTTTCTTACACTAGAAGCCCATACCACCGGGTTGGTCTAGTGGTGAATGCGTCTTCGCAAATCAGCTGATTTTGAAGTCGAGAGTCCCAATGCTCAAATCCTAGTAAAGGCAGTTACTTTTATATGGATTTGAATACTAGAACGTGGATACCGGTGTTCTTTGGCGGTTGGGTTTCAATTAATCGCACATCTCAGAAATGGTCGACCTGAAACTGTGCTAGACTACACTTCACTTACATTCATACATATCATCCTCATTCATCCTCCGAAGTAATACCTGACAGTGATTCCTGGAGGCTAAACAAGAAAAAAAAGGAGTAGGAAGTCCAACTTTAATTATTGGGCACATCATCCTTTGATTGGGCTTTTATATAATTCTTAGTAATATTACAATAGAACCTCCTGAATGAGCCCACGGATAGAACTTACACCCCAGTAAGAAGATTACTTCCTCACCAGTAACTGTGAGATATGCAAATGTGCCACTGAAGAAGTTTTTGTAATATGTAACCTGGGAAGAAGAATAAAGGTTGAGGAATTGGGCTTAGAAGATGTTGGTAGTTTATTTAATTCCTTGGGACAATCTTCTAAGTTTGTATACCAATATACATGGTAAAGTGAATTTTATTATATTTTTATTTTTATTAATAAAATAAATTTTTAATTAAAATTTTTATTAATAAACGTAACAGCTTCATGTATTGCTACACAGCCACGTATCTCTAATTGTTACTATTATAAATGCATAAACTGCATGGATACAGAAAAGGGTTCTTAGATCAATGTTTGACATCCATAAATATGAAACATGCAGACAGATGAGAAAATTTTTAATTTTAAAATTCTGCATGTATTTATATGTACAAACATGCAAAGTCCCTTATCCTTAAAAATATAATCTACCTGTACCAAATCAGACAACAGGACTGTTTTCAAATTACTCATTCTGCTTACAAGAAAGGACATTATGCTATTGTTGTCATTTTGAATAAATTATCAAACTATCTAAAAATCTTTCAATCAATTTATTTAAAATTACAATTTAATTTTATAATTTAAATTTTAGGCTCCTCATCTGTTGATTAGGTTTTCATACAATCCTTAGAAATATTAAAATAGAACCTTGTGAATAAGCCCACAGATAGAGCCTACAGCTCAGTATGAAAACTACTTCCTCTCCAACAATTATCAATTGTTCAAATGTACCAGCTTTTGAATTTGTTGTAATATCATTGGAAGAAGAGTAAAAGATGAGAAATTGGGCATAAAAAATGTTGATAGTTGTTAGTAAATTCAAAGGGTCCTTTTACAAAATAAATATTACTCTATTGATGAATTTTAAAAAGTTAATATTAATTTAAAATAAAAAATAAAAATCCCTGAATTTTTGCACCTTCATTTAACATGTATATAGAATATATGCTGAAATAATTTTTATGAATGCCTTCTAAATTGTGATTTAGTTCTTAGTTATTTTTTATATCTTCACATGTTACTTTCATATGGAATTAATGTGTGGTTTAATTACATCTATTTTTACTTCCTTGTACAAAGTAAAGGAAGTATTACGATCGTGAAAAATTTCAGATTTCAATGGAAGTATATATTTTGACCATCCCTGAATACATGTATGTATGTATTTCACGTAACTCAAAAACAGTTAAAAAATGTTCAAATTTTGGATTTAGGACTGTTGTAAGATCTAGTTGTGCTCCTCCCCTTTTGATTGCAACCGACTGAACCTAAAGTGTCCAAAAAAGGCAAAATCAAAAAAAATTGGATTTTGGACTTTTTCTTAACTGCAGTAATCATCCCTCATTGAGAGCTTTTCAACAATATGTCATAAGCGGTACTTATTTTATTAGCCAAATAAAATTTTAATTAATGAAATATTTGGATCTTACAATGGGGCACATCAGTTCGAATCAGAATTCATCTCTTTTTTTTAACTTTTTTTTTTTTAATTTGAATATATTGATTTATGATGTAAAAAAATTTCTTCGATAAATAATAATTCAATAATGACAATATAAAAAAAAAATATGAAAAAATATCAGAAGTTATTAATGAAATAAAAGTTTATGTACTTTTAAAAATGTATTTATGTAATTTAATATGTGTACAAGAAAGTCATGTTGTCCACATCAGATTTTTTATTTTATAATTAATTATGATGTTGATTCTGAAATTTTAACACGGCTTCTTTTTCTTTATTCAGGCAAGAGCTAGGGCAGCTCCTTTTTTCAGCCGTAGAGCAGCATACCTACCTATTCCTAACATCATCTGTATAGTGTATTATTTTATGTACCTACCAGAATAAAAAATGTTGACTAGAAAATATATAACATGACGTCACCTTTATGCATTACCTTTCAAGTTGAAATAAATGTTTTCATAAACAAGATCAATAATACATCTTGTTTAAGAAACAAGATTTATTATTGTTTAGACATTTTCTAAATTGTCTAGTTTCATAAATAGACAATAATGATAACATAATTGCCATTTACTCGTTACATCTGGTCAGGTTGTGATGCTCGCTGGGTGGCAATAAGAGCTCAAACAGATGTGATTAATCATCAACACATGTGTAAAACTGTAAATTTTATAAACAGTCTTATTTAAATTTTGGTAACTATTATAGAGTATAAATACAAAGAAATGATTATTGAAATAAATTGGAAACCACGAAAGAGCTCAATCGATAATTAATAACCATTAACGATTAACTTTCAATTAGTATTAACAGTTATCAATTGGCAAAGAATTTTACTTGATGGCCAGTCATTATCTGTTGATACTAAGAATAATTTATAAAAAGTAAAATAAATGAATGAAATACATAAAATAAAGCAATTATGAGTATATTAAAAATATTAATTGAAAAAATAAACAAATACACATAAAAAATAATAAAATGATCATCTCTAATATATTTATAGAATAAAAGTAATAAATGCAAACAACTGTTGCTGGTTTTAATAATCCCTGTTGCAGTAACAAAGCAACAAATATTTTCATGAGGTGGCTCTCCCTTAAAAACAAAAAATAAAAAACAAATTTATGTCACCAATTCAAATTTATCAGTAAGTAGACTGTTGAAAATGACAACAGTGGTTCATACAATTTTTTTTCCAATATTTATTATTATTTTTTCATTTTTATTTACTCACTTTTTTCACTTATTTATTAACTTCGTTATAATATATTTCTTCAGTAACTCCTGATAATTGTTTAATAGTAGAAATGGGCATATAGCTTTATATTTTAAGAAAAATAGTTTTTGAGTGTTTTCTTGTTTTTCAAGTTACAATGAATTGATTTAATCATTAGCATAAATAAATGACTCTAGCTTTAGATATTTAGTGAAGCTTTTAGGTTCATTCTATTTTTGTATTGATCTAAAAAAAAAAACAAATCTCTTTTTCTGCAAACTAAAAATTAAACTTATTTAAGAGACAGAGCAAATTGAAAATTGAGCAGCATTAGAAGAGTTCAGTTACTCTAGTGAAAATTCAATAAAATGGAAAATGAAAGAAATGTATATAATTACAAAGAAGAAAAAAAATTATTTCGAAGAAAAACATTTCCAATTTCCAGACTATTAATTTTTTCCCAGAAAAAAAAATTAAAATTTTTTCATTACTAATTATTTAGTTACGGTGTAACAGTAAAAAGTATATAAAAAACTTTGAAAATAAAGTAAGAACCTAATGTAGAAAATTCTTTAGCAAGTTGAGGTTGGCTATACAAATGAAGTTTTACTGAAACGTAAATTTTAGTATAAAAATAGGATTGTATTACCGTGAAAACTTCCTGATGCATGTGATAAATTACTATTGATATTCGATAAAGTAACATAAAGAAAAACTGTAAATTCTGAAGTTGTGCTGCAAATAACTATTATTTGGTCTGAACTGCTTTGTACTGCAATGGTTAATAAAAAAGGAAAAATCAGATATAATAACAATTCAATTTTATTTGTGTATGTGTTTACAGTATGTATGTATATATATATATATATATATATATATATATATATATATATATGTGTGTGTGTGTGTGTGTGTGTGTGTGTGTGTGTGTGTGTGTGTGTGTGTGTGTGTGTGTGTACATATTTGTGTGTAGGCATACACATGCATGTATTTTGTTAATGCAAGCATGTATTCTGTCATCATTAAACAGAAATGAATTTTCAGTTTTCTTTATCTTTGTAATAATTTATTTTGCTCTCTAGGTGTGTGCATCACGTGTGATGTATATTTTACATAAATAGATACAGTATACTAATTTGTTGTTAACAATTGCAGCTTCTTTATATATATATATATATATATATATATATACACTCCCAGATTGTCCCACAAAGAAACAGAGAAATTTTCAGGACGTGTTCTACTGGTAAAAATAATGAAAAAATTCATATAAACATAGATCTGAAATCGAGTACGGCTTTTTAATCGAGTTACGGCTAGCGAAAGATTTCGCCCGGATTTCAATTTTTATAAAAAGAAGCCCTACTGTAATTTTTGGGATCCAAATTAAGAAGTAAAGTTGGCGGTTTCATATGTAATTTGAACTGGGAAATAAGATAAAACATGTTCCAGAACTGTAAATCTAGTAGTTTTTAAGATATTCGATGTAAAATACAAAAATTTGGTATCGAAAAGCAAATTTTTTTGGATTTGTAGTACAATATCTTTGTTAAATGACTTATAAATTCGGAAGATTTAGTAAAACTTGTAGAGAATTTAATTTTTAGAAAGTTAATGTGTATACACGTAATGTATATAATATACATCCAATACGAAGTAAATGAAAACTTGAAAAATCGGATTTTCATTGAAGCAAAACGGATGAAAAATAGACAGAAAATCGTATTATTCTTTCTGTACCTAATAAACATTATTCTTAGAAAAATAAATAAATAAAATGCACGAAATGATAAATGGTAACAGAATTACAAACCTCAGTTATAGTAATAGTTCGAAATTCTCTGCTTCACAATGTACAAATCACTCTGCCCGACGTAAAATATTTCCGGTGGCTTTCCGTATCATCTCAGGATCGTGAGAATCGAGTATCAACAGCATCTCAAGAAAAACCATTCCTGAGAAATAAATTTTTATGTTAAAAATACAAAATAAGTGATAGCTGCTAAATTAAGCGTAACCGAACATATTATGATCTAAGATTTTTTTAAATTTCAATGTCGGAGATCAACTCCTGAATTCTTGAAACGGTTTTTATGATCACTGTTATATTGGTATACAAGGCAAAAAAGAAATATATATATATATATATATATATATATATATGTACATATATAATACAGCTGATTCCACGTTGCGCGGCAATCTTTCGGGAGATGATTTTGTAGCCAAAAATAATAAAAAAATCCATGTAAACATAACCGTCAGAAAACGGTTCTTTAGCGAATTTCGGCTCGCGAATTATTTAGCCCTGCTTTCTGCTTCTTCTGTGAAATTAACTATACTAAAATTCTTAGGGTACAAATCAAGGGGTAAATTTGGTGCTTTCTTATGGTTTTTGATCTAAGAAATTGAATAAAAGTTGTCCAGACCTCTACCTCACTTTGGTTTTAAGAAAAACGTGGTAAAACACGAAAAGGTTTTGTCGGGAAATACACTTTTTTTAAGTTTGAAGTAAAACAAATTTTTTAATTTGTCAATAAACAAATAAAAATTTCTAGTTAACTTTAAGTATGTAGATGGTAGAGGGTAGAGAACTTTTTTCGAGTAAATTGATGTAAATAGCGTCTATTAAAAAAATTAAACACAAATTTGATAAGTTCAACTTTCATTAGAAACAAAACGCACATTTTGGTTTAAATAGTTAGAATTCATTTTTTTATAACGTTTTTCTTGTCTAGCAAAGACCTTTAAAACATGGTATCACATGATCTATCCATTTTAAAATTTTTTATCCGCCACGGCCCCCGACCCCTTACCGAATTAGTTTCTCTTATCGGAGAAGATTCCCAAAGAGAAAATTGGGATACCCCAAATAACAAAAAAAAAAATAAAGGGGAGCATACAATCGTAGTTCTAGCTATCTGAAACAAACGCATTGTTGGCCGCCATTTTGGATTGGGCGATTAGAATTTAAATTTAGATTTATCTCGTCTCATCGAATTATTTAACAAATGATTATTGATTCCGTTGGAAATTTGGAATTTTCCTCACCCACCGACCAAAAATCAAAACGAGTGAGATTTACGTTCATTGAAGTAGCCCCTTAGTATAAGGAAGCATGTCGTAGAAAACCAGTTATCTCGATTATAAAAAAAAAATTAGAGGAGGGTGTAATTTACCTATCAGCCACCCGGTATGTATCTGTCTTCTCTATAAAGTAACTTGTTCTGAATGACTGATGCATCAATGCCCAGAAAAACCTACTAAAGTAAACTGATATACAACAGAAAAAATGTGTATACATGTTCTTCTTACGGTGTAAGTGCACACTAAGAAAGGATTTTTTGAAATTCCGAGTTTAAAGGGTTAAAATGGATTTTGAATTTTTTTGAAACCTATCTTTTTTTTTTTTTTTTTTTTTGTCGGTAACAAGGTAACAAGTGAAGATATCGACTTGATTTTTAGTGTGTGTAATTTTCATGTAAATATCTAAAAAAACAATTTTTAGATTTTTCGAAATTCGACCTTGAAAAGGGTGAAGAAAGGTAAAAATAATTTGAACAACGATTGTAAATTTTCCCCATTTCGACTCTACTGAATGATTTATTCACTTGATTGGGGCTTGCAAATATTCTTCAGATAAATATCTAAAAACCATTATGGGTTTTTTAAATTTCGATTTTTTAAGGAATGCGACGGTTTAAGGCGCGGCGGCTAGACTAACACAGCCACTGTTACTGCATGTGCGACACAACTGGCTTCACCTGCCTCAGGTTAGTTGACTAAAAAACAAAATAAAAGTAATTAAAAAAGTAAAAAACAGAGAAATGAAGTACGGTCACTTTCTAGTGGTGTTGTGGTGTTTGTCGGATAACGCAATGAACTGGCTAAAATACATTATTACCCATACGAAGCACTAGGTTACTCGTGCTTCGTATGCTGGTTACCTATAACTAATATTTTTAAGATGCAGGTCGACTGTTTTGAAACTCACATTCTTAGATCACTGAAAATGTCATGTCCTGCACTGACCAAACTGTGCTCTGAAGAAATTACAATACATTGATATTTTGTATAAATTGAACCGGCTTTAATTTTTATTAATCATTATTATTCTAATAATCTTGAGTTTAATGAACACAGCGCGGTCCAAGGGGCAGAGCCTTCTGGGTAGGTGTGAACGAGCCATAACCGGCTAAATATCCACTGACCGCGACGAGAAACTCAAATAACAATACAGCGCGGGCGAAGCCGCGACGGGGATGCTAAAAATTACGATTAATAAGTCTCAAGGACAATAGTTTAAGTTGGCAGGCATTGACTTAAGAGAGAACTTTTCTCTTACTTACAATTTTATGTGGTTTGCTCTAGATCAAGTTCACAAAGCAACTTATTCATTTTAGCACCACAAAAAAATGCCAAAATTTTCGTTAAATGCCGCGACGGAATTTAATGAAAATCTAAAAACAATATTCTTGATTAAATCATTTTTATTTTTAAATTAATCAATTTGCTATTAAAAAAATATTGCGGGTGAAGCCGCATTGATACGTAGGGGGAGCCGTGACGGGGGAACGCTAGTATATATAAAACATGTTGTGTGATTTATAATTAACGCCCGGCAAAAATTGCTGAACATTTGTAATCACATTCTTCTTCCAGCGTAAGTGCACACTAAGAAAGGAGTTTTGAAATTCCGAGTTTAAAGGGTTAAAATGGATTTTTTAATTTTTTCTGAAACGTTTTTTTATTTCTAGGTAACAAATAAAGAAATCAACTTAATTTTTGGTGTGTGTAATATTCATATGGATATATAAAAACCAATTTCTAGTTCTTTTTTAAATTTCGAGGTTAAAGGGTTAAAATGGGGTAACATTAAATTTTACAATTTTTTTTTAATTTCTCCGTCACAGTTGAAGATATTAACTTGATTATGGGTGTGTGAGTATCTAAAAACCAACTCCTAATTTTTTTAAAATTCTAACTTAAAAGGGATAAAAGAAAGTAAAAAAAACTTCGATTAATAATCGCAAATTTTCCCCATATATGGGTATACCAAACGAAATATTCACTCAATCTGGGCTTGCAATATCCTTCAGGTAAATATCTAAAAACCGTTCTTGGATTTTAATATTTTAAGGGTTTTTTTTTTACATTTTTGCCGTTTTGTGACACCGTTATTGAATCAATCATTTTGAGGTTTGGTAACATTGTGATGTAAGTATTTCACAAGCGAAGCCGCGATGGGAAATTTGAAAACCATTCGTGGGACTTTTTTTAGTCTCGGGACCACTGTTAGGTTATATTTCAGAGGATGAGATGAAATGGCAATTTTTTAGCTTGTGAAAATTCCATGCCTGATCGGGATTCGAACACGGGACCTCCGAATGAAAGGCTGAGACGCTACCACTCGCACCACGGAGGCTAGCATTTAGTGGGATATGTACTGACCAAACTGATGTTCTGAAGAAATTACAATTCATTAATAGTTTTTACAGATTGAATAGATTTTATTTTTATTTATTATTATTATTCTCACAAGCATGAGTTTAATGACTCAGAGGCGAAATGAGCCCTGATTGGCTAAACAGACCCTAACCACGACGGGAAACGCAAGTAACAATGTAGCGCGGGCGAAGCCGCGACGGTGATGCTAGCATATTATGTTATACACTGTAAATGTGAAACTAAACTAAACTTTTTGTAAAAGTAAATTTATTAAATATGTTTTAAGAAATTCCGATTAAACATGAGTTAATGTACATTAATGATAAAAATTATAACATAAAAAACTTTATCCCTTTAAAAATTCTGTAAATACATTATTAATTTCAGGTCATTATATGAATCTATCTGATATAATTATTTATACTACAATATCTTGGCATGTGTACACATTTGAGCAAATATAATATAGTAAATTAATAAACTTTACGTCATACCAGATAATAAACATTGATTTTATATTGAACTTCACTATTATACATACTGTATTGCATTATTTTACTGTGTGACTTGTGTGCAAATTTACATTAAATGACTTTTAACTATTAAGCCTACACGCTGACTGATTTAAAGATACCACACGTATACATAAATATACTTGCTTTTTTATTATTCTTTTTCTTTACCTTGCCTTGTCTTGACCCAAATTTTTTATTATTATTACTCTTGGTGAATTTTACAATACACAGCTGTAGTATTATAATATATAATGTATGAAATATACTGTTTTACAGTCAGTACAGCACGTCTCACTTGAAGTACCTTCCGATTGTCACTACCCACCTGACTAAAATGACAGGTTACATTTATTTACAATCACTCATACATACACTCACACACACACATGTACATTCATTACACACAGAGAGGTGTAAAGGTACTCCTCTCTTATGTCTCGCATTTTCTTCTCACCACTTTCTCTTTTACTCTCTCTCTCTTCTCTCTCTTTCAGCACCTTTCTTTTTCATGCAAACATGTAATCAATATTTACATTCAAAGTGTAAGTTTTACGTTTTTTTAGTATAATCATTTTGAGTGAGATCATTCTAAAAGAGTGGTAAACTCTGTCTCTCTCTCCCCCTCTCTCTGTTTGGCAACAGCAGGATTATCTTTAAGAACCTTTTAGAATAACTTTGTAACATGTATATTAGTAATAAGTAAATATTTAACTTTCAGCCAGTTAGTACTGATCATTTTGTGAACACCTTCATGGTTACACGACTGTGTAACCTATAATACGAGTATGCCGCTGTTGGCAGTTAATCAGCATATACTGTTTAAAGTCATTACTGTCATTTTATTTGTAGTTCCTTCTTCTTATCCCAAGTAAATCGTGAACATAAAAGTTTTAATCATGTTTTATAAATAACAATTCATCTACTTAAGTAATAATTATATTATTTATAATCATAGTAATAATTATTATATTTAATAATAATATATCAAAACTCAATTATTAGTGATATATATATGTATTAGATCTGTCTCTTTCAAGTGCATTTTCCGTGTTACAAAACATTTAATTTTTTTTTTTCTTATAAAAAAGGTGAGGTAGTAAGTAATTTAATCAAATGGTTCACTTTCTGGGTGAAAGATTTATTATTCAGTTAGATTTTCCTAAACTCCACTCCTAATTGTGGGAATGGGTGTTTTCTTTATTAAGTCGCCCTGTTCTTGGTCAACTGTGTGGTATTTAAAGGAAAACCAGTTTCTTGCGCCATGTATTTAGTTGGTCAGTGCAAAATTCTTGATTATGCTGGCTTGATTCATAATTGATTCCATATTGTATGGAAGCAGTACAGTTATGTGCATTTGGAGGAGCCTTTCAATTACTATTTTTTGGGGTAGATATTTTTGTGTTGTTTCATGGTTCCTATTGGACTAGATTACTAATTCTTAGATGTTTAAACACATTGAGAATCAAATATTTTCTAGCATCCCCAAAATGTTTAAATTTACCATCTGTTAAAAATAATAATTGCAATTGCTGTTTTTCAGAAGCGCTCTTAAAAACAGCAATTAAAGGGTTTTGATCTAGCTTTAATGTCAAATGTGAGATCTTTAATGTAGCTTTGCAGTTTTTGGATTTTGTTCATTTTGCGCCGAGATTTTTGAAATCTTTAATTATTGAGACTGTAACATGAGTTAAGCTGAGAGAGCAGGTGATACATGTTGCAGTTTCAGTCTTTAAAGATTTCATTACCTCATTATAAAATGAACAAAAGCCAAAAACTGCAACACTACATTAAAGCCCTTACAATTTGTCATTAAAACTAGATCAAAACCTTATAATTTCCATATTTATTTGTGTCAATATGTTGCTTAGATTAGGAAATCCGCAGCATTAAAGACAAAATTGGCCTTTTCTCTTTAAAGTGGAATATTTCAGTTGAGAAAAATCGTGAGTCATAAAAAAAATAAATTAATGCTAAAGTCTTAAGCTTTTATGATTTTAATGCAATTTACTGAAAAAATTTAATTTCCCCCATGTGCTCGATCAAACATGAAAAAAACTTTAAAATTTTTAAAACGTTTCTTTTCATTGTTTTTTTTTTTTAATTTGATGATTTTTGAAATCTTAAGTATACTGTCAAAAAGTAGAGTATTCAAGCTTTAATTTTTTTTTATTCATCTCTCTAAGCTTCTTGGTTGCAAAGTTAAAGTTGTTTGAAGTACAATCATTTTTTATAATAAAATGTAGGTGTGTGTCTCTTTAATTTTTTGTATAAATGTAGTAAGTATTTAATTTTAGTTTGAAATATGAGAAAAACATAATTTTTGCCTTTTTTATTTTAATCAGCCATTGCGCCTTCCTAGACCTCCTGAATGCTCCCAATTTTCTGTGCACCTTCTACCTCCCCCCCCCACCCTGAAGACCTCCAGTACCCACAAGGGGGCATTATCATCCACTTTGAAAATGAATGGACTAGATCATCCTTTTCTATATATCTACTTTATCCACACTTACAAAGCTAACCTTGGGCGAGTTATTTCAGGAAAGCTGAATGTCATCTAATACATCTTTACATCTTAGTTGGTGTTTTCTAATCTTTTTTCTTTTTACAAATAAATCTAAATATAATATTTTCCCTGATTGAAGTAAACAAGGTGACTTATTTATGTGCAAGTCTGTGGACTGCAGTGATCAGAAACAGTTTAGTAATCCAGATTTGATGGGACTACACTTGGCTAGATCAGCAAAAATTTGGATTAAAAATAAGTTATATCTAACATTTCAGTTTTTATTTACAGTTGCAGTATTTGAACCTTTAACTTCATTGGTTTCTATATTGGAATATTAATATAAATGAAATTTATTTCAGTCTAGATTCATCTGGGTCAAGTATAATGCATTTATGGGGAAGCAAATATGTTATTTTAAGAAAATGAGTGATTATCAGATAATTCATTTTGTGAACGAGAGGCCTTTTTTGTGTGATTGTGAAAGTTAGTAAAAAATTAAATTGTTTTAAATGAGATTTTAACTAACAATTATTTTAACATTTAAATTTTTGAAAATTGTATGGGAAAAATTTATTTTATTTTTTGGTTTTCAATAGATTATAATATAAGCAAGAAAACATCAAAATATATGTTTCATGTTGCGAAAGGGTCAGACAAAGAAAAAATATCATCTTTATTCGGTGATGAAATTGGAAATAAACAAATCATTCAGATCAGAATATAATTATATATTATCTAGATCATTTCAAGAATGTTATGTGTGCTAATAAAAAGATAACAGAAAGGGCTTGCTTCATTATTTGCTGGAAGGGTCAAAGAAAACAATGAAAAATAAAAACTTGACCAAAGCTAAATTATAGTGAACAAAAAGGGAAGTAGTTGTTATTCTTCATGTTATTAATAACAGTCTTAATAATAAAAATGATGCAGAATAAAATAACAATTTTGCAGGTAATTGATTAATACTTGAGTGTTTTTTTAGGTATATTTTCAATGCTATTTTATAAAATTTAGGTTAGTTTAATAAATACAATTTAAAAACTTGTTGACAGAACTGATCAGCAAAACTCATTGTTTCTGTAAAATAAGCTTTTTTTTAATTTTATTGATCAAAAATTCTTTTGGATTGTTAGGTAATTTATCAAGAACAAAACTGAAACGTGAAATGGCTAAAGGTATTTTTGCATACGGCAAAATGTGTTGTGTAATGCGAAAATAGTTCTATTATCTGATTCATCCAATGTAAGTGAATTTATCAACCCTTCATGGTGAAATAGTCTGTCTTTTATCTGCAGGGTTCTGGGTTCATAGCAGTTAGTCTTGGGATACTTCGTAGACTATTAATTTTATTTCTCATGTGTAATTTATTGTAATTCGATAACAGCTTATTTGTATTTGGGAATTTTAATACATATTTTTCTCTTTTTTTTGTAATAAATACTACATATTTTTTTTTTTTAGTTAGAAAATTATCATAATCATAAATTCAAATGCATAAAATGTCAGTATTTTTGTTACTATAAATTTTTGTAGATCCCAGGACTTACATGTTGGAGCCAGTGCATCCGTGGTTGTTCAGTTTGCTGGGATTTTTTCCCATGTCCAATGGCTTCATAATAAGCCTAGTGGCTAAAGTACCTGTTGGGTGAAGCCAGATTGCTCGTATAAAATATCTTTCCCTTCAATAAAAGATACAATATTATGTAGGCATTTTAAATGTTTAATGACGATCATTGATTTATTTAATTAATAAAATACGGTTTTGAAAATTCTGAATTTAAAAAAAAAAATTATTTTATCCCCATTAAACATTATCTGGTGGGTGGAAACTATTGCACATCTTTTATTAGAAAAAATATTAAGACCTTAATAATATTTGGTAACTATTTCTCTTACTCAACAATAAAAAGGTTTTGTAATTTTGATGAGTGTTAGGTGTTTAAAACCTTGGAAATAGAGTGAAGTTAAAAATTTAAAACTCATCTGTTATCTTTGTGTCATACTACTATAGATTTTACTAAATAGAATGGCCTTGATTTGTTTATGTTTATATTCTTTGAAAAGATACGTGTGGGTTCTATATTCAATCTATGTAAACATTATAATTTTAAATTCATCATTTGCAAGGTAATGCATAAATTTTATAAGTATATTGTATGGATTTTAATATTTTAAAAATAGAATGATTTCTTAAATGCATGGTTGCTGTTATTTTGATTCAAAGAAAATTTATTTAGCCTATTTTTCAATACAGAAATAACAATAACAGTATTACTATTACTCTATCGTCATTCCTTTTTTCATCATACTTTCTTTTAGCTTTTAAAGTTTTTTTTTTTTAATATTTATTTTAAAATTATTGTTGTTTGTAGACCTGGTAAAGAAAACAAAATATTTATTGTAAAATCAGTCAAGAAATAACCTCTAGGTTACTATTCAATTTCTGTTGATGATTACTATAATTTGCCAGTTGTTTTAGCAGCAGATATTGTTTCTGCCTCGCATTCATTTATGTTGTCTGCTTTTTTACTATTCTGTACAGTGTTCATCGGTTGTTCTGCATTCTGTCAGTTGTTTTATATAAGCAAATGAGTGTTCCATTTTAAAAATAATTTCATAGTAAACAGTTATTATGTGGTGGTGTTTTTTTCCTGACTGAAATTAAATATTATTGCTTTAAGATAAGTATTTTCTCTAGTCCTGTTTAAATTAATTATAAATATTTATTTTAAGTTAATAAAAGAGAAAGTATTATAATTAAAAAAAAATAAAATGATTTCAGGTTATTAATTAGTAAATAAATTCTTTCAGATCAGTACATAATTTATGTGCTTGTGTACAGGCTAGGTATGTTTTTCCATGGGTACAAAAATAACTCCTCTATTATCCACAGAATTTAAAAAAAAACCTTAAGAAAATACAAAATTAATTAGTAGAAAATACAATTGTTTATAGTAATCTGTTTTTTTTTTTTTTTTCAATTTTACAGCCTCAATTGACTTTTTTCAATTTTACGGCTTTAGTCAATTTGTGTTCGGCCATCTTCTTCTACAAGTGCACTGTTCTGTTCTTTCAAATTTCCTGTACCTCTCCCTCTTTCCTCATCTGTAAATACCATTTTCAGTGAATTTCATTTATCTGTTTTTGGCCTACATCTTACTTTCTTGTGTTGTAGTTTCTTTATGATTTCTGCCTTTTTTTATTAATAAAATTTATTTTCATATAAAAAATAAGTGTTTAAAATTATTTTTTTATTTAAGCCCTTCTTACATGAATGTCCAAAAAGGAGTGTAATGTATTTAAGATATATTATATATGTTTTTTTTTCCACCATAGCAGCTCAATGGGTGAACCGATTTAGATTATAACCCTGTGAGTTGGAATCATTACATTATTGGGAGTGTCATATACTATAAAAAAAGAAAGTGTATATATATATATATAAACATATGTTTAAATAAAAAATTTGAAAGAAAAATTATACTATATACAAAATTGTTACTTGCACGCTCTTCAATTATCCTACATTAAAAGGCAATATTTGTCAGCAACATTTTCTTTGGCAGTCTTATATTCATAATGTAGTTGTCAAGATTTTCTCATTTGTTGATTCATACAGTTTTTTCCCATTTTTCTAATATCATCAGTCTACCTACATTTAGGTCTTACTTTTTCTCTTTTTTCATTATAAAGTGTCCCTTCTAGGATCTTCCTAACTCATTTTCCTGAGCCATTCTTGTTTCATGACCTGTCCATGGTATTTCATTTCTGCTGTCAACTTTCCTAAATTTCTTCCTTTGATTTTTTATCTTATCCAATTGTTTCTCTTTTCTTATCACTTTTTATTTTAAACTTGACCTTCTGATAGATCTCTGAGCCTTCTACACCTTCTTTATTATTTCTTTTGTCATTTGGAATGTTTCTGAGGAATAGTCTTGAAATGTGCTCTGTATTTATCAAAAAAGGTTTTGTTTTGTTTTCTTAATGTAACTTAGTTAAAAATTAGTTTGATTTTTAAAAGTTAATATTTAAACCTTTTTAACATTGGTAATTTTCCCCCCCTTTTTTGGAGGGCGAAAAACGCTTTCGCGTTATCATCGCCCGGAATAAAATATTATAACAAAAAAAAAAAACAAAAAACAACAAAAACTAAAACAGTAAAACCTACAACTTGCAAATAATATCACAGCTGAAATATCACTTAAAACACACGTCAAATTAATGTCACAGTCGTAATCATAAAATTAAAATAAACGTAGATTTAAAAAATATAAAATTTTAATAAACATAAATAGAATTTAACAAAGACCAAGAGTGGTATTTAAAGGTCCCATTCTCGGATAACAGAGAGATATAAAAAACTGACAAAAAAAATTATAAGGAAAAACTACATTGAAAAATGTTCAACACAAAAACAAAATATGTACACGAATAAACATACGTTTTACGTACAAAAATAATATTAAATTTTATGTAAAACAGAAATTCTTCGTAAAAATATCGAAACTTGGTCTAAAACTTCTGATCATTGTCCAAGATTTGGCGAATATTCCTGGTCAATTTAAATTTACGACGCAAGGCCGCATAACATATGCAATCCACAAGGATATGGCGCATAATCAAGCGGCAGTTGCATCGAAGAGCGTGTTTTAATACAAATCACGTTTAATAGAATCACATGTAGTAACACGGTGGTGAAGGAAGGTTGACTACATGTGTTTAGCAGCGGAATCTGCAAGTTAATTGCCCGCAATTCCCACGTGGCTAGGGATCCAGCAGAAACTCAGTTGTGTGTTACGATGGTTCAAATCAGCAATTTCACTATAGATTTCGGTGTCCATAGGATGTCTAGAGTCCAAATCTTCTACTTGGAGTGGATTACACAAGTTGCTATAAACAAGGATATGACGGTATTTTGGGTTAATGATATTCAGAGCCTTATTGATAGCGTACAGTTCAGTAGAAAATACACTTCTAATATTAGGTAGACCAAACATATAGGCTCTGCTGTTAACAAAAAATTTGTATCCAACGGTATCATTCTGTTTCGATAAAAATCGTTACAAACAGATCAATTAAGATGAGGGAGTAAATTGGGCGAGCATAACAAGTAACGAGAGGTCGATCTTGAACAGTGTACCAGACGTTAAGGACATGAATGTGTATGAATCATCATTCACTAGACTTTTCTTAGTCTATTTATTATATTTCCTCGAGAGGAGCAGAATGATGAGTCCCAGGAAATATGGTGGACATTAAAGTTTACCATTAACGACGGCGATGGAATTTGTGTGAGGATATTTGATATATATAGAGCATTGAACTCAGAGATCGGTGAGTGATACAAATTGCTGATACAAGGGGACATTGTATGCAGTTTGCAGCGTATGCCTTGTATGCAGTTTGAAGAGACAGATATTTTTACAGTAATAGCAGGAGTAAGGGGAGCTAGTGGTATCCGTGTAACCAATACCTCATTCCGAATTAAAATGCGATTCCACCACTTTCTCTACTGTCTATGAGACAGTCGAATCTTTCACAGAAATTGCCCCTGAGTGTTATTGCATCTTGTTATAGAAGGTGCGTTTCTTGGAAGTACATTATTAACTGTTCATATGCGTACCTCAATACTCTAACATGTTCAATGTGGGACCAAAGACCTCTAACGTTCCAGTGAATAATGCTCACTGAGTAAAGACAGTTATAGATACAGAATTACAGATAAATATATAAAAAATTACACACAGTTGTGTTTGATCCGGTTTTTCTTTTTCGTATTTTTGATTTTAAAAAACTCCAGTGTCGTGAGGTCGGATGGTTCCTCAACCATATCCTCCAGTATACGAAGTGATGGAAGAGGAGATTTTGAAAATGGGAAGTCGTAGACGATATCCCAGAGGGGTGGTTGTATGGCCTCCCTTAACGGGGAGTTTATTAGATGGCGTACCGCTACCTGTTTTTACTCCTGCTCGTACCGTTAAAACTTTGCGGACAAAAACTTAAGAGGGATCCCACTAATTTCGCTAGCTGCAACTACCGACTTTTTATTCATCTTCGTTAGATCAGAAATAGTTGCAGTTAGTGAAGCAACCTGATCAGATAACATCTGAACAAGTTTTTACAGCTCATTCCAGGATCTGCACTGTTGGTTATCTGCATATGCATGGGGCTTTACTTGATGTAGCGGCGGCGACAGATACGTCTCGTTTACCTAAGTTCCATGAGTTTTAAACGTCTTTTTATATTATCTTCGAGCGGCTGAGAAAAAAAGATTTTGCTCGGTACAGATTTTTAGGATTGCCTTCTCTTTAAAAGTTGGGCAGTCTCATGAGCGAGCTGGATGTATTGTTCCACATTTGGCACATTTTTCTTCCATCTAGGAATTAGTGTCTCTTGTGACCTATGGTAAATTGGGCGGAAATTACAGTTTTTGAACAAGATGTTGTTGTGTGGCAATATCCTTGACATTGAAAACATCATCGTGGGTTGGAGACGAAAGGTCGTACTCGAACCAACAGGTAACCTACTTTAATCTTCTCTGGTGGTACAGGAAGATTAAATGTTAATATAATGGAAGGTATAGGTTCTACTCCGCTTTGTCGTTTCATTATTCGTTTCACCTCCACAACTTCCTGGGGTAAGAAGCTTATCAGCTATTTCAGTTGCGTCCATTTTCAGAAGGTCTCGGTAAAAAATTAATCTCCGACTCGTATTTAGAGTTTTATGGCATCGCGCACTTATATTTATACCACCCATATTACGGAGAGGTAAAATAGATCGACTCTGCACATCATTAAATGTTTCAATCAGAATCGATCTGTCTCGCAATTTTCTGATGTTCTTCGGGGATCCACCTGAACCTGTTACAACTCCGTTAATCAAGAATGACAAAACCTTATGATAGGAGCCACTTTCTGATTGTTTTGAAGAGCAATGAATCGAATATTTTTATATTTAAGACTTAATTACATCAGAATTTAAGGCATTATCTTCTGCATGACTGTTAGCCTCGTCAGACAAAGCTGACCGAGGTCTTTTCACTGGACTGTTTGTGGTGGTTTTTTTCTGATGGACCACCACCATCATGAGATTTTTATGTGGACTAGTAATTTTGGTCCCACGAGTACCGGCGATATAATGGACCACTCCCACAGAGCATATATGTACTGGAGCTTAGATAAATATAATTGGATCACACCGGTGCCCAGAGGACAATCTACCGGGTTGGTCTAGTGGTAAACTTGTCATTGAAAATCAGCCGATTTCGAATTCGAGAGTTCTAAGGTTCATATCCTGGTATGGTAAAGGCAGTTACTTTTATATGGATTTGAATACTATATCATGGATATCAGTGTTCTTTGGTGATTGGGTTTCAATTAACCACACATCTCAGGAATGGTCGACCTGAGACTGTACGAGATTACACTTCATTTACATTCATACATATCCTCATTCATCCACTGAAGTAATACCTTACAGTGGTTCTGGAGGCTAAACAGAAAAAGAAAAGAAGGTGCTGAGAGGACATCGTTTGGGACTCGCTACGTAGAGCCATCCACCCATCAACATGATAGGTTCCATCTTGTGTTAAGGTTGCGTTTCATAAGGTGTTGCAACACCACAAAGTGTATGTGTAAAAAGAAGTAGTGTAGAATGTTGTTGTGTAAGAGTATATGTTGTAATTTATGTAGTGTTCTTGGTGTAGTGTATGTGTATAATGTAAAGTGTTCTGCAGCTCAGTGTGTAGTGAGAAGAAAAGCTGCAGAGGTTACGCCCATGGGGATCCCAAAGTCTTACAGAATAAGACTCCCCGTCAGTGTTAACATTAGTAATGTAATTAAAATTAATTATTATTATTATTATTATTATTGTTGTTGTTCTTGTTCTTGTGGTTCCTGTTGTTGGTTGTTATCATTATTATTATTATTATAATTATTAATAAATGTTTCAAAAATTGCATTCTAGCAGTAGAATATACATAATTATTTTATTAAAAACGAATGGTTTGTCATTTAGTCATTTTACCTTTTACCTTTATTTAGAGAAAAAATTTAAATCACTTATACTTTAAAAACAGCAATATAAATATAACAATGATATAAGTAACATTTTAATCATAATTGTTAGGTTAGGAAAATAATTCATTATATTAAAATTATTATTACAGAATTTATTTTATATTTCAATGGGTACTAAAGTAATAGTTACAATATCTGCCAACAAATTTTAGTAGATGTAGAATAATTGATCCTATTTCAATGAATCAGGTAGTGAACATATACGGTACCTGTATAGGCTTACATTTTAAATTTATCTGTTTTATTTAAAATAAAAATGTATTAATGCTGCAGAGATCTCTGTAAAAGTGCATAATGAATAAAAGCAGTTAATGATAAAGATTAATTTTAATAAAAAAAATAAATAAATTGTTAACATTATTTAAACACATTGTGCATGTGTGTGTGTGTGTGTGTGTGCATGTGCACACACACCCACATAATTGCATATTCTCTTATTTCACAATATTTAATTTTTAAAGTAGAAAATTCTTGTTATTTTTATCTTGAGCATATCCGTACATAAAAAGTGTTTACATGAGTAAAGGTGATTCATATTCAGTTAAATTTCATCAACCATACTTAAGATTCATTTTTAAAAGTTCACCGACCTGAGTGTTTTAATTTATTTTTGTTGAGAAATATTTGTGAACTGTTGTTGGAATCTTATAATAGTATAAATTTACATAAAAATAAAACAGTGAATAAAAGATTAACATCAGAATTTTAATTATAAATTTTATTTATTTACTTCCTACCTAGTACCACTTAGATATAATCTATGTAAATTTTAATTCTGATCTATTGATTATATTACTGGCAATCATTGTCATTCATTCTGTTTTATTGTTGTTTTTTTTCTTTCTAAAAAGGTATTTGTGTTAGATTTTTTGACCTTCTTGAAGTTGTTGAGATGAAATTTAAATTATTAGAGAATAATCAGTATTGTGTTCTTGGAAAGTATATTAGCTGATGATGATCTTATCAGGTCTCAGCTCAAATGATGTTTATTTTTTTGACAAATTATTTGTAAAATACACATTTTTGCCATATAGCAATTCTGTAGTCTGCAGCTTATAAAGCCTTGGAATTTGTTAAATTGAGACTTTCTTAAAAGTCAGTTAAAGAAAAATTAGTTCTGGGGAACTGGATCTCAGTATTCTATAGAGACTATACATTATTAGTGAATGTATTTACTTGTGTAATAATTTGTTAATGTGAAATTATTACACGAGTAGAAAAAACAATTTGAGATTATATCAACAAGAAACCACTTTTACAAGTATTTTAAAAATTGCAACTTTGATTAAAAGTTTTTAACACTACAAATTTTTTTTGCAGTAAAGAATACCTGTACATTATACAATATGTGCAAGAATTTATTATTCTATATTAAAGAATTTTCATGGCATGATTCTATTAAATATTTATTGATAAATTTGACAGAGCATAAAAATGTTATCAACATTTTTAAATAAGGTGGATTTGAAATCAGCATATTAGGCCTAAATATACTTGTTTTTAAACTGAAATGTATTGTTTTAGACACCTTTTTCAGATATGTTAAGAGCCAAAAATTGATAATTCATTTCATATACAATAAAAATCTTCCTAAATATCCTCTATTTCCCTCCTTGGAAATCTAGCTTTCACAAATTGTGAATGGTAAACAAAACATGATTCTTGACAGTAGACTGAAAAATTCATAATATGTGAAATCATACTTGTCAGAATTGATATTCATTATCCATCTCACAAATCCTCCCTGAATCATAACTCCAAGAAGGTATAATTTTACTAGTTGATAGTTTGAAGAGTTAAGTGGAGTTCAGTTAAAGGAGTAGGGCTGTAATCCCATTGCTTCTACTCTTTTAAAGAATTTTTGGAATCAGAATTTTTTTCGAAGTTGAGAGTTCTGAGGTTTAAATCCTAATAAAGGTAGACTTGTGTTTTTATTTGGATTTGAGTACTAGATCATGGATATCAGTGTTCGTTGGTGGTTAGGTTTCATTTAACTGTATGTCAATGTATGGTCGACCTTAATCTGTACAAGTCCAAGACTACACCTCGCTCACTCATCATTAACAAGAAATGCAGCTGCCTATGGGCAACGGAATCCAATCCAGAAAGCTGTACGGATATCTGGAGACTTCTGGAATATTCATAAGAAATAAATATAAATAGGCTGATTACGTAATATGTTATCCATTATTTTTAATTATAATTACAAGATTTAAATTTTATGGTTTTTTATTGTTTGTAATTTTTTGATGAGATCAAAGAACCATATTTCTTTAATGAATGTGCAATTTGTTTATTTTGAAATTTATTCAATAAAAGCCTAATTAGCTGGTCTTCATAACACAATTTATAGTTAACTGAAACTAGTTGTGGAAAATTGGTGACAAAATTTGAAGAAAAACAAAAATGTTTATATTAAATATAAAGTAATTTTAGGCTCTCCTAGAGTCTGCTTCATATGGATTTTCTGGTGTAGTTTGATGTACCTACACCAGCAGTAGTCAGCCAGCATTCTTGGGTTCCATTTCTCTGGTAGTGTGTTTCCATAGTGGATATTTCCTGTTGAAAGCGTTCTCCATGTTCATCACTCAAAGTTCGTAGATTGGTAGGGAAAAAATACAGATGAGAAAGTAAGAAGTGGATTTTTAGTGACATAACAGTCAAGTACTTTATAGTTTTTAAATGCTCAGTTTTAAATGCTTTGTAGTTATCTGCTGTTTTCAAGGAAGTTGTTTATAACCTTTTTAATAAACTTCCGCGCAGTAACATTACTGTCATTCACAATGTCTTTAAATTTTATATCATTTATTAATTTTTCTTATTTGCGGTCCGTTAAATTTACCTTCCTTTATCTTAGTATCACATATATTATGGAATTTATTTTTTAGAAAGTAAAACCTAGCCCATTCACGATTCATTGCTTTAACAATTTTTTTTATTAAACCTAGCTTAATGTATAATGGCAAAAAAGTAAACTTTTTCAGGTTATTCTAGTATTGAACTCACAATGTTCTTCTCTTTTATAGTCAATATTTCTTTTTGTGGCACTCTTTTTAACATAATAATTATTCCTATCTCTGTTGTCCCACTCGTACAAGAAACAACAAAATTTAGTATATCCAAGTTGTAAACCAAATAATAGTATTGTAACTTTCAGATCTCCATAAATATGCCACAAACGTTTCACATACTGAATCATATCAAGTACAAATTTCATATTTTCATATGACACCTTCATGTGAGCTGCATGAGCTAAAGGGATTGATGAGATATTACTTTTAATACGAAGAAGGACTGTTTTCAAACTATGCTTTGAGGAATCTATAAAAAGCTGACATTCATCAGGATGGTGCATATAATAAAGATTCCACATCCTTACAGTAAACTAACTCCTCGTAGTGGAAGAAAAAAGTTCAAAGTCACACTGCCTGAAACCAAAAGCACTTATTTTTATACAGTGTTGTAAAAGACTCCATCCTTTCAGTTATGATACGAAAATTTTTGCTTGATTCTTGGATAAATTTATAATGTGAACGAGATCATTCAATTCTGACCGATTAATTAAGTGTGGTTAAGTATTTTTACTTTCTAAAGTGTTTGGGTCTCCTTTGTTCATCATGTGACAAATCTGCATGACCTTCAACATCAACAGCTTCAGCTCTATCTGATTCCCATATTTTTGGTCATACTGGAATTGGAAAATGTGGACTTATAGCAGAGGGAATATCAAGATTTAACTAGTCTTAGTTGTTATTCCTGAAGTTTTCATTAGACAAAAATAGTAAAGTGATCCTTTGGTTCTTTCCAAACCTTGCAAATGTCATATGAAGACATCCAATCAACAACCAGTCAACTACACATGACAACCACTACACATGAATTGCAGTAGGTATGAGGAGCCAAGGACCTGTCCTGATCACCTACTAACATCCAAAATATATTCATATGATTTTTTTAACGGTGGAGTTATATTTTTCTTCTGACACTTTAATAAATTACCTCACCAAAAATGTAGCAGAAACTGCCTGGATGGTTAATGCAATTGCATACCACATTTTTTTAAGGTTCACTGCAATATATTCACAAACACATATTACAACACTTTATACACACATTAATGTAATATATATAGTGATTTAATAGGGAAAAATAAAATCGCAAATTGGTAGGAAAAGTAGTTATACCACTAAAATTAAAGTTTAGGATTTTGTTAATAACTTTGTAAAATAATTACAATTATTTATTTTTAAAGAAGAAATAAATTTTCAATTATTTTGGATGCACTGGTCAACAAGCCAAATGATCCTGATTATAAATGAATTAACTAGATTGTTTGATTTAATTCAAAATATTCTTGTTTGGGAGGATCAGCAAAGAAAACATTTTTTATTAATGTTTAATTTGTTTAATTTCATATATCATCTCATTTCATTTATTTTATGTTTGAACCTAGGACATGCAACAAACATACATGCCATGCACATGTGAATTCAAGCACTTAATTTAGTTTCAGTATTTTGCTAGCTTCTCTGTCAGAGTGGTAACATCTCTCCCTTTTATCTTGAAGGTTCTGCATTAAAATTCTGATTTGGATTAACATTTTTTCCTGAAAAATTCATTTCTTACAATCGAAAAAAAAAATAAAAAGGGTACTGTAACTGGCCATTGACCTCTTACTGAAGAGGGGATTTTTTTTATTCCCCTCCTCTACTGAAGAGAATAAAAAATGATTTATATTGAGAGAAGTGAGGTTTTACATCGTATTACAGATTTTTGTTGAAGAAATACTTAAAAAGTGATATCAGTTTATACTGCTGGTACAAAATAATAAAAATCATTAGAGCAATAAAAAAAATATATATGGTTAGAATGTATGTGGCAGAGTGTTCAAAGGTTTTATTAAAGATTAAACAATTGGAAAATTTTTTTTTAATGGGCAAGTTGTCGTAAGAAGAAATAGAAAGATTAAAAGATCAATTTATTCATTTGGTCAAATTCATGGTTAAAAAACAGACGATGACACAGATGAATGACTTTGTGTATTAGCTTTTCTGCATTTACATAAATTATTAAGAATTTTATTCTTTAAATTTCCAATTATTTTAAATTCCTGATTTTTTTTTTATTACAAAAACATTTATTAATGAGAGATAATTTATAATTTTTTTTTTTTTTAACTTTTTTAAGATATTTTATTCTAAAAACATAAAATATTATTTCAGAACAATATTGTGTATAGAATAATTTATTTTTTATTAAACACATTTTTATCGGTTATTGCTTTTATTATATCATTTTTGTTAAGTACTTTCAGAGAAATCTCTGCTTCATCAGAAAGATTTTTGTTGTGTTAAAAAAAAATAATTAAAACACAATTTAAAATATTAAGGTTTTATATATATATATATATATATATATATATATATATATTTTAGTCGCTGAAATAAAATTAGCTGTTCTACTGGTGTTTCAATTTGTAGATATTAAAACTTTTGCCTTAGAACAATATTTGTATATATATATATATATATATATATATATAAGTATATTTAATTGAAAAATTAAAATTATTAATTCCTTAATCCAAATATGTGTTGAAATTTTACTTGTGCATTAATTATATTTTTGTTTTTTTTTATTATTTGAATTTTTCACATTTTAGGACTTAAATTTGTTGTTCGTGATTTATAATATTCATATGTTTTCTGTTCTTGAAAAAGTGTCTTCATTTTCTCTAATTTACCAGCATAATTAGATTTTTGTTCTTTATATTTATCTAATTGTAAATATTCCTGTAAGCTTTTTTTTACTTTATATTTGTCCTTCCTGTATAGACTTTTTTTATAATTTTGCCTTTTGCATTTCGTTTTATAAAAACTTTCTTTTTAATATCTGAATTGGATCTATGGTTATTAGTTATTGTATTTTTGTTGTTAGTTCCAAAAAGCAATTTTATAAATAGATAAAAGTTATTTTTTGAAAATTTTGTATTTGTTGGTATAATTTAAAGGATTATAAATCTTTTTTTATTTCTTCTAATGTTGTGAATCTACCCATTTTAAAAATTCTTAAATTGTTATTTATTGATACAATTAATTCTGTCCTTTACATTATAGTCATTTTCAATTGCTATTACTTTGCTAACCTCCATGCTAGAGTGTATATCATCTTTGCCTTTCATCTGGAAGGTTCTGGGTTCAAATCATTGTCAGGTTTGACAATTTTCACTGACTATAAGATATTATTTTTTTTTTTTTTATTAAAGGAGTAATTTGGAATTGGGCTGTATTTGCCAGAGAGAGAAAGAAATAAAAATAAATAAATTTTATAAAAATCAATTTTTTATTTAACCAATATTATTGTCTGTAGTTTAGGGCTCTGTTAATCTAAACAATATTAAGTTGCTATTTTTTAGTGATACAAGTGAACTGATTTACTATTAATTATTATTATAGGCAGTAGTTTTTTCCTAAAGAGCACAAATTTCAGAAAATATTTGAATAAATTCTAATTTAATTTTAAAAATTCAGAATTTTATTTATATATTTATAAAATAAAATCCTTAGAGATTCTGGAATTAAATTCAAATTCAAGCTAAAATAAATCTAGTTCTATTTCTTTTTATTTACTATTGCTTTTACTTTTGCGAGACATTTATTTATATGTGGTTCTTTTGAACTTTAATGGAATTTTTCTTTGAACTCGTAAAAACCTAGAAATAATAAATACCATAGATCTAGTATATTAGATGCTGATAGCAATGTAGTGTAAATATAGATTTACAATAACTTTAAAATAGAATAGAGTTAGTTCTACTCTGTATTTGTTTATTTTTGTTCATTTTAAGTTTGTTGAAGTACAAAATGAAATCATTACACATTTGTGTTAAGACAGTATTTAATACTACATATTTCAGTTATATATTTTAATGTACATTTATACAATTCATATAAAAGCAATGAATAAAAATGAAAAAAATTGTTTTTTTGTTCTGTATTTACAACAAAACGTTTTGAGATGTGTGTTTGCATATAAAAGTTCTTGAAGTTCATTTAAAAAAAAAAAAAAAAATATGGTCCAAAATTACATAAATTTGACTGCTAAGTTGAATCCATTTAATTGAGTTTATAACATCGATTATTGTTGTTTATGATGTTTATAATGTTGAAAAATCTAACTTATAATATAACATCTGATAATAACAAAAATTGTTCATGTTAATATTTTTCAGATACACATACACACACACACACACACACACACACACACACACACACACACACACACACACACACACACACACACACACACACACACACAAACCCTTAGATAACTTTTCAATGTAATTTGGTAGATGACTCTACCTCAAAATGATCTGGGAAGCATCAAGGAGTCCCCATAGGGGGCATCTGAAAAGTTTTAAATGGAAAGAGTAGAATTATGACACACCATTTTAAAGGACATTTTAAAGGACATCTATGGTCAACCAAAATATATCATTTTCATTAATTTGAATCCAGTATATACAATTAGCAATGTTAGACATATATCTGAGCAGCACAATTCTTGATAAAGTTGGTAAAGTATGAAGTGAAGAGATCTTCAGATGAATAGAGAGGATAAAAATTTACGACAATCTTGTAATAAAAAAATTAACTTGATTCCTTTGTTATATAGTATAGCTAATTTAGTAATAGAAGGATCTGTAGAATATAAAAAAATGTAGAAGACAAGATTGAAATTCATAAAAAAACACCTATGCACACCAAAGGATGTAGGATTTATTAATATATTTAGAGTAAAAGATTAGCACAGAATAGAAAGTAATGAAATAAAGCGTACAACTCAAATGATTGATGACTTCAAAAAAAGATTTAATGTATTATGTATGTAAATATATATATGTTCATTTGAATAAATAAATTGACTTTAGATAGAAATAATAGTTATTACTCTATTTATTACTTTGACACAAAATTTAGTTCACTTGAAGAAAAAAACAACTTGTATCATGTCGTATGATCTATGTAAAATATTTTCTAGTGAATATATTCCTATTTCTTAGTGAAAAGTACATAAAAAATTATTGTATAAAAAATATGAATTTTATAAGGTTGCGAATGAGGAAGTTGTGGGTTTGTAAATTAGTAAGGAAATTCAAATGTGCTATTAAGTGATTATGCTATATTTATAGATGTGATAAAATCTATTATGCATGACAATAGAAAATGTAAAATGTTTACTTAAGCAGATTTAAGCAATATTTGTTACATAGTCAATGAAGATATATAACGTAATCTAATAAATAATATTATAATACCACACATTTATACTGTTCATTGAATATGTATATACATTATTTTATCGATTCATTAAAAAAAACACGCATTAGTTGGTCATCTACCTCATGAAACCAGTTTAACCCAGAAAATAAAATGCTGTTTGTACATGACTGTATTTATTTGTAGATATTTGTTAGTTGCATCCAAAGATAAAATAAATAACTAAAAATTGCTGTATTTATAAGAGTGCTAGTATAGTATATAAAAACGTTCATTTTTACTTTTGTTCAATTTTTGGACAAGGTTTTATTCGATCTATCGGTGGACCCTTTATTTTAGCAGATGTAAAATCTGAATTTGAATGTTTTCATTTCAATTGGCATGTTTACATGGTTTTTGTTTTTATTAATACGCTATAAATATATATTCCCAGTTTTTGTTTGTGTAATGTTTTCAATTTTTTATAATTCAATCTATAATTACTTCATTTATTTAATTCATGATTGTTATTGTTTTATGTTATTTATGTATATTTTTTCATAATATCTAATATATATATATACATATATATATATATTAAATTATTATTTTTTCTAT
Organism: Lycorma delicatula; assembly: GCF_047948215.1. Classification (NCBI taxonomy): domain Eukaryota; kingdom Metazoa; phylum Arthropoda; class Insecta; order Hemiptera; family Fulgoridae; genus Lycorma; species Lycorma delicatula. The sequence continues at coordinate 110,445,272 of NC_134462.1, forward strand.
ATTTACAACTGTATTTGTGTTCAAGTGTTTTATAATATGTTTTAAAATTACTCCCAAGACCAGACACTGGATTTCTCTCAAACAACTTTCTTGAACAAAGTAAAGGAAGTATTGTGATCACAAAAAAATTCGGTTTTCAGATTTCAAAGGAAATATCCATTTTGACAATCCCTGAATCCATTTTGACTAGTTTCATAGATTACTAATAATAATTTAGAAATATTAGAAATAAATAATAATAACAAAGAAATCGATGGACTAAGATATTGTGTATATAGATATTGTGTATATTCTATATATAGAACAAAATTTAACAGAAAGATGAGTTAGTTAACAATATGCTAAATGTGAATACAATATTAACATCATCAACTTTTTTTTATTAAATTCCATTGAAGTTAAGATATTAGTGCAGAAAAGAAAGAGCTATGTATGAAGAAGTGGTAGTTAAACAAAATAGGAAGGAATGGTAAGGACGTAAATGAAATCAAAAGTTGATGAAAAAAAATTATTTATTAATTTTTACGACAGCATGAATTCAAAATTAAATATCTAATTATTTATTCCGTGTAATATTTACAGAGAATAACATAAAATTATATTTGACTATTCATTTTCAGATTCTGCATTTAAAATGAACAAAATATGTTCTATAACAAAATGGTAGTTTTTCCTTCTGTCCACCATTTTGTGTTTTTATAAGAAATATAAAGGAAAAATGACTGTGATATAAAAGGCTAGCGTACCCCGTCGCGACTTGCCCACAATGTAGATGTAGCTTTATTCGCAAGCTTTTTTAATAGCAAACTTATTTTTCTATAAATAAATAGTATTTAATCGACAATATTATATTTAGATTTTCATTAAATCCTGATAAAAAGGTAAATAAATTTTTTTGTGAAAAATACTGAAGGAATACGATAAACAATGAATTGTTGCCCAAAATTTAAATAAAGTAAAACAAAAAAAAGTAATTAAAAAAATTGAACAATATTTGTTAGACCGATCCATTTTATGAATGAATTAAAATAGTTCAATATAAAAGTCTAATAAAGATAGACAAAAAATGTATTACAATCCTAAATCTGGGATCCCCATCGCGGCTTCGCCCGTGCTGTATGGTTACTTGCGCTTTCCGTCACGATCAGACGGTCATGACTCGCTTCGCTCTCCCTTCCCGTTTTCTCCTGTTTTCTTTTCTTCTCCCGTTTATCTTTCCCTTACTTCCATTTCCCCTTCATCTTCCCCCATTTACCTTTCCGTTTTCTTTTCCCCTTTTTATTTCCGATTTTTCCCTTTCTCCCTTCTTCCCAGGTTTTCGATTCCAGTTGGTTTTTGATGAATTTCGGTATAGGTTCATTTTGCCGCTAAGCAGAAATCATGGTAAAAGTTTTTGTTATTCCTAATTTAAAAACAAAGCCTTTTCCGGACCCATGTTTATTATGACCTTTTTTCATTATTTTAAAAAGAGAAATACAGTTTTAAAATTTAACGGTATTCTTCTGGAGCACTCACACACTCATTATGTCACTCTGCGCGCGCATACAGTGTATTAGTATTACTTATTTAAGAGATGTAATGAATTACTTCATGCTTTACCTGCGCTTTTAATCTCATTCAATTTTTTTGTACTTGACATCTTCAGTTATTTGCTTTACATATTCTAATTTCTTAATTTCATTTTAATTTAATTATTTATTTATTTATTTTAAATTTAATATAACGTTATTTTAATTACATTTATTTAATCCCCTTCCTCTCCCCCCATTTCCCTTGCTCCCTTCCTCTTTTCTCTTTTCCATTTCCTTTTCCTTTTCCCCTTCTTCCCTATTTCCCTTTTCCGATTTTTTCCCTTTCTCCCATCTTCCCCGCGCGTAAATCGGTCTAGTAGTTTTTAGTCTATAGCGGACACACATATCGGAAACATTGCAATGGAATCATAAAATATTTAGTATAGCGTATGTTGCTTTTACGTCCAACAGATAGCGCTGTTAACACGAAATTTAGTTTTTTATCGATTTGAACCACTTAAATCAAAATTTCGTAAAATCCTTTCCTAGTGCACGCCTACTTAAAAATACGAAGGTACCCTGAAAATTTCAAGTCTCTACCTACAATAGTTTTGGTTGTACGTAGATTATGAGTCAGTGAATCAGTCAGGACATTCTCTTTTATATAAGATATTAAAAAAACTGGTATTCCCCTATTCTGATATTTATAAACAAATTTACAGTATAATTGTCTACTTATTAGAAAAAAATTAATGCAAACATGTTTACCAAAACCAACAATTCCTTAATCTGATCTCCAAATAAAAATCCTTCTGTAAAAAACCCAAAAACAAAGGTAAATCACATTTTTTCATACAGTATTCTTTGTTTATTTATTTATTTATTTTTTTTTTAAGTAGAATTCGATACTGAGCAGGTAGGTGCATTATTTTATGTCTTTGTTTATTGACTGCATATCTATCTGATATTATCATATATATATATATATATGTATATTATATGAATATATATGTATTATATATATATGTATGAATATATATATATGAATTTAATAAAAAAAAAGTTGGTTATTCTCATTTATAACACATCATATTTTCCTTTATATTACATTTTGTATCTATTCTTATTTAGTAGAAAAGAATTTAAATCAAACCATTTAAATTTAAAAGTGACATTATAAAACATTTCTTCATAACTTATACCTTGCAGTAAAAATAATTATAACAATAATTTATGATCAAACAGAACTGAAATAAACAGATGTTTGTTACTGAATGTTAAACAAACTGAATTTATATTTAAAAGACTTTAATTTATTTCAACGCATGCCAGTCAGTAGTGTTAAATTTTTGTAATTTTTAATACAAATTAAAATGTATTCAAAAAGTTATTTCTCTTGAATTATGTCTGAAAAACACATTGTTATACATTTATTTATATACTATACCGATCAACAGCGTTGAGATTTCAATTTGTTTATCTATAATTTGTGAGGATTAGTTTTGACATTACTAAGTCAGGCAAATTGTTTTAAAGTGGTTGGTAAAACTAATGTCAACTTTAATAAGGAATTATTTTATGCATTATATTATAATGTATTTTTATTTGAAGCTTTGTCTTATCTATTTAGTATAGAATTTAGTTCAATCAGAGTAATTCAATTTATAGTATTCATATATACGGTATCTGTCTATCAATTTATGTAATTTTGTTTTTTAATATTTATTGATAATTTTAAAATTGTTTTGTGTAAGAATGAATCACTGAGTGCTTTATCCAACAATATGTGTAACGTATTTTAGGTTTTAGGATGAGTACACTTTTTAAATTTATTTATTTATAAGTGTCATTAACTGTTATGGTCATTAATAATGCTAACATGTGTGAAATTGCCTTTTATTCAAATATGGGTGACCTATAAGAACCGGTTAATTAAATGTGGCTTCTTCAGGGTTGATATTCTATATTAGTTCACATTATGCAATTTCCCTAAGTTATATCTACTGCTGTGAAACTGTCAGGTTGTAATAAACATCACTTACCATCTTTCCCAGGACCAGGTTAGCTTGTATTTAGGTAATAGAGCTTAGTGCTTGTACGTGAACATTTTCTGTGCTACATAGATGTTTTGAGATTGCTGAATGTAGAAACATAGGAAAAGTCAAAGAAATGTAAAACACAGTAGTATTATCAAAATGTAATATAATCATATAATTATGATCGCTACCCCTAACTTTAATGCCAATAATATATATTTAGTACTACAAGCCCATCTTCATGGTGGAGTGGTAATGTCTCTGTCTTTTATCCAGAGGTTCATGGTTTGAATCGTGGTCAGGCAGTTTTTTCACATGCCATAAAAATTCACAATAATTTTATTGGTCCTGTTCATGAGGAAGGAATTCATCAGTTGAGTAGAACACAATCATTAAGTAATGCTTGATGTACTTTCAATTGTAGAATTTTTTACTCTGGAAGTTTATATAATAGTTTGGTCTCATGTCTGATGGGGGTCTTTTGAAATAACTTTAAAATGCATTGTACAATGTTAGTATTACTCTATTATCTTGAATTATAATGATAGATATCTTCACTCTTTTATAAGGCTAAATAAAAACTTTACATACATAACAGTCTCATGTACGTACAAAATTGAAACTGGTCGATAGAATACAAAGATTTTCCAAAATTCTTTTATATTTTTGTTTTAATGGCATTTTTAAAAATTTTATATTCTTTGTAAATTGCAAAATGATTAAAAATCCTACATTCTATTTTTGACACAATGATCATGAAGGTTATTCTAGTATTACTCCTGATGTTCATGGCAAATTATGTTAAGAATTAGATAACCACGTCAGTCTGAGTAGGTTGACTCATGGTGCTTTCACTGCTTGTTACTGGTTAAAAAGTAAATCGGTAAAACCTTTAAATATTTTTGTTTAGTTTACTGTGTCTGTCTCGCGTCCATAATTTTTACTATTACCATTACAGTAATTCAAAACTGCACCATGATTTTTCAGGTCCTTCTATCTGGGTGATCTGCAATATTTTATGAAAGAAACCCTCATTCCAGTAGGTTTTTGTGTAAAATTAGATTTAAAAAAGTAAGATTTCTTGTCAAAAACAATATAAAAATCACTCTGCTCATTTTGAAGATTTCCAGATAGATAGTTTAAACAATCAGTCTTGCATGAATATCTTCAGCAGAGAAATATCTCATTGCATAATTTTTCTTATATATAAGCATATTTTTCTTTCTTATATTTGACATTCACAAGTGGGTGTAAAAAGCACACGTTAGGTATGTATAACAAAAATCTTTATTGCATTTAATTACAATTTACGGTACAAAATCAGATTTATGAAATTGGCTGATTCTTCAAAGTAGATTGTGGCTGTAGAGTATATTTAGATTGAATTCACTGAACTAGGATTTTAGTCAAACAGAAAAAAAAAATATATATCTGAAACCTTTCAAAAGTGGTATCATCACCTTTCCTGCTAATTATCCTCCTTATTTCCCCTACTGAATAGAGGTAGAATGTATAATGCATTTTTCTTGATAGAAGGGGTACATTAATTTGTTGCTGTACATTATCTATCACAAACTTTCATGTTGTTGTGATGCACGTAAAGCACACATATCAGATTCCGATGAATATAAGCACCTGTTATGACAGGTGCTTATATTCTTATAATGATGACTGGTCCTTTTGTATGAACAGAGAAAAGATGTCATTTATAGTTCAGAATATTACCTACTTTTTTTGTGAGCTTGAGGTGATGATATACAATTTTATATTTATTATAGTGAAGAAAAGACAAACAGGGACCATGTTGCTACTTTCTTTTCCTAGTAAGCCTGGTATGGATGTTTATTATTATTGAAAATGGTTGCATCATTGTCAGAAATTTTGTTTGATTTATGTCAGGTTTTCACATTTCTTCTTTTTCCTGTTTTGCCTCTGGGAATTACCATCAGGTATTACTTAAGAGGATGATATGTATGAGTGTAAGTGAAGTGTATTCTTGTACAGTGTCAGGTCAACCATTTCTGAGATGTGTGGTTAATTGAAACCCAACCACCAAATAACACCGGTATCCATAATCTAGTATTCAAATCCGTATAAAAGTAACTGCCTTTACTAGGACTTAAATATTGGAACTCTCGACTTCCAAATCAGCTGATTTGTGAAGACGCATTCACCACTAGACCAATCCAGTGGGTTGATTTATGTCAGGTTACCTACAATCATGATAGTTTTATATTTGTGTAAATAAAACTTAATATACAGTGACAAACTAAATAGATTTATAGTTAGATTATAGTTATTTTTTAATTATATTGGTGACACTCAGACTATCATTAAGAAAAGTTGTGAGATCAATTGAAAGACCTTTGATACAAATTAATAAATATGTTCATTAAATATAAATTCAATTTAATTTATTAGTAGATTTCGGTAATCTTCACCTTTGACCATCATGGAAAAATGTGTAGAGTGCTTATGCACCAAACAGTATTTTCGAATTGTGTTATTTCTCTCACATACTCTAAACAAATTTTTATTTTGAAGTTCTATTTTACTAAATGTAATTTCTTGAAATTCAGTTCAATTGAGCCCTAATGTAATCCATAATTTAGAACTGCAGGATGAACTCTTCTTGAACATTGTTTAACTTTGATTATCTTGAGGAAGCATCCTTTAAAAGGGGGATATAAGTCGTTCGGATTATTTTTTTACTTTAAGCCCTCCTTATGTTCATCAAATTATTACTCATTGAGATGTTACAGGTTACAGAATCATTAGGTTAAAAGGAAATTGTGTACTAAGTTGGTAAGCAATATATTAATACCTTTAAAATAAAGACATAACAGAAATGTAATTCGTATTTACATGAATTAATATCACCTGTTTGCTGGATTTATACAATAATAATGTAATTATTTAATTTTTTTTTTTTTGCAGACAGCTGTCAGTTACATAGCATCAAATGGACCTTTATCTATATTAGAAAGTATTGTACAATTACCTGGTTTGGATATAAATAAGCCTGATAATGAAGGAAATACTCCATTACATTTTGCAGCTCAAGCTGGTAAGTATGCAATTTGTTTAATACATGAATTAGTTTAAGGATAAATTTCAATTTTTTTACACAAAATCTAGAACATTATTTTCCTTAATGTGTAATGCCATTTGTTAACGTTTCGCAGCACTGTGGTGGTCAGAGTTTCCCCCACATTTTAATTTTACCTGTTGTGTCAATCTATAACAGAATAATTATTAATCAGTTAATTAATCAGATTAACAAATTAAAAATTGTAGAAATTTTTTTTACTTATATCAAAATATTTCTCTGGCCAAGACAGTAAAATACCCCAATTATAGACAGTTCCTCTAAGGGTTGATCATCCTATTCCTCTTCCCATTCCATTCCTTATCGCTTATTCATTCTTTCTTGGACTGATACAATGGGAGTTGGATTAACCATCCTGCTTCTATTTGAGGCATCAAGTCAGTACCTTATCAGGGCAGCTATTTCTTTATCAGAGGTCACTGGGATAGCAACTCTGTGTGCCTGGGCAACTGTCCATATACTCTTGACTCCTTTCCAGGAAGCAAGATTAATGGTTGAAATGCTTACTTAGTACAGTCTGGTCGTCCATTCTTAATCTATTTATTTTTGGGCTGACTTTAAAGACTAATGCTATTTTTTTTATTGTTTTTTGCTTTACCATTACTGTTGAAGTATTGCTTGAGTTTTTTAAATTGGAAAAATATGTACTTGAGTAGTAAAAATAAGTTAAATTTATACTATATCTGTCCATTTATTAAATTGAGTTTTTATGTTTGTATACATTTTAAATTATTTTTTTTATCGTAGTATTTTTTCCTACCCTTTCAGATACACTATTTCATCAAGCAGCATTTCATACTTATGCATGGAAGCTGTATATTTTGTGTCAGACAGCTAGGTTGTTGTTAACTTTTGTTTGTTTATGAATTATTTCTATAAGATAGTAGGGAAATGCCAAGCATTAAGAGATAAGGAAAAAAAAAAAATTATACCAGATGAACCATGCTGGTGGAATTATGAGTATATAACTAATGATTTCTTAGGAGAATAAGTCATTAGTTACTAATAACTAATGAGTATATAACTAATGACTAATCACTGTCTTTTTCTGGTAAGGTTTTATTTACTTCCTAATATTAAACATAAAATTCTTATGAGCAGGTTAATCTATTTTATTTAAAGCTTTCATGATAGAGTAATGCAATGCTTTAAAAAAAGAGTAACAGTTGAAAGTTTCCTTTTTAAGTCCCCAATGAAGTTGTCATGATTAATTGCCCCAGTAAATGTATTTTTTTAGTGTACTTTACTAATTACTTATTATCTTTTGTCTTTTCATTTAACAGATATTCATACCAGTTTATGTCACTTGAAATTTCACTGGGAGACGCATCATGTAACTCCCAAATTGTTATTTTAATAACATAGACTGGTTTACTCTAAGCAGAACTTCACAAGTTTTTATTACCCATTGTTAGATTATTTGATTTTTGTTTATTATTTATCACCTTATAAAATTTTATAATCATTAAATATAAATATCTGTTTGTCTTGAATAATTGTCATTTGACATAATTGCTTTGAATCCAAATGATTAAGTGTCAATTGATTATTGCAAGTACCAGTTGATTAAAAAAGGACTTCACAACTTTAAAAGCATATAAAAATTTATTGAGGTAACTTACAGGTTTGATTGAAGTCTCATTTCATAGGAAAATACATCAAGTTTGTAACCCAACATTCACTTTTGGTTTGATGTGGCTTCCATTCATAATGCAACGTACATCCCACCTGAAGTCAATTTCATTCCATACTGAAGCCGGCATACCTCTGCAGCTGTGATATTAATTCACTTAGCTCAACAAGATCAGCAGGCAAAGGCGGTACATAACCCTGATCTTTAATGAAACGCCATAAGAAAAAATTTAACAGGAACAAATCTGGGACGTGAGGTGGCGATGCAATTGGTCCATCTAACCAATCCACCGACCTGGGAATCGAGTATAAAGAAAATCTTTGACTTCTAGGTGACAGTGAGGTGGTGCCCCATCTTGCTGATACTAATGGCATCCATCTTGGTCATCATCATCATCTAATTGTATGTCTACAAGGAGACTCCCTACTGTACTATATGAAAATTATGTTATTATGTTATGTATTATGTATGAAAATTATGAATCAAGGTTTGATGATTTTTGTTTTGAAATGAGACCTGGTCCAGATTTCTAGTTATCTCAATAAATTTTTATATGCTTTTAAAGTTGTGAAGTCTTTTTTGAATCGCCCGGTATTCATTTGATTACCAGAAAATAAAATTAATTTCAGTTACTGAATTTATTATTTTACAATTCAAAGTCAAATTTCTCAAAACAATTCCTTTTAATTCAGCTTCATTTCAAGTTAAATTTTAAGACAAAAACAAAACAGAAAACCTTTAACAGTATACACTTATCAAATAACACATCGCCCCAGGTTGTTCCCATAAAATGTAGGGCAAATAGGATATAACTTTAAACAAAGCTGAAACGAGTATGTAATAGTATGAAATGAGTATTCAATAGTAACATGGATTCAACATTTACCGTAAGCTCAAACAAATAAATCACAAATTCACCATAAACAATAATCCTAATATTCTGAATACATAGCTAAAGACTAAATTTTTACAGATTTCAATTTATTGAAATATATGAATTTTGGATGAATAAATAAAATATTTTTAATATTGAATGAATAAATTCATTCACTATTATATATAAATGAATTAAAACATCCAGTGTATTAAATTAATAAGTGGTTCAACCCTAATACACATTTTTACCTCATTCTAAATATGTGTTTTCCAAAGTGAAATAAACTAATAAATGCAGTTTCAGCTGGAACAGATGTCAAAAACTTCAACACTAGTGTCACAATAGTAATTATGAAATAGCTTAAAGATTATCCATTAATTATAGATTTGGTTTGGTTTGTCATTAAGAATGAATAGTTCTATAATTGTACATAACTATTAGTGCTAATGAAGAGTAATTCATTACCAACTGTGTCTTGGATGGTAACATCATACTTGATGTAAACAGAATTTCATAACATATGAACTGTAAACAAATTGATTTATTAAATAATTGATAAATAATCATAAATATAAATAAAATTGTGAAAAAGTTGATGTCATTGTACAGAAAAGTCTAGTTCCATTATATTGGTCATAATTATACTGATGAAAGGATTCTGTTGTGTAGTATGAGTGAGGGTAAAATTATTGTCTTTTTACTCTAAGAAGTAACTGCCCAAAACATGGACATTATTGTTATAAATGTTTTTCTTCTTTTTTTTAATACTAAGTGATATGAGAATTACTTTGATAAATTTGTATAATTTTACAGGTCAGGTGGAATGTGTCAATTTTCTTCTTAGTCGTTGTTCTGGAATTGAAGTAGATGCTCGTAATAACCTTGGGTTTACACCTCTTATGAAGGCTGCAATACAGGGACGTACTAAATGTGCCAAATTATTAATATTTGCTGGTAAGTAAAAATCATATGTGCTTTGTAATTATTCTTTCTATTATTATTGTTAGTTGTATACTTATATTTCTGTTTAAAAGTTTTACCACAATATTATACATTAATGTTATATACTCTAACCCAAAATATCTAATCAGGTGTTACAGAAGCTTAATGCTTGTTTCTCTTATGAGATTCACAACTTGAGACCAGCCATACAGTTAATTTTAATTTATTCATTGTGAATCTGCCTATTGGCTATAGTTTTGTTTTTAAATTCTAATTAACAACATATCCTGGCTTGATGAACCTAATTTATACCTCAGATATATGTACAATGTCTAAAGGATGTGCTACCTGGGTTAAAACTAAATAAATTTACAGTAGTTTTTCCAAACTTATATGATTCATTATGGCTTGAAATATGATTCACTCACTAACAAATTCATTATGGAATTTGACTTTACTGTTATATAAAATAATCTAATTTTAAGAGTATAACTTCATAGTTTGGTTTACCTTCTCTTTATATTATTTTTTATTAATTTTTTAATTTTAGTTACATTTTAATGTTGTAGCAATAATATTTTAACCTTCAATGAAAAAAACAAAAACAAGATCGGTGCTATTTTCTGATTAAAATTAAATCAAATTTTGTTTTTTTTTATTCTTACAGCTCCTAAACGAATGAACTGGTTTTTAAAATTCAAGTTTACTCATTATTATAAGGTAAAGAATGCACTTGCCCATTATGTAGTTAAAATTTTAAATTTGTCATTTTAAGTTTTTTATCTTTTGCACTGGAGAGAGGAAGAAAGAGACTATGATTTATTTAAATTGCATTCTTTTCACACAATAAATACACTTCTATGTATAGTTATAATATCTTACCTTTTAAAAAAGTTATAAATTACAATTAAGATTCTAATGTTTTACATATTTAAAATAAAAGATGTTTTACAATATTTTTATTTAAAATCAAATATCTCAACCGATTTTCATCATTCAAATTTTATTGTTTTATAGAATTTTCTAAAGATTAATTTGATCTTTTCCTTTTTCTATAACTTCAATTTTTAAAATTTTGTAGTATGATGTAGAAAATTAATTATTTTAATAGGAAAAAAATGGTTATAGAACTTGCCAATTAAAATGTGCCATTTAATTTCAGTCATTATTGTAATAATTTACTTATATTATATTATTAATACAGTAAACACAGATTATTTTTTTTTAATACACAGATTTTTAGCTGTTCTCTTCTATATGAGATTTGAATTGAGAATGTAAAATTAGCTCAGCCAAAATAAAAGTTTGATTTTTTTACTTATGTTATGCCAGATTAAATAAATTGTTCTGTTGATAAACTATAAGTGTTTGATAGTTTATCACTTTAAGTTCAAATATAAATCTTTATTTAGATTTAGAAATCCAATATTTTTACTTCCCATGCTAGAGCTCAAAAGGAAATTATCAGCCAAAATATGAGTTAATGTTATTTCACAAATAACATTTTAAGATCTCCTTATTCAAAAAACAAAAAAAAAGTTATTGGAATTTTCAGAAGATGTTTGCGTGTGTGTGTATATATAAATATATATATATATATTTATAACATTATATATATACACAAATATGGTAAGTGTTATGTATGGGGTTATATTTTGTTTTATGTATTTATTTTTGCCGGGTTTAATTTTTGATTTTTTTGAGTACATATATATGTACATGTGTTGGCCTATATTTTTGTTATTTTTCTGGATTGGTGCAATGTATAATTTTTTTAATATGGCTCAAAAAAGTGTTATGTATGGGGTTACTTTTGCCAGTTTTAATTTTTGATTTATTTGTATAATGATTGTAAAAATTTTTCTTTAATGTGATAAAAATACTCATTAAGTTATTTAAAATTCCAAATTTTAAATCGATTGGATTTAGGGCTGGGGAGAAAATTCAATTTTATTTCTAAACATTTTTTTGCCTCGCATAAAAATCATGTGCGTCATATATCATTGAACAAAAATGTTGAAATTTGACACAAATATTTGGCTATTATATATATCCCATATAGCTTTGGCCTAATTTATAGATTTTAGACCTCAAAAAATGAGAGAGCTGAGTGGGATCTGTATTTAAATCATCAATTTTTTTTTAAATTTAATTTTAAAGATTGAAAATCAACTGTACTTAGGATTAATGTAGACTGCATGGGAACGTTTTTAAAAAGAGGAACCCAAATTAAGAATGTTAAAAACTTATTGAGGTTTTTATAATTTTTGATACTTTTATTATTCATGTTGTTGCTGTTATTAAAAGTGTTGTGTAAGGTTGATGTCAAGCAAGGGAGTTAAATGGGATCCAAATAATCTACTTAATTTTTTTTTAAGCAATTACATAATTTTTATGGTAAAAATATCATTTACTCTAAAAATTGCATAATTATGCCATCAGTTTTAAAAAACAAACCCTATGTATTTGAAATAAACATGTGTGAAGGGCAAAGCTGGTAAAGTTATACAACTCTGGCCAACGTTTTTAATTTTTGTAATCTGTTTTACTTTTATTATCCTTAATTTTAATCCCAAGTATTTATTAATATTTGTTTATTTTTAACAGCTGCAGGCTGATTGGTCAGATACAATTGGTTTTTGTCTTTGTATGATAGATGAGAAATCAATTTTTGTAGCTTGTAGTAAATTCCAAACCTGACTGGGATTTGAACTTAGAACCATCATTTATAAATTATTTTATATATTTATTGTTTTGTGCTTATTATAAATTAATAATAAATTTCTTGATTATGCAATTTTGTATTTTCATTTTTTTCCTAATATTATAAGGGAAACTAATTCTATAATTGATTTACTTTACCAATGTATATTTAATTACATATTGTAATTTAAACAAGTTTAATCAAAAATTATTTTTTTCAAAAAGTTAGAAATCACCTTAGAACAGGCTCAGGCTTTTTTAAGAAACATCCTTGCATATCTCTAGAACTGACAGCTAGTGGAAGTATCCAACTGAGGTATAAACCAGCTAAAAACCTAAACTTCATTGGAGGCTAGAATATTTATTTATTTATTCATTCATTCTTCAATAAATAACAATCCTATTCCTAGTTAGGCTATCGTAATTCTTTTTTATTTTTCTTATGATGAGTAATTAGTTTTGTAGATTTGAAATAATATATTTATAAAGCAGATATTTGGAGATACAGATGAGACATATATGTTGGGAATGAATGATTACTATGCAATATAAAGGAAAAAGAAATATATCAAACCAATTAATTGACTACTGCCACAAAATTATGTTTGGGCTATCAGTTTGTTGGCATCCATACTATGAGGTAAACCAATATTTTAAAATTAAAAATGTTATATCCCTGTGTTTATACTTATGAATGTCCAGTCCTAGTTAAAAAGAAGTCACTTATTCTTTAAAAATAACAGTAGCTACCTTTCTCAAACCAAACAGAACTGTTTTTGTGTAACTCAGTATAATGTTTCTGCTTACAAGAAAGAGTTTAGTCTTCTTCATTTATGGATTAACCAATATGCCTGTTCCAGTTTCTTTCCATCTCTTTCTTAGTTTGCCCAAACTTCTTCCAACCAGTCTATAATTAAGGGCCTGCAAGGGTATACTCTCTTCCGCCATCCTTTTCACATGTTCCTTCGATCTTTCTCTATACAGTAAAAATTTCTCAATGCCGTTTCCCCTCTACCCAAATCCTCTCTTATTAGGCTACTTTTAAGTTTCTCTCTTAGAGTCACACCTGTCACCAATTGCAAGAACCAATTTCAGCAGCTTCATCTCTTCTTAAACTCTCTCTCCTCAGAACCCTTGTCTCACTATTGTACAAAAGAACCAGCATTGCCATCACATCATACAACCTGAGCTGAGTGTCTCTTTGCATTTTTATCAAAAAGTTCTGTTACTGATGCCTCTGACTGAAACTTACTAATTTTTCTCGATATTTCCTTATCTTCTTTGCAACTAACATCACAGCCCAGGTAGACAAAATGAGCCATTTGTTCTAAAACTCTCAACTGTTAGAACATTTTGCATTCGGGGTCCTTACTTCTAAAAACCATCACTTTAGTTTTGGTAACTAATATTTTATACTTTACTCCTCATCCAGCATACTCAATTTATATACTGATGTTTGTAATTTTTCTTCTGTTTCTTAGATAATAGTCTGATCATTCGCATCTATCAATATGTTTAGAAAAAATCCATTCCCCAAATCTATATCAGCACCTACCTCTTTGGTGAGGTTACATCCTTTCTTAACTCCTTCATTTACCATTACCTTTTTACTAATTCCCTCACCATATTTTATTGCTATTGCAGTAACTTTATACATATCTCTCTCATTATATCAATAAGGTGTTATGGGAAGCTTCTCCTCCTGCCAAAACTTTGTTCAGGAAATCTTATCAAAAGCCTTTTCTAAGTCTATAAAGACCAGACGAATTTCTTCGTTAAATTCAACTCTTTTCTCAATAATCTGTTTCAAAGTAAATATATCATTTACCATTGTCAATCCCTCCTAAATCCTTGCGATTGGTGCCAGTATACCATTTATCACCTCAGCATAAACTTTGTAGGCCGCAATCAAGAGACTGAAAATTATATCTCTATAATTTTTACATTGACAATTGGGAGCACTAACAAATCTGTCCATTCCTTTGGCCTACAAACTCCAAGCCAACACCCATTAAGCAGATGCAGGAATCTCAAGCTAAAAAACCTATACCTCTATATTTCAACAACTCTACATTTATACCATCAGGGCCACAAGCTTTCCTATTCAAAGATTTAAATGAAATTTCTAGTTCTTCTAAAGTTTTCTAGCCTGAGCTATTTCCCTTATATAATATGTAATGAGCTTTATATAATGCTATTTCCCTTATATAATGGACTTATTCCTTTTCCCTTTCCTTAGTATCAGTCCACAAAGAAAAATAAGACAGCCAACTGTCCTCAGTAATAATATTCATACTTGCTCTGTCCCTCTCTTCTCCATACATACTTCTCATAATCCTATATGCTAGTGACTGTCTTCCATAAATCTCATTTTCTAAAGTAGAGACAAATTTATCCTACAATTCTTCCTGCACTTTATGTGTCATAATCTTAGCCCTGTTCCATTTTATTTTATAGAACTCCCATGCTTGCTCCATTTTTTGCTGGAAATATTTATAATAAGCAGTACTTATTAGTACTTCTCAGCAGTGGTCTTACTTTATATCTTCATTCTAAAATTTTAACCCATTCTTTCTTTGGCTAATTTACACAGAGTACCTAAAGCATCTATATCTTTGTTCCTAAAAAACCCGTTTGTTACCTTCAGATTATTGTATGTAGCTAACTGCCTCAACTCATGACTATTATTATTTTTTACTGGCTCTCCAAAAGCACCTACGACCCCTTCAGTTGGATCATTTTCCAACCTTGCATTAAAATCTCCAGCAATAACTAAAAAATCTTGCAAGTTATGCGTACTTACCAGTCTCTGTAACTCACTATAAAACAATTCTGTTTCCTCTTACGTCCTTCTTCTGGAGCATAAATACCAACAACTGCATATTACCTATGTCAGCTTTTATTGTAAGAGCCAGGATGCTTTCATTTATATGTTATTGTGACTTTTTATGTTTTCATTTATTGCTTATGTATCTGGCAACATCAGATTTCACCCATTGTTTCTGGTTTACACGAGGGTATATGTGTGCGTGTCCATCTACCATCATCTTGTGTTTCCTTGAGTTTCTGTTTGGTTTCAGTTACCATTGCAATGTGTATCTTCCTTTCCTTCAGGATCTCCAATAATTCAGGTTCTTTTGAGATAAACCAACATAGATATTCCACATGGCAATATTGATTACATCTGTTATTCCAAATATCTTATTCTTTTTGCATTTCCAATTATTATTGCCTTTATAGGTCCTATCCAAGGCTTCTTGAAGCATGTCAGTAATATAAATTCTCCTGTCCATATTATTAGCACTGTGCTGGGTAAGGTTGGTGGTGAGGCTGCCACCTTACTGCCTCCAAACCTGCAGGATTTTCTTTCCTAGGCTCTTCTGCTCTCTCAATTTTTTTTTGTTTTGTGATTACCTCTCATCTGGCTTCAAGATCATTGGCCTCTTGCAGGTTTTGGTCTACCGCAGGTAGTTTATTTCCCTGGTACCCACCATATCTGGTGAGCTTCCCCTATCTGCTACTTGGGGAAGCACTCAGTGGGAAACTGCATACTCCAAATGGAAAGGAGTTTATTATTTTAAATAATAATTCAAATGTTTTCTAAAAAAAAAAACCTGAATTCTCTACATCCTGTTCAACATATATGTAAACATGGACTTAAATAATTTTCACTAACACTTTCTGAAATATTATTTATTTTGCAATTATTTTTTTATTTAGTATTCTCGCATATTACTTTAACATAATTTCATGGATTTGTAGTTTAAATAATTACTACAAATTTGAATCACATATTTGTTTTAATAATTTTTTAATTAATTGTTTGTTTTGTGATGTTATATTTACCAAGATTTTACTACGGTTTCTTTGATCCATTTAGGTAAATTCTTGGTCAGTTCCCTTTTTTCTCTGTGGACTAGCATATCTACTCATTGTGAATTATTACATTTAACAATTTTTAATTTACATGCTTGTTATTTACGTTCAAATTTTTTTCTATCTAATGCATGCATTTGATTTTTAGGTGCATCTCCAACAATGAGAGATACTGGTAGAGGATTGAGGGCTGAACAGTGGGCAAGATTTTGTGGGCGGTATGTTTGTGCTGATGTAATTGAAAAATTATCAAGGCATCGCCTTTTGGAAAGAACAACATCGTATGGTAACTGGGGCAGTGAACCTGAATTAGGACCACATTTAGTAAATGGTAGATTACAGCCACCATTAGTTAGTACAATTAATAATAGTAGCAGTTCAAGTGGAATAAAGTCAAAATTAAGAAGAGCATTTCGGACAACATCTACACCATCATCACAATCATTTTCTTTAGTGACACAATTAACAAGTGCCGCTCTTTGTGCCAGTTCACCTGCATTACCTTCATCAAATAATGTACCTCCTGTAATTAAATCTTTAATTAGGCCTCTTTCTGTGCCTAAATTACAAGTAACAAACATAAGTGATGAAAGTCCGTCGACTTCATCAAATTCATCTATTGTAAGACTTGAACAAATTGATAATAAATAACATATGGTTTGTAGTAGGAAAAAAATAGATAACAACACGTGTAATAGTTATAATAGAGTAAAACCAATTAAACCTGTGGCATCTGTTAAAAGGAATACCAGACTGTGCAGACTGCAGTACTTATAAGTATGAATACATTAATAATTTTTATCGGTTATTACAATTTGTACAATTATTGCCAACTAGATTTTTATTTCATGTCTCCTAGTTTATTACAATACTTGAATGTTGTTTTTATTCAATTATTGTATTTTTGTTTTAATATGAAAGTGGTGGGAGTAAAATTGAAATGCTTCCCAGAAATTGATCATTATTCTATATTAACTACAGTACATTATAAACATATGTTAACACTTTTCAAGTCTGTTTTTCCTGTAGACATGACTATTTCAGAGATCAGAATCATTATCTCGTTATCAATACCAACAGTTAAAAAAAAAAAAAATCTATAATAGCGAATTTGAAACTCAAGTTCAACTGTCTGCTTGCTTATATGTAAAAAATTATATATTTATTCATTTACAATAGCATGTTTTACACCCTTGTAAATATTTTTACAAATCTTTCTCACAGTTTGAGATAGCTTATATAACAAAAGTATATCACATGAATCCATAAAGTATTTTCTTAATAAATGAATTGATGACCGATTATCAGCAGTAATGCTAGTGATCATCAAGTGTAATCATCCTTAAAAAACTAGCTGTTAATCTTTCAGTTACGATAGTTTTAATAGTCAAAAGCTCTAAATAAGGCCATCAGAGATGCTCTGTGGAAACCACCAAGCTGATCAAACATTCACCAGCAGGACCCAGTTTATTTTCTCTAGTTTTAGTTGGTTTTGTTATTTTTAATGTTTTTAAATATTAAATCTGTTCATATTTAATTCAATATTTAATTCTATGTACATTTTAATTTATGTTATATTAAATTATATATATATATATATATATATATATACACTTGGGTTTTTTTTAAGATGAAAGAAAGTAATAGTTGTATACATAATTTTAGTCATTACATATAAAAAATTAAATTAATTTTTACAAAAATTAAATATAAGAATAACGATTTATGTAATAGAAGATAAGTGAAAATAAATAAATTAAAGTTTTATACAAAGAAATGTGCTGTGCTAAAATAGTAATTGCTAAAATTGCAAACAGATGTTCAAGAACTGTTTGTGAAAAGAAAAGAATCTGAAATGAGATGTGCATTTCAATTGTTAACCAGTAATAATCAGTAGTTGAGAGAGATTGATAAAAAATATTTCTTTCTGTGTTAAAAAATATAAACACCTGTTAACTATAATTTTCTTTGGACATATCGAAAGTGAAAAGTTAACCACATAATTTAAATTCACCACTAGATCTCGTGAGCTTTTTTAAATTTCTCTTAACGGAAGTCAACACACTTACACCTAATTACTCAAAGTAAAATTAGATACTAGCTGTAAATTAATTATGATTTAATTATTATTAATTGATTATATTCTTAACAGAGATCAGAGATAGAGAAAGTTTTTAGGGAGTATGGTGGAAAGAGAGAGTTAAGTGTGGATCAGTGATCAGCCTAACACTATAAAAATTGGATAAAAGGAAAGGATAAAAATTATGATTAATATCCTTAATATCTGTAATACTATAACAAAAAAACTAAAAAAAATAATTTCATGTTTATGATTCAAGATTAGGAAACTCGCAAATATTAACTCAAAATTGAGCAACTTGCAATTTGTAGTCATATTGCTGAAATGCTATTCATTCCAGTACATATTATTCCCTGTTGCCCTGCACATGTATTTATGTTGTCTCATATTCTTAGTGTAAATACTGAACTTACAGATTCCTAATTGCTTTAACAGATAATTTAATTTTTACCAAAAACCTCTTTAATTGCATTGCTGTTTAACCAATTATTATTTTAATGCAATACCTGCTATTTTTCTGTTTCTGAAGCTATTTCTATTTTACATTTTTGCAAAAGTATATAAAATGCACATGTGTTAAGCGGTTTTAATGAAAATGTGTGACATGATTTTAACTTCTAGGATGCAAGTAAAGTATATCAATAAAATATCTCTATGACTGATGTTTTAAAATTATGTACGTATACCCATTTTCAGAAATTTTTAAGAGACATAATTATGATTGTGTTACTGACCTCCATGGGGCAGTCTCTGCTTTCATCCAGAAGAATCTAGGTTCAAATACTGACCAGGCATGGAATTTTTTCACAAATTAATATCTTATCATCCGACAGACAGTAAAAAGTAATATATTAACTGTAATTGAGTGTAGGCCTGTTGTTACAAAAAAGAAAATGAAATCTTATTTTTAAGTATAAGAAAAAAATATATTTTCATATATATAAAATGTAAAAAGCTTTAGAAAAAAATAGTAAATACAAAACTAGATTCATATTTTGATTATTTGTCATCAGCACCTGGTGAGAATATAAAATTACTGTAATAAATATTAAATAGAATAAAAAAAGTATTTTAAATTATTATTTGGGTTTTTAAAAGTTTGATTTGTTTAATTTGAAAACTAATCATTTGGTATACATTTTTAACTTTTATTAAGATTACTTTGTATATTTTAATTAATTTATTAATTTTTCTTCATACTACTGATGATGATTATTCAACAACTGAAACTTACATCTAGTTCTATTATTAAAAAAAAAATTAAATTGTGTGAGCATCTAACATTTAAAAATTTTTTTCTAATTATAATTATAATAATTGACAATCTTTAAAATTCAATAATTACAGTTATTTAAATGTAGTTAAAAAACTCTAAATTATGTTTATATGTAATAAAAAATTATAGTTATAAAGTATATTTTTTGAAAAGAATGTTCTAGATTTATCTGCTATCATTCTACCCTTACTACAGTGATCCAAAAATTTCTTATGGCTCTACCTTGTCTGTAAGGATAATGCTGTATTCTCTTTTATCTTCTGTTTTATTCTGGTACTGCTGATGGAAAAGTTCAACTAAGGAACATTTCAATCATTTTCCCATTCCCATAGCTAATTCTTACTGAAATCGAGACACATTGATCAGTTGTATGGCAATGGACTTGGGAAAAATGTAAAATTTTTGATTTAATCTTTTTTTGTAATTGTACATACAGTACAACTTTCATTTTTAGTTCTTATTTCTGATACGATACAAACTCCTCTAAATGACAGTTACAATTTATCTTCAAATTGGATTAAGAATGTATTTTTTACCAGTAGTTTAAGAATAGAAGAACAGCTTTACCAGATCCATCAGGCACATGCTGATTTTTTTTTTATACAACCACTGGATTGGGAACCGAGTCCTTGAACCATTTTCTAAGCAAAATCACCACCCTAATGAATTTCAGCACAAAGCTCTTTGTTACTACCTATAAACAGTGCAGGTAAGAGCCATTATAGTTTGATTCATTCTCATGATATATTTCCAGGGAAGAAGAAATCACAAGCTTTGTAAAAGATGAAAGTTGAAATTTATCAACCTGTAGAAGCAGGGTTGTGAGCCCTTGGAAGATTAGGTTACTTTTTTAAAATCGGTCAGGTTTTTATATTTGGTACAGTTTGAATTCTATTCCTTTTACATCACAGACCAATGATGGTTTTTATTGTTATTTTTCATTAATAAAGGTTTTCTTGTTATAGATATTTCTATAAGAACACTTGGAAATGATATTGAGAATTATAATAAGTCTCGTTTATAAGGACTACTTACCTATTTTCAGATATATGAAAGTTGTCAACGTGTTTAGAAAATATCAATTCTATTTTTCAGCTGAATTAATCAGTTCTATTTTTCAGCTGAATTTTCAGACACCCTTTATAAAACCTTCTATTTTTACCTTTTAGAGCATTTAAGTGGATAGTTTTTTACTAGTTTGATTTTAGAATCGCATCATTCAAGATGATTTTTACTTTTTTTTTTTAATTTCGCTGTTGAATACTGTCTATTTTCTTTCTATAATTTCATAAAAATTTATTTTTGTCTAGAAATTGGAAGAGTATAAAAAAATAAAAAGAAAGTATTAATTCTGAATTCAGGAAAATTCAGAAAATGGGTTTAGAAAATGTTAAAATAATTTTCTTTTTGTTTTTCTAAAATATTTTTAAGTTTCTCAGTCTAAAAATTCTTTTAATCTGTAAATATTCCTTGAATAAACTGTTGCTTTAAATAAAAATTGCCATACTACAGAAGTATAACAAAAACATAAATCTGTATGCAGCAGAAAAAGTAACAATAAACAGCAAAGGACAAATTGAAAAAGAAAAATCGTCGAGCTAAATTCCAAAACAAAAGAATAAAGTTGATGACAAATAAGAACCCACACTTTTCATAATTTTTATCTTGAAGTGTTTAATAATTAACCTCAATTTTGCTTTTGAGAAGTGCCAATTCAGAAAGAAGTTTATCGTTATAAATTATTGTTTTACAGCTTCTAGCCAATGAATAGCCATTTTTTAAGTATTACTTCATTATTAAAAATACATTTAATATTACGTAATCAATTTTACAATGATATAATTAAAAACATTCAAAGGTAATCTTTTTTTCTGTTCTTTAATATATCTGTACAATTACAAATTTATTATAAACATCAGTGCTGTGAAAAATTAATTATTATTATTGTAGTAAATTAGTTATTACTGTATTATATTATATATAAAGTTTATACTCGCATAAAAATGATTATTATGTACGGGGAAATAATTCTGATGTTTTATATTATTGCTTAAAATGCTAAATTAAATGATATTACATTTTTATTAATATTATTATATTGTGATAAGTGCATTATATGATTATATTATATTTTTTGCTGTATAAAAATAAATCAAATTATTATTATTATTATTATTACTGACTATATATTATTGGATTTTAATCTGTCGCCTTTAAAGAATATTTTCTAGCAAATAAATGTTTCAATTTTGTAATAATTTTATATAATTATGTTAATTTAGCAATGTAGGGAAAACTGCACATAAAGCAATAAGTTTTAAGTCCTAAGTGTTTTAAGATGTACTTCAACATCAATTTAAAGGCTGAAAAGCTTATAAGCATACAGTTTTCATTTTGCATAGATTAAGTAACTTGAGGAGCACAATGAATAATCTTCATTGTTCAATATCTAATCCAATCCATATTTGTTCTTTATCCAATGTCGTATGTGTTGTCATCGTCCAATAGAGATTTTAGTAAACCAAAACAAACTTAAAAAATAAACAGTACTAAAAAATTTGTTAAATAATTTTCAATTCATTTTTATTTTTTTGAAGTTGATGACATTAGAAATTATTAACAGATGCCTGCTTAATAACGTATAATTTGATACTGACAACAAAAATTTAAATCTAGACAAGAATTGAAAAGTATAATTTTTTAATATCGTTTATTTTTTAAGTCGGTTTTAATATTTTTAAAATACTGGTAAGCCTACAAAAACCTCTACCTCTAAGAAAAAAGCTTTTTGGAACAAATGTCAGTATAAAAAATGAGCATCTTTATAAAAATAAGAAAAGGAATGCAGAGAAATGATGTGACTACTCTGAATGTGAGGTCAAGTTGTTTAAAATTGGTAAATAAGTGTTTATTTTTTTACCCTAAATCTTTTGACCAATTTCAACGAAAAGATTTTGAATATCAGAATGGCTGTTTTTATCACTGTATAATAATCCACCACTGACCAATACATTTTTTTTAGTATATGTGTATAATGAACTGCTATATCTACTTTGATTACCAAAGAGTGAAAATTTTTGTTCTCAAAAATAACTATTGTTGAGGGGTCTCTTGTACCTTAACTGCTTTACATGGTTTTACATGACAATAAAAATCCAGATGGGTAGTATAAAACAACAAATTAATTTGCCTCTTGTAGTCAAGAAACACTGTAATGTATTCATTGTTACTCTACATGGGAATAAATAAAATAATAAATCAAAATATAAAGTTTAGCTCCAGTTTTCTTATGTTTATATACATTAGTAGTCTATCTTGAATTTACAATAATTTATTTATATCATAGCTCCACAGCTAAGTTTTAATTTTTAACACAATTACTTAGCATGTTCGTTGAAAATTTTTAAGAGTACATCAAGAGAAATGTTTAATAAGAAAAATTTATTTAGGCTGAATCACTATCATAACTGCTGATAGATGATAATGAATTTCATAATATATGAAAAATACTTGCCCAGGATGAACTTCTGGAAAATGTACATAAAATGGATAATACTTATTTATTCCTTTCAAAGTTGCATCTACTTTTCTACAATTATATTATAAAATTAATAAATTATGATTAAAATATGTTCTATCTGCTGCTGTTAATAAGATTTTTTTTAAATGTTGTTTTTTCAATTTTATATAAGAAATAAGAAATTGAAAGCTGAAATAGCAGCCCATCAGCTGGTGAGAATTTTTATTTCAGTACAAACGCAATTAATAAAACTCAACACCTTTACCACCAAAACCTAATATTTTTTACTTAGTCTTTTATCCTAAGAAATATCATTCACTTTGACTAATTTTCTGCAAATTTAAGTGACAAACCATTTTAAGAAAACAAAGAAAAGGATCAAAATTGTGCATCCTGTTAATATTAGAATCTTGAAACATATTTTAAATTATAATGTAATCCTTTCATCAAGATTAGACAGGACCAGATGAATGAAAGTCCAAATAATGAGGAAATTATCATAGACCCTATCAAGATAACAATAACCATAAAGTGTAAAACACAGAAACCTATTTGAAGTAATTTATAATGTATCTGTTAAAAATAGATTCTAAATTTACTTGCAATAAAATCAATTTATGTAATAAGGCACAGTCAATATATCAGTCATATTTTTTCATATTAACATGTAAAGTCATCTGTCCCAAATTATATGACACATGACCATCCTCATAAATAATGTAACAATGTATAGCTTTTCCACTTTTGATAAAATTTTTCTTCTTTGTTACTGTAACGTCAATAACTCATCACTTCTCACAAAACAATAAAAATAATTCACCTTATTATATTAGGAAGCATAATTCTATGTATTTAGATAGCAAGAGATGAATAATTTGATGTTTTATAATTTTTTTTTTTCATATTTGGTTAGTGCTAACTCAATGCTGTTTCAGATAGCACTAGTCTTAGTGTGTTGAAGTATGTGGTCAGACAGTATATTCTATCTGCCTAGTATTTTAGTTTGTCAAGTGTAGTTCGGTTACTAAGTATTTTATACTTGGACTAATATGTTCAACATGTGCTTTGTTAGTATGTTGTGTAATCTTGTGAATTTGGCTGGAATTTAGAAAGCAACATAATATAATTCTTTCTTGAAAATGTTGACAGTTTTGTTGAATATTTTTCAATACTTTTGTATTTTATGTAACATCTGTATAAGTAAAAATCTATAACCAGTAATATGTGCTTTGTATTTTGTGTTGAGATCTTCAAAATAACTGTCAGCTGAGATGTACGTTTGTAATGCACTGTTGTGCGGGGATAGTAAGATGTGTAACAGTTAAATGTGTCGATTTTTGAGGGAGTTTTGTATTTATTTTAAGTTTTTTCATTCAGTTTGGATATAGAAAGTTAAGGTCATTGATATTATTATATTGTTGGTGATTACATTCTGAGGCCATGGAAAGTCTCATCTGGTGTTGTAACAGAAGCCAGGGCAGCGGGCTTCCCCCACTTATCGTCCAATCTGCCTGACAAATTCTTTATGCTAAATGTTGGAAAAGATGCTTGATGTTAGGCTGAAGCAAGAAATTAAGCATTACAGTGGATTCTCCAAGAACCAGTATGCTTCTCATAAGGGAAAGTCCGCCCCCAATGAAGTAAAATGTGTGTGTCAGCTGGTAGAGGCAGCGGCTGCTGGCTCCTAGGGCACAAGAAACATATCCATGGTTGTGATGCTTGATGTAAAGAATGCTTTCAATACGTTGCGCTAGGGTACTGTGTTTGAGGCCCTATGGGACAAGCAGGTAGACGGCGAATGGTACAAAGGTACTTAGAAGAAAGACGTCTGCTTTACAATTCGACTCACAGTTTCTTTTCTGGTCACATGTGGGGTACCTCAGGGGTCAGTACTTAGTCCGACGTTATGGAACCTGGTATTTAATGGGGTGCTGCGGCTGAGGTATCCCAGAGGTGTTGTAACGGTGGCCTTTGCTGACAATCAGGCATTGGTTGTAGACGACGTAGCGACAGCAACCAATGAAGCTATCAACCTAATGCAGCACTGGTTGATGGATAGGGCGCTAATCTTTGTTTCCTGAGAAAACATCATTTGTCTATCTGGCTAGCAGGCGTCCTCTTTCTTTGATCAGTTCATGGTTGGCGGAGCTTTATTACTCCAGGTGGAGTGTGAAGTATTTGGGGGTATGGTTGGTTTAACAGTGTACGTTTTCCGCATACGTGCGAGTCATGTGATCGTCCAGGCTCCTGGGTAACGTGGCTGGCTCCCAGTCATCCAAAAGGAAGTTGTACGGCTCAACGTTCAGCAGTTGAACATGTGTTGGTGACTGGGCCCCTTACTATGATTGGTGACACAATAATAGACTGTATGTTATCAGGGGCAGAGAGGTTTTGTGTGGTAACTGACTTTGTGACACGGATACTCCAGCACAAAGCCAAGGAGGATGGGGTGGTGAGGGGTTGAGGGACAGCCTCCTACGAAGCTGCCATTTGTCTGTGCTTGCATGGATCGGTGGCAGTGAAGAAGTACTGCGACTTCCTCATCCCTTTGTGAAAAATATCGAGACCCGGTGTGATACAAGTGCTCTCACTAGAGGCATTGGCATCAAGACTGAGTCCCAGCTTTTGGGATGGGGTCCAGGAATGACATAGTCAGTCTTGGATACCCCGCTCTAAGGGTTAGAGACAGGCAATGAAAAGATCTAACTGATGAGCTGACCTGTTGGACTAGACGTATGGTTGGCAGACGAGGAGGCCCGTATGAGTAGACAACCCCCTGGGCTGTGCTTTGTTTGTTGTGGATCTGACCCGGGGATAGCATAAAAAAAAGGACATTGATATTGTTTTCAGAATTGTGTTGATTGCAAAACAAACATAGAGGTCGATCTTTACACAATTAAACATTAAATATTTTAATGAAATTTTATAATAATAACTTGTAGAAAAATCTTATCAGATCTTAAAATAGGGATCACCACATTTTACATCTTAATACTGCTTTTAAAGAAAAATTCCTTTTTAGAGTTTGTTGCAAACTAAAACTTATAACGGTAAAATTGAAAGAGAAAAATTATTCTGCAGGATTATGTATTGCATTAATGTATAAATCTTTGCAGAAAATATTTGATAGTAGTTTTTTTTTTTGGCTCATTTATATTAATTTGCCTAATAGCATTTAATTTATTAGTAGCAATTAATTTAAATATTTATGATCACTCTAATGACTTTAGTATGGTTCTATTCATATTTTATAAATTTGCAAATTTTTTCTACTTTTATTTAACTCTACTTACAGTATTATTTATTGTTACTTAATTGTACATTCAGTATCAGATAATTTTTATAGCATGTATAATTTGAATAATAAACTGACACAACTGAAATAACTAGTATAATAATATACACTATGATTAATTTATTTAATAATTAAAATTAAGTGAAATAGCTTTGTATGTGTAGATAAGCAAAGCATTATACTCGGTGACACGTTTAGTTGAGGCTATAGAATAGCATACACTGTGACTTACTTATGGGAGTTTATTATTCATAATAAAAACATTCTATTCAATTTTCGGCAATTCATCACACCACCACCTAAGTTATCAATATAGTTTCAACAACATTGTTTTTTATCTACAATATAGTAACAAAGAAAAAAATATCAATTAAGGAGGTTTATTAAATGTAAAGGAAAAAACTTCTGTATAAATCAGAACATTGTCATCAGTCATTAATCACAATTTATTGTTGAAATCAGTCAACTGATTTATAAACAGATAGATATTAAAAAGAATAACATAATAAAATTAAATATACCTGGAAATGTTAAACAATATGCGATATCAAATGTAAACATTTCTTTTTCCCATGGCTAACCATGAATTGCAATTTAAAAAAAAAAAAATACTTCAAGTCATCTTCATTTAAACAACAGTCTCAACTAAACGTGTCATTTTTTTCATAATTTAAAGGCAAGAAATAATTTAATTTTTAATTAAATGAAGGCTTGGTTTGGCAAATAAACCCCAATCTCTAACATCATTAAGCTTTTGAATCCTTCAAAAATTGTTTTGGTTAAAAAGAAAGTTTGAGTGTCACAAAATTTATTTATCTCTTTTCTCAGTAAAGAGAATTCGTTGAATTCTCCAGAGGACAACAAGGCTCAAACTTTTAGTATTTTATTGTTTTTACAGTCTTCACAAAATATATCATGTTGAAAATAGGATTTAATACCCCTATACCCCTTGGAGGACAAGAAAGAAAGACCTTTTTAAAATCTTAAATACTTTTTTTTAAAGATAGATTTCAAAATTGCAATTTTATATTTTTATTAATTGAGGGAGTACTACAAGTTCTGTAGTTTAGGGGAGCTGGGAGTTACAGTTAGAATACAGTTAACAAAAACTAATTTGATTTTTCAAAAAAAAAAAGTAAGGATTAAAAGAGAGAACTGTTTGGAAGCAAAAAAGTATGAATCTATTGTACATGATTTTTCATTTTAAAATAGAACAAATTTAAAAAAAAGAAAAGCTTAAATATTGTGATACTTTAATTTTTGTTAATTTGGAAGTAGATGCCTGCAGGGAGGAGGGGTGACAAAGTGCCTGAGCTTGTTCTTCTGCTGTAAAACATTTTTACTTTTTCTAAGGTAGAATGCATCATGCAAAAGAAAAATTGAATTATTAATAATTCAATTTTTTTTACAGAAGTAAATCATGGGGAAAATTTTCAACAGAGATGGTAGTGCGCTTCCAGTCCTATAGAATCAATTTCAAAACTTGATAAATATAAGACAAATAGTTTCCTCACATTTATATTTTATTTTTTATGTATTGCTGTTGCTATTTTCAAAAGGTACACCACAGAAGAAATTGGGAAATATGTATAGGGTATGTAATTACTACATAACCTAAGGCAATCAGGAAGAAATAAGCTTTAAAGCTTTGGTAATAAGAAATAAAAAAGCAAATTGGTTTTTTTTAATGAAAAATAAGTTTTATTTACAAATAAATAATTTGGTATAAAAACTATATTAATAAAATATTTGTTTTTGTAAATAACAGATAACTGAAATAATCAAAATTACCTACAAAAATGTTACATGTTACGACAATATTTATAAACTTAGAGATTTTTAGAGAAAAAATAAAATTGTAACGTTTAATTTAATTTGGTAAATAACAAATTTAATATACACTAAACAAAAAATATAAAATGCATGAAAAAACGAATGCAAATGCGTAATTTATAATAAAATCAGTGAAATTACAATAAGAAAAAGCAATAACATATACTTTTCATGCTTTCAATTACATATTTATTTTGATGATTTAAGTCTATTATTTTAACTTCAGAGTTAAATCATTAAATATTTTACATGCATGCTTAGTACACAAAAAATGTTTACTACGTTTCTTATATGTAATTTTTAATGATTTCACACTCAGAATGGAGCAATAGTAGTGGGTGTTTCAAAGAGGATGCAACTCTACAATTAAGAATGTAGAAGTAATGCATAGGTAAATTTTATTTCTCCTATATGTCAGTTGGCAACACTGAACTCAATAGCAGCTTGTAACAGTTAAAATGTTCTTATGCATTAATGCTATACCAGTATAAATTCGTCTCTATTGCGTTACCTGTCATTTTCCAAGAACGAATGTGTGTTTATTATTGAGACTTAGTGCACATACAAATCTTATGAATGAGTGAAAGACGAGTTTCAGATAAAATTTCCCAATTCTTCACTTCCTAACAAGCAGACAATATCGTGTTTGATTAATAAATTTTGTGAGACTGAGAATGTGTACGATCAAAAAAGCACAGGTTGACCGTCACTGTTAACAGTACAAGTTCTGGAGGATTGAAAGAACATTTGACTCACTCAGAAAATTATCTTCACAAACTGGGCTTTCACTATCTACAGCTAGACCACGGAAAAAGTTTGCAGTATTATTGTCAGTTTTGTTCTCTTGTCGATGACAACGGTGTTGAAATTTAGGATCATATTTATTTCAGAGGCAATGCACGGTTTCACTTGGATGGCAACATTAACAGCCAAAATGCTGAACACAGAGTGCTGAATATCCTCACACATTTCACGAATGACCATTATATGCATGTAAAATTGGTGTTTGGTGTGCAATCTCCTGGCATCATGTAATAGGGCCTTTACTTGTTAAAAAATCTGTAGATGGTGTGGTTTATTGCAACTTAATCGAACAGTTCAGTGCCACGTTAGATTTACATTAACAATATTGGTTCTAGCAGGATAATGCAACATGTCATACTGCTAATGAATTGGTGGATATGTTACAAGAATTTTTTGACCATAGTTGGATATCAAAAGGATTGTGAACTCAAAGATCCCCAGATCTTACACCAGCAGACTTTACTTTGGGATATTTAAAAAGTGCACTTTTTAAAAATAATTCACTTACACTTGATGAATTGAAGGCTAACACTGAAAGTGAAAGTGAGATTTCAAACATTACTGAGCAAATTTTATGAAAAGTGGCTGAAAATGTTATGAAACATGTACGAACCTGCATTGGGATCACGGGAAATCATTTTGAACATCAATTGTAAAGTTATTAAAGGTAATTTGAATAATATATAATATAATTTATAATATATATAATAATTTGTATAAGTATTTTATTAACAATAATATTTTTGTAATAAATTCACGTCATCAAACAAACGAGTTGTGTCCTTTTTGAAACACCAACTACTTTGAAAATGCTATGAATTGGAATGTCCCTTTTTTTAATTACACTTATAAAATTGACATAAGAAAATTTAAATGTGGGTATTAAAACTGTACTAATTTATTATATGGTCTAAGTGAGGTATTTATAAATAAACTTTTCTTTGTATGTAAGAGATCAGAAAAGGTACAGATTAAAAAAAAATTACACTTTGTAAGTGTATATTTAAATAGTACAAAACTACTAATTTTTATTACAAACTAAAGCAAATTTACTTCAAAGTTATTTTTTAACTTTTATCATAATGCTTTCAATTGTTATTTCAGTCATCTTTTGCAACATTGACAGTATAGGTTTTTCATGATTTTTATTTTTGTTGAATTGGAAAGGCATGTATTTAGGATGTAGTCAAATCATTTACAAAGATTTGAAGTGTTTATTAATTTATTAAACAAAACAATAGAGAGTTACTGTTTTTATAATAATGTTTAAATTAATAAACTTAATTCCAATCTAATACTCTTTTTATCCAAATTCAAGTGTGTTTCCTTCTAACCCCAAAGAAAGAACAGAAATAACATAGCTGGTATGCAATAAAGAAATAGGAGCAGCAATCAGTATACCGACTATAGATGAAATAATGTCTGATAGTACTGTCATAAATTTTTAAAATTCAATTTAATTAAAAACTAGTATCTACAACACCATAATCAAAATCATTTTAATTCCTATGGTTAGATTAATTACTAACAAAGTACAGTGTACAGAAAGAAATTGAAAAAAAAATTGCTTAATCAAGATTAAAAAAAATATCTATTTGTAAATCTCACAATTTTAATTAAAATAAAATATTCCTCGTAAATAAAAGAATTAAAATAAAGCATCTTATTTATTTCAGATGCTTTACACGTATCATAATTATGAGAAAGACAGTAATAGAGAGAATAAAGCAACAGATTACATTAGCATAACACATACTGTTGTACTCAGAACGGGATGATTTATACATTGGTGAAAACAGTCATATTAATAAAATTTCTAGTGAGTAATATTTGTAATACTAATATCAAAATTCATAATTTGTTAAACTTAATATTTATACATGTGTAGGTTAGCGTTTATTCATTAGTAATTTTTAATTATAAAATCACAAAATATATTTAAATTAAATATATTTATATTTTTAAAAATATTTTCAAAAAGATCAACAGAAAAAACAAAAAAATGTAGATGAGTTGGACCGGTAAAATACAAAAAAGAAGACATCTCCAGAAGGACTGAACAATCATAACTACAAATTCTGTGTGACGTATATAAATAATTAGATATAGTTAAATACATTTATATTAGTAGTAATGTTAATTTCTTTTTACAAATATAAAATTAAATTTATTTTTCATGATAAAAATAACAGAAATCTACAAACAAGTAGTACACCATAATAGTTAAAAAAAGAACTTCATATCTTCAAAAGACTTAACAGAAAGAGAAAATGAATTCTGAAATTTAATTATTTGAAAAAAGTATATACTGGACATTAAATTTTGTAAAATGACAACACATAAAATGAAACATTTTAATGATCATGATATGAATCCATATTATTTCCACATGATATTCAAAATGATAAGTTTCTCATTCCAACCCTCATAGACTTAACCTTGACTTTAAAAGTCTAAACAAAAAATAAATCATTAACAAAGTAACAGAAATGCAATACCTCTTACAATAAGGTAAATTTAAGAAGTAAAAACAATGATTTAGGGTACACAAAAAAAAAACACTGAAACCCAAAATGACAAGTTCACAGTAACAAATTGAGGATCTGATATGAGTGTTCTGAAGAATAGGAAAGTACCCTATCTGATAAAACACTTATAAAATTATTTTATTAAAAAAAAAAGTTTTTTTTTGTACTTGATATTTTAGTAGATTTAACAAATTACATTAAGGTATATTAAGAGATTTAAATAATAAAAAACATCAGTTTACATTTCTTTAATTATTTTTACTTCGATAACTTACAAGTCTGATTTTTAAGTTTCATCTTAATAATTAAAAAATAATATATTTTTGAGATACATTGTCAGGTAGTAATTGTTTTGTTTTAAGTAGAAAAAAGAAGTATGTTAATACTCGCTCAATTTGGTAGACATTTTCAAGGTGAGAATGATTTTAAATACCAAACAATTCTGCTCAAGAATCATTCACTTTTTAGTAATTTTGTATTTACGAAAAAAAATGTTGTCCTCAAATTTATTTTTTAAATCATCATACCTTTATTTTAAAAGATGCATAATGTTACCAACGATAATATTTCAATATAAATTACCTTTTTTTTAGTTAAAGTTTAAAATTTCAGAGAAATTTTTTACATAAATGAAAAAATAATAAAATAAATCTTATATATGTAAAAAATATAATAAAATGGATCAAAATACATTTTTTTTTTTACTTTTACCATAAATTGTATACTAATCAAAATTTTAGAAATTAAAATATAAATAAAAATTGTAAAAATATATTATTTAAAGTGAATTAGGTACAACTTATTAAAATTGTTATTTACAAATAAAATATAATTTCTTCATTAATATTGTAAGCCTTTATTGTAAATTTGATGAGCTCTAAAAATTTTCTTTCTTTGATTTCAGTGTACAGATGAATAGAAAGACATGAACAAATGGTTTATTCATTTTGAGACTTGAGAAAATACTAAAATAACTTTTACTACAGTCTTTGTGGTTCTCTATAGTAATTACACTGTCAACAATTATTTATGTAACCTTATGTAAAATTATAAAAAAACTAGGCTTGTCCATAGGCTAAGTAAGTGCATAAAATGAAAACTTTTATAAATAGATATTCAGTCAGTTTCCGTGTAACCATTTGGCTACTTGGTTCCTTAGCTAAGTTTAACATGTTAGAATAATTGAAAAAAAACATATTGAACGAGACATTTTTTAAAAATTTTCCTAACCATCATATTTAGCTCTCAATATATGTACTTTTTAAAACCTACAGTTTTTAACATACATAAAGAACAGATTTCATACAACGGTCATTGTTCAATTATACATACAAACTGTAAAAGCAAAATTGTAATTTAACAACAGTAATGTTCATTAAGGAAGTGTTATTAATAACAACGGTTTTGAGGGGAGCGGGGAGGCCGTTGCGGGGTTGTAGACCTCGCAAATGTTCGTCTGGTGACTCTGAGTCTGAGAGGCAGTGGTTTGCCTTCTAGGAAGGGTCACCGCTCAAGCCTGTTGAAGGTGGTATCGGAGGATACCAGCCGGAAGACGTGTTGTAAGCGGAAGGAAGATAGGGTTACTCAGTTGGAAACCCGCCGGATTGCTGTAGCAGAGTACGCTGGTTCAGACTCTTCTTCGGGGTATGACAGTCCCGATCTCACGAACGAAAAGAGTGTTTTGTGGTGGGAGGCAAATCTAGCCTTAAGCGACAGAAATCGCAGTCTCTGTCGGCAACGTCCTCGCCTGCCATCAAGCGGAGATCGTGTCCGGATGATGGTAGTTCTATGACTTTGACTGCTGAGCCCGGTGGTGATTCTAGTCCTGATCTCCAGAACTGTGGGACCCAGGAGGTGTGCCTGGAGCTGCTAACCACAGGATTTGCAACTGTCCTGGAAGATTTATGTTCCCGAGCTGAGCTGTTGGATTCTCTCGTCAAACCGTGTTCTGAAGTTAAGCAGGATGTTAAGTCGACGTCTGCGGCCCTGGTTGGCTTGGTGCAGCAAGTTAGGCTGATTATTTCAACTGGTTGGCTGAATGAACTACCTCGAAAGACCGAAGCGTCCGCGCAGGCAGAGGGGTCTGAGAATCAGAGGTTATGTAGCGGTTGTAGAGCGAGAATAAGGCCAGGGTATGATAAGGCCACCCAGACGCTCAAAAGAATAGGATCTGACGATACCATCAGGAAACTGGAGGAGGGCGTTGATGACGACGAGGTTCCTCTACTTGTTGCCCAACACTGGGGCGAGGAAGTTTTCAAGATGGTAAAAATGGCTGATACATCATTCACAGACAAGGAAGGACGAGACGTTCTATTAATACATGATTTGCGACCAATTTCAGCTAAGCGAACAAGTAGGGCTTATCGGATGGCGCCAAGTGTCAGAAGATTGGAGGACAAGTCGGAAATTAAGAGTGGACTATTATTGGTTGACAGTCGAGGGGCCAAGGATGTATTCGGTGATGAGGAAATAGGTACTATCTGTACGATAGTAGTGAACTCAGAGGATGTAGATGGGATGATAGCCGACTGCTTCAGGAGCATCAGGAAACTAAGAGATATGGGAGTGGAAGCTCCTTTTGTGTCCCTGACTGGTAGAACTGGAGCCGTCTTGAAACGTTTGCTGGAGTGCGATGGTAGACAGGCTGGTAAGGAGCGGAAGTTATACATCGATGAGTCTACTGGAGAGCGGAAGGCTACTCGACAGGGTGAGCCGTCACGTACGATGTCGATCACAGCTGAGGGACGGACCTTCGCTGAACTGTTCAAATGTGTAAAGGAAGGTTGCGGTCAGAGAGGTCGGTCGACGAGCTCGTCCTGCATACTATTATATAAAAGATTTAGAGCATGACGCGACAGCTGCTGAGGTGGTCAAGTCGGTGGTGGCATATGCTGGCTGCATGGAGGCGGATTTGAGAGTTACATCCTTGCGGCCGGCTTACGGAGGATTGCAGAATGCCACGATAATGGTGCCTGGATTTGTAGCGCATAGGTTATCCAATGTTCAGAGGATACAGATAGGCTGGATTAATTGCAAAGTGTGCCGGAGGGAGGAAACATTAAGGTGTTTCAGGTGTGGAGAGAATGGCCATATGGCTGCGAAGTGCGGAGGACCAGACTATGTTTTGGATGTAATGAAGAGGGCCATAAGAGTGATGGGTGTCGGCAGCGGCCAGTTAATACAGAGGTCAAATGGAAACCACGTGTCGGAGGGGGAGCTGAGGGCTGCAGTGGTGGGAAATCCGCATGTTAATGCGAGTTTTTCAATTTAATGCGAACAGGAGTAGCAGGGCTATGGATGCCTGCTGGGAAATAGCTGTCCACCGGGGTTGTGAGATTATATTACTGAGTGAGCCGGATCGAAGAACAATCGTCGATGACAGATGGGTGGTGTCGGCTGATTCCGGTATGGCTACAGCCATACCGGAACAGCAGCAGTAATAAAGGCGCAGGACCCGGCTATGTATGGGTGGAACTGGCAAGGGTGGTGATGTTTAGTGTATATTTGTCGCCTAACTCTGACTTTTTAGTTTATGCGAGAATGGTTGATGATTTGGTGGAGGAAATTACCAGATGGAGGTCGAAAATCGTCGTGGTGGGCGGAGATTTTAATGTTAAGGTTCGGAGTTGGGGATCAGCCATCGATGATCGAAGAGGCAGACTTCTTGAGGACGCTATGGCTTCAGTGCGACAATCGAAGAGGCGAAATGATGTTCGA
The DNA here is from genome assembly GCF_047948215.1 of Lycorma delicatula. Lineage (NCBI taxonomy): Eukaryota > Metazoa > Arthropoda > Insecta > Hemiptera > Fulgoridae > Lycorma > Lycorma delicatula. The sequence continues at coordinate 110,481,015 of NC_134462.1, forward strand.
GAGAGGAGGAGTGGGGACTTCTGTCCCAGATCTGACATTTGTGAACATGAGAGGCTTGCAGAGGTTGTTGGGATAGGAAGTGTTGGGGGAGGAGACCATCAGTGACCGCAGGCTAATAACTTTTGAAATTGGCGATATTATCCAGGAAGAACGGGCGGGCACCAGGAGCGTGAGGTTTCATACAGGCAGTGTCGCCCAGTTCAGGGCGGCTATTGATTTTGAACTTGGTTGTAGCGAAGACACAGATTTGAATGAGCTGACAGACACAGTTTACAGGGTGGGAGTGGAAACGGGTGTAATTAAGGAAGTGACTGCAGGGCGTGCAGGGGTATATTGGTGAACTCCCGAACTCGCCGAATTGAGAAGAAGATGTGTGGTGAGTAGGCGCTGCCTCAAGCGAATGCAGAGGCGGGGTGAGAACATTGAAGAGGAGCTCGGAAAGTTACGGCTTGCTAGACGGGACTTTCGTGGAGCAATTGCTGCGTCCAAAAAATGCAAGTGGCAGCAATCGTGTGATGCTGTGGAAATTGATCTGTGGGGTGATGCCTATCGTATCATCACAAAAAAGTTTGGAAGACGGCTGCCACTCCTCACCGACGATGAGCTGAGGAAAGGCGTTGATGAACTGTTTCCGAAAGGAGTAGGTTTTCAACGGGAAGAAATTGTGGTGGAATCAATGGTTCCATTCTCGCTGCAAGACCTGAGTGAGGCGACTAAGTTGATTAAAGGCGGCAAGAGTCCTGGGCCGGATGGAATCCCCCCGGAGGTCGTAAAAATTGTGGCTGAGACGGTGCCTGGTGTGGTATTGCGTGCAATGAATATGATATTGGAGATGGAATGGATACCTGAACGGTGGAGAGGTGCAAGGTTAGTGATGCTAAGAAAGACTGCTGGTCCTACGGGGCACAGGTTTCGTTTCAACCACTTTGTTTATTGAATTGCTTTGCGAAGTTGTTAGAAAGACTTATTCTTCGAAGACTCAACGACGGCGTAGAGGTGGCGGGGGGACTTCATGAGGACCAATTTGGTTTCCGGCCTGGACGCTCAGCGATTGATGCAATCGGTCGCGTGATGAATGTTATTCGATCAGCTTCAGAGGGTACACGGAGGTCGAGAGAGATAGGAGCGGTCATGCTGTTAGATATACGCAATGCGTTTAATGAGCTGCCATGGGAAGTTATATTTCGTGAACTAGAAGTAAGACGAATTCCGGCATACCTGCAAAGTGTTGCACGAATATTTCAAGGACAGATTCGTGGTGGGCAGGTCGGAAGGTGGTGAAACAAAATTTCCGGTGGAGGGGGGTCTCCCTCAGGGTTCGGTGTTGGGTATGTTCTAAGGCAGCGCTATCCGGGGGGCGTCACCCCGGTGGCGTTTGCTGATGATTTGGCGCTTGTAATTGTGCGCAAAACGGAAGAACTGATGGTGGCCGGTGAAGAAGCGGCTGATGTGGTTAAGAGGTGGCTAATAGCTCATGGTCTACGGCTCGCTGAAGACAAAGTGAAAGTGGTTGTTATGGCTGGAAGACGCAGCCTGCATTCATTGCGTTTTAGAGTGGGACACACGATAGTCCATCCTAGTCCAGCCGCGAAGTATTTAGGTGTGTGGCTGGACAAGAACCGATCCTTTACTGTACATGTTGAGGAGGCGGCGAGAAAGGGCGAAAATGTGGTGAAGGCGCTGAGCAAGAAACATGATGAGAAATAAGGGCGGTCCTCAGACTGGTAAGAGGAAACTGTTGGCCAGTGTGTACTCTTCTGTGGTGTTATATGGAGTTCCTGTATGGCTGGGAGCGTTGTTGAGGGCAAGGAACATGAGGGGTTTGGTTATGCAACAACGTAGGCTGAACATACGTGTCATCGCAGGGTATCGAACGATCAGCGCCGAGGCGGCTTCGGTTATAGCTGGAGTACCGCCCATAGACTTACAAGCGCAAATGAGAGCTGCAATAGTGAATGGAGGGGACAGAAAGGAGGCAATTGACGGTCTCTACATGGCTTGGTGTGACAGATGGCGAGATTCAGACAAAGGAAGGTGGACCTATGGGCTCATAAGAGACGTCGTCTCGACTACGATCGCATCAATGATACGAGAGAAGGCCAATGAAGAAAGGCGACGGCGAATTTATGGAGGCTTGGAGTTCAATGATGGGTGATCAAAGCTTCTGGGGGTGGGCGGCGGGGGCTCCTCGGAGTCATCGCTCGTCGATCGCCCCCTGGGGACTCCTTCCGGTCACACGGATTCGGATAGTGGAGTGCCTGGGTGATCATGCAGGGGCTGTCCATACTATATGGCTTAGATCCGGCCCCTGCATGGTAGAAGAGGAGGTTTTTTAGCGGGTGAGAGCTCCGCACTGCCGTCAGTACGGGGCTGATGGCAGCTGGCAGAGATTTTTCCTCCGCTACGGAAAGAAGAAAAAAAAAATAATAATAACGACAACACATTCAATAATGTTTGTTGTGCGTTTGTAGTGGTAGTTACCTATCTGTACGTTAATGACAATAATTAAAAGATTAACTTATAATCCAAAATTTCCATCAAAATTAAAGTTTATTTATACACCAGAATTTATGGTACAAACATTACACAGCTTCCATTACTATAATTTTACATTTTAAATAATATTTTGAAACTCCTCTAAATATTCATAAAATTATGATATAAAAGGTAAAAATAAATGGATAAAAAAGGTTTTTTAATCCTTGTTTAAAACATTTTTTCTTCAAAATAAAACAGCTCTAAAATATTTTTTCCTTAATTAACACAGAAATTTAATAAAGCAATCCAGGATAATTAAAAAATTGTTAAACAGTGTATGATGAAACATCATAACACTTTAACATTATAATATATTTCCATTATAAGTAGTGTAAAGTATCTCGGTTTTTAATAGGTTTTTATATTCCTTTATAAATAATTTTCAAAATTACTCTATTATGAAAAGAAAACAAAATTTCATAATGTAATATTGAATTGCACTCAATGTTACACAGTTTTTACGACGTAAAAGCAAAAATATTTAACAAGAATTTTTCTAAATAGAAATAATCTATTATCTTAGTTACATCACTTTTATTAACTCTGGTGTGTAGGATAATCTCTGGTACTGACTCATAATTATTACAAATCAATGACACACCAGATTATACATAAGAATAAAAAATTATGAAAGAATAAAAATTTAGAAATATGGTAAATGAGTGAATTATTGTACTTAGTTATTTAAAATAATGAATAATGATAATATAAAAATAATAACTGAAAAAATTAAAAACATTACAATGTAAATTAGTTACTGTAATGTTAATAAAATGTAAACTTATTCATAAACAACTGAGTTAAGTAGGTTTTAGACACGTAGCAATTCATTGTACAAAAATAACATAATATAACTTTAAAAAAAAGAAAAGAAAATAAGAACCTCGAAGTGAAAAAATATACTGTTTTTTTCTTTACTTATTATTTAAGCTTTAACAATTAGCTTAAAACTACAGTATTATTTAACAAAGAAAGATCAGTTTTCAGACATTAAAAGAAAAAAATGCTGTTCTTTGTTTTTTAAGGTCACTGTTATCAAATAACTAGTTTTAATGTAATATTTTTTTCATACAGTAAACTATTAACTCTATGATTGTTTGAGTAATAGTGATCAACTTGATGCAAGATCATCAGTCCTGATGTTAATGAACTTCATTTTAATCTTCCTCTTCTCTGTCATAATTAATGATAAGAAAAGAAACAAAAAGAAAGGTAACAAAAAATTTTAAGATGCGTAAATTTTTTTAGGTTAATCAGTTATAAATATGATAATTGTGAGAAAAGAAGTGAAAAGAGTATATAAATAAAACGAAACTTAGATGAAAAATTTGTAGTAAAACTGAGCGGATTAAACAGTTACGTTAACTCTTCAGTGCAATATTCTTCAAATATATACTAGTCCAGAAAATAGGGGTTTTTTTTTGCTAAAAAATTAGTATAGTTTAGGAAAGTACATGGGGTTGTAGATTAGTTTAAGTAAGTATAACTTGTTTATATGCAAGTGGACAAAATTTTCGCTAACTGGACAAAATGGCAACCGTTCAAAGGTGGTGAAAATTGTTTTTTTAATTTTGTAGGCCAAAGTAAACTTCCTAGGCGAAAAAGTTCTGAATATAAGTTGTGGGTGTTTGCAGTACCTATAAGTTATGCTCTTAAACGTTGAATTTTGTTAATTAGTTAATTAGCAAAAAAGCTGAAAAACCATTAAAAATGACAGTTTCTTGCTACGCCAATAATTATTGCAAAAATAACTTTTTTACTATTATTATTATAGTTGTAAATGTTAACGCTCGGAATTCCAAATTCAATATGTGGTTACACAAAAAAATTGGTTTAATCGTTGCCGAGATACTGTAATTTATTTATAAAGAGATTCATCAGGCAACTGTAATTATTTTGGCTTTTAAGAATTTTTTTGTGTTCATTTCAAGTTAAACAGTTCTTCAAGACTTGTTCTTTTAAATGATGAAAAGTAGACCAAAATTAATGTAAAACTTATGTAAACTTCTTAAAAAAAATTAGTGAAAAATAGTGTGCTTGCACCATAGTCATGGAGGGGGAAGTGGTTCGTGGCAGTTGCTTATGAATAAAGCTGAATTTGTTACTTCAAATTGGCGGAGTGCAAAAAAATCACTCTATCCTCAAATGCCTTCAACTTTTATTCATAAATTTTTCCCCTAGAAAGTTTACCTTGGCCTACAAAATTGAAAAACTGATTTTCACTACCTTTGAATGGGCAGCATTTTGCCCAGTCGCATATAAACAAGCTATACTTACCCTAATCTCAACCTACGTACTTCCCTAAACTCTACTAATTTTCTTCAAAAATTGACCTTTTTTCCCCCATTCACTGGACTATATGCAGAGATGGAAAACTCTCACCATGGTTACTACATGACAACATCCTGGTAGATGGTGTGATCTTTATACAAACTTTTATGAACTATTCTTTATAAGGAGTAATTTAACTGGTATTTATTATATTTTCAAAGCAGCCATAGTTTATAGTGCAGATTCAGACTTGTTTGTAATTTTTATTTAATTTTTCAATTTTATTGATGTTGCTTTATTATTTTTTTCAATTCTAGGTTATTAAAATGAAAACTTATTGTGGTACGTGTTAAAAGTAAATTATATGAGTAAATATTTTCCATATGAGTAATATTATAAATAAATGTACCAAAATTCTATGCACTGTGCGTATTTTATGGTACGGAATGAAGCAATAAGATTGATTGCTTGTTGTCTAATAACATTGTTTTTTTTATTTTCAATCTTCATAAAAAAATTGATCACTGTAGTTTGTGTTTTAATTTTTGATTTTAGGTAAATGCCTGTTTTGTTTTATTATAAAAAACAAAAATGGCTTATCGGGAAAGTCAAGAAATGGTAATTTACAGAGACAATATTGTACAATCATCATCTACATCAAAATGACACTATGATGAATTTTAGAAATTCCTAATGATGGAGCATCACTTTCCAAAGCTCCTCTGCCTCCTGTCTATCAGGATGTACCACAAAAAAATATACACAATGGTGTTTTCAGAAACACTTTGTTTCAATGACCTTGTTTTATTCAGAAATGTAACTGCTTTAAAAGAATTTTGAATATTATTTATAAGAAATGTTTCTATATATGAAATTATATATGCTAAATAACTAATAAAAAAAAAACTAAATATAAAAGATAAAATTATGTAGAAAAAATGGATTTGAAGTAAGGCTCAAATACTTTTATTTTTTAATGATACTTCATGAAGTGTTAGAAAATCACCAGATTGTAAGAAATGAAGTTAACCATCACTACCAGGATCCATTATTTTGATCTATTTTTATCTTTTATATTTAGTTTTTTTGATATTACAACTTATTTAAGGTACATAATTTCATATAGAAACATTTTTTTTCTGAACCATATTGAAGATTCTTTTAGAACAATTTTCTGAATAACATTGGGTCATAAGCGTACTAAATTATTTTAAATAAATAATTAAATTACTATAAAATGAGTAAATAAACAACAGATTAATAAATTACCAGAATATTAATAAGTAATACTTATGAAGTAAATTTTTTATTTTTTCTCCTCCTTTTTGAACGGCTACTCGATAACAATTCACATGCTTGCTGGATTTCATAAAAGCGTTCTTTGGCATATGTCTTCTCTTCATCTTTAACTTTATCAGGATGCCATCTCAATGATAACATTCGACAACGGGAATTAATTTCTGTCTGATTAGCTCTTGATGATAATTCTAATACCTAAAAAAAAAATTATAAATAATTCATAAATATAAATGAATCTCTACATTAATACAGCTTTAGCTGCTTCTTTTGCATTAAAGCAGCAATTCTCAACTTTCAGTATTTGTGACCCAATTTTCAATCATAATTTTCATCACGCCCTCTCTCATACAACAATAATGTATTTTGATACTAAAGCTACACTACGACCTTAATTACAAACTTACAAATTACCAAGAATAAGTAAATTTATTGATATTTGGCAACACTGATCCGCTGCATTAACAAAACTAGAATCAATGCTTCTCTATTGCTTTCTGTCTTACATCCACCATATTGGACATTCTTGCGGCTTCACGAGAAGTTCCAATTTGTCTCAAAAATTCTGGAATGTCTGTGCAAATGTGTATAAATGCTGCACCTCGTTCAATTCCAGCCAGTCTCAGTTGGAGTCTATCCTTCTATTGTGGATGTGTACATTTTAATTTGTGCTTTAACTGCAATTTACAGTATTAAATATTCAAGGAAGTAGATTTATACAGAATCACGAATACATTTTTAAGTGGAAGTAAGCGACCATTAGACAATAGTGAAGCATCAACAAGTGCACAGACAAGCATGGTTATAAAAATAAATTCATGAAAATATTTTCAAGAATACTTAAATTTTGGGTTTACCAGTACTGAAGTAAATGAAGAACAACAGACCCCTGTGTATCATTTGCTCAAAAACTTTGGCAACAGACAACATGAAACCTAATAAACCTAAACAACATTTGGAAACGCTTCATAATGAGCACATTAACAAACTCCTATAATTCTTCAAATTAAAATTAGAATCATATGAAAACCAAAGTTTTTTAAAAAAAAAACTTTGTGAATGAAAATGCTTTACTTGCCTCTACAAAGTTTCATATAAAATAGCCAGATGTAAAAATCCTATCTCCACTGGCAAAGAGCTTATTTTGCCAGCTGCAATTGAGATGGTAGAAACTATGTTTGGAGATAATTTTGCCAAACAATTGCAATCTATACCTCTATCATATGATGCTGTTGCCCACTGAATTGGTGATATAGCTGAAGATGTACAGCATCAGCTTTTCAGGAAGTGTGACAGATTGTTTTCATTCAATTCATTGCCTATGTACGATTTTGAGATGGTATGTCAGCAGCAGAACTACTTTTCTGCAAACCAACAGCACTTGCATTATTTGCTATCTTAAATGATTTTATAAACAAGGCAAACATAGAATGAAAAATTGAGTCGGAATATGCACCAATGGTGCTCGTTCAATATCTGGAAGATTCCAAAGTATATAAGCACTTGTGAAACAAGTCTCCACAGTGTGACTGGACACATTGCATGATCCACAAAGAAGCTCTGTCTTCCAAAGAAATCAGTCTTGGTCTAAATAATATGCTAATGACAATTGTAACTGTAGTAAATTACATAAAAATGAGACCTCTAAAATTAAAAATCTATTCTGCACTTTGTAAAGACATGGGTACAGCACATTCAGCATTACTATTTTATTGCAAGGCAAGATGATTATTACATGGGAAATTTTTGCAACGTGTTTATGAATTAAAAGATGAAATCACCATTTTTCTAGAAGACGAAAACCGACCAGAAGCTGAGAGTTTCGAGATGGTTTATTTTGATGGAACTGAGCTACTTGGTCGATACATTCAAGAAATTAAATACCTTGAATAATCAACTCCAAGGATCAAATACACATATGTTGGATATGAGTGATAAAAATAATGTTTTTGTAGAAAATTGGAGTTGTGGACCAGAAATTTAAAGCAAAAAACCTAGAAATGTTTGCAAATGTGTTAAAATTTACAAAGCTAAAGAACAAGATGTGAAAGTTGTTATTTAACCACTGAAAACCATTTAGCCATGCTGGGAAAGAAATTTAAAAAGTATTTTCTTGCTGATGACAACTTGGTTGTAAATTATGAGTGGGTTAGGGATCCATTTCAGAATATTCCTGAAGGGCTCTCAACTGCCAAAGAAGAAATTTTCATACACTTCATGGCAAGTGGAGAAATCAAAAGACAATTTAATAATAAATCACTCTGAATTTTGGGAAAAAAATGGAATAAATGCAGTGAAGTGGTAAAAATGTTTAAAGAAGACTTTTGACGAGGCTGTTGTATTGATGCTAAGGATTTATGAGTAGTACAAACGGTTTCAAACAACATAAGGGTTGGACATCCTAACACATTAACAGACTGAAAATACTGATCAAAACAAAGGATATAGGATTAGTAATCATGAAATTACTATAAGAGAAGTTGCTGAAGAGTTGGGATCTCTTATGGCGCTTGAGAAAAGATTTTCACTGGTATTTTGGGTATCAGACAAGAAGTAAAAAAATCTGTTGTAAAATTTTGGATTTTCAACAAAAAGCACCATCGCAGAACAATTGTTAGTTGATTTAGCTGATGATTTAGAATTACTCAAATATGCCATAACAGGTACATGGATATATGATTACTATATCGAAACGAAGGTGTAATTATCCAAGCCTGAACTGGTTTTGAACCCAGAGCCTTCGGGATAAAAGGCAGAAATGCTAATTATGCACTACTCAAAAGGTTGACATCTCACCATGGTGGTTTACAATTGGCAAAGGAGAAATTTGATGATATTAGAAAAATATAATGAGAGATAAAAAAAGAAAAGTTTTTTTTTTACAATTTTGTTAGTACAAAAAGAGAAAATTATTAAAAGTAAGGATGATAAAGGAACAATTTTGAAAAGACAGAAGAGTTAAATGATTTTTCTCCTTCTATGGTAGTTGATCAGTTTTCTAACCCTCTTTTCATAAAGTTTCAATACTATCTTCACATTATCATAGTCTAAGTAGCTAACTTTATTTAATACTAATGAAAAACATTATGTTTAAAAAAATTAAATTAAATAAATTTAAATTTAATAAAATTAAATAAAGAACACTGTAAAAGACCTTTTTTCATTAAAACAGTAAAACTAACTATTCAATATTAAAAAAATGTAACAATTCAGTTAAAGCACACATTAAAATCTTGGCAAGTGAATTTTAATAGCAGATTTAACAATAGAGGTATACTCCACATAGAATAAGGTAGCACTGTTATTAAATTATAATAATTACATAATTTAGAATTATGTACAATAATATAATGGAGTTGAAAAATTATGAAAAGATTAATGGTGAATGAAATTAATGTTGGGATTGTGCAGTTGTAGTCTTTTGTTAGTTTGTGAAACTCAAGTTTATAGTATTGAAGTAAACAATTTAACTGATAGTGCAGAGTTAAGTTTAAACAAATAGTTTCATCATTCACATGTAGTCAAGATGGAAAATAAATTTTCTTTTATCTATGTTGTTTTTGTGTGTAACATTCTGTATCCAAGTATTAAAAATAACTAAATTATTGAAAGGCAACAATTTATTAATTATGATAACAAAATCACGGATAGAATCTGTGATAGATATCACAGATGTAAATAATAGTTAATATACAGAATGTGTCAAACCGGATGTTCTACTAATATACCCGATGAGCATACGTACAAAATGTTCTCCCGGGACTTTCATAACCTATTCTACTCAAGAAAATAATGGGAAAAAAACATTTAAACAGTCTTAAAATATTTCATTTACAATTTGCCACTAGTAAAAAATTTCGTTTGGATTTCAGCTATCCCAGTGAAATGAGGTAGTACTGAAACTTTTAAGATGTTAATTAAGGGATAGAATTAGTGATTTCATATGGTTTTTGAACTGAAATATTGAATAAAATAGATAACAGAACTGCATCTGCAGTAGTTTTTGAGAAATCTGGGACAAAGACCAATAATTGGGTTACAAACTCCTGTTTTTTTCCTGTTTGACATATAATAACTCTGTTAAATGAGTAATAAACACATAAAGCTTTTAAAGAAAAATTGTACAGAATTTAATTCTGAACAGAATTTTATAAGCTAAATTGAATAAACAATGAAAAATGAGAAAAATTCGTATTTTATTTAGAAACAGTACAATACTACATTTGTCAGAAAAATTCTTATTTAATGTAAACAAAAATGAAATTCTTTTTTTGGTGATGTGAAAAACTTGTAAACAAAATTCACTGTTAAAATCTCTGTTAAAAAAAACAAAAAAAAAAACTGGAAATTACACAATTGTAAAATAAACATTATGTAGGCAATTTTTTTTTATTACTTATAAAAAATACAATACATTATTTGAAAAATTATTACTTTAAAGTTGGCAATAAAATAGCAACAGCTGATCAACAATGTGCAATACTGCATTAGTGTTTAAATTTAAATCATTCTGTAAGGTACATTAAGTATATCAGGTACTGTGAACTGTGCTGTTGTTAGCAAAGGTTTTCTGTCAATTTTAGTTTGAAGGTAATCGGTTTGCCATGGAAGTAATGTCTTACTTATTTACAACAGAGGAATACACTGATATGGTATTCATTTTGGGTGTGTGTAATGATAATGCTACAGCTGCTGCAGTAGGGTTCAAAATATGTTTTTCAAATTGCAGATTCAAAAACAATTAGCATGACTTTTTGCAATCTTCAGAAAACAGGTTCACTACCTAGCATTAATACCAGCTATGAACAATTTAAAAAAAAACTAAACAAATTCAATACTTTACTTAATAAGAAAGTTATAGCAATAGCAGTATTTTGTTTTTTGAAAAACTCCCCCATTTCCACCCCCATGGTCTGATTTTGCCCACTAACAAACTTGACTAAGATTTTTGGTTATATATCAATTTGAAAGTGATTGGCACTAAATTATGGCAGTTATATTTAAGTGAAATATATATATATCAACTTTTGGACTGATGGTGGTTTTGGAGTCTGGGGGCATGGGAAATGCGAAGATATGTGAAAATTTTCTGGAAGTCGAATCATGGTACCCATTACAATAGGAAGCTTTCTTATGAAATCTACCTAAAACCAGTATAATTATTCACAATAAATAATGCATTTTTATAAGATAAGCTAAGCTTTCAAAATGTTTACAAAAACAAATGAAACATGAAAATTACAGATTCCAACAGAACTGAAAGTTCATTTTGATAGTAAGGACAAAATATTTTTTAATAAAATAATAACCTGTAATAAGACCTAGATATGGATACACAATTATGGACCAGAATTAGGGAAACAGAGTAAATAATGGAACACACACAGATCTGCAGTAACAAATGTACTTTTCATCAAAATGTTTACTGTGCTTTGATAAATGAATGTCTTACTCTTTGTCGTTATTTAGAAGTGTCAACAGTCAAAACTTTAATAGTGTCATTTATTCATCAGAGTAGCTGAAAATAATTTCAATTCTATTTGCACTAAATGATGTGGATTGTTGAATAAAGGAATAATTCTTTCAGCATGAAAAATGTTTTCCTTCATATCACCAATTGGTACAAGACGTGATCGCTGAATTATCATTCTTTTTCTGTTTAGCCTCCGGAACCACCGTAAGGTATTACTTCAGAGGATGAATGAAGATGATATGTATGAGTGTAAGTAAAGTGTAGTCTTGTACAGTCTCAGGTCGACGATTTCTGAGATATATGATTAACTGAAACCCAATCACCAAAGAACACTGGTATCTACAATCTAGTATTCAAATTCGTATAAAAGGAACTGCCTTTACTAGGATTTGAACGTTGGAACTCGCAACTTCGAAATCAGCTCATTTCGATATATACAACTTCTTTTTTAATTATTTTAGATTTATTATGATTCCAGTTTATTAATAACATTAATAAATATAGTTCACTCTTTTGGTATTACAGTCATTACAATTTAAGATAACATAATAATAATATGTTTAATTAAGCTTTTCAATTGTAATAGCACGTTTGGTTACAAACATAATGAAAAAGAGAATACAGCGGTGTAAATATATTTCTGAGAACATTCTAAACAATTCTTTGCAGATGGAATGAGAGCTTACAGAGAAATGGGCCAAACCATAATGAATTAAGATTATAAATAAAAAAATGTAAATATTAACATTTCTAAGTGCTTAGTAATAAATTTATAAAAGTTTATTCTGTTTAATTACTAAACGATCCTTGTTTATTTGATAACTGATGATATATAAATACATACATTTTTAATTATTTTAGATTTAGTATGATTCCAATTTATTAATAACATTAATAAATACGGTTCACTCTTTTGAAATTACATTCATTACAATTTATAATAATAATAATAACTTTAATTAAGCTTTTCAGTTGTAATGGCATGTTTGGTTACAAACCGTGCTCAATCCATTACAATTTTATGGTAGATGCCATGTAACAATATATGATTTTATACACAGTGAGGCAGAACCGACTAAGTAGTTAGCAGGGAATAATGCTTGGGTGGTGGTGGGGGCAGGCAGGTGCATGTGGTCTCCCTTTGTTCCATCGGTGACCCTATTTCAGTATCCAACATGGTTTGGATTGGAGCACATTATGGCTTTACTGTGCATGCGTATTTTAAAAGCAATTGATCTGATGAGTGATCGGACACAAAGAGCTTTTCAGTAACAATTCATATTCCACGCAACAATGTTGTTCCTAATGCGAACACAGTTTGATTCTGGGTTAGGTAGTGGGAGAAAACTTCTACTTCTACTTCTACTTCTTTGAGGAGGACGGCTTGACCTTGACCATGAATTCCAAACGTTCTGTCTCAATATCGTAAAATGTTCTGCAGCCCAGAATGTTAGAAATTGAACATAATTAATTCAAAAGAAATATTTATAAAAAAAATATATGTGAAAATTAAAACAGAAATAAATAAAAAGTTAAGTATATTTATAAATTGTGTATAAAATTAAATATTGTGTATTTAAATTAATGTTCCATATAAAACTGGCCAGCCATTTTGTGTACTGGTATTTTTGGTACATATCTTTTCAAGTACTATTTCATCAACCTAATCTCATAGTATGTATGTGAAGCATGTTTAGTATATAATAATTATAAATAAATCAATAAAAGACAAAATTCAACAATGACATAGGTTATAGACAAATAGCAGATATACCCACATGGTAACTTGAATATTATAAAATATTTAGGAAAATGTTAGCATTAATATAATGTGACAATACTTCATGAAAAAAAAAACAAAGCAGTATTCGTAGGTTGTCATAACTATAGTGGAATATTATACCAGTGACACTAGTCACTATCAAAAGAGTTATAGCTGTTATAAAAATTTTTATAACAGCGATATAAAGTAATTAAATATAGCATAGAGAGCATGTACTGTAATAATTTTAATTAATATTGTTAGACGATATACCTACAATACTGCAGGTATTACCTTTATCAATAGAGATATAATTAAAAACATAATTACCAAAAATGCATTCTCTTCTTTATTAATTTCACTAAGATCAATAACTTGTTTCCATGCTTCAGTCCAACCATGTGTTTGTGCAAACAACCAGGTATCATATAATGATTGTTTAAATTCTGACCACCAAGGAGATCTTAACGAATCATGTATTGCTTCATACAAAGGTATTTCTTCACCATCAGAATCTTCAAATTTTGCATTAAAATACAAATAACTCATCCATAATGACAAATAAAGCAAGCAACATACTGATATAATAACAATTCTCCTGTAAAAAAAAAAAATGGAAAAATCTATAAAAGAAACAAATATTATACCAATAACACCCTGCACTCATCCAATATCCTCAGTATTCAAAATAAATTTGCAGGAGAGCAATTGGCACGTCTACTGAGCACTAGATGTATAAGTTTCTGCAAATATACTTTTTTCTTTTTTTGGTGTTAAACATAAAATGGTATAAATCTTTTTAAATCACACAACAGCACTCCCATTCCACTAATAATTTTACTAAGTAATAGAAGACTAGTCATATTGAAAATCTTTAATCAGTACTGTCACTATGAATTCCCATACTATCTCAATAATAAATCTAATTATCGTTTAAGATTTCCAAATTTAATCAAAACCATGAATTTCTTGGTACGATAATCAATAAACATTTAAATCAAACATCACATATCTCATCTCTCACTAACAAATTCAGTTCTATTTTTTTCTCTTTCTATTATTTCTTAAACTACTCAAGAAACACTTGCAAAAGATATAATTTTCATGATTATGTAAAATATATTTTGAAATAAGATATTATTACCTAGGAAGTAGGTAAATACTACATCACTTTTCAAACTCCAAAAGGATTCAAAGGAATATGTCATGGATATAATAAACTATTTATAAACAAACTGCTTTTTAGAAATCTAAATATTCTAACCCTCAGCATTTACATTTATAGACAACTGTTTTACAAATAAAACAATTATCTAACACAGATAAGGTATTGATAAACAATTTAGATCATAGTAAGAGAAACTTAGCTGAACATTTACCCCAGATGAATTTAAGCTGACCTGTGAACATAAAAAATAAGGAATAGTATCATAAAATATTACATGCCACTATCAAACAAAATTAACCTAATTATGATCAGAGAAAGGAAAAGTTATCAGAAATATAAAGCATCAAATGAGAAATATTACTGAAAATTATTTTTAGAATCAATGAAGGTTACAGTTTATAGCTTATAACAGCATTTTATAAGAAAATGCAAGCAAATAAAATAGATAAAATTATAAATGATATTAAATATTAATTAATTAACAAAAAAAAAAAAAAATTAATAAGAGATCCACTAATTGTACAAGTCAGCAATGGAAAAGGTTTTGGGAACTAATAACTGATTCTTATAGATTTTTGTGTGCTGGTCAACAAATTTCATCACGTACCACTTTTTCACTAAATCAATTTTTTTTTAATATTCTCAAAATTGATAAAATATTTTATTTATAAAACTTTGAATAAAAACTTAGGCCTATATTAATTTGTTTTGATACTTTACTATGGTTATATGAATATAAGTAGTGTTCATAATTTTGGTTTGATAGAGTAAGATGAGTGATTAATAAGATGATGTAATATGATTAATTAGTGACTTCATGAGTCATTTTTGTCAAGCTAAGGTGATGACTCACTCTTACTCTTACTCTCCTTCACTCTACTAAAATAAAAATAAATCAGTTACAATTAGAACATTATATTGAAAGGTTTTGCTAGTGTTAAATAGTTTTCTAGACCTTCTATAGTTTTTAATTTTCTTTCATTTTTGAAGTTATTTTATTTGTGCTGTCCTTGTGTTTTTATATTTCAAAATGGCTTCAAGCAGGTTGTGTTAATACACCTGTACCTTCTCTTAAATTTGATGGAGTTTGTGGTGAAGAAACAGCAAAGAAGTATTACAGACTTCATTAAAAAAGTGTACTACGCCTATTTTGGGGTAAAACTTGGTGACCAAGATAAAACGTGTTTCCCTCGTACAGTTTGTTTTACTGGTTTGGAAGAGCTACACAAATAGACATAAGGTAAGAAAAAGTGTTTTCGGTTTGGAGAACTAATAAACTGGAGAGAACTACAAAATCACAATGATGATTGCTACTTTTGTTCTTATAATGTACAAGGGTTCAATCTAAAAAATAATAAAAAAATTGTATATCCAAATTGTTATTTGGCACTACGCCCTGACCTGACAGCCCTAGCTTACCTGTACCTTCAATTCCAAAGATATACTGAACAATTTTGAAACAGTCACAGGATGATGACGGTGATAATGATGATTTTATTTCTGGTAGTTCTGAACCACAACCTTTTTCACAGCATGAACTCAATGACTTTGTCAGAGACTTAAGTTTTCCTAAAAATTCAGTAGAACTTTTAGGGTCTAAATTAAAAAAAAAACTCACTGGCCCCTGGCACTTCTTTCTCATGGTATAGAAACAGACTTCCTTACTCTGTACTTTTCTGAAGATGGAAGATTAATCTATTGTAACAATATTCCTGGTGTAATGGAGCACTTGAACATAAAGTATGATGTGAATGAATGGAGGCTGTTTAGTGACTCATCCAAAAGAAGCCTCAAAGCTATTATTCTCCATAATGGCAACGAATATTGCTTCAGTGCTGGTAGGACATTCCCTTTATCTGAAAGAATGCTATGAGAATTTAGAATTAGTTCTGTCTAAACTGAAAGGATAATATGTGATGATCTAAACGTATGTTTCTTGGACAGCAGGGAGGATTCACCAAATATCCCTGCTTTTTGTATGAATGGGAAAGCCGGGACAAGAAAGAACATTGCACCAGAAAAGAATGGCAACATGGGGTATTATTAGAACCTGGGAGCAAAAATGTAATACGGAAAAGTTTGGTTCAAGATACTGATGCTACAGCCCCCATATTCTTCAGATATGGCATTCATGACTTTTTCTTGTTCCCAGTTGTATAATTAATTAAAAAAACTACCTCTGAATTCACCAAAGTAGCAAGCTTAACGTAAACTTAACAATTTATATAATAAACGTTTCAAATTCATAGGACTTGTCTTCAGTAATAGATAAAATAATTAGATTACTTAAATTAAATTTAGAGTAACAATTGGAATAAAATAATCAATAAATTGAAAGTTCAAAAATTAAAAATAATTTCTTTCAATGTAAATAGTATGTATTCAAAAATTTATATAAAATATAAAAAAAAAATAATTTAATTACAAATATGTAAATAAAATTTTTTTATATTTAATGATATAATTTATATGAAAAATTAGTTTTCCAGTGGAGTATACAATTATTAACTGTTAAGTTAGAAATATTTATACTGCATTTTGAAAAAGGTGTAATATATTATGATGTAACCCATACAATAAATATACTTTTATATTTATGAGGGGTAAGATATGTAGATAATATATATTAATATTTAACTATAATGTAAAAAAAAAATTAATCATTTAAAAAGAAATTCATACATTAAAATTGACTGTAGAAACTGATTATAATATATCAAAATAATTTTTTGATGTAAAAATAAATATTAATAAAAGCATTGAAAATGTAACTAGTTTATTTTTTTAGAAAATATTAAGACACATTATTCTCAAACATCAAATCAGCATTAGCAATATATATATATATAAATATATATAGCTGTCACATGCTGTGCTTCATAATTGGTGAGCATGATGTTAGTTGTTAAATGTTGGGAAGGAGAGCTTGCAGTTCACCTATGCACCTACATGCATGCATTCCTCCTGCAAACCCAGCTGACCTTCCAACACACCTCTACATGCAGGTGGCTTTATATCCAGTAGCTTAGAATCTAAGAGCACTCACTCTCAGACCATCAAGAAGAAATAGAAAGAACTACCCTGGCTGGCCCTTGATGGGATTTTGCGACAGATGCTGATGAAATCCCTGTCGGTTCAGGCCTGGCTGGCCTGCTAGTGCCAGAAAGTGTAGCAATGAAGGCAAAACCGAACAAGCACTGGTCAGGGAAAACTGCCTCAACTGTACTGGTGAAGGATGACCAACATAGATCACACACTGCAAGGATCTGGGAGCCACCACTATAGCAGAGGCTGTAGTCGAGACCCAACGACCATCGAGAGGAAGCTTGATTTAATTCTAAAGGACAAGCTGCAACTCCCAGACTACAATCCATTGAGCCGAACCAACATTGCTGAAGACTGGATTCAACAGCCCTTCTCAAGGCCACCACTACAAAATCCCCAAAAAGCATTTTCATGGCTACCACAAGTTTTTAAGATGCCACATGCAATCGAAGCAATTTGGCAACGATATATATATATATATATAAATATATATACACAAGTGTTCCGGTACATACTCCTTGAACCTCAGGTACTGATTCAAGACACCAAAATGAGCAAAAACAGTCTGTATCAACAAAAGTCCTATTTTGCTTTGTTTTCTTTCTGGATGCCATTTTGTGATTTTCAACAAAAAAATAATTTTCAGGAATGAGTAAACCTACTATAATTAAATTTAGCAAATCTAAGACTAGTGTTTTATTCTATAAAATAAAAAATTTTGAAACATCACCTTCAAAAAGGCGGCCATCTTAATTTTTTAATCTTCAATATCTTTGTAATTGTTTGATTATATTTTTATTTTTACAAAATTTACTAAGCATTTTGTTTTGAACAAAATGACACCTCATTTGTAAAAAGCAGTTGACAGACAATCGAGTTATTGCATACAATTAATCTGGTAGAATGCTTGTGCAACGTAATGCAAGCTGATAATTTTTTGCCTGTTTTTATTTTCTTCACTGAATGTAATAAGAATTAATAAATAATAATAGTAAATTAATAAAAATTATCACTTTGGATAACGTTTAATATGCCATTAAACGTTTTTACTCTCAGGAGCACAAGCTTAACTGAGATAACGACATGAAAATGAGTTATGATGAATTTTTAAACGAATATCTCAAAAATGATGAGATGGAACCTGTAACAGAAGAAAGGGAACCAGAGACCACTTATTACGTACCTCATCATCCAGCTCCACGACCCGATTACGGGTTGTTTTTGACGCATCAGCTAAGACCTATAACAATAATTCTTTAAACGATGTCTTATTGACAGGTCCAACTATTCAGCGGGACTTACAAGCTATACTGTTATCTTTTCGTACTCACTCCTATTTACTGCAGATATTAAACAAATGTACCGTAAAATATTAATTGATGAGAGTCAACGAATTGTATGGTGTAATGATTTAACTGACAAGATTGACACTTATAGATTGAAAACAGTTACCTATGGCACTGCTTCAGCTCCATTTTTAGCGATTCGTTGTTTGTTTCAGTTAGCAGAAGAAGGGAAGAACTTGTACCCCAAAGCATCTAAATCTATAAGATGAGACTGTTATGTCGATGATGTCTTAACTGGAGGAGATTCTGTTAACGAATTAATTGAAATACAATCCGAATTAATTGATCTGCTAAACAGTGGAGGTTTTCAACTTCACAAATGGTGTTCAAATCGCCCATCTATTTTGAAAAATGTCCCAAAAGAACATCTGGAATCAGGATTCGTCATAGAAGACTCAGAAAGCAAAGCAATTAAGACTCTGGGAATATATTGGCAACCATCAACAGATGCGTTTCGATTTAAAGTAAACCTAACGATCCCGGTTTTAAAGTAAACTGGGATCCTCCAATTGTTGTCACTAAGCGTGTTATTTTGTCAGATATATCTCGACTATTTGATCCAATTGGCATAATATCACCAATAATAATTATTGCTAAGCTTCTAATGCAAGAAATGTGGCTCATAAAGGACTTAGGATGGGATCAAGTACCTGGTGCCTTGCAGCTAAAATGGAATGAATACAGGGAATCACTGCAGATGCTAAATCAACTGACGGTCAATAGACTAATATCGATTGGAAACTCTGATCAAGCATTCGAAATACATGGATTTTCTGATTAGTCAGAAAAAGCTTACGGAGCCTGCCTGTATATGAGAACTGTAGCAGAAAGTGGTGAAGTAACCGTGATGTTGATATGCTCCAAATCGCGCGTAGCTCCACTAAAATTGACGTCATTACCTCGTCTAGAACTCTGTGGAGCACTACTATTGGCTCAACTACTTCAAAAAACACTTAAAGCCTTAGATTTACTCAATATGAACAATATCACTCTGTGGACTGATTCTACTATAGTACTTCACTGGTTAAATTCTCCTCTTAAAACTTGGCAAACATATGTTGGTATAGTGTCTAAAATTCAAGAATTAACACCTAACTGTACATGGAAACACGTAAAATCACAGGATAATCCAGCTGATCTCATTTCTCATTCTCTGTCACCTGAATTGCACTTAAACTGTAATCTCTGGTGGAATGGACCTCAGTGGTTATCGTCAAATGTCTGGTCTCAACCAATTCAAATGACAACAATCAATTTTGAACCGAAAGAATTGCAACAACTATTCGCATCAAATACTCACTTACATCAACTGAACTCAAATGGCATCAACTGGCATTTCATTCCACCCCGTGCACCCCATTTTGGAGGGCTTTTGGGTCCTAGCCTTGGACCTTCCTAATGATTTCGTGGGATCATCCGAAAAAGGTAATTTTACAACAAATTTGCCGTCTGACTGGCGTTTTACGTTTGATATATAGTGTTGCTTACATGCTTGTTCGGCAAGGGATTTGTTATCGTTATTTGAAATCTCTTCAGTTTTCCAGAATGAAGAAAGAAGATCATGCAAATTCTCATCTGAAGTATTACAAGTCGTGATAAGAGCCAGAGTTTTCTGTAATGCATGGTTGGACGCAATCTTGCCATTCGCGATCCAGCCAAAAACTGAATTTTGTAATGTAGGTAAATCCTTTCCTAGTTTAAATTGGCCGTCTCTCAAAATATCGAAAAACATGCTTGCGCCCAGAAGTACGTCGATTCGTTTAGATTGAAAGAACCCGTCATCAGCTAACTGAATGTCATTAGTTATGTTTAAGTTTAAGTTGAAGGAGGAAGTCGGTAAATCGTTAACAATTTTCTTAAAACCAACAGAAATATATCTTCCTCGTAATCATTTAATCTTGAATTTATTGTAGCGTTTACAAAGGTATTTATTTACTGACATTACCGTATTTCCGATTCCGGTGACTGATGCAAGGGTTTTACATTGTTTGAGACCTAAAGCAGAAACTAGTGATTGACTAATAAAATTTGATTGACTACCGCTGTCTAAAAGTGCGTGACAAGGGTAAGCAACGCCCTGAGAGTCCTTAATAAGGATAATGGCGGTAGCTAGAATAACTTCATTACTACTATTGGAAAAGGCAGATACAGACTGTTGCGGAGTGGAAGACTCTTTAACATCAGTCTTGGGTAACTGATTTGTTGAAGCTTGAGAAGTGTTATCAATATGAAGAATACTGTGATGACGCTTATTGCAAAGTTTGCAACAATAAGGACTCTTACATTGCAGTCTTGTGTCCTGACCTTAGTCAATTTATACATAGCTTGAGTTCACGAACCTTTAAGTATCTTTGTGACGAGTTAAGATTAGTGAGCTGTTTACAGGTAACAGTTGTATGATTGTCATTACAGATTGCACATTTAGATTTGGAAATGTTGATATTGCTAACATGACATGAAATATTATTTACATTTCGATTAACATGCGGTTTAGACTGGACATTTTTATAGGGCGGGCCTTTAGTGTTTATTGTTCGATTTTCTTCCCGGACTTCTTGGATCATTGTTTGTTTATATAAGAATTGCATTAAATTTTCAAAAGAATACGGTTTGGATTCGCAGTCAGAAGACTTGTTATCTTTGCCATCATTATAGCTTAGTATATTCTTAGCATGATATGCCTCCCAGCGATCTCTAGTTTCGGGGTCTAATTTATTTGTAATTAAAAATACTAAAAGCGCAGTACATTGATCAGTTGGTTCACTTAAATTTTTTAAGGCAGTCAAATGGTTATTAATAGTATTGTATAAGTTTTTTAGCGCGGTAGACTGAGGTTTGTCAAGTCGTTTGAAAGTTAATATCCCTTGTATATGAGCTTTTATTATTGATCTAGTATTTTTAAATCGCTGCTTAAGAAGTGTCCAAGCTGATTCATAATTACTGGCAGAAACTCTTATTTCCTTAATAGTGTTTAAAGCTTCGGCTTTTAAGCAAGAGCGTAGATAATACAATTTTTTAATATCTGTTAAATTGGAGGAATTATGAATCTTACGACTCGAAAACGTCGTGAAAGTCAATCCAGTCTTCATATTTTCAAGAAAATGAAGGCAAGGAAATTTCGGGGAATTTAATGTTAGCCATGTTCAATTGTTCAGTAGTAGAAGGAGATGGATGAGGAGGAATGGATGATTGATTTGCAAGGAGTTGTTGATTTTAGATTCGATTTCGTAGTACTTATCTTCGAAAGATGCTAACTAGTTTTCTTCAGTTTCGTATTCAGCGTCCGTGCAGATCGCTCTAATTTCTGATTGAACGCGGTCAAATTCGGACCAACATTCTTCAAGTCTTCTTAAACGGGTTTTTAAACCTAAGGGATTGTTAATTTTAGAATCAAATGAGTTTATAAAAGTTTTAATGCGGTTTAGCCTGCCCTTAATGTAACCGCGTTTACGTCGTAACTCAGTAAGTTTGTCATTAAAATTACTGGAACATTCATCATCTAAAACCATTGTGAATTGTATGAAAACTATTGCACGTATAAATTATTAAACGAGTGCTGGGAGTACAACTATAAATACTTAAATTAATGATGTTAACATGTGACGCAGTTTACAACGTGACTCAACAGAATTTGATACAAATTAAATTACATATACATAAATTTCATGCATATACAAAAATAATCTTAATAATGTTTAAATTAGTCAAATTGATAAAAGTCAATAATTTGATAAAAGTCAGACACATAAACAAATTAACTTTAAATAGTGGAATATTGAAATAATAAATAATATTCGTTGTCAGAATAAAGAAAAAAAATTCAAGAACTCTAATTTGATAGACTAAAAAACAATAATTAATGCATGCTAGAAACGCGCTGACAATATTATTATGACGCAGCAGTCAGTCAGACTGGAGCCTACAGAGTTGATAATGAAAACAACACGCCAAAACACTATTCTTAAAGTACTCATATGATCTACGATAGTGCAAAATAAATTTACTATAGCCTGTAATAACTACAAGATTCGATCATAACCTTGAATTTAAATTCTAACAAATCAAAACATAAGAATGAAATCGAACTGAACATTTACTGAAAATATGTTTAACTAGCTGTAAAGATTTTAAAAATACGCAAAATGAATACAAATTAAGGAAAATTACAAAACATAAACATCATTAAATTACATAGACTATTCGGTAAATACACAAGTAATGTTTGCAGATAACTTCTATAACTAAGTTACGTAGAGTTACTAAGGAAAATTTCCTCTTATTTTAATGATTGTAAATATTGTTCCATAAAAAGTTTATTTTTATTAATGTTCGATCCACAAGCTAATGTGTAACTGTTTATTAACAATACTAAAAGCTAAAGTATAAAGGATACGTTGTGGAAAGATGATAGCTGAATCCCAACGAGGAAACTGTTGTTGACGCTAAAAACACAGACGAATCAGGAAGACATGTAAAATGTTGAAACGGCGATCTCATGCGTGCGTATTAAAGTTGATACAGATGGTTTCGGCTGATCTCATATGCACAATTGCCAGTTTAAATTGGTAGTTAAAGTTTATGGTGTTAAATTATTTAATAAAATAATGTATAATACTCAGCCATAAGTTTGTCACAAAATATTTGTGAAATCACTCCGTAATATGTATCACTCCGTTTAAAAGTATCACGTCGGGGTCACCAAAAAATGTTAGTAAATAGGCAAATATGGAATAAGATCCACAGTTTATCCGAGCTTGACATAGTATAAAGTATAAGTTTAACATGACATAAAGTTTAACACACGTTTATACACATCTGTGCGGAGCCGCTGTCGCGTTAGTCGACTGGCATAATGAGAAGGAGAGTCTCCCCACCACTTAATACATAAGATACATACATACATATTTAAATTACATTTTGGCATTCAAAACGTTAACAACACTAGTATTAGATTTGCCAAATTTAATTAAAGCTGGTTTACCCATTCCTGAGAAATAATGTTTTTGTTAAAAATCACAAAATGGTGTCCAAAAGGAAAACAAAGCAAAATAGGGCCTATGTCAAAAGGAATTTTTTTGCTCATTTTGGTGTTCTGAATCAGTACCTGAAGTTCGACGAATACGTCCTGGAACATTCTGTATATACACATACTATGGTGACACAAGTACATACAAATGTACACACTAATCAAATAGAATTAATGAAAGAATTACAAAAACCTATATTTATAACAAATCTAAATGGGTTTTTATACAAAAAAATGTTTTAAACATAATAAAAAAACACATCATGTCATAGTGAAAAAAAATACTGTATCTTTTAAACCAATAAGAAATTTAACATAATATTTAAATCATAATAAAATTGTACAAGATAAATTTAACAGCAGTGCATCTATGGAATTAACTGTAATAATTTTAAACAGGTAGATTGATAACATATACTGAAAAAAACCTATGGAAAATTCTTACTAGAAGTACTGGGCTGGTAAACCATAAAAAAAGGCATCCATTGCTGTAATTTAATAATGGAGGGAAATAAAAGTTTTAAAACTCCAAAGGAAAACTAAAATTATTCAGTAAATGATGGTTGGTGCCTCTACTTAGCAGAGGTATATCTTCTTCAAAATAATCATGGCACTTGTCTGTTCTGAACCAACTTTTCCTGGGACCACCTATGCTACTGCAACCATTGATCAGTGTTGTAATTCTACTGGAGAAAAGGCAGTAAACTACATATAAAACAAAGTTTTACAACAATGTTGTATATATGCTTTGTTTGAATGCTGATTGACATAAGATTTACTGAGTTATGTTGAGGTTAAAATATTAGTTGAATATACAAATGAAAATTGAATAGAAAATGAAGGAGTATAAAACCAATTAAGGTGGCTGATTATTAAAAAATATTAACAGTAAAAGTTTATAACCTTTAAAAAAGATGATAATACGAATAGAAAGTACAAAATTTAACTAAGTAATATATTTTTGTTATCATAAAATGCTGGTATAGTAATTGGGAATTCGTGTTTCTACTCCAAAGGAAGTCAATTTGACTCAAATTGGGGACTAAAATGATCGAAGCAAATGTATTTGTACACCATCAATCAAGTCCAGACTGACTAAAGTGATAGAATATATTAAAAGATACAGATTCACATCTATACATAACTAAAGTAAAAATGTTCAGTAATAAAATATAAAATCTTACTTAACAACACCCTTTCTTGGTTTAACTCGTTGCCTCCATTTTTTAGATTTAACATCAAATGCTAATGCACATGCAAATACCATACATGTAAATGATACTTCGTTCATCCTGTATAAATAAAGTGGATATGTAAGATAAGCAGCTGCTAATGGCCACCATAGAGAACCTTCTTCATGGCCAATATTACCAACTGACCAAACACCTATAATGAAATATACCATAAAACAAAAAGTCTTCTAACATCAGCTACCAGATTTAGACAAAAAAAAAAAAATTCATAAGTTTACAAAAAAATTAATGAATTTTCTAGAACTAAAGTGTTTGACCAATTACACTTGTTTATGAAAAAAATTCCTTTCGGCACACTGGAAGGCAGAGATAGATTTCACCGGTGCTAAGTAGGGGATAAAAAATATTTCCACCTTAAAAAAACTTTAAATTTATTCAATATGACCATGATTGCATGTTAAAAAAGTTTTTCATGTTTAGCATATGACAAGCCCCATCTTCTTACAATTCCAGCAACATTTTATTCATCCTTTGTTGTCAGGGTTGGTCATATAAAAAATGTTTCAGATAAGTTTTAGGTAATGTTTAGAGGACTAATGACCACTTTTAAACTGATTCGATACTGTGCCTATTAAGGGAGGTATGATTTTTTGTCTCTGAAACCCCATTTTTTCCACACCCTGGGCCAATGGTTGATGATATCAAAAATCTTACTTAGATAAGTTTTAGGCCCTTATCCAAAGAATAGTAGGAACTTAAACAAATTCGATATTTTACTTAATAAAAAAGTTATAGCGATATTTTTTCTTCAAAAAAGCCCCCCATTTTTCAAAAAAGTCTGATTTTGCTCATTAATGAACTCAGTCGAGATTTTGGGTTGCTATATTTTATGTACCAATTTGAAAGCGATTGGCATAAAATTACGACAGTTATCGTACCCACAAGAAAGTGAAATATATATTAATACACAATTTTTTTTCTTCTAAAATCGATCACTTCGGGAATCTTATTCCTCTGCACTATAAAAATTATGTTAATCTAATGAACCCAAGTACAGAATTAATAAAATAGGATGACACCTACCTTATTCCATAATCCAAGCAAGAACGTTTTCGTAAGTACTTCACATCAGCAGTTGCTCTATAATTTTTGGATTATGGAATAAGGTAGGCATCATCCCATTTTATTTTATTAATTCTGCACTTGGATTGATCAGATTAATATAATTTTTATATTTGTATATTTGAGCTGACGGTGGTTTTGGGGTCTGGGGGATGTGAAACACAAAGATATGTCAAAATTTTCCGGAAGTCGAATCATGGTAGCCATTACAATAGGAAGCTTTCTTATGAAATCTACATAATAATTTAGGATGGATAAATGGACCATTGTAATAATTTTTACATATATACCCACAATACAGTTTTATCGAAATATTTTCAGACATATGAACACAACTGTGATTTAATCTCAGGAATTAGTTGTCAAATCTCATCTTTGAGCTTATGGATGGTTTGTGGAGTTTTTATTATTAATAATGTATTAAGTGTACTAGCATTTACCATTCACTGTGTTTTGCTATCTTCATAAAAAAAAGAAAAATTAAAAAAATAGGGCATAGTAATTTGTCTTGCTCATAAACTGCAACAAATAATGACTATTATAGATGAATTGCCTGTTAATGGATTTCCCTTGGCTTTTCAGTGCCTCAGATAGAACAATTTTGTGTTTGTTACTACATTTATTAAGTTAAAAGTAAACTGTCACTGAAAAAACATTTCTTGCAAAAATTTGTTTTCAAGTATCTGAAACACTAAATGTAGATTCTGCCTAAGATTTGCTGACTTTAATTCTAAAGTTAACAAATCTTATTCACGTGTTGAGCCTCAAATCTTTCCTTAAAATTCAATATGGTCTTGATGTCTGATTACTAAGAATGGTGTGAAGTTGACATTTTTGAATCTTCAGCAACACTTGCACAAACTGTGGGAAAATTTTCAGCAGAATAACCAAGCATAAGTTTCTGCAAATCTTTTACCAGTTTCTACGAATTTATATGCAATATTGTTGATTATTTTTTATACTGGGCAATTATGCAGATACATTTATCTGGGCAATTATCATGAAGTTTGTGAAAAATGTTTCTACAAAATGTGCATTTCCTTAATGTGTTTTAATGATAAGGATAAATAATTTTACTGTGTAGCCCTTCATAACAAAATTAATAAAATATCCAACAAGTGATGGAAGTGAAACAAAAATCAAACAGTGCTGCCATGTGGCAGCTAAACCTAACAAAGGTACCTCTTATTGGAAAACCCATTGTATTATTATATAGCACCTAATAAAATTAAACTGAAATGGTCAGCATGTAACTTTTTATGCTAAATTAAAAAAAAATTGCAATTATTAAACCAATTATATGAATTGGTGTTTAGCATCATCATACCCTTGCTTTTATGGCTGTGTAACAGATGAAAACATAAAATTTTCTTAGAAAATTTGTTTTTAATAAGAAATAATTACCAATATTCAATTAATAAACAAAATATATTCTTATTTTATCATTGATCTTTCAGCACTAAAGGGCTGAAGAGTGACAGATTTGAAAAATTATCAAGCCCACTTGCTTATCTGAATACTTTATATAATGTAAAGTGATGTAAGGATCATGCAAAGAGAACTAGCACTGGTGAATAGGACATTGTTTTGTCTTGGTTGATAAGTAGTAATTCCTACTATGTAATACTATAAGGTTGCCACTGCCGACCAGGAGTGCCTGAAAAATATAAATCATGCTCATTCTTTTGATATCCTTACATATTAAGTGGAAGCACCATTCGCTGTGTTAAAAGATAAAAGAAGACTATTGGTACATTGATACAGTCCTTTCAAAACCTCTGAATCTTTATCTTCTTCAAATTACTTTTCTAAGGTTGTATGAACCTTATTTGCAAGAAATACTGCAGGATTCATGATAGTATAATTAATTAGTGGTTTGCTAACTAGTAAAAAATACAAACAGCATACAATGCAACATAACTCAGATTTGTTTAATTTTACGATCTATTGAAATAATTGTACCAAATGTGCCTTGGTCATTCATTCATAATTTATCCTTACTTTACAATTTCACATTTCCAGGATACAACTCCCTGAAGTATGCCAAGTTGTACACATCTGGAACCATAATATGATCATATTTCAGCCCATATAAATTTACAGTAATAGTAAACAGTGAGATACATTGTCATTATAAATTGGCTTTGTTTCATTTCACTCTAAACCAATATGGTCTAAACAACCAATCTTCTCTAATCTGTTTTACGTGAAAACCTAAATAAATGACTAAATTCAGAATAACTGAAGACTGCATTTCTTGCACCTTCA
The DNA here is from genome assembly GCF_047948215.1 of Lycorma delicatula. Lineage (NCBI taxonomy): Eukaryota > Metazoa > Arthropoda > Insecta > Hemiptera > Fulgoridae > Lycorma > Lycorma delicatula. The sequence goes on from NC_134462.1 coordinate 110,509,523, forward strand.
GCCTGCAAGAAAAAAAATATTTGACTATTAAAAAAAACAAAAAAAAAAAACATTGTGTTTATTAAACTTGATTCTGTTTGCCATTTAATAAATAAATATATTTTTTAATAATTCCATTCACTGTAGACTATTTTCATGGCAACTTTCATTGCTAAGCCAGTTTAGTGATAAATATATTAAGTCCTGGAAAGTGTTAAAAATTATATTATAAGTTTTTTAAATATAAGAGCTACGAAGCTTCAACTTTTCAAACTATCAATTTATATGCAAGAATGCTTACCTTTAAAAATAAAACGCTGCTTTTATTTTATTTTTAAAGTTTAGATACTTTAAAATTATTAAACATTCATTAACACTTTCAAATTAATGAAACCATTCATTTCAAAAGTTTTTGAGAATAGTTAACACCTTCTTCATGGGTAACCAGTAGCAATGTTGAGATAGGCATCATTAAAAACAGTGCTAACAAATATTCAACTAAAGAAGATGCTGATGATCCGTCCAAAAGGTGTTGAAATTAATTAGTAAGAAAAAGTTCCATAATATAAAATTTCATCATTTTATATCAGTATTTAATGAGAATGAGCTGGAAACCATTGAAACAATCAACAATTAAAAGTTCAGACCTTTTAATTTTATAATTATACAATGATATAAAAATCTTGTTGTCCAGATAACACTGTCATATATCATTTAATATAAATAAATATCTTGCCTGGGTAACACTGTCGTATATTATTTCAACATGATGCCTTTCCAACTGAAAATGTTTATTAAGTAAAAAATTAAAATACATGGTACATAATTAAAAATATTAACATACCAAGGGCGCATGCTAATGGTACCAAAATCTGTAACCATTGCCAGCTGAATCCTCCAAACTCCTCTTCTGGTATAGCAAATGACACCACACAACTCCATAAATATCCAACCAATAACATTCCAAAAAATCTAGTAGATGAGAATGGTGGCTGGAATAAACATTATAAGCAATTAAATTATTGATATGCATGATAAAATTCAAAATACATAAGAAATTGTTCAGCACTCACAAAAGTGTGTCACTGAATAATTTACTAAAGAAACACAAAAATATAATAAAATATGAATCGTTAAACAATAAAACTTACTTTTTTATTACTTCGTACACTTTTTATCAATTTTTCAACATACTTTGGTTCTTTATTAGCATCAGCAACATACTGCGGTATTAGAAATAAATCGCACAGCCATCCGAGACCGAAGTAACCACCGAGCGTAGACCACCAGAGAAAACCCTGTAAATCTCTCTCTAAATAAAAGTGATGAACTCCAAATACACCTCCTACAAGCCACAAAATATAAGTTGTGATCATACTTTTCCCCATTTTTTTTCACTATGTATCTAATACAACGAAAAAATTATAATTCACGGAGCTGTCACGGTTTACACATCCGAACTAACGGTACCCGGACAGACGACAGCGCGTCAGACTTGCTCCCACCAATGTAACTACTTTTAAATTCTTGTTACCAACTTAAATAATGTTCAACCATTAAAGAAACTAGTTAAGTTAAGAGGCAATAGAAAAATATTAATGTTACTTTACAAAATAAAGGAAATAAGGAGTAATTAAATTTAATAACATGAAAGATTTTGTAGTAATTCTTTTTTGACCCGTGTATAAGGTAATACCATTATAGTTGCAATTTGAAAAAATAAGATTAAAATTTAAGATTGTTGAAAGTGTAGTTTAATGATAATAAGTTGTTTAAAAGGAAGAAATCTTGTTTTAATTCAATTAGGTTTTTTTTGTTTAACTTAGAGCAAAGTAATAGTAAGTTAGGCCTAAAACTTACAAAAATGCAGCTGTCGATTTTTTTCTATCAGCTGATTATTGTATATGTGAGAAATGGCGTCTCCCGCTCCAAAATCGCCGGAACAATCAGAAAAATCAAAAAAATATGACAGGCAGCTTAGGTAAATATATACTAGTTTCAACTTCAGTTTAAAGATACGACATTGGAAATAGCCAACAGCGTTAATTATGTTTGGGACTGGTACTGTATTTTTAACTTTTGAAGTTATTCATTGATCAACATGAGGAAACGTGATTCAACATAAAAATTACCGTATCATTTATTAACTTGTATGAGGTTATTCTACCATCAACATGGCAAAATATGGTTAAACAAAAAACACTTAGTAGAACCATTCTCTTTCTAAATTAACCATGAAACGTTTCCTAGAACATCTACTTTGCGGCTTCCAAGCAGTGTTTGGAAATACTTTCAGTATACTGTTCCTACGTAATGAATCTTTTTAAAAGGAATTATATTGCTCTTCGTTCTTAAATTATATATGTTTTGTTTTAGATTGTGGGGAGACCATGGACAAAGTGAACTTGAGCAGGCACATGTATGTTTAATTAATGCCACTGGTACAGGAACTGAAATATTAAAATCTTTAGTTCTTCCTGGAATTGGAGCTTTCACTATTGTTGATGGGAAAAAAATTTCAGAGGAAGACATCGGCTCTAAGTAATTTTTAAACTACAATATTTTTAATTCTGGCAAATTACAATCTTTGATTGTATTAAAATTTTTACATTTTGTTTACTAAAGTAATATAATTATTTTTAAGTAGTATAATTGAAATTTGTATAACATTGAGTTTGTTAACTATTTATTTTATGAATAGTATAGTATTTTCATAGTCTAAATGTTTCTCTGGGGTCTGTAAGAAGGATTTTTTTTAACTTTACATGTAGTCTACTTGCAGTTATTCATTACCATCTGTAATTAACAGTTTAAAAAAATCTCATTTTTTACGTTATTTATTCTTGCAGTTAATAACTGATAACTTATTATTTTCTTGATTTTTGTGGGTTACTTCATTGTTCTAACATTATCAAATCGCCTCTAAAAGTGTGAAATATTGTTTGATTTAATAAAGAAATCTTGAGTTGATTTCTTTATTTCTTTGGCTATAGCAACTGCTATGCCACAACAGTAAGTTTATCTTTTCTATAAAATAATATCAAATGTTGTAATTCATTTTTTAATTTTTTATTTATCTGTGACTTAAAATTATCATAAATTAACCAATTTTACAAAATTAGATATAAATCATTAGAAAATGAATATGTAGATTTGTTAAATAGAGAAATAAAAAGTCCAGAGCATGATGCTTTTGAACTTTTTGTTGTCAGACACATTATAAGTTTCTGAATACAACCAGCAGCTAATCAAAATATTTATTTCAAAAGAATGCTGCTCCATTTAAGATAATCATAACTTTTATTTAAATATTGTGGGATTTATTAAATGTTAGGTTTTTTATCCATTTTTGGCAGACAATCACTTGTTTGGCTCATTAAAACAAATTACACTTGAGTCTCTCACATACTTTATTTAAAACTACAACTGTATTCATTATGAATTTAGCGATAGGATTATATTTTCAAATTTTATACAAGGAAAGAATTTAATTTTTTTTTTTGTAACTGATGGCCAATACAAAAACTAATCTATTTAGAATCATTATTTTTTTAGTAAGTCATTAAATAAAAAGATAAATAGATAGTAGATAGATTTATTTAATATGAAGCAGTTTTATTTTAAATATTGTAATTAATTATATAATATACAAGTATTTTATTTATAGAAAGGTAGATCAATAAGTACCCGCGTTAGAAATGAAAATGCAAGTTTTTCAGAAAAACTTTTTTATTTTCCACATAATCTCCTTTTAGGAAGATACACCTTTCCCAGTGCCCCTGCCTTTTTTTAAAAAATACAATTTTTCAAACAATTCAAAATGGCTTGTCTCTATGACCTCATCGTTTGAGCTGCATTTTTTCCTGTGATATATGTTGCATATATGTGATATATGTTGTTATATAATATGTTCCATATTTTCATGTTGGGGAACAGAAAGAAATTGCAGGGAGAGAGGTCAGGTGAATATGGTGGATGCAACAGCAATTCGTAATGCAGTTCATGCAATTTGGCCATGACAATTCTGGATGAGTGAACTGGTGCATTGTGATGAAACAGCACTTTTTTCTGTGTCAAGTGTGGCTGTGTCTGTTTAAATTTCTTGTTTTATCGGTCCAGTAATCCACTGTAGTAATGCCCCATGATTGTTCTTCTTTTTTCCAGAAAGTCTATGAGTGTTATTCCCTTTGCATGCCAAAAAATCATAGTCATGAACTTTTGGCCAACAGGATTTTCTTGGGCTTCTTTGGAACAGATTCGCCTGGAAAACCCCATTTTTTGATTGTTGTTTGGTCTTTGGTGTATAGTAATGGATCCAAGTTTCATCAGTGGTGACAATTCTGTGTAAAAACAACTGAAGATTTCAATTAGAGAGTCCAAACACTGCTTTGAAGTTGGTAGTCATATCCGCTTTTTGTCCGAAGTGAGCAATCATGGCACCTGTTGGACTGACAGCTTTCTCATTCTTAACTTATCATTTAAAATGTTTATTACCATTACATATGACACCTACGGCCTCTGCTATTTTGTATTTTACTGTTGTACGGCGATCAGCAAGAATCATGTCATGGACCTCAACGATTTCCTCAGTAACCACGTCTCCTGGGCGTTCCTCATCAAAAACAGATGTACGGCAATGCTTAAATTCATTAAATCAATATCTCACAGTTGTCATAGATGGTGAAGAACCCCTATAGACAGAATACAACTTGGCTTTTACTTCTTTTTCTATCCAAAAATAAAAAGTGAATTACTGTTTGAAATTGTTCTTTTTCCATTGTATCGAAAAACACTAAATATGTTCAATACAAATGGCTGTCAAATAAAAACTAACCTATGAATCAGTCTGAAATTTTGTATGGTGTTGTTTAATATATGGTGTATGGTACAATAGTATACAGTTTGGTATATAGTAGTAATGTCAACGTTCCTCAGCTATGCCACCTGTCTTTAAACACGGGTACTTATTGATCCACCCTCGTATATATCGTATACATAAAGCCAAAAGTTTGGTCTATATATCAATTTGTTTATGTGTAGTTTGATGCAAACTTCCTACATTTTATTGATAAAATTATTTAGGTAGTTGTTAATTGCTCATTCTGCTAATGATAACTTTTCCAATATCCATGGAAGATTTTGATTCTTTTATTTTCATTAAAGTTTTTTCTAATTTCTTTCAATCATTTTGGTGAAATCCACCAGTATTCTTAAGAAAATTTATTTCTATTGTTAGGGATATGCTTTTTGTTCTGCTTTGTAAAGCACCACGTTTTTGAAACATGTTTTATCTTAATTTCATAAAAACATATTCTGCGTTTATTAAATACACTGATTTTATTATGGTAGGGTGTTAAATAACCTATTAGATTGATAATATTAATAATAACTTAAGAGTTTGTGTTGAGGTTGGTAGCTGGTCGTAAAGGGATGCTGCTGTTTAATTTTACTTTATGGAAGGGAAATGGTTTTTGCAACTGAGTGCTCTGTAATCACTGTCAATTTGCCACTAAACAATGGTTATCATATATGGTCAGATTTAGCTGTAAGCAAGTAAGGTGTGTATTCCTTACTTTTGTTATGATATGAAATATGCTTAAACTCACTACCATACTATGCATTTAATTCATAGAGTTATGGAAATAATCCACTTCTGTCAGTAGTTAAGTTATGAGACTTAAGAAAAGACAATGAAGTTTATTTGAATGTGCTTTGCTTTGTGTTCAATTTTAGTTTCTTTTTGGATGCTGATAGTTGTGGTAGATCTAGAGCTGAAGTTGCCACACAATTATTGCTGGAATTAAATTCAGATGTTAAAGGAGATTATGTTGATGAATTGCCACATCAGTTACTCGAAAACAACCCTGATTTCTTTATTAATCATTCTTTGGTTATAGCAACTGCTTTGCCACAACGGTAAGTTTATGTTTTCTTTAAAATATGATCTAAATGTTGGTAATTCTTAATTTGGTTTTGTATAACAGGTTTTAATTAAAATTTATAATTTAGTTATATATTTCAGGGTTTTTTGGATGATTTATTTATTTATTACTTAAGCTGAAGATTTTTCATGGAAATATAGTATGGAACTTTGCGAAATTTGGAAAGTGTCATGTGTGATTGAGGATTGAACCTACAATCTTTAGGGTTGCATGTTGAAAACATTTTAAATAATAAAATAAAAAAGAAACTTAATTTCATACATACGTGCTCAAATAATTTTCATAACTCCTTCAGAATTGATATCTGTTGTGTAATTATTTATTATAATAATTAAACATATTTAATTAATATTTCACGTATTTAATTTATTACTATTCACGTACTTAAATTTTTTAATTAGTATAGTTATCAATCAATTCTGTTTTGTATTTTATATATTTAAGAATTGTGTTTAGACCGATCGAAATAACTCATTTAGAGGGGGGGAAAAAAATTGTTTCCTTTACTTTTATAAGTGTAAATGGTAAAGGGGCTTATAATTAATGTAAACAAAATAATAAATGCGTGAGCTGGGGGTTGTGGAGGGTTGAAAAGGGATGTAAAATGGTATTATTGTGATTTCTGCCAAAAGTTGATGTCAAAAAAATATCCAATACAAAAGTTGTTGATCATGTAAAAATCTACAACTTTTGTGTAGGTCACTTTTGAGGTTAACATAACCTCAAAAGTTCTGAGAAAAATGTGAAAAGTGTTTTTTTTATTTTTCATTTCCGCAAAAATAATTTAATTTTTATGAAAATTGGTAAAAGTATACCTTTCTGTGTCTTAAATAACCACAAACATTTTTAGATAAAAAATCAAGAAGTTTCCAAGATATTCAATTTTTCTGTTCCAAAACACTTTTTTTTTAAATAAAAATTCTACTTGAAAATATCATCGTATAGAGTTCTGCTGATGCTCTTTTTTTTGTTTTGGTAAAATAAAAAAAAAATCTATAATCATTATTAAAAGCATGCTTGAAAGAGCAAAAAAAAATTATTTGTGCACGCAACAATGAATTTTTCAATTATTGTGATAATTTATTTAAATTTTTTTTAAAAATTCAAAAATTGATTACACAATTCAATGGTAGGAAAAAAATACAAAAGAAACTGTGTAATTTAAACAAATTATCAACAATTATTTAAAATTCATTGTTGCAAGAGTCATTTTTTGTTTTTTTGCATTTTTAAACATGTTTTTGAATTGTGATTATAGATTTTTTATTTTACCAAAAAGTATAATTCGAAACAAAAAAAATGAGCACTAGCAGAACTCTGTACTATGATTTTTCTAAGTAGAATTTTTAAAAAAATGTATCGGACCAGAAAAAATTAATTTCTTGAAGACTTCTTGATTTTTTTTATCTAAAAACGTTTGATGGTTATTTAAAACACAGAAAGGTATACTTTAACTAAATTTCATCAAAATTATATTATTATTGAGGAAATGAAAAATAAAAAACGAAAAAAGAAGATTTTTCTCGGAAATTTTGAGGTTATATTAAAAAGTGACCTCTACAAAAGTTGTAGATTTGTACATGTTCTACAAGTTTTGTATTGGATAATTTTTTTGACATCAACTTTTGCTGGAAATGGCAATAATACCATTTTTTAACGCTCCACCATTGTGCATTTATTTTTTTTTACATTTATTATAAGCCCCTTTACCATTTCCACGTATAAAAGTACAGGTAACAATTTTTTTTTCTCTAAGTCTAATTTGGTTGGACTTTTTTTGCTGTTCTGATTTAAAAAAATAGATGGTTTCACGTAATTCATCTAGGAAAATGCTGGACCATTTCCTTTTTTTATCCGTGGAATAGCATACCTACTCATTTTTTATGTGATCTATAATTATGTTGAAAATAGATTATTTATTTATATATTTATTGTCACTTTCTCAGAAATTTAAATTTTATGATGCTGACATTTAACCCATTTAATTGAGTAAATTGTAATTTTTAATAGTGTTCTGATGAATGATGATTGTATAGTACTGGTGCGGACAATGATCTCTCAAATATGCAGGTTAACTCTATATTGCAGGAAGTGCACTTTGACCTGACTTGTGCAAGGCAGTTGAACAGTTAGTAGTTATACAGTTATCTTAAACAGCGCTGCCTTGTGTACTTAAAATTACATCTTTTCTTCTACATGCTTATCAAATTTTTATTCAGTTGTCTGAATGCAGTTATGAACATGATTTTTGTTTTTTTTTCAATTTAAGATTATAATGTTTGAAGATAATAGAATGATTTTAACTTAATTTTATATTGTTAATTTTAAATCACTAATTTTACTACAAAAATTGCGTTGATGTAAAAACTAATATTTCTGTTTCCTCAATAAAAAACTAACATTTCTATTTCCACAGTATCCTTCTACGTAATACTACTATTTAGTGATGGAACAACTAACTAAGATTTTGTATTTATTTATTTGAAGATTAAGTTTACTTAAGATTAACTTAATCTTAATATTTTTTTGTCACTAAGCAAAGCTTTTAACAGCATCTGTTTAATTCAGAATGTTGATATTCACATTATATTTCCAGGTTGTGTAATTCATTCATTAACATCAGTTTAGAAGAATGGAAAACATATAATTACATTAATGACATTTGACGAGTAGATTTTGTATTGACAAAAAAAAACAAAAAGTGAATTATGACGTCTGTTCAAAAATTAACTGAATATTTTTTCCCTGGTTCATATAGAGGTATTTTGAAATGTGGGGTTGGGATCACTACATAGCATAGGACTAATGAAAAATCCTCATCACCGGTGTATGTTTGTGACTATTATTAATTTTTCCATAGCATTCATTTAATGTAAGCATTTTTGGTGCCATTTGCAATTTTTACGATGATTGATTTGCATGAACGAAGGTTTGTCGTAAAATTTTATGTTAAACTTGGCAAATGTTTATTGTAATACAAATTATTCAAGAGTTTACAAAAAGGGCTGAATCATACACAGTGCTATGTGTGATTCAGGCAGTTTTCTTAAAAATGGTCAACACTATGCTCATTCAGAAAGGCCACTTATGTCAATGAATACAACTTACATTGCACAAGTGATGATTTGGATCAAATTACAGTTTATGAGATAACAGAAGATCTAAGATTTCTCATTGGGTTCATGCCACAAAATCCTAATAAAAATGAGAAATGTGTTGTTCCCTGTCAGGTTCTTTCTGAAACTCCTGTCAAGATCAGAAAGACAACTGTGAACTCTTGAATAATACAAATGATGATGAAACTTGTATTAATTGTAACTGATAGCAAGACATGAGTGTATTGGTTTGTGAGAAAAAACTTCAGTCCTTGCAGTTGGTTGGAAAATGGTAACTGAAGGGTCAATCCATTTGAAGTGTCCCAAGAAAACATAAGCTGGTTACTTGACTAATTCAAGAAAAATTGAAACTTACCCACTTGTTTACTACATGTTTCAGGATGTTAAAATTATCTTTTAAATTTTTTATTTAAGCAGTTTACCTGTGGTGGCCATTTTTGTTATGGTGCGCACACTTATTTTTATGATTGTAAGGGTTTAAGGTAAAAGTCATAAATAAAAAAACTATTGGTCCTGGAAGGATGAAACAAAATGAATATAATCATATTTTCTCAAGGTAAAAGTTGGTCCAGTGATTTATTTACCTAATTCTCTTCTTTCTTTGAGAAAATTACCAATAAATTTGAGCATGAAAAATGGTGAAATTTCACTTTTGGTAATATTTTCAAGAGGCAGGGGTGGTATGGTATACGCAGTTTGAATTATTATTTTTTAAGTAGATATATGTTAGTAATCTTACCATAAATTATATTAATGGTGATATACTTACCCCTAAATTTTTATGAATTTTTGAAAATTAATTTTTTTTTAAATTCATATTTTGGCTTCAAATAACTCAGATGGTGCTGGTGATAAAAATCTCAAATTTGCACAACTTAGTGTTCTTGTAGATGTTTATGGCAAATAAAAAAGTTTCTTGTGTATTGTACTAATAAAAAAGTTATAACCTCTCAAAATCAAGAAAAACCTGTTAAAAGTGATTCCATTTTGACTTGCTAATTAAGTGCTCCATTAAGGTTTCTTGTATTCTTTACTCTTTACATTTTTTATATTTAGTCCCTGTGTTGAAGTTGATGTTTTTAATATTTAAAAAATAATTTTTTTAAAATTATTAATGATAAGTCATAATTTAATGATAACTTAATCAATACCAATAACCTAATATAATTTTGATTCAAAAATGTTTGTAAAATTTACCCATACTGAGATTTCAATGAGTAGCTTACATCTTTTTTCAAGAATTCATTTTTATTTTTATATTTGTTTATTTTTGTAAACGCTATCGGAAAAAAAATAAATTGTACCAAAAGTTTAATTATTCTACAATGAAAGTTTGTTATTTAGTGTGGTTAACCAACAGCTGTGATATTTCTTCTGATAATTCTCTTGAAATTGTGTGAGAACGACCTGTCACTGTAGTTAGTTCAAGTGATGTCAACTTTCTCAGGACTTAGCAAATCGGTACCCACACTTTGTCTTGTTGAAACTTTTGAAATGATGTATTTAGTCCAGCTGGGTGGAACAAATGAACCTGCACATCGTCATTTTCGAGGCTAATATCTACCACTTCTCCTCTCCACCACTGATTGTCAGATACACAAGCAATCTTTTTACTTAAGTGGAAGTGGTACAACACTTGATACTACAGGATGGTCTTCATAGTCCTTTGAGTCCGAATTAAAGTAACATCTTATAATTCCTTCTGACAGAAGAACATACTTGTGGTAGCTTCTAGTATCAACTCTTTCACAGCATTCAAAACAGTTTTTATAGATTTTCTGAAATCTTAGCTATCTCATCTGATTTAATCGAAAAATACTTACTGTTTTTCAGCTTGTGATTATAAAATGAATACATTTCATCACTGTTTATTATCTGGCTGTTTGATGGCCTTTGCCACCTCTCGTTTTGTTCTTTCCACACCATCACAGGTGTTTTTCCCATGGGATAATCCAAAGAAGTACGATTCGGCTTCAAGGTTGAAGTCTTTTTTGTGACTGCACAAATTAGCAAAATTCTTTTCAATTTTATACTGATTTGAAGCACCATTAGTAAAATTGATGAGTTTTTTAATTTTCTGATGTACTTCCTTGATGTGGTCTTTTAAAAGTTTTTGAAGTAATAAAATGTTGCTGTATCGTGCTTCAAGTGATCACTTAAAATGCAGACACTTTTGTGTTGTAATACATCATTTTCCTTGAAGTAGAACACAGAAGGGTGTGAACTGTGGCTTGGCTGTTTATCCAATAGAAGCTTTGTATCTCATTTTGAACAAGAAATGAAAAGTTTTTTGCAAAGTCTGCCAACACCAAACATTCCTCTTCACCTAATTCTGATTTTTTCTTCTTGAAAACTAAGCTTATGATTTTGACATGGAATGGTGAGTTTTCAGCCTTCCAATTTTTCCACTAATAATTCGAAAAACTCATCATTGGTGCGAAGAACAGTAATCATCTGTCCTATCAGCTCTTACCCTCTGTTTGTACATTATTGTATCTGGTAACACATCATACTCTTCGGAAAAGTTGAGCATGTCAAACACTGCCTACTTACCTGGACATTTGGTGCACAAATTCATTATACAGCTGTAGTTATCCTTGTCACAAACAAAGATGTCTATTAAGTCCTTATAATCAACATTAAGTTTGGGATCAATCATGAGCTCATGTTCTGATGGTGGGGCAGACACAAACTGTATGAGTCCTAAATGCACCAACCAAGGTACACCATTTTGAACAGAGTTTGCAGATTTTTGATCTTCCAATTTTTTTCTCAGAATTTTCACTTTTAATGGAGACATACAGTTCATTTAAGTTTATCAGAACAAGGTGCTTTTGCTTATCCACTTTGACATCATCAACAAGCGTGCTAACACAATCCTTTTTACCAGGCACAGCCTGCTATTATTCTTATCTTCATAAAATAACAACTTTTCTAATTGTGTCATTACTAATTCCTGTTTTATGTCTTCTGCCTAACTCTAGTAGAATGCCTTGCTTATTAACTAATTCTCTAGTAAGTCTAACCAAATGCTCAGACACATTGAACTCTGATATTATTAAGATCTGGTCCATGTTCGGGGAAGTAAACTGATAATTTTAATCTTATCTTCTTTAGAAGCAAGAACACATTTTTCTTTTAATTTTAAAATATCATCATATTCATTTGAAGAAGATTGAGCTGGATTTTCATTTTCAGAAACTTTTGAGTCAAAACACAATTCAAGATTTTTTTTTAATTTTTAAGATTCCTTATTTATTTTAAATTTTAATGCTGATGGCCTTTGATCCATGCTTAATTTTTTCAAATTTGATGAAGGTGATATACTCAAAATGTTACAAGCAGCATCCAGTTGTTCATTATTTCGATGTGGGGCAATGTATTGCTCTCAGTCTTTGCATTCATATAGTTCTTTGTTCTGCTAAGAAAAAATACTTTTGAAACAGGTAACACAAAGAAGTTTTCCAGGAACTAAATCTAAATTTGGAAAAATTTTTTTTAAGAGCTTGCTCTAATATTATTTGTCTTAAGTTTTTCTTAACTGTTTTTACAAGTTCTCAAAGAATCGCAACAGAACTATTCATGCAGGTGACTGAATTTTGACAAAAACCTTTTTTCATGGTATTTACAAACACTAGTGACATCTGAATTAACACGTAAAAAAATAAATTGTTGATTTTCATCACTAAATTCACAGATTTTAATGAGTTCTTTTGGCACTGCACCGTACACTGTTTTATGACTATTCATTCACATAAATTCCTATGGAACATTGTTTTTCCATTGTTTTATGTGAAATTACTTGAAAATTATGTAAAAATTTAACTGATTTAAAAATTTTCAGATATAATATTATCAAGTAAAACTTATTTATTTTAAACAGTTCCAAACACAGTATGAAATTTGAGACACTGTAAATATGTGATTAAGTCACTGACTAATGTCAGATTGACCAGTCTGTTACTGCAAAGCTAAATGATACACACGCATCAATGAGAATATTGCAACATAAATTTTCCTGATGACTGGAAATGACTTCAAGCACCTGTTATAACATGAAAATTGCAGTTGAATAGTTTAAACAAGTTTATTTCAACTATAGTAATAATTATAAAAATATTCAAGTGCCAAGAAGACAAGAAACCCCCTTGGTTCACTTATTTTGTGAGTCAAGATGATATTGCTTTTAACAGTTTTTTCATCATTTTTGAGAGGTTATAACTTTTTTATTAGAACAATACACAAGAAACATTTTTATTTGCCATAAACATCTACAAAAACACTGTAAGTTGTGCAAATTTGAGATTTTTATCACCAGCCCCAACAGAGTTATTTGAAGCAGGCTTGAATTTTTTTTTTTAAATTAGTTTTAAAAAATTCATAAAAATTTAGGGGTAAGTATATCACCATTAATATTATTTATGGTAAAACTACTAACATATACCTACATATAAAAAAATAATTCAAATTGTGTATGCCATCCCTGCCTCTTAAAAAAATTACTAAAAGTGAAATTTCACAGTTTTTCATGTTCAGCTTTATTGGTAATTTTATCATAGAAAGAAGAGAGTTAGGTAAATAAACCATTGGACAAATCTTTTACCTTGAGAAAAAATGAATAAATTTCTTTTGTTTCATTCTTCCAGGACCAATAGTTTTTTAGTAATGATTTTTTCCATAAACCCTTACAGTCACAAAATAGGTGTGTGCACCGTAACAAAAATGGCCACCACAGGTAAACCGCATTAATAAGAAATTAAAAAAATATAGTTTTAAGATCTTGAGACGTGAAGGAAACAAGTGGGTAAGTTTCAATTTTTTTTTACATTTTTCAAGCAACCACCCTCGGGTCACTTCAAATGGATTGACCCTGAAACCAAAAATGGCATTGAATTTCTAACACAGGGCAATCAATCACTACTACTACCTAGAAGTCATCAGATGTCTCTGAAAATTTAAGGAAGAAAAGACATAAACGTTGTGTGGACAACTCTTGGTTCCTTCACCATGATAATGCATTCAGCCTGTGCATCGCTGGTATTTTGCAAGTTTTATTTATTAAAAGATTTCCTCATTATGATCCTTCACCCGCTGTGCTCAATCGACCTTACCTCTGTTGATGGTTTTTATTTCCAAAATTAAAGTTTTTTAAAGAACTGTGATTTGAAGCAATACAGTCCATAAAAGAAAATTTGCAAAACACTCTGAAAGCAGGGTGTATTGAAAGTATGTTACAGAGCTGCTTCTCAAAGTGGAAGGGACTTCTTGGAAAAATGTGTACAATGGGAAGGAGATTATTTTGAAGGAAAGTAATTATATGTTGTAATAAATATAAAAAAAAATCTTTTTGAGAAAAAGAGATTGGATGTTTTTTAACACGCTTCATAAACAATTTATTACGTCATTTTTTTAGTTATTATACTCTTTCTACTGATTGTTATGTTTGAAAAACATTTATAATATCTGAATATTTCTATTACAGTGTTTTGATACCACTGTCACAAAATCTATGGAAACTTGGTGTTCCGCTAATTGTAGCCCAAAGTTATGGATTTATTGGTTCAATTCGTGTGCAAGTAGATGAACATACAATTGTTGAAACACATCCTGATAATCAGAATCCAGATCTGAGATTGGATCGACCGTTTACATCTTTGAAAGAACATATGAATAGTATTGACATGAGTAAAATGGAGTTAAAAGATCATGCGCATGTACCTTTTGTAGTGCCATTATATAAAGCTCTATTAGAATGGAAATGCAATCATGGAAATCTATTGCCTACTAATTATAAAGAGAAAGAAGCTTTTAAAAGTATAATTAGAAAAGGTAAATTCTCTGTAAATAATATTTACTTTTTGTGTTTAATCTTTTTAAATTTATGTTAAAATCATTTATGGACAGGATTTTTAAATACTTTTTATGCTTGAATAACACTTTTTTCATTGACTGAATTTTTAAAATATAGTCTAATCCACAAAACCGTACATTTTACAGTATTGCTATTACTTCTGTATGATTTTTTTTTTAATATTGATTATTTTTAGTAAATAAAATTTGTGTATAAATATGGGAATTGTGAACATCATTCAAAGGAAGAAATTATATTAACTGTTAAGTTTATAAATATGTTGAAGGTGTTTGAGCATCTGATTAGGGATTGGGTTTATACTTATATAAACACCTTACAACCACCTTGTGCATCATCTGTTCATTTGTGCTTGAAATTTGTTCATAGTGATTAACCTTTAATTCTTCAAAATGTGAGGATCGTTTTCAAACACTGATTGCCTGTAATATGCTGTTACCAAAAATTGTTGTAAATGATCTTTCATGAGGTATAGGTTATTTGTCACAAATTTGAGAGTAAAACATCTATAAAAATATTACTAGAGAAAGTGATGAATGAATTGGTTTTCCTGTTGCTATATTTACTAAGTTGAGCTATATTTACTGTTGCTTATTAAGATGCCAAATCCATTGGAATGTTGCCTATAAATATTACCTTTATCATGGTATGGTTGTATAATGAACATCACTACTCATATAAAAAGCAACTGTAACTGATGACTTATAACTTAGTTGTTAACATACATTGAAGCTGCAAGAAAACCTTTGAAAAATAGTGATCTCACTTTTTGTCTATAAGTTGTATCTCTATGACTGTTATTTATATTTTTATGCTTTTTGTATGAAAGAATTCATTTTTTATGACTTCTGAACAGCTTTCTCAAATTGATATCTGCACAGATGATCCTATCTCTTAATCCTATGACAGTAACATGTTAGTTCTGCCTAGAATCTGTTTTTTAAATTTGCTATTATTTTAGCAGATATGCTTTACAGTATTTAACATTTTTATTTCTCATAAAGATTATGAAAAAAATTATTCAACTTATTTATTTTATTCAGCAGTGTGCTATATAGTAGAATCACTAGAGATACTGGCCAGAGTAGCTTTTTCTGAGAGTAACATTTACTATTCAGTGAACATCATAATGAAGGTATTGTACAGCTGAACATCAGCTGCAAATCAATATAACTCATAAAATTTAATGATAACCATAAAATATAAAATAAATTTTTGATTTTATTTTGTTATTTGTGTTCTATATATTATCCTAATGGTTATTTTTCTTTTATTTCAGCTTTAATCCTATTATTAATTTAGTTCTTATCTTACTTTTATCTTTATTTTAGTAGTATTTTAATATCCGAGAATGAGCTTTTTGTTATTTTGACCCACGATGATAATGTGGGCAAAAAAAAAACATACATATATATATATATATAATATTTGGCTCAGTATAAGATAATGAACAAGCATGAAATATATTTTAAAAACAAAACTATTCCATTTGGTTGACCTACCTGCTTCAATAAAGAAAGTCTGCCATTAAATCGTAATTTTTTTACACACTATTTCAAACCTTTATAAACACATTTATGAAGATATTTTTGATGAAAGTTGTAAGAGAGACTCACATTTAACCAAGTTCATCTAAATTTATTTAATCACTTCTGAAAACCTTTGGCATGGTGAATGCCACTTTTTGTTTCACTAGCCATCATTGATGGGTTTGGTAAAAATTTATTTTACCAACTCTTGGATATTCTGTAATTGAAAATTTTAAAAGTTTTCCAGTATTAAAGGAAAAAGTGAAATCATGGAGGATTGGAACTAAAAATCCTTTAAGCTTAATTGAAAAGTAGAAAAATTCTTTTAATGTGACTCTTCATTTTGCACCATTTTGCTGATATCGATGTATGCTGCTGATAATCATTTTCCTCTGATGATGCAATAAAATGTTGGGTTATGTCATAACAACATTCATCATCCACAAAAATTTTATAAAAAATAAAAAGTTGTCTTATCATATCCAGTGTTTAATGTGTTTATATTACTCATGATAATAATGAGAATTTTTGCTATTTACACTTATATTGGCTGTTCGTACATCCTTCTAAATGAAATCCTTTGAAATTATCTTTTTTAGCCATAACGCTAAAAAAAACCTTAACATTTTTTTATAATGTTCTTTTTGTTTTTCAGTGGTATCTTTACAGTAAGTGTGTAATCTCAACTGCTGTTAAAAGCAGATTTAAAAAATAGTTTCTCATTTTCAGAGAGATTTAATCTTAATCATTCATTCACATTATTCACAACTTCTGTACTTCACAGTAGTGGTTGGCTTGGACACTTAATTTACACACTCCTACTTTAAGAAAATTCAATTGGTTATTATATGTCAACTTGTTTCAAATTATAAACTGATGAAATCTGACATAAATCTTATCTTGAACATTTTTGAAAGGTATCTGCTAAAATGTAGTTTTCAATATTTTCAATACAAATAAATGCTCACCTTTGGAAAATAAACTCAATTTAAGACAAAGGAATGGTTATTTGAATGAAACTGATGTATGGCCATTGTTTACTACCAAAGTAAATTTATTTGCAAGTAAGTTAAATTTCTTTAATTTGATGATGGTCTATTAATTCATTTTTAACTTATCAGAATCATGGAACACAATGTGAAATTGGAGTTTAAAATGTTCTACCAGCTCAAGTGTAACGATTTGTGTGCGAGACGTGCAATAAAGCAATTTATTTTTCTATTATAAATATTACTCAAGTTTTCTCAGCCACCTGGTAAGGGAAAACATGATAGACCTTCTGCATTAAATAATACCACATTGGCCTCAGTATAATTTTTCAATACAGAGTGACTGCTTATTAAATCTTATTAGTTCATGTCCAATATGAGATGCATTCTGTAACTCATGTATGGTAAAAAAACATAATAAAACCTTACAATATTGAAGAAATACCAGTTTAAAAATGTTGGCCAATTTGTGTGAAATATTTACTAATATTTGATAAGTTATCACATCCATCTCATCTACAAGCCATAATATTTAACATTTTGCAAAAGTGTTAATCATATGTATAATGTACTATTGCTTGTATTGTGTACTGTTCATAGTTAGAATGAATTTTTCTGTTGATCATTGTAATGAAATGCTCAGAAATACCTTATACAGAGAACTCAAAAACAAGTGTCTAGGTAGACTTTCATGTGGAATTATTCTTGTATGAATATGTGTGATTGCAATAGCAGAACCTATTCTTTTGAATTTATACCAAGAGAAAACCACTGCAATAGTCCCAACATTACAACCTGTAATTTCTTCTCTTCAGAAAGTTACAACAACTTGAAGGAATTCATCATGTCAGTGATGAGGAAATGAAAAGAAACAGTCGAGGTATTTTACAGAGAATAGATGGAAATGTTTATTGAGAGATATTTTTGTTTAATGCTGTGTTTGTTTAATCCAGTCTCAGCAATTACACATAAAAAATGGAAAAAGTTGTTACCTCTTTTATTGATGGTTTTTTATATATTTGGTATTAAATAAGTGTTTTAAATCAAATGGATCTTATTTTTTTAATATCTCATATTTATTTATACTTTTTGTGAAATAGAATTCTTGTTAAGTACATTAGTTCTTTTTTTTTAGATTTGATCTACATGTATATTGTTGAAATAATTTACTATAATTATTTTTTGTTTAAAGGAATAAAAGTGGATGAACATGGTAATCCAGAATCTGAAGAGAACTTTGAAGAGGCATTACGTGCTGTTAATTATGTTGTTGTACCAACTACAATACCCTCCAGTGTTAAGGAAATTTTAAATGATAACTCTTGTATTAATCTTACATCAAAGGTATATTATATTGTCCATCATTTTTTTGTATGTAAAATTAATTTTGTTTTCTGTTTGTTCTTGGGGAAAGGTTAATATTTTTTTTTTTTATTTGAGTTAATTATTGTAATCTTTTACCCTGAACCCCACTGTCAGTTTTGTTTTTTATTGAAAAAAATGCCAGATAATTGTCAAGGATTGGCAATCCTTGACTTGTTAACTTGAAGTCAGTTTATTTCTTTTTTATCATTTTCTCTCATATCATTTTGTTCCTCTTTTGTTTTCATTAATATTTTAATTAATTTAATAAGTTAATTATTAAAATAATTATTTATTTGACTTTAACATATTTATAGTGGATCTCACAAATGATCTGAGTTTGTTTTTTCTATATAATTTAAAGATCACTTATTTTTTTGCATTTTCTATTTATTTTTAATGCTTTTTAACATCAATGTTAATAAAATGTAATTTTTAATTTTTTTGCTGTAATTTCTTCTGTAATGTATTGAAAAATTTTTTTTCGTCTCTCAGGGATGAAATGATTTAACTCTTTACGTGAGTATGTTGGATAAAAATGATATTTTCAAATCTCATGTTTTAAAATGCCTAAGGGGTATTCAGTAACAGTTGCCCTTGTAATGTTTGTATGAAATAAAAGTATCATTATCGTATGATTAGTTTTGTGGTGGTTATTTATTTATTAAGAAGTTCATCCACCTTTAATTGAGCATTTATATATTTAACTTTTCCATGAATTTGAATAAAAAAGTATAATTCTTTGGTAAGAATAAATACTATTTTATTTTAATAGCAGAGTATTGTTATATATTATAGGGCTTTTTCTTGTTTGTATTTGTATTTGTTGTTTTCTTTTTATACAGATTTTCATTCTTAAGAATGTGACTGGCTGTTTTACATTACTGATTTTTTAATTGAATAGTTTTCTATTTATATATCTGTATTTGTTGTAATTACACATTTGTTTTGTTGTAATAAATAATGTAAATAATAAAATTTATTTTTTTACTAGAATGTTAAGAAAATAATTGTTTTACCTTTTTAACAATTTTTATTTATCTATTTTTTTATTAAATTTATTATCTATTTCTTATTGCTTATTTTGAATTATTCGTAATCTGTTTTCCTGTCATATTTAAAGGAGTTTGCAATCTTTACTTTGCCTTAATAAAGATGAAATATCTCTGGCTCTTTCACACCACGTTAAGAATTTTTTATTTTTGTAATTTTTTATGGAAACATTTATTTAATATTACTTATTGTGTGGTTTAGAATTAGGTTTTATTCTAAGTTTCCAGTTTTTTTTAAAGTTTTGTGCTAATTTTATAATTTTGTCTGATTATATTTCTGTTTTCTTTTTCTGATATTTCTGTTTTGCATTCAAATTAGAAATGTAGATTTGGAAGAATTTTCTATAAAAATAAAAAATGTGTTCATATTTAATTTTATTATTTATTTGAACAGACATTTTTAGTTTTGGGTAATTATTATTTTTGCTTTAGAAAAATTGTTAATTGTGTTTCACATACTACTGAAAGTTCTTGAACCTTATAGCCATCTGGATCAGGATGATTAAGTGAACAGATCACATCGATTCTCTTTTTGTAGTACCAGTCCTGATCAAGGAATGGAACAGATCACATTGACCCATATGAATTTTTTTTTATTGTATCAATCAGTGAAAAACTTTAACAATGTCCAGTTTATTCAGATTTTAGAAAAAAATAATTTGATGGATTAAATAAATAGAAAAATTGTTATAACAGGATTTAAATTTCATGTTTTGTAATTTTTTCTTAAATTATTTTTTTTATTATTGTTTTTCCTACGTATAAGAGAAAGTTGATGATAGCCCATTAAAAATCTTGTTATAATTGGATATTGACTCTAGTACTGGTACTACTGTTTTAAATTTTCTGTTATATTTCCCCATTTATTTCAGTAATTTGAAATGAATGGGGAAAATAATAATAATAATGCAGTTTCATCAAATTTATAAGTTTTATTTTGTTTAGATGAAAAATAAACATATGTTGGATTTAAAACAGTTTTACCTATTTTTAACAGTTAAACAAATAACTGAATAAATAGATTCTCTGTACAATGATCCAAATTGAGCACATATACAAATAAAATTTATCCTTATACTTATATGAAATTTATACATACCTGTACCTCATATATAAAGTCTCAATACCTGTAGTATATTACTTCACACATGATCTCATTAAATATTTGTATAGTATTTATTTTACATGTTTAAAAATTTAACAGTTTGTTATTAAATTTTTGGTTTACTTATATTTTTTGATTTTTCCAGAGTAAACCATTTTGGATTACAGCTAAAGCTGTTAAGGATTTTGTTGATAATGAAGGTAATGGCTTGTTACCATTACGAGGTTCACTTCCAGATATGACTGCTGAAACAAGTCGATATATAACTCTTCAACAAGTGTATGTACTATATAATTGTCTTCATAAAATGAGTAGTCTTTCTTAATGTTTTTAACTTATTCTGTTGATAGACATAGTGAATAATGTACATTAAAACTTAATATGATGAATTATCAAAATGTTCATTTAACAGGACTGTACATAAACTGTTATTGAATTTTTGACCCTTGGTCAGTTCTCTTAGTTGATTTTGTCTGTCAGTTTTTTGACATAAACTTATTGAATATTTGACCCTTGGTCAGTTCTCTTAGTTGATTTTGTCTGTCGGTTTTTTGAAATTTTGTTTTTAAATTTTACAAAGTTGTAATCTTATATTAAATCATTTTCTTTTGCTTTCTTTACATTTTTAAGCCATTTACCTCAACTGGTGATTTTTTTTGTAAAATTTTAACCCTCGAAGCAGTAAGTGTTGATTAAATCGACAGGTACATGGCCCATAGATTGCAACTGTTGATTTTGCTGACAGATGATCCCATTGGTGTTTTGAATTAACCGGTTAACCAATTTTCTTATCTGTACTATCATTTTAAACGCAAAATTCCCTTCTTTCTCTTAGTATTCTTTATTTCCGCTGGGAGCATTTTAGCCATTTTCTACAGCAATGAAAATCAAGATATCATTTGTGAGTTAGCTATCATTGTTGACATTGCTGCGTTGTATTTGCAGGTTCTTGTGTTTATGTTTAAAATATCTTGTTTATTGCTAGTTATAGGTAGAAATTTCTGATAATAAAGTCTCATAAAAGTATATTATGTGATTCAAGTATTATAAACAAAACCTATGTTGTGAACAAAATATATGTAAACTCTTCATATTGTGTTGTCTGATTTTCATCTATTTTAGTTTTGCTTTACCATTTTTAGTGTCAATAATTTTTTTTTTCCTCGTTTAGGTGTATAAAAACACTGTTTATATTATAAAAACATGGCAGGTAAAGGGCTACATGATAGTAAAATAGAGGATTATATTTTAAACAATGAAAATGAATCTGACATTGATATTGAAGACTCAGATTATGTATCTTATATTATACTTTTTTTTATATTTTCATTTCTGCTGCAATAATGAAACAAAAACAGTTTTTCTTAGAATAAAATGTTCTATTATGTGTATGTCTTAGAATAAGTATAATTATTCAGAGGTATGCAGTAAAGAAACAGATTTTCCTCTTCGACATTATATTCCTCATTCTTTATTTTACTGTACATTAATAATCAAGAAAGTAACTTAACAGTATTCTTTGAGATTTTCTGTTTAATTTGGTATAAAATAGGCCTGATTAGGGTAAATATCATTAAAGTGCCTTAAGTTTAGGAAAAAGACATGTTTTATTTTAAAAGTGATGTATTCACCGCTTCGAGGGTTAAGTAAATAGATTTTGCACATTGAAGCCTAGCCATTGTAACCATGCTCACACCTAGTGGCCTGGGGGTTTTTAGGTAGTATTTTAAAATTTGTTTTAAAATAAGTATGGATTGAATATAAGTACATTATATACCACTTAAAAGAGGAAATCATGCAGTTTAGTTTAGTGTTTAAATAAAAAATTAGACCACTGATAACCATTTGTGTTATGATGATCCATTGAAAATGTTGTTTAAAAAGTGAAGAAATAAAATTGTGACTATTTTGAGTTCACTCTACTGCATGCTTTTTCACTAATTTTACAAGATTGAAAATTAAAATAAAGTCACTACCCTATCTATCTATAAATTATTACAATTAAAAAATCTACAGTATTCTCTTAATTATAAAAATAAATATGTACAAAAAGCAAATGTGCAATTAGACTATATGTACCTGGCTTTGGTATGGTGTAGTTTGAAACAGTCTGGAAGACACAGTACTGTACCACAGTCAGAACACCATCAACCAGTTTCTTGTCTTTCTGTGTTCCCAGTAGATGCTTTACTCTTTTCCAAACACGCTCTACAAACCCGTGTGGGCCGAGCTTTTTTTTCTGTGGGAGGACTCCCATCTGGAAAGTGACATCCAGTGAGTCTGTTTGAAGCAACAGACATAGAGATTGTTTTTTGGGTAAGAGATCAACCTTTATTCCCCAATTCTACTCCAAGCGATTCAATAAACTTTTTAAATTTACTTTTTTCTCAAGTTTGGAGGTTGAAATTCATGCTAAAGGAGAAATGAATTTGAAACAGCCATCATAAAATATGAAAGTATTGTTTCTTCCACCATTTCATTTGTTTCCTCTTGAAAGGGTAATAGGCAATGATTTGGTAATTTCTGTCAACACTGGTGTTATTTTTATTACAGTCAACAATGACATCAGGTTTGGATTTTGTAATCATACCCTCCTTTGATTGAACTTGAACATCTGTTCGAGTCATTTTGTGAGCTGATAACAGTACTAAAACATCTCTTGTGTCTTTCCATTTTAGACATAGAAGATGTTCACATTTCATGAAAACACATTCAGATTTCTTCAATTTTTTTGATAGTACATTTTGTTTAGATAACTCTTTGCGATTCAGCATACAGATGCCAACAGCTTTTATTTTTCTCTGCCATAAAAAAAAATCAAAGCCAGTGAAGTGTAAAATCTGTCCATGAATACAGTATGCCCCTTGTCAAGATACTGAGACAATAGTCTCTGGAATATTGATATAACTGAATTATCATCCCTTTTGCCAGTATAAATTTCAAGCTGAAGAGCATATCTGGTCACACACAATATACAGCTTTTTCCTATACTTGTCTGGTATATTTCTATTATAAACCCAGAACCGAAGCCTTCCTCGAAAACCACATATTCATTCATCTACTGTCAAATTTTCATAAGGGGAAAAGATGCAGGAAACTGTGAAAGCAATTGATCTAAGAATAGCCTTAGTTTGTACATTGGATCATGTCCAGCTTTATTTTAAGGAATATACAGATTGTTGTGGTTGAGGTGAAAGTTGGAGAGAATTGAAAGAAAGTTCCCTTGACATACATGAACCGGTGTATGAAGATTGCACAAATTTTCTTTTAGCCCAGTAGTTACCTTTGATTTTTGATTTCTTTAGAATGCACATATGAAGTATAATAGAAAAGAATAAATAAAGTTTCACTGTAACCCATTTTCCCCATATGCTGTTTTTCTTCAATTGATTTTATCTTTTTAGCCTATCAGTAAAAGATTTTGAATATCTGTTTGTTTTTTATTTTATTACTCTGATGAATGATTCCGGAAAAAAGTGAAAATACATCATAGAGGGTGGAAGTTTCATCAATAACAGCAGTTATTCCGCTATGCTCATTGAACACTGACAGTGATGTCAGATTATCAATAAATGACCACTCTAAGTCTGTATCACTTTGTTTGTTGACAATATTCTCTTTCTTTTAGATGACCTAAAATTTCTCACATTGTTGACTGATGGCATGAGGTTATCAAGATTTTCATTATTTAGGATATCATGAGCTTGATTGATGATAATCATTATCATCATCATGAGAGGAACTAATAGGCCTACCAGCTGGAGTAGAGTCAATATAATCAGGATTACAATCAGAATTATCTAACTCCCCTTCAGACGCAGAATCAAAAATAGGTTTGTTTAATTTTTCAAAAGCAATTTGAATAGTTTTCCTGGTAATAACTAAAAGAATTTTCTAATCAGAATCAAACGATTCTGAATAGGATTCCATGAGACCCACCGGGTTGGTCTAGTGGTGAACGCGTCTTCCCAAATCAGCTGATTTGGAAACCGAGAGTTCCAGCGTTCAAGTCCTAGTAAAGCCAGTTATTTTTACATAGATTTGAATGCTAGATCGTGGATACCAGTGTTCTTTGGTGGTTGGGTTTCAATTAACCACACATCTCAGGATTGGTCGAACTGCGAATGTACAAGACTACACTTCATTTACACTCATACATATCATCCTCATTCATCCTCTGAAGTATTATCTAAACGGTAGTTACCGGAGGCTAAACAGGAAAAAGCAAGGATTCCATGAGAACTTCATTTACTAAGCTGACAGTTTTTTAATCATGTATCTCATCCATTATCACAATATAAAACTAACAAAATTATACGACATTAGTCGATTTACACTAATAAGAAATAACAGAGAAATTGACATACAATAACAACAAGAAAGTGTACCTGGATTAGGACCTACTAAACAAAAATATTCATAAAGTCAGTTGTCGGTAATAAAACACAGAAGAAAATAAATAGAACATGCATAATTTCATAACATAGTAATTATAAGCATTTGTTATTACATAACAAGAATTATCAGTCTTGTAACCTTATCAAAAAACACAGTAAACCAGACACTAAATAAATACCACAGATATAAAGAAAAACTTTATTGCAGTAAACTGCGAAATACACACCTGATGAACGAAACTCAACCGTCAACAATACTTCCAACTTCAGTGTGCAAATAGTTTGTTTTTTACTATAATTTCAAAAATTCTCACCAGATCAGTGATAACAGAGTGACTTGAACTAAACTATTCAGTGAATGGTTTACAAAACTCTAAGCATAAAATAAGGCGTGGAAGTTGTTATACAGAATTAAATTCAATGTCTCGAAAGTTTTTGGCCTTCATCTTTTAGCTTATTTCAGTCAGCCCAAAAGTTTTTGGGTTTCAGCTTCGGCTTCAATGTGTTAAATCTAATATTATCTGGATAAAAAATTTTTCTAATTGTTTTAGTAATGCCATAGCATATGTTACAGTTATCACAATGAGGCTGCACGTAATGCTGAAGTAGTGTTTAGAAGAACACAACAGTTACTACATCAGTTAAATCAACCAGATGATACTATTAGTGAAGCAGACGTTAAAAAGTTCTGTAAACATGCTTCTAGTCTTGCTGTTATACGTGGTTCATGTATTGCTAACGAATATGAATCAAAACCAAATAATGCTGCTGATATAGGTTTGTTTTTTTTTCCATTTTATTAGTGTTTAAGTTTTCTTTTTTTAGTATTTGATTTTCAGAAATATTATAAATTAAATAAGGCTGATAAAATGTCCATAGAAAAGTGATGTTTGCTGTTAACAGTATAATTATTGTAGACCCACCGGGTTGGTCTAGTGGTGAACGCGTCTTCCCAAATCAGCTGATTTGGAAGCCGAGAGTTCCAGCGTTCAAGTCCTAGTAAAGCCAGTTATTTTTACATGGATTTGAATGCTAGATCGTGGATACCGGTGTTCTTTGGTGGTTGGGTTTTCAATTAACCACACATCTCAGGAATGGTTGAACTGAGAATGTACAAGACTACATTTCATTTACACTCATACATATCATCCTCATTCATCCTCTGAAGTATTATCTAAATGGTAGTTACCGGAGGCTAAACAGGAAAAAGAAAGAAAAAAGTATAATTATTGTAAGAAAAAGAAATTAATATTTTTTTTATTTTTAAAAAGTTCTTAATATACTTTCTGTCCATCTATGCTTGATGATCCACAAAAATTGAAAAAAAAAATCAAAATTACTACCAGAGGACCTATGAGTTAACATGGTGATTTATGTGTTGAATTCAGAGTTTCAGAAAATAACTAAATGAATATCTGATCTCAAATTATGAAATGAGATCTGAATCTTTATCTTATTTTACATATTATTTTAAATTTATCTGTGATATTTAATTGAATACTAGGATTTCTTTGTTTCAGTTGAGAAAAATGTTTTTTAATCATTTAAATTTGGTTGTTTAAAATTTCTATTTTTAGCTTTGTGTCTTGAAGACCCTGATAGCATGATGATACATTATGTTATGTTGCGTGCAGTTGATCGATTTTTTGCTGAGTACAATACTTATCCTGGTGAATTTGATGATCAGGTTGAACCTGATATTGTTAAAATGAAGGTATGTTTCCATAAAATGTAAAGTATGTTAGTCATTGATTTTCTTTTTATTATTTGGGTTCTGCATAGAAACTAAACAATTGATTTCATTACAGAAAATTATTTCATTATGGAAGTAGATTGTGGAAGTTTTAATAAAAAAACACAAAGTAATTTAGTAGTTAAGGGTATATTGGTTTACTTGGCATTTCTCCCGCCTCCACTCCATTTGGTCACCCCAAAGTATAAAACCAAATGTCTGTGCAACAAAGTTTATTTAGCGACCAGTGTCCTAAATAGCTTCTAGAGCTTACCTAACAGAGTGAGCAGACTAAGTGTGGTGCCATACACCATCAGCTTACATGTCCCAATCACTCACTTGTCATATATTTACTAAAATGGGTAGGTGAACCCCGTCAACTACTAAAAATATATATGACATCCATAAATTAAAATTTACTTTGTCAAGACAGCAATTCGCTGCCACGCCTAGGTTGCTGAATGCCAGCAAGTACCTGTACACCATATTAAAGCGCTTGGAGCCGTAATTGGCTGGTGATCAGCCATATATCTCAAGGTTAGCTTCCTACAGCAGTGCAATAGGAGTCTTTTCCTTAAGTAAACTACTGATGTCAGTTGAACATAGCAACCGCATCAAGGAACTCTCACACGGTCTGACAGTGCGGTTATCATCACATTGACTCGCTGATTGTGAGTGGCCAATTTTTCCCTCGGTATATGCTGCCCAAGCAGGGCAGTCAAACATCAGATGTTCATTTGACTGGACCTCCTCACAGACGCACAGCTCATCAGCTGCCGGGTGGAACCGAAACAGATATTGGTTCAAATTAACATGGTTGGTGCTCACCAACCAAGGGCAACAGGTGCCCAGGTGCTCACCTGGGCACCCGTTGCCCTTAAAAACGATCTCGAGGCATACCATCCCGTATAAACTTGTACAGGGGTCCTCCGTTAGTTGTGGTGTTCCATTCCAGCTGCCATACTTCCATCACGAGGTTCTGCAGCCTCTTCCACAGGCGGGAGATGGGCACCTGAATGTAATTTAGATCCACTGCATTGTGATCACCGTTCTGTTCTGGTGCTGGCCCAGCCCGAAACTGCATCCCAAATACCTCAGCCTCCCAGCCTCTTTACAATCTCCACATGGCTGCCTGAACTTTCACCACTAAATCAATTGGAAGAGCCTTTCCCAGTATGGTGGTAGCTTCGTAGGAGGTTGTTTTAAAAACACCAGTGCATACAATTAAGGCTCTGCGCTGGGCAATCCTTAAATTTTGAATAAGTGCTCTATTCATATCCAACCTATGCGTCCAAATGGGCGTCGCATAAGAGATCATGCTTTCGAAGACACCTCGGTACCTCATGTACATTTGATAGCCAGACAACCCTTAGTCCTTCCAAGCAATCCTCCTAAGTTTGTGCATCACTGAGACGGCTTCTGCTGCTACTTGCTTAATGTGGTTGCTATACAGCAACTTCTCATCAAACAAAACATGTAGGTACTTATGAACTTTCACTTCGCTGATTACACAATCTTTATACTTCATGGAGTTTCGACTGTACGATACTTTGTCTGCACCCTTGAAAAGCATAAACTTCATCTTGGGCACAGAAACCTTTAAATTTTGAATGTCCATCCAGCCCTCTCCGGTCGATAAGGTCACTTGTATTTGATCTTCCAGCTACAGTTGTGAATTACCACGAATTAAAAGGAGATGGTCATTGGCAAAAGCCTTGGGCCATGACCCCTTCTGGGAATGTCAATCCCAGAAACCACAGAATGTCAAATGCCAGGTTCCACAGCAAGGGACCGAGAACGGAACTTCCCCTGGTGACAGATTTTTTCGCAGCTAGGTGCGCATCTTTAAATAGAGCTGTACGATTAAACAAATAGTCAACGTACTACAATTGCGACATTGTGACATTCCAACTCATAGAGGTAGAAAGATGTATTTTCACAATCATTTTACATTATCCCAATAAAAGTTTCACTTGTGTTTAATTAATTAATTTATGAAATTTGCAAGACAATGGCTCTTAAACAAAGAAGGAAATGCTACCTCTATGTCTATAAAAATTGCCAAAACATATTTACAGTCGTTGCTTTCCACCTTGGCAATAACATTTAAGATGCAGTCCTCAGTGCCAACCCCTTTCGTGAAGCCATGCTGGCCTCGATATAGAAAACAGTTCACCTCATTGCTTTCACAGAGCCGTTTTACAACAAGCCTTTCAAGCAACTTACAGATTACGGCAAAAGGCTGATGGGCTGATAACTGCCAACCTCACTAGGATCCTTGGTTTTAAGAGCACCCTCACCAAAGCCACTTTCCAGCAAGTCGGGAAGCAGCCCCAGCTAAGGCACTCCGTGAACAACGTGCCAAGCAGCTCTCTTATGACAGGCAGCAGATGGTAGAATATATCCGGGTCAAGTTGGTAAATCCTTGGTGCCTTTTTCAGTGCCATTCGAGAAACCACTCGGTTTATATCTACGGGATCCACAACCCGTATGCCAGGGATGGGCGTAGCCCCCGCCCTAACGCTGACCTCTGCTTCGCCCTCCGGAGCATCTGGAAACAGAGTATCCAGGAACACCTGGTAAGTCACCACAGATGTTTGTGTGGTTACGACCACCAAACCTGGATCGAACACTGGACCGCACATGCAATGGCTTTGGCCCGTAACATGATTTTGCGAGCTACCAGGGGCTGCGCTGCAACTCGCGCATAGACTCTTGCCATAACTTGAGTGTGGCTTCGTTGATGGCATGAACGTACTCATTAAAGGCGTGCCGGTAGATCCGCAGACGCTCAGTGCGCACGTCATCAACGATAATCCTCGTTAGGGGGTGACGCTGGTATCTTCTCCTAGCAGACCTAACTCTTGTGCGCACCACACTATGGTCAGTGGATCACCACTTTTTCCCAGGTTTCCGCCTGTGTTTAAAAGATGGCTTCCCAGAAGCAGCAGTCATGATTGTTCCAGGTACTCCCCAATCAGCGGATTGGGCACTACCTGAAGGTCCATCCATTGGCCGAAGCTGCCATAGGACCCTATCACTGCCGGTCTTGATGGCCTGGCCGAATTGTTCAGACATCAATTCCACCTTCTCTCTGTGCTCCATGCGCCATTCCAACCCCTGCAAGGCAGCTGCAATCTGTGCTGATCCAGGCCCCTTAGGTTATAGCGTCCCAAATATGGAGCTCTTACACCACCTCCGTAAATGATCTCATAGGTTATAAGCCTATGATTGCTCACACTGGCCTCAGGCCAGACTGTCCAACTACTTGTACTTCGCAGCAAGTCGCCTGTCACCAAAGTAACGTCGATGTAACTTTCCCCCAGTTCGGAAGAGAAGGTTGGCAGTTGTTCTGCATCATTAATCAAGTAGAGGTTCCTGGCTTCCACGAACTGTTCGAGACAAGCACCTCTGGGGTCAGTGAGTGGTGAACCCCAGGCGGGAGATTTGGCATTAGCGTACAGAGCAACCACCACTCTGGTGTCCGGGAGACCGTCCAGAATCCTGCCCAACTTCACCAGCAAGTCATCGATACTCCATCCAAGCTGGAAGTATCCCAACACTAGTAGGACAATGAGCGTACCCCTCATGACTCTCACAGCGGTGAACTCCTCATCTGACCATTGGCGCATCCAAAAAACACCCAATGAATCTGAGCCAACCACGGCTACAGAGAGCGGCCTTCCCCCATGAGAATGAATAACATCCACCCTGTGGAAGCCGACCACCCTACCCCTGACCACGTATGGCTCCTAGATCAAGAGGACCTCGAGGTTGTACTCCTAAAGGAGCCTCATGGCTTCACTGGTGGCCTCCCCGGCATGATAGAGATTGAACTGCCTCAGGCACAAGCATCAACATGGTGGATTCTGTCTTCAAAGTCTTCCCCCAATTCAGGCGTCACCATAAGCTGTGTTTTTTACAGCTCCCACCCGCGCAATATCATACTCCCTGCACTGCCTACCCCCGACTCAGTGTCCAGCATCACTGCCTTTCACCAAGGTACAGGTGGTGCACTTGGCAGGCAATTGACTGCCCTGTACCCTGGAAGAACACAGTGACCACACTCTCCTACTGCGCTCTGCAGCGAGGGAGGTGTGACCAAAGCCTTGACACTTGTAGGACCGGGCGACCTCTAGATGGTCAACGACCCTACATGAGTTCCACCTGAAAAACAAATGTCCACCGGCCACCAAGACCTGCCGGATCTTTGGGGCTTCCTTCCTCCCTCCCCAGCTGCCTGACCACCTTGGTTTCCTGCAGGAAATCCTTAACAGACATATCCAATGTAGGATGTTGCCCATGCACTAAACTGAGGATTCGGGTTTCTCCACCCTTGTCGCTCTTAGCATATCGTATACCAATATCTGCGGCCTCCGCTCGCCCAGCAACTGAGCTTTCAGCCCATTCCTTGTTACACCGGCCTCCAGCAGCTGCTTCGCCTGCCGCTCACTTATGACTTGCAAGATGACACCGTGGTCCCTTGTTTTAGTGGCCCAGGAGAATTGTATCTTTTCCCTCTGCAGGTCCAGGACCTTCTTCAGGGTTAGCTCCGTCGCTAACAACGAAGCCCCCAGACCAGGTTTTATAGACTTGTGGAGTTCATCCAGAGCTTTACTCGTCACTGGTTTGAAGCCCCTGACTCCCTCCACAACCTGGTCCACCTTGCCGGACAGTCGTGAAACAACCGAATCCAAGGCAAGGTTGGCACCGTGGGAGTCCCTCACATTTTAATGCCAGACCTGAGATAAATAGTTAAGGGTAGAAAGATGTATTTTCACAATCATTTTACATTATCCCAATAAAAGTTTCACTTGTGTTTAATTAATTAATTTATGAAGTTTGCAAGGCAATGGCTCTTAACCATTGCAGTGATTAAGAGGTGATGTATTAACTCTGAAAATATGGCAACAATAAAGAATGCCTTCATTCAGGATCTCACAAAGATCTTGTGGTATTATTTTATTATTAGTTAGTAATAAAGTATGCCTAGCAAAAATAAATTGTTTATCTATCTTTGTTGAACAGATTTTGAACCATCAAATGTAGTAACTTGTAAAAGTTATATTGATATTGAAAACTACTAATCTACAAATCTGATTCTCTACATCATTACTTAGTAATTCACTGACCAAATCCTATGGATCATTATATAGTTCTTAGTTAACTACCATCAGCTTGCATAGTATTTTTGTATTTTTTATCTCAGGTCTATCAAGAATGTACATAATATGTTGATTCATAAGGACAAAACAATTTTGAATGAATTAATGATCACAGGCATTGTTGCAATTTGTTGTTAAAACATTTCCAGAGGGATTTAGAATTAATGTCAGATATGTACAGGTCAGAATAACTATTATAATCTGAAAGTTTTTGATGAGTACAAGTTATTTTGACCTCCCAAGTGTACAAAAATTTTGCTGCACTAGTTTAGTTGATTATTTACTACTATTTACATTGCCGCATTGTAGAGTACTAAATGGAGGTTCCAGGTGGTTTATGAAACTACTAAAACATGTAAGTTTGTTATAATATTTTAAGGTTTAAATGCATATAAAATTACACTACAATAACTTTTTTATTTATTAAAATTTTGTTTTAGGCTAAAGAATAAAAAGTTAATGGTAGATAATACTGAATATATCTACAATGTTACCTTCATCATTTAAGTCGATAAATTGATTTAGTAAAAAATTATAAAATTTAATGTAAAACGTTTTTTTTTACCAAAAAATGGAGTAAAGGTTGGAAAATTGAGTGCTGTTAAAAAATGCATTTCATATGTATGTTTTAATTCATGAGCATTTTCATTACAGTGTAAAAGTGATTTATGTTTAATCAGTGCTATCAAAAGCCCTTATTCTTTAAAAATGATATTAATTGCTTTTGACTAATCTTCTATAAATCTACTCTTTACCTTAATAAAATAAAATACCTTACCTTAAAATAAACCCATTCTGAAGGAACAAAGATTTACAAAATTGCTTAACAGAGTTAAAAAAAAAAGCAGTTGTGAAAACAACTAATCATAAATTATAAAGCTATTTATTATAACATTTTATTGAGAGGGTTAAATAGCAGCATTTCAGGTTTATTGTTTAAGTACAAAATCTCACTTTCATATTGCATTTTTATATAATTAAGCGTATTAAAAACTGAGAGGTTTTCCCTTCTGATCTAGTCAGATTCATTAAAAATTTACATAAAAATTCTAGTTCCTGTATTGAGGTGGGTAGGAAATTACTTCTCAAGATTTTATTATTTTTATTAAAATGTCGTCGATACTTTTTGATATATACATCAATGATCTAGTGAGAAGTTGGAAACAATGTGAGGATCTATCTATATAATGTGTAGGAATTCAATTGGATAGTATATGAATATTTTAATGTTTGCTGATAATCAGGTTATAATTAAATGTTTGGAAGATAAGCTGCAAATGGCAGTATTTGTTTATAACAATTTGGTTAAAGCATACAATCTTAAAATCTCAACTGGTAAAACTAAGATTTAGCTCGTAGAGGTAAACATATGATACATTCTAAGATTGAACTAGAGGTTACAATTTTTTAAAAAGTTAGTAAATTTAACTATTTGGGCTGGGAAATTACAATAGCTGAGGAGCCAGATATAAAAAAAAAGTTAAATAAATATCAAAACATGTGCGGAATGATTAGATGGTCTTTTAAAAAGTGAAAAGCGAATGCAAGTATAATGTTATGACATGTTCAGTTCTATTATTTGGAAGCAAGGCATGGGTGAATATTAAACAAGATGAAAGTCATATAGAAGCAGCAGAGATGAAACGTTTTAGAGCAGTGAGAGGTGTGTAACCCTTTTATCATATGCGAAATATTAGGGCAAAGTTCACAAAGAATGACGGAAATAGTAAGGAAATATTAGCAGAACTGGTAAGAGCACATTAATGGGATGGAAAACAGTAGGCTCCTCTTAAGAACATTGAACAGTTCCAGAGGGTAGATGAGATCAGGGTTGGCCCAGAAAAAGACAGGTGGAAGACTTTTTGATGCCAGAACAGGATTTGGATACTAGTCCATGATAGCTGAAGAGACTAAAAAAATGTATTCGTTACTGACATATGTGCAAGCATACTTTCCTGTCTTTTACTGAAGACAACTTTTCTG
Organism: Lycorma delicatula; assembly: GCF_047948215.1. Lineage (NCBI taxonomy): Eukaryota > Metazoa > Arthropoda > Insecta > Hemiptera > Fulgoridae > Lycorma > Lycorma delicatula. The sequence continues at coordinate 110,543,743 of NC_134462.1, forward strand.
CTTAACTAGAATGTATTTTACTGTACAATCATTTTATTAAACTCGCACAGTTGAAAATACACTACGACAATTATATATGTATATATGAATTACTATGGTGTAATTTATTTATTATTTGCGTAATATAATTATTTTATTTACAATTTCAGTATGTAATTAAGTAAGCTATATTGTACTAAAGCAATTGTATTTGTTTGTTTTTATTCCAGTCATGTATTTCTAAACTGTTAAATGAGTGGGGCTGTGGGCCGTTGGCTAAAGATGATTTTGTTCATGAGATTTGCAGGTATGGTGGAGCAGAATTACATTCTGTATCTGCATTTATTGGTAAGTTAATTCTGTATTTTTTAAATTTGTTTATTAATATGTAAATAATAATTAGCCCTTTTAATGTGGTCTCTTAGTGAAACATAATGTGTTTTAGATCAAATTTATCTTTATGTAAAATATATGTTTCATGTTTTTATGCTTATAATGATGTTAATAATTTTCAAACCATGTTAAACTTAAAAGAAAGTTACTATAAAACCATACTTAGAAATGATTTTTAATTCAGAGATTTATTAAAAATACAGTATTTTAATCTTTCTTAACTAATGTTACTATTCAATAGAATTCAAAGTATTCATGATTTTATTTGTGCTGTCTTTTGTGCATTACTTATAATGTAAAAAATAAAACGTTTAGGAGACACCACTTCTGCATCAGAATTATATTGTTAGTAATTATTTATGCAAATTTTGTGTTTCAAAATGGTTCAATACTGGATTTATTAGTAAAGAAAACAGATTACTATTGTTACTATAAAATGATAAAGGTATGTTTTTACTGATTGCAAAAATAGAATCCATAGTCAAATTATTATAAGAAAGCAAAGTGGTTATGCGGCATTACATGACAGAAAAAAACTATGTATATGTAACGTAATTAAAACTTAATGTGAATAAGAATGGTTCATACACTTTTTCACTGAAAATAACACAAAAGCTTTTCCCAAATTATATGTGTGTTGGTACAATTTTTCTGGGGTATTTTTTGTTTCCCATATTGCTGTACTTATTATTCTCTTTCTATGTAATAAAAGATTAAAATAAGTATCTTTGCTAAGCTATCACAACACATGTTAATGATTAGCATTAATTATCATTTTAAGTCTACTTGATCTTTCAAGTAATATGAAATACATAGTCATCACCAAAAATTAATTTGTGAAAAATTAATCATATTCTTATAAATACATTCCTGCATGTTCACACAGAGATCTTTATGTAAGACTTCAACTTTATACTGACTGCAATTTTTAAGGTGTCATTATTGACATTTTCCCCAAATTTTTCTACACAGTTTGTTGCAGAATTTGTAATTCTAAACACGCTGATCTAGTTGATTTACCTAGGCTATGTTGGTATCCTATACGAATATGATCAACTTTTCTGACATGGAAGATCTTCCAATACTTATCTTGTTACATACACCCTTTGTTTTCTAATTACTTTTCCAGTCATACATGGATTGCCATGTAGATGATCATTTACCGAATTTTGTTCTGAAACACTCCAGTCATCTTTCCAGACTGGGTATACAACACAAAGATTGTCAACAACAGCAGTTTTACAAAGTTAAAAGCAGTTCCTGTAAAACCATATTAGGTACTAACTTTACATATAAAAGTTAAATTTTTATAAACCTTCAAAAATTCTATTTAATTTGTAATCAAGTATTATGATCCACGTAATTTACTGTACAGTATTTGGAAAATTGTTCCTAATCTTAGTTTTAAAAGTTTTGTATAAACAAAACATGAATGAATTTCAGTACATGTAATTTGAAATAAATTTCTGCTGGTAGTTCTGCAATTTCAGCACTGTAAATCATTCTTAGTAATAAATTTACTCATAATATTTTCAAAAATGGTGCTAATAATGAAACAGATCCATATAACTGAAAATAGATTTTTCTATTATTTTATTATAGAACCTAATATAATAATAAACTAATAACATTTTTGATACTCACTTACATAATGTCTATGTAACATTAGTTATATACATATCACATAGATCACATTCACTATCTAAAATTATGTCTCAACTTTGAATGAAAGCAATAAATTCCTATACTGATTGTTTTCAACCAATCAGAATAGCAATATATTTAACTAATCTTCCCCTCTCCCCGAATTTATAATTTTTAAGACAACATTAAGATGTAAAGAGGTTGGTAATTACATATATGACAACAAGTGTTAGCAGGCTTCCACAGTCTTATTCAGTCATTTTAAAACTATTGTAATAATTCTTCACCTCCAACAGTCACTTGTGTAAAAAAGGTTCTCATATAATGTAATCTCAAAGCACCCATTCTGTAAGTGAATAAAGGAAGTTTTCCAAATCTGATTTAGGAATCAATATTGACAATTTTAATCTTAAAATCTTTAAAAACTATATGGTTAGATTGCTGTACTTATTATAGTTCTGTTCATATATATATAATGTAATAACAAATAACTGTTTCTGTTGAGCTATCACAATACATGTGAATGATTGGTTTTAATTACATTGTTTATTTAGAAGAGAGCACTACTTCCTTGAAGTTATACACAGTAGGTTGTATACACTGTTGGGGTGCACTGAGACATTCATCACTGCAAATGTAATTAAGATTTTATATGTAGGTAAATGTAAAAGAAAAATAATTAAGAAAAGCAAAACTGTGAAGTGTTTATGATGTGTACTGTACAAAATTATTAATAGATGAATGGTATCAATTTTATATTGACAAGGTATATTTTGTGTTTTGTTTTTGCAGGTGGGTGTGCTGCTCAAGAAGCAATTAAGTTGATAACTAAACAGTATAAACCATTAAATAACACATTATTATATGATGCCATTGCTTCAAATACTGAAACTTTTGTATTTTAAGGTACAGTGTCACATTATTGTATTACTGCACATTATTTGTTGGTTAAGAAAAACAGTGATAAGTGCTGTGATTTATTTATAAACTAAATAATAATTTGTATAATAAAATTTATATTTTAAAAACAACGTATTAGATTTCTAAATTTTTATTTTCATTAAACCTTTTATAGTATACATAAATTTTTTCAGGTTTTGGTTTTTATAATTGATTTTCTGATATTAAGATAACTGAATTTTATACCCGTACTAAAAACTTGTTTTGAAATTGTGTCAGAACATGTGGATAAAATTAGTAATGGTAAAGAAAAACTTAGATTTATTCACTACTATTTCAGTTAACTTATTTTTGGATTAATAATTCAAATCTACTAGCTAGTTCACCTTTACATAGGCTGATTTTTTGTTCCAGGAGATAAAATAGAATTTTCTCACTTGATATCAAAGTAGAAAGGAATGAGTGTAAAAGAAATACTGATTGATGTATAAAAGATAAGTAAATTTAAAGGCACGGAGAGGTTTATATATATTTTATTTTTTTAACTTAACCATTTTCAATAGTTTTATTTTGTTGATTCCTAGGTCATTAAAATTCCCAGGATCCAATTTTTGCTTCCAAATAATAGTGGTTATGCATAAAAATCTGCTTATGAAAAATCTTTTGGATCATTCTTCCTTCTACTGTTAGAATTTCTGCGCATACGAGATAAGCAAGATAAGTGATTCTTATAGATAAGCGAGTTTTATCTCGACCATTAAACACTTGTTTCCTTCTTATATCAAAATTTTCAGTTATCTCATTAAACATTTTTGGATCTGAGAAAGTTTTTAAAGGAAAATTGTTGATAAAAACAGAAGATGGTTGGTTATATTTTACTTATATTAAGAGGTTATTTAATGTTGGAAACTAATGGAGATTTAAATAGGAAAATGGTTGCAATAATATGTCTTTAGAAAATTTTAATTATTTTATGAGCACAATTAAAAACTGTTAGTTCTGAAACTATTAGAAATTGTTCCTGATATACTGAACATGCTACCCACAAACTGTTTCAGTAAACAGTTCTGTTAGAAGTAATATATTATTTATTCACCAGCTTTCTTTTTTTAAGTACAAGTTTTAATTATTTTCCAGAGAGTTAATTAAAAAGTACATAAAACAGTTATGTTTTATTCTTTTTCAGTTTTAAACACACACACATAGAGAGAGAGAGTGTGTGTGTGTGTGTGTGTGTGTGTGTGTGTGTGTGTTAACAAAGTACAGCAACCTTAAATAACTTTTCAACAATTAAACGTAGAAAAAAAAATTATCAAATTCACCTTAAAACAATCTATTATTTCTGTGCGACCACTACTTGAGGTGATCCAAAATACTGCTTTTGAAAATAGGTGTGAAAAATATTTAATGGGTACCATTTTGGTTAAAGTTGTTAATAGACCTAAGATTTCTGCATCAAAATATTTGTTTCACTACCAGTTAATATTTAATGTCACAGCAATTACTCTTTTCCTGTTTAGGGTGTGATGGTCTTGTACCAAAAAATAGATCATATTTAGATAGGAGCATTTGCTAAATTTCACTTTTCTATGTTTAATTGTTGAAAAGTTATTTTAGGATTGCCATACTTTGTTAACATCCTCTGTATTCATATAAAGATCTACGTCTAGATTATTAGATGCTTGAGAGAATAGATTGGTTCAGTTATGAAACAAAAACTGTACACTGTCACTTGATGTAGACTTCGGTAGTTATGGGCTTAATTGAATCAGCAGTTGTTTCTACAAGTGGTACTAAAACACAGTAAATCTAACTACCACATCTTTGCACTGTCATGCTTCACTATAGAACACGATTACCAAACTTAATATCAAATTAGACATTAAATAATTTTGATTATTTTTGATTAGTAATATGTTCAGTGACACTTGAAAATTCAATTTGTTTTACTACTTTATATTTACTTAAGCTCAGTATATTCTTTTAACAATTTAATATACTTTATTTTGATTTTACTTGTTTTTGTGATTAACAAATGGAAAAGAAGTATTTACTGGCAGAAAACTGAAATCAGTGAAGATTTAGATGGTAGGAATTATTTATTAATGTATTGAAATAAATCCTCACCCAATTTTTTCTCGATACTAAAATTATGTTGAAATTCATTTTGCAATTCATAATTTATCACTGGCCATATACAGTGAGGGAAATATCAAATTACTGAAAGTATATGATTATTTTTACTTAGTTCATTAAGTTTACTGATACATATCTAATAATAAAAGTTTATTATGAATACAGCATTGAATATGTTACTAATTTGAAAAAAAAAATACTAGGTAGAAAAATGTAAATTGAATTATAATCAAGATAAAAACTGAACTGTATTGTGTGGTTTATCAGATATTGATAAAATGAGTAGTGCATCCATACATTCACTTTGTTTGTGGATGTTTGCATATTAGGTACATTTATGTTAACTGATAAATCAGATCATTATTTTGTTATCATCATTATTAAAAATAATGTATAGGTAGAACACAAAATTTATATTGAAATAATGGACTGTGTGTAATGTATATACTTTACATAAATATTCTCATTTGTTGGTGTGCTTATTGCACATAATTGCTTAATTTTTAGTAGTAGGTTATTCTGATATTTTATCTTTTCCTATTACATAGGTGAATTTTTACAATGGATAAGAATGTAAAAAGATTTTTACCACTGTTATTATACTCTTTTATGATGTTATTAATTATAAACTATACTTGTTGTTTGAATATATTAAAATTAGGTTCAGTAAATTCGGTAAGAATATAATTAGTTCATTTTTTTTTTTTTTTAAATTAGTCAGTAAATTTACCTACCTATTAAATAACTGATTCTATTTTAATTTAAAAGTGTTTTTAGTAAATATATTTGAAATTTCCTTAATTGTTTAATAGTACAATATAGCTATTGTGAAAACTTTATTTTTTCATTTTTTTTACAACAGGCTTTATTTATTTATAGCAACCTCTTTTTAATAACAAGAAATTAATTTTAAAGCATGTGAAAAATGCCAAAATAGTCTACCTAGATCTTCCATATCTGAAAGTCCATATTATATTTACCATATAATATAAGTCCATATTTATATTATATTATTTTTCCATATTATATTTACTTATAAATATTTTTATGTTATTATTTTTATTTTATTTATGTTATTATTTATAAATTTAAAATTTATAATGATTTAAAATATAAAAATAATGCTTTTTAAATTTGTCTAAATTTTGATATTTTAATGGCATATTAACATTAATAAGTTGTTTGTTAATCTGACCATGCCTTCAAAAAATTGGAATTTAAGAAAAAATTTAAAAAAAAAAACATTTTTTAGAGAGGATTATTTTTAAAGCAGTTTTATTTTTCCTAAGTATATTTCATTTTACTTTTTTTTTTTTACTTCTCTTTACCAATAGTGATTAATATTCTAATGGATTCTAAACATGAAAAGAACCTGTGCCAGATTAACATGCAGCATTTTTGTCCAGTTTTATTTCATCATATAAAATTCAAATGCTAGTAGTAATTTACAGATGTAATCTTAACTGATGTGCATAAAATTTTTACCAAAGAAATGTTCCATACACAAGTTTGATAACCAATGTGCTTATATTTATCGACAGTCTTTGTTTTGCATTGTTTTGTAAGTGACAATAATTTAGATTTTAATTAGTATGTTTATATTTATGAGAAACGTAACGTGCTACGTAGAAAACTAGTTACGTACTAGTAAGTATGCTATCATAATAAACTATGCTGTTATTTTTGTAAAAAAAATTCTTATAATTAAAATTTTTCCAGAAATTTATAATCTAAATATTATTTAATTAGTATAACTTTTTTTTGTCTTCAGTCATTTGACTGGTTTGATGCAGCTCTCCAAGATTCCCTATCTAGTGCTAGTCGTTTCATTTCAGTATACCCTCTACATCCTACATCCCTAAAAATTTGTTTTACATATTCCAAACGTGGCCTGCCTACACAATTTTTTCCTTCTACCTGTCCTTCCAATATTAAAGCGACTATTCCAGGATGCCTTAATATGTGGCCTATAAGTCTGTCTCTTCTTTTAACTATATTTTTCCAAATGCTTCTTTCTTCATCTATTTGCCGCAATACCTCTTCATTTGTCACTTTATCCACCCATCTGATTTTTAACATTCTCCTATAGCACCGCATTTCAAAAGCTTCTAATCTTTTCTTTTCAGATACTCCGATTGTCCAAGCTTCATTTCCATACAAAGTGACACTCCAAACGTATACTTTCAAAAATCTTTTTCTGACATTTAAATTAATTTTTGATTTAAACAAATTATATTTCTGACTGAAGGCTCGTTTCGCCTGTGCTATTCGGCATTTTATGTCGCTCCTGCTTCGTCCATCTTTTGTAATTTTACTTCCCAAATAACAAAATTCTTCTACCTCCATAATCTTTTCTCTTCCTATTTTCACATTCAGTGGTCCATCTTCATTATTTCTAGTACATTTCATTACTTTCGTTTTGTTCTTGTTTATTTTCATGCGGTAGTTCTTTCATAGTACTTCATCCATGCCATTCATTGTTTCTTCTAAATCCTTTTTACTCTCGGCTAGAATTACTGTATCATCAGCAAATTGTAGCATCTTTATCTTTTCACTTTGTTCTGTTAGTCCAAACTAAATTGTTCTTTAATATCATTAACTGCTAGTTCCATGTAAAGATTAAAAAGTAACAGGGATAGGGAACATCATTGATGGACTCCCTTTCTTATTACAGCTTCTTTCTTATGTTCTTCAATTATTACTGTTGCTGTTTGGTTCCTGTAAATTTTAGCAATTGTTCTTCTATCTCTGTATTTGAACCCTAATTTTTTTAAAATGCTATTTTATTCCAGTGTACATTGTCGAATGCCTTTTCTAGGTCTATAAATGCCAAGTGTTGGTTTGTTTTTCTTTATCTTCTATTCTACTATTAATCTGAGGCCTAAAATTGCTTCCCTTGCCCCGATACTTTTCCTGAAACCAAATTGGTCTTCTCCTAACACTTCTTCCACTCTCCTCTCAATTTTTCTGTACAGAATTCTATTTAAGATTTTTAATGCATGACTAGTTAAGCTAATTGTTCTGTATTCTTAACATTTATCTGCTCCTGCTTTCTTTGGTATCATGACTATAACACTTTTTTTTTAAGTCTGACAGAACTTCCCCTTTTCCATAACTATTACACACCAATGTGTATAATATATCAATTGCTTTCTCACCTGCACTGCGCAGTAATTCTACAGGTATTCCGTCTATTCCAGGAGCCTTTTTGCCATTCAAATCTTTTAATGCTCTCTTAAATTCAGATCTCAGTATTGTTTCTCCCATTTCATCCTCTTCAACTTCCTCTTCTTCCTCTATAACATCATTTTCTAATTCATTTCCTCCGTATAACTCTTCAATATATTCCACCCAACTATCAACTTTACCTTTCATATTATAAATCGGTGTACCATCTTTGTTTAGTATAATTATATATATTTATTGTTATTAATTTTTGAATAATGTTAATATATTCATAGATCAAATAGACATCAGTGCTTTACCAGTAACGGTTAAAAAGATTTGATGTGTCCCAACTTTGTTTCTATAAAAAATATGTTTTACATACTGAAGAACTCCTTTTTTTATTAGATTGTGATAACTCAAACTACCAGCATTTAATCAAGTAAAAAATAAATAATTACAATTTTGCTGAAAAAATTATAAGGGGGTCTGTTTTTTATTTAAAATTTAGGTGGTCATAAAAAAAAATCACCATAGTTTGTGAAGAACATACAAAAATAAGAGAAAAAAAATAAGAAACCTATGTTTTATAAAAATAAGAAAATGATGACAGATAACAATGTTAACCATTGATTGTGAGCAAAGCCTGTCTTGATAAGAGAATATGTATTTTTTTTTATTCCAAATTTTCCGACTTATTTTCTTGAAGCTTCTTATCAAAATATCTTGAACATCACAACTTTAGGCTATATGTAATTATTACACTATAAAAATCTAATCCTACACAAAGGAATTAACAAAAACTTGAAAAAAATCTCTAAGTTATCTGTAGGTAATATAATTTCTTATTTAATATATTGGCTGTAGTATTTTTTTTTTTATGCATGCGTTGCATTGGCCAGTATTCTTGTTTCCACCATTACATACAGGTAATGTAGATTACATTAATCTGTTAGCCATTGATAGAACTATCTGTTTTACTTAGCAGTGTTATATGAGCTGTACAATTATCTATCTTATTTGGGTTCTAACCATACCAATCTTATACATACGATATTGCACCAAAATAACAATAAAGCTCAGATTTAAGGAAGACAAAAAATAACACCTGCTGCACAGAAGGGAAATTGAGGGGAGAATAGGACATCTCACTGTAAATCCTCATATAAATGTAACTGGTACTACAGCCATGTATTAAAAACTTATTAAAATTATCAGAAAAAAACTTTGATTGGGACCATCAGATAACTTCCTGTATAAAATTAAAGAAGGAATCATCAAAATTGATTAATTTGGTAAGAGTAAAGATTAAAAAGTAAATAAATCAAATAATGAGAATCTTCTCTTTCTTTAAAGTGTCTTAATGTCATTTTTATCCAGTGTCCACACATTGTATATAATACACTGTTCTATAAGATAAATTGTGTATTAATTTGTTGCTTTATCTATCCTATTTCTTCTTTTCTGTTGTATTATATGTAAAACATCTGAGGTGCAATTAGATATAATTACAGCTATAGTGGAAATTTTAGCTATTAGTAAAAATATGATGTTCACCGTGTTAACATCAGATGTAACTACATGCTGTAATTGTTGTGATAAACTGAATGAAGGTGCTATATGTAGAGCTGAATTTCATTAGCATTTTCATGGAGTTGATGTGCTGATGTGCAACATTATACTTGGTTTAGTGTAGAAAGCACCACTAAACTCATAACTTTCCCTAATAAGCTTGGTATAGAATAATCGGTCTTGAGAATAAGCTTGATCTTAAGAATAATTGATGTTTGAGGGTTTCTATATCTTATATCAGATTACCTATAACCATTATAGTTATGGCATTTAAAATTCTGTATATACAGTAATATAGTAGTGGTATTATAAAAATAAAATGTACAGTGAGCTAATTTACTAGAAATATTTATTTTTATTTGAAGAAATGTGCACATTTTTTACTCTGAATTCTTGTACCTTCATTTTGTGCTATAAAAAAAAATTAACTATATATACAGTATAATGAAACAATAATCATTTGATACATTCTACTAAAAGAAATCTGCCATTAAATTATTCATTTCAAGATCAGATCACAGTAAAACAATTTGAAAGTAAGGTTGTTTTATAATAAATTTGTAAAATATTTAACATCCAACTTTACAATGGTTTACTCCCCACACTTTTTGTCTGGTTCCTGTAATTCAGTATTAAAGATATAAAAAGTCATTTGTATTAAAGTAATACGCAGAGTAAAGTTTTTATTATATGAAAGTACATATTTTCCTAGAAAAAACTTTCCCAAAAAGTTTAACCTGTTTCAGTGAAAAATTTCAGGCTTCACTCAGTTTGTGTAAATATTACTATCAGATCTTTATAAACATACTGTTGATTTAAAATACTTGTGTTCCTTGAACACACAACTAATGAGAAAGATAGTTCCTTTAAAATCAAATCCAAATATACACACATGACACTCAATGACATTTGCAGCACTTTTAGCAGCAATCTCTAAAAAATGCTTAAATTTTTTAACTTTTTTTTAAATTAAAGTGTACAATAAAGTTAAAAACTCCTTTGTGTTTTTAAGTGATCAAAAGAATGGCACATTTTATCTTTTTATTTTTAATTACAATTTTTGTTTTGAAGGTTGGTCACATAAATCAGGGAAAATAAAAATTTATAGTACTAAAACTGCATTAAAAATTTCCTTTTTTGTGTCTAAATCAAAAACTTTTCTTTTTTTTAATTAAATGCCTAATATTCAAACTATGAGGGTCATTCGAATATAAACCATAATTTTGCCGGGAAACAGCAGTTAATATGATAGATTGCTGCGGGTATTCTGTCAGTGGCTTCTGAAACACTTTCAGGAAGAAAGGGAGGCATTTTTGAACCATTTATTTTATGACCTGCAATGAAACATGGGCCCACTACTGCATCCTGGAAAACAAGAAAACAAATATGGAATGGTGGAAAAGTAGGCAGGGGGGCAGCAATCAAGCCCAAGAAATGCTTGTTAACTGGAAAGTTCTGGCAACTGTGTTTTGGGACTCAGAACTTGTGCTGCTGATTGATTTTCTGTACAAATAAAGGATGGTAAATACGGTATATTACTGCCAGTTGTTGGATGATATCAGGGTGTTTATCACAACAAAACACCCTCCTCCATGACAACACATGGTTGCAAACAGCAGCTCATACTCACGATAAACTCTCTAAAATTCATTGGAGACCCTTGAACACCATACAGTACAGACTTGTTATTGTGTAATTTTCACATGTTTGATTTGATGAAAGAAGCTTAAGTAGGGTAAAAATGTGAAGGAACACCACAGTAAAGCATTATGTGTGCAGTTGGTAGTTAAGACAGCCATCTTGTTTTTTTAATGAGGGGATCAGAAAGTTACCTACCAGATGGAGAAAATGTATTTCTGTTGAAGGAAACTATGTAGAAAAACATTGTAATTTATTTGTAATTTTATTTAATATCGATAAAGTTATCTAAACAAATTCCAGTTTATATTTGAATGAACCTCATATTTAAAAGTAATTATTCATTATTGAAAATTTTCTTAAATTTCTTTATTATTTTTTTAATTGGCTGTTTATAAAAGAATACACCTGATTAGTTGATAAAAGATATTTTATTGCAAAGATAAGAAATGTTTACAGTTTCATTATTTTATATAAAGCATGATTTTAAGATTTCAGTTCCTGAATTTAACTTTAAAAAAAATTACCCCCCCCCCCCACGGTAAACCCTTCTAAAACATAGGGTAGGCCTAATGGAGTCTGCCAAGAAATTGATTCTAAAAAGAATTCAGCTAGTCAAAAAGGTTGGCAACCATTGTCTTGCAATATAAACTGGGCTCTGAAGAGAATATTTTTTGAAAAACCTTTATATATTTCATAATCCCTTGGTGTTATTTCATTTTCTCTCCCTTAAACATAATTTCTAAGATTGTTTTTCTTCCATATGAGGATTCTTTTCTTGCCATTGCTTATTGTTTAGGGAATTATAAAATATTTTCATACCGTTATTCAAAAATATAACACAAGCTATACTGACACTATTATGATTCTGTTAACAGTCAATTGCTAAGTGTATGGAATGGTAAATGGACTAAATTTTCAGATAGAAAAAACTAAGTAAATTTCCAATAACTATTTACTGAGTGCTGTTCCACTTATGACTAAATTGCACATAAACCAAAAACTGGTCACAGTATTTTGACATATTAGCAACAACAAGAGTTTTAGTTTAACTTCTTTCTAATAGCTGCACTCTCTAAATTATATTACAAATACAACAAACTTCTTTCTTGTAAAATAAATTTTATTTTCAGGCTAATTTAATAATTAGAAGTGTGAAACCTTGTGAAGATGTTGGGACTGAAGAAATTAAATTTGATTTGCACATTAGAAAACTAAGCAGAAGTGATGTGGTGTTGTATGGAACCATATCTAACAAAATACCATTAGATAAAAATGTAGCCGTATGTATAACCTAGAGACTTAGGTAGTAAATAAGACTTAACAAGTAGTTTTAGTATATGCAGTGAAATATTAGTCTGATTCCTATAATGTTATGAAACCCCACGTTGAGACTAAGCCTTTCATCATTATTATTAAGTGTACCTTTTACACCTATATATATTCCCATCTGAAATATATCATTCTTGGACCTCACTCAAAATTCAGAAAAAATGTTTAAGTTAAAAGAATGGAGGTATCTGATCATTGTTTGCTTTCTAAATAACAATATTCACCTTTATCTTACTCTTTTTGTATAACTCAAACTAACTCAACACATACTTTGGCTTACGAGAAAGGGCCAGTCTTATATTGAAATTTTTAATAAATTTCTGAACCACATAAAAAATCTTCCCACCAATTTATTTAAAGTACTATTAAAGATTCTCTTTTACTGAAACAATATTCATCATTAGTGTGGACTTTTAGCACATCTTGTATCTTTTATATAATAATAATCTGTTTTTATATCTATAATTTAAACTTAAATTGATGTAAATTAATGATATAATGCATTTTTGATTTGATCTTATATTCTGATCAGGATAAAGATTTATATATTTTTATTTACTTTTGGAAACTAGATAACAGAACTGTTTTTGTGGAACTCAACAGAATACTTTACCTTCTGAGAAAGGGTCTTATTAGCCTTACCCTGCCGTTTTTAATAAATTGTTTACCCACCTGAAAGATCCTCACACCAATTTATATATAATAGAATTGTAAGATTTTATTTTACAGATTTTTTTTTACCATATTTTTTTGTCATTGAATTAACTATAACTAAATCATATATTTTTAATTATTAGTATTGCAACATTAATGACTTATTTTTTATTATTAAATATTTTATCATTCTGCTGGTTAAAGTTTTATCATGGTTTCCCTTAATCCATCCAAGCATGAGTTTTTGAACATCTTCATAGAATACCCTTAGAAATATAATTCCTTGATAATTACTGCAGACTAGTTTATCATTTTTCTAATGACTATCCCTATTACTTCCTTTCCAGTGTCCACAGTGATGTATAGCAGCAATTTGTTTCACTTTCCTTCCAAGCATCCTCTGTTGCAGCAAATCTTATCAGATCTCTTTTATATTCCAATTTTTTTTTACTTGGTCATGATTTTTCGACCTCTACATTTATTTCTACATCCATTTTCCTATGCCTCTCTGTACCCAGTTATTTTTTTCCTTTATCTTATGTTTGGATTATAATGGTTAGTCAACATCAGTACCTCAGCAACTTCTCACATCAGAATTATCCACCAACACCTCACCAATTTGATTCTCAGTTATTTATTCCATCTGGTGATCACCAAATGACTATGAATTGCCTTTCTCTGTTACAGAGAACTTTTGATAATCATATTTCTACTCGTGGCAAAAATCTGTCAAGTCAGTATTCTTAGTCATTAGACACATCATATAGGCTTTCTATCCCAGTTGTGTACTTCTCTACATATTTGTAGTTCGAAGGACTACATTTATTTTATGTAAAAATATATTTTTACATAACCAAAAAAAAACCCATAATCTACAAATCTTACTCTTCATTCTGTACTTTATCCTCTTTTAGAGCATTTTTTGATCACATCTTCAACACAAATGTTTAAACAAAGTTATTGACCTATCACCAATCTAGTTTAAAATGCAAGGGAACATTGGTTGCATGGTCATGTCTACAGTACCCTTGCCTTACACCTCTTCCTAGGTCAAAACTCTCAGTTTGAGCATCATCAGCCATCTTCTAATTCAGGTATTGTTCTACCTTCTATTTTTCCAGTCTACTCTGTCTTTGGCTTTAATACTTCCATTAGTTTGTCTTTGTTGTTTTCTATGTTTATCACGCATACAATTATTCATTTATCCTTTGTGTATTTATATACAACTCTCATCAATCTTCTGGTTAGCCCAATCTCATCCCTTGCACTTTTCGCTTCCCAAATCCATACTTTTCATACATAATTATTTTCTACCTATTTTAATAAACTAATTTTCCTGTGATCTTGAGATACTTTACTGCTCTATGATTTTTGAAGATTGGATTAATGATCGTTTTAATAAAGTCTTTTGGCTGTTTATCTATATTAACTTATTTCAATATTGAAATATTTCTTCAAAAAACTGAGTTAGAAATACTAAATGAAAACATCCATTTTGACTAATTGCATACTGAATTCAACTTTACACCCCATGTGGTAACTAATTTATTCTTACTGTTCTCACCTATTTGGTTGTTTTGAAACTTTTTTAAAACATAAATGGAAATGTCTATATATTGCATCAGGTATTTGTTTGTTCAAGCTGTTAGTTAATTAGTTCTAAGTTTATTATTGTACTGCAATTGTT
Source organism: Lycorma delicatula (assembly GCF_047948215.1). Lineage (NCBI taxonomy): Eukaryota > Metazoa > Arthropoda > Insecta > Hemiptera > Fulgoridae > Lycorma > Lycorma delicatula. The sequence continues at coordinate 110,558,843 of NC_134462.1, forward strand.
TTATTTTTGAATTGTGTTACACCAAATTACTACTGTTATTAATGGTAATATTTTACTTTGTTGTGTAAAAATGAAAAAATATTATCTGCATAACATACTATATAATTTTTAAAGTATTACTCATCTATCTCATGGCTGTAGCCCTTACCCCTGAGAAATAATAGAAGTTCTGCATTACATAACTTACAGTCTGTTGAGTTTAAATGACAGTTTTTTGCTGTACTTCTTTATCTTCATCAATTTATTAAGAACAGTTTAAATTCGCTTTGTGCAGTGAAAAGATTCATACTATGAATTAGGTCAAAAATATATTTTGGTCAAAAAACTAGTAATTTCTGCACTTTGAATGCATTTCCTGTAATGGTGTCTGAATGAAGAGTTTATAGATCACTTGGATACTTCAACTCATTTTGTAGTTTTTGATTGAGGAAGGTTTTTCTTGAATTAAATATTTCATCTTGTAGTTGTTGATTGAGAAAGGTTTTTCTTGAATTAAATATTTTTTAAGATGAATCTTTAATATTTAAAAGATAATTAATTGTTTGTTTCATATACTTAATCTAAAATATTAATTTCCAATCAAAACTGTCAGCATCACTATAAGGAGCATAAAAGAAAAGCTTATGAATTATGTAAAACACTGATCAAATTAAAAAAAAAATCAACCAATAATTTTTACTTAGGACGCAGCAATCTAATAATTCTCACTACCTGTAAGGAGATGATTGATTCTACTGATTTTTTTTTTAAATTAGTAATAGGGAGATTTTGTGGGATTGGACTTTAAAAAAATTTAATGATTCTGAGTTTATGAAAAAGTAATACCATTTTATTGTTATAATTCTTAATAGATCTTACAGAATTATTTTTCTTCAAGTGATTGGTTGTCACTCACACACATACACACAAAAGCAATATTTTCTCTTAGGACTTTTAAGTCCTAAGATAAAAAGTGTTGTCCTCTTGTACTTAACAATAAAACTTTCTAGATCCAAAGGTAACATGTTTTCATTGTTAATTCTATGTTATACTTGATAGAAGATGATGATTCTCTACCATGGATCAAAATATTGCTTCCTATGGTTGCATGAGCTCTACCTTATACTGATTATTAATATTTTTAGTGACTGGGTGACATAAGGTGTCAGTGATAATGACCAGTATTGGGATTGGTTGGTGGAATTGTGTTTTGGGTTTTGCAATTACATGCAAGTGATTCAATATTTTGTCTTCTGGTGGTTAAATTTTTAATTTCTTATGTTTCAAATATTGTGAGTAATTGTTCTCATCAATTCAGTGCAGTGACTAGTCTAAAAATGATTCTTAACAATTGCTGAAATGTATCATTTTTTTAAACTGATAAAGGAGTGATTTATGTTGTAATTACATTAAAAATAATAATATATCAGAATGAAAAATATAAATCATTTATTTAAAGATAACTTTAAATATAACGAGGCTTGGCTGATAAATTGTGCCCATATATGCATAGCATGGGAATGAAAAGAGATATTGGAATGAAATAAAAAATGAATAAAAGTACAATACCATAGCTACAAAATGCAGTTTTTATTTTTCAATATACATGTGACAAGTTTTGCATTCCATCACTGAAAAATCCTGACTGTCTTTCTCGGATCCAAGTGGCCACAGCTTCCTTCACCTCATCGTCAGTGATGTAATGATTACCTTTGAGATGAGAGAAGAAGTGGAAGTCACATGGAGCTGAATCTGGTAATTATGGCAGATGTGGAATAGGCTTGAACTTCAGCTTGCAGAGAGCCATTGGAGAGTTTGCACGGTACCCATCATGCCCAGATTTTACAGTAACCCATTCGCTCAATAATATGGCCTACTTGTTCTTTAGATGTACCCAACTGAGCAGCGATGTGTTGCTCGGTGTTTCACTGATCACTTTGAAGTAAGTCGTCCACCTCCATTCGATGTTTCTCGTCAGTCACAGAAACTGGTCGTTCGCTGCGAGGTGTGTCCTCAACTTTACCAGCTTACCATGTTTACCTTTACTAGCTTCACATTCCTGAAATTTCAACACCCACCTATTCATAGTACTCTGTCATCAGTTTCACTACTGTAAATTGTTTTTAAACAATGAAAAATATTCATAGGGTTCACATTTTCTATTGTTAAAAATTATATCACAGCGCACTGTTGACATATTGACCATACTAGACTCCATTTTAATTGCTACTGAAAATAAACAGGTAAATGGATTTCATCGCAGGTTTGTAGAGGAGGATTTTAGCTATCATATGCTGCCATGCCCAACTCGATAGTACCCTTTGTCTCCATGTAGCATGCCAGTGTGTAAAATTTATCAGCCGAGCCTCGTATTACAATAACATTTAATTTCTCAAATCTTCACTTCACTTTCATTACTACTCTGAGCATGATTCAATATTAAACACACCACTACTCTACCTCTTGTCCCAATTTCCCTGTCAACACGTAGCTTTAGATGATGAATAGCTTAAGATTATAGTAGTAAAATTTTTCTATTTAAACAATTTTTTTTAGGATATGGTATAATTTCTGAATCACTTTCTTGCAATGCTTTTAAAATTATTGATAATAGTTTTAACCAGCACGTTCTAAACAAAAAAATATTCCTACATATCGTTAAACTATTTTTTCTTTTGTTATTAGTATTAATGCAAGCATCATGAGAAGCATTGTTTGCTACATAAAAAAATGTGATATTTTCATTTTAAGACCTATCATAAGCAAAAAACCCAGTTCAATGCTCAAGGTTCTATACAATTTAATAAAATATTAATGCTATATGTAAAAATCTTAAAATGAAGAGTAGGTCACCCATTTTGTTTCTGTAATTTAGCCTAGTCCAACCTAAGTTTCATATTTCACCAAAACAGTTTATGAAAATAGTTGCTTTTTTCTTTTATCTTGTTTTATCTATTTATTATAATAAAAATAAATATTTACAATATTGATTTATTTAATAAACAGCTAAAAAATGTAATGCATAATATTTACAGAACAAAATTTTCTAAAATCCAATCATGATAAATAAAGACTTCCTCACTCCTTTATAATCAGATTTGGACTGTCTGCAGCATTCTTGTTTCTTATAATGTAATTCTAATCTTCATCATAACAGTCGGAAAACTAGATATTTTTTCTCTTATTTCCAACAGATTACTCATAATTTATCCAACCAGGCTAGTGGTTTCAAATAAAAAATATAACATATTTTTGATAAGTAATATGCTGGAGTTGGTAGAAAACCAACCCTAAAATAAATTTTATTCTAATCAGTATCCACTTTGTTATGATGAAGACAGTCAGTGCTGTCAGAGAACTGAAAATAGATGTGTAGTAGTAACCATAAGTCATACTGGAAAACATTAAAAGTAATGCAAAGTTATGCACATCAGTGTGACCATGCCCAGTTTCAAGTTGTACCAACATATTAAATGAGGATTTGAGAATATTAAAAATACTCAGGAAGTTCAAAATGGGATTCAAGGTATACATTAAGTAAAATTAATCACTTTATTTTTTGAGAAAGTTGCACTGGTGGCAGGGTCCTCATGTCCTGGTGACAGTGTCCTAAGTCTTTTCATCCTGGACACTCATGAAGCTGAGGACTGAGTCCTCTCATCCTTGAGACGCTCATGGTTGTTTGTATCCGTAAAAAAATTTTAAAATTACCAACAAATTTTTCTCTTACAATTAAAGTTAATTAAAAAAAAAAATATTAAAATATATATAAAAAGATACATAGTCACAAATTGTTTAACATTAACAGCCAATGCATTCAAGCTAATAATTTTATTAATTCTTTTAGGTTATTTAAGACAGTTTTTTTCATATTAAATATAAATAACCATTTTTAATTAGTTACTTGAAAAAAAAAATAAACAAGTGGTTTTGGAAGAATTAATGATATTAAAGTATGTTTTTAATATGTGAATGTTACAAAAGAAAAAAAATATGAATTTTAAAGTTGTTTAAAGGCTTCCAGTTTTTTAATTCACTCTGTATATATTTTAAACACACGTACTTGTATATCTCTTGATATAACATTAATGAATATACCATTAACTTATTTTTTTTTTTTTTTATAGCAGATTAAACTCTATTATATTAATTTACCATGAAAATGTTGAGATAAGTATTTAATTCTATGAACTGTATTGATGTAGATCGGATTTATTTTCCTGAAAGTAGAAAAGAATTTAATGAAGTTCAAGAAGTAATTAACTCATTTTAAAATCCCTTACAGGGAAAGTGTGCTTTCCTAATAACATACAAAACATAGGGTTGGCTGATCACTGTAGAGGTTACCTTCTGACTTCTAAACCAGCCAGTTTTAGGTAGATTTCATAAGCTACCTATTGTAATGGGTACCATGATTCAACTTCAGAAAAATTTTGACATATCTTCGAGTTTCACATCCCCCAGACCCCAAAACCACTGTCAGTTTAAACGTTTATATATATATATATATATATATATATATAAATTTCACTTTCTTGAGCACACAATAAATACCATAATTTTGTGCCAGTCACCTTCAAATTGATACATAAATTATAACAACCCAAATTGTTGATCTCGTTAATGGGCAAAATTGTACCTTGGGGATGGAAATGAGGGTTTTTTTTTAAAAACAGAATATCGCTATAACTTTCTTATTAAGTAAAATATCAGCTTTATTTAGAATTCGTATTATTCTTTGGATAAGGGCCTAAAACCTTTTTGATATCACCAACCATTGGCCTAGGGGGTAAAAAAATATAGAGTTTCAAAGACAAATAAATCATCTCCCTTAATAGGCACAGTATCAAATCGGTTTAAAGTGGTCGTTAGTCTTTTAAACATTACCTAAAACGTTTGTCTGAAACAATTTCTGATATGACCAACCCATGGCAAGGGATGACCAAAATGTTGCTGGAATTGTAAGAAGATGGGGCTTGTGAAACTTTTTTCACGTGCAACTATTGTCATATTAAGTAAATTTCAAGTTTTTCTTAACTTTAAGGTGGAAATCTTTTTATCCCCTACTTAGCACCGGTGACATCTACCTCCACCTCCTGGTGTGCCGAAAGGAATTTTTTGGTTTAATTCGTGGCAAGAGTCTGATGTTTTTTCACCTACCTTTTTTTTATGTTTTGACATCACATTGTTTTATGTAATGTTTTTCATAACATGACTCATTTTCTTTCTCCATTTTCAGTCTAGTGCTTTCCATGACCCACTACTTTTTCTATTTCTTGAAACTCATGATTAACTTCCTAAAGAGATCTCCGGCAAAAGGCATCTCGCATCTTTCAGCCTTGTTCTCTTGCCTCAGTCAGGATGCCACTGATGCAAATACCACATTTAATATTCCCTACGGTGAACTACTAGGAAATGAACTCTTTAAAACAAAGCACATTATTTAAGTCTTTAACAAGACTGAGTGACACGAAGGAACTGAAATTAAAAGCGCAACTACCTACCCAATAGGTTAGAAGTTGAGTTCAACACAACACAAAATAAGAAATTAAAATAAACTTAAAAATAAGACTAAATAAAGAAAATACAACAAAAACATCAAACCTTATAACAAGAACCACAAAATGAAGACAGAGGAAAGACCAGGCGGAACCCTAAATTCCCTCAGCAATCTGTTTTCCTGCCATGTGCTCGATGAAATTTTCAACAATTACCCATTCAGCCCGGTTTTACCAATCCTCATGGAGATCTAATGTTGACCTGATAATGTCGAGCCGACAAATAGTCTCTGTGTGCAAAAGTTTGTATTTTGCGCATTTGTAAATTACATGATATGAGTCATCTAGTTGTCCACAATCTGGACACGCACCTGAATCTACCAGGCCAAATCGCTGGAGTCTGTCTTGGAAGGTGCCATGACCAGAAAGAAATTTTGTCACATTCTTGTTAGGGTGAACCCAAGGGGCGCCTGTTAAACCAACAATGTCTGGGAAGAGATCATGCGTATAATGCCCACCCTCTGTCTCATCCCATCTGATCTGCCATGCCGTTCTATTGCAATTTTTTTCTGAAGTCAATTCACCTGACTTCTTAGCAACATAACACTGCTGCTTTTCTGACGCAGTTAAATCTCGGTTTCACGCCAGCAATCACCAAGATTGCCTTCTGTGAAATAGTACGGTAACCTCTCGTTACCATTAATAATATAAGGTGTTGGGCTCTTAGTAATATATCTCAATAGCTTTTAAATTTTAGCCTCTCTGCCCAAACGGGCGCTGCATATAGCATAATTTCCTCACACATGCTCTTATACAAGGTACTCATAGTCTTAAAATTAAGACCCCAATCAGGATTGACCAGTCATCGGAATACAGTCATCGGAAGGCACAATAAGCCTTCTCTGCAATGTAATTAAGGAGCTTCTTGAACTACAATTTCTCGTCATGAAACACGCCGAGAACTTGTGAACTTAAACATATTTAATATGAAGGCCTGACATCAAAATATGAACCTGATGCCTCACTGCTAATCTGTCTTTAAGAAGCACCATCATGGTCTTCTCTGGGCTGAATATCATCTTATGTTGATGACCCTACAACTCAAGTATCCTGCATGCCTAGGTGGCTTGGAACTCAACCTCCATCTGTGAGCTTCATTTGAACAGCAGGATCCTAACGTCAGCATAAGCCACAATGAGACACCCACCTGGCAATCTCAGTTGCAGAAGGGAATCGAACTCCACCACCCACAAAAATAGACCTAACACACAGCCGTTAGATAGCGTCTTGCCTACCTCATATCCACCTTCGTGGAGGAGTATATCCCGATGCCTGAAGTAACTTTGCATTACTCGCAATTCACTATTAGTGCATTGTCTCTTTTGCAATTGATAAATGACAAAAGGCCATCACAGGTTATTAAATGCACTGGAGATGTCCAGGAAAATTCCCAGGACATATTCCTCCTTGCTACCTCTTAACCATACTCATCATGCGGAATATGGCGTCCTTGATACCCTTTCTGGGATGAAACCCATACTGATTTTCCATCAATAAGCATTGTGAGATCAGCCTCTCATATATACGCAGGTACAAAACATTTTCAAAGACCTTACAAATAACTGGCAGCATTGTCAAGGGTCTATACGATGAAGTAACAGTAAGATCCTTGTCACTTCCTTAAAACAACAATACCCTCCTTCCAACATACCAGGAAGTTATCTTCCAAACAGTAATTTGTTAAACATGTATGTGATTATTTTCATACTAACCCCAACCAAGACAAGGAGCTCTGTTTTTTTCCATCGAATATTGAGGTCTACGATCTCTGTATACAGTCACAAAAAATGCTTGCTGTTCTGGATCTCTTTTACGTTGTGAAGCTCCCCGTAAACAACTGACAACCTATTTCAAAGCTGATAATTCCCTTTACCACCATGGAGCAAGCCTCTCTCGACCAGAACTGCAGGGAATTGGATTTTCAGAAGCGTCAATAAAGGCCACCGACACACTCACTGCCAGGTACTCCAAATCCAGAACCTCCAGACTCCAATCCAAAAGTCGAAGCCTGGCCGAAAGAAAATCAAGAAATTTCTCCAGTCTGCATGCCTGTGCAGAAAACAACCCTGTTGAACTGGAGCGTTACCTTGTGCTCACCCAAACCAACAGCAATCTCATAAAGAATCAATCGATGATTGCTTGAGCAATCTTCAACTACCTTCCAGTTACAAACATTGGGAGGGATATACCTACCAATGGTAACGTCAATGTTTGTTCGTCCAAACAACCATTGCCCATCTACATTACCTGCGTAGGTGGGCTACTCCCCAGGTACATTAAATAGTCGAAGACCATGCTGGGCTAAGAAGCCCGCTACTAATTCACTGCCATCGGTGAAACTGCTATGCCACAAAAGTGACTTAGCATTCACTTCCACACCAGTAAGGATTAGACTAGGACAAGAAAATCGAAGGATATTATCGTACTACACCTCAAGATGACAATCAGCAGGATCTCTATATTGAAAATGTGAACTTGCAGAATACAGATGCAAGTTCAGAACACCTACATGGACAACAGGTTGATTATTTGAGAGGTGTCAAATGAAGATACAATCAACCCCTCTTCTGCACAAAACAGCGGACATACTATTTGAACCAAAATAGAACCTCTTCCCATGAGAAAAACTGGCAGTTCACCAGATACAATGTATGGATGCTGTAGCAGAACAACATCTAACCCTCGATGTAGCGCTATCTCGCCAAGCTCAAGTTGAACAACGTAGGCATCCTGTGCGTTTAACTGACCGAATCTAACAAATAAATATTGAGTGGTAATACATAGATTTCAACAGCTCTCAGATAGTGTCCACATTCTTTACTATTAACAGAGTGCTTGTGGTATTTTCAACAGCGCTTGCATTTAATGTAAGTCGGATCCTCTGACCCCTTAGGATATTCATCAGGCTTGTGCTCCTTCTTGTCTCCATAATGAGCACATACCGCAGGATGATTACAGAACTTGGCAGCATGGATTACCTGCATTGTGTTCAGAAAAATTCAAAACAACTTTGCAAAAAAATTCTCTTTACACTGTTCTGAGATTCCAAATTTGTGTACATGAATGACGACTAGCTACAATCTGGGACAGCTGTAAATTCTTTACAGTACATAGAGAATTTGAAATATCTTAGGAACTTTTCTGTCATGTTTAAAAATTCACACAACTGATAATTCTGCAACATGATAATGTTTTGCACACACTTCACCTGAAATCACTAAGGCTGTTGTGAAGCTGAAATTTGAACCTTTTTACACCCTCAATATTCACCAGATTTGGTGCCTCTTTACTTCCTTTCACTTCTTTTAATTGAGAGATTTTAAGGGTATTCATTTCACAGATGATGAAGTGAAGGAGGCAGTGAAGTCTTGGATCAATTAAAGACTGCTAATATTTATTGAAAGAATGAGAAATGTGGTTCACCATTGGAAAAAATGTGTAGTTGTAAGTAGTAAATATGTGGAAAAATAAATGTAAGCTTTTATAGAAAATAAAATGCATTTTTATGCCATATTTATTTCATTTCAATATGTCGTTTGATTTGCAAATTATGAAGGACTTCACATTACATTTCAGTCAGAATGTACTTTGCCCTTATTCATTGTCGGAAAAAAACTTTACTTGTTTTATGATTTTGACAAACAACTTGTTTTTTTCCTATCGACTATATTCATCAGAATCATTTATTACAACTTAATTTGTTAGTTTACTTTAGACTGGTTTTATAATAATAATAATGATACACAATGAAATATAAAACTTCTGTTTAAGGATTCATTGTCTATTTTATTATTACAGATACATGTATTTGTAGATGTATGGGGCAATGGTGGTTGGAGAAAGAATTATTTTATAATTAGGAGAGACAATGCTTGTGGCTCACTCAATCGACTTCTTAGTAGATGTTCAACGAGTAAAGCCAATATTGACTGTCAACCAGACTTACTTTCTTGTCCATTGCCTGTGGTCAGTAAAATTTCTTATTAAGACATAATTAAAAATTAATTAGTTACTACTAAAAGTATATAATTAAAAACTTTACTAATTTTATCTGAAATGTTACAGGTGTGTTAATATGAAAATAGGTATAATAAATAGATTTATGTAATTTTGTGTCAACTATAATCAAACTAATTCACATATTTGTAATTTAGTGATAAATTTATGATTGTAATTACCTATAAAATTAATAAATATGTTTATTAAATTAAATCTTAGCAGAAGATAAGTTTAATAAGTACTTCAATGTAGTCATCAGCTGAGGTTTATGTATTAGGTGATGTAACATGTTTAAGAAAGCTCCAAATTTGTATAGTTTGGCATGATTATTAAAATTTGTATACTTATATAACATATTTAATCACTCCAAACTTTCTGTATACTTTTTAAAGTGTGTTTGTTATTTTGAATATGTTGGAATCAGGAAGTTATCTGATCAGTAGCATCCATATTCAGCAGTATAATGTAAGTAGAGGTGTAATTTATCGATGGATGTGAGGAGTCCATGACAACACCTTGTTTCCTTTTTGCAGGATTGTGATGTCAACATGGGTTGCCATGAAAATATTTTGTGTTCTGTTTGTGTACAGTATGTGTGTTTTCAATGTGTTTTAAGACTATAACACCCAATAGAATAAAAATTTAAACAATTTTTTTTTGTTTTCATATTTCTATCAGCAATATATCATTAAACAAAATCTTCTATTATTTCATTTACAATAAGATGACAACATGTATTGATTTCGTAAAAAATTATTTGACAGTTATTATTTGACTAGCATGAATCTATTTTTTCTGTTTTTAAATTATTTTTTAAAATTAGAAATTTTTAAAAATCTGAAATAATATTTTTGAATGGTCACCTGTCTGAATAATTGAAAAGGTTTTTTCATATTTTTTATATACTGATTAAAGGTCATCTACAAAATATTATACGTATGTATATTTATCTGCAGCTTATATACTATCTGAAAAAATGGTTTCTTATTGAAATTAGCCAATTTTATTCTATATTATAAAATAATTAAACCAATTAATAACATGTCGTCAATTACATAATTATAGTGTTCCATAGAAACAGTGAAATCACATGTAAAAAATGATCAGCTGGTTTGCCATTGGAATGATTCATAATGGCACTAATGTTTTTGTAATGTCCATACACCAAGAATTCCTGAGTAAATTATCTTATGGTGACAATATTGTAGTCTTAGCACAAGGATTCTAATTTGTAGAAGACAAAGACTTGTCTGATAAAAATTCTAAAAGTGTTGTGTAAATGTGTGAAACACATTTATTAATTCAATTTTGCTTTTCCTCTCCCTGCAAAATAAAACGCTGTAAATCATATGTTTACATTATTGCCAAAAACTGTAAGATTTAAACCAACAGATTCATTGCTACTAATTAAATTATTGATGTCTGATAAGGATAATTTCAATATTTTTGAGTCATTTGACTGGTTTAATAATATTTTCCATTCCTTTGTTCTATGCTAATCATTTAACCACAAATATATACCTTACATTCTCAATCATCTGGTTCATTTATTCTAATCTTTATCTTGTTTTTACTTTAACTTCCCATACATTCCTCAATTACCAAATTAACTAACCTGGATGTCTTAATATATGATCAATCAATCTACAAATTCATCATTTTATAAGATTCTGCTACAGATTTTTCTTCTGTACTAATTGTTTTAAGACCTCTTCGTATCAATTTTATTGACCCAACTAGTTTTTAAACATCCTATTGTAATATTACATTTCAAAGGCCTGTATTTTTTTCTTATTGCCTATGTTTCACTATCATCAAGTGCAACACTCCACACAGTTATTTTCAAAAATTTTTTCTAATTCTTATATTCATATTTGATACTTTCCACATTAACATTCTCCTTTCTTGTGTTAATCTGCTTTTAATGTTTATTTTTTTTTTTTTGTTTAGTCTTACTTATTTTGAAAGTAAATTTTTCTCCCAGCAATAAACACATGCTATTGAGTATTTATTCTAATTCATCTTTCGTTTCTGATATAGAACAATGTCAGCAAATTCTGTACATTATTCTACTTCGATCTCAAATTTTCTTAAATTTCTATATTATATTTATAAAAACTGAAAAGCAACAGATCCTTGTCTCCTTGTCCCACTGTTTTTTTGAATCAGGTCTTTCTTTATATTCTTATAAAAATTAGCTACCATCTTTGTTTACAAGTTATAAATAACTCTTTTCTTCCTTTATTTTCTAACCTTTATACATCTAATTTTCATTCTTAGGGTATTTATCAATCATGATTATTATGTCAAATACAAACCAAGAAATCCTGATGAATGATCAATTCATTTAGAGTAAGATATTGTTTTGTAAATTACTTTAATGGGTGGAATTATTGGTTCCATTTATTTCTAGAACACTGAGGGACATTAAATCATTACTGCAGAGAGATGCTGTCAGGTTGATATATTATTTGTTTCAACCCTAACTCGAACAGCATGATGTTGGCAATGTCTGGTTGGCAATAGTACTACAGTTTATAGTGCAAAACAGAATTCTGAATGAAATGTTTGAGTCACTTAATTTCTCAGTTTGGGTGATGTACAGTGGGGCTGTAACATCCTAATTTGTTACATGCAGGCTGTTCTTTAAGACATACCCTAAAAGAGAAAATGTATTCTTATTATTCCATAGTTAGTGAAGAGTTGAAGTTAAAGTTAGATAAGAAATTAAAAATATTGTACTGCAAATTTTACAATATTTAAAAACTAGCTTCATTTAACAACTAAAAACATATATAGAAGAAAATGGTAGACACCTTGAAGTTATGTGTTTACAAAATTATTTAGATATCCAGTTTATTAAATAGACAAGTTATTATTATAAGGTGACTAAATAAATATTTTGAGATTTCAAAGATAAAAAATCAGTTAAAAAGTTATTTTATTTTTAAAATAGGTTATTTCCTATGGGAAAACTAAAATATATTAGTAGGGTATGTCTTACTTTATATAAAAATTCAAATTCATTTTAGTTAGAAAAAGAATGTATTTATTAAGACATGAGAATATTGATTTTTGAAATTATGTTCAGAAAGTTCATCATTCTGATTAACTCTGAAAAATATGACAAAGATAAAAAGTATTTTTAGTTTTATTGTATTATTTTTAGATTTTTCTGAAATTATTTATGAGGAATTTAGCTGAATTATTAATATTAAGGTCTCTTGTATTTTAAGTAAAGAGAAAAAAATTAAAATTAATTTTATTTACTTTCACAGGGTGATATTGAGTGCAAAAATATTACTTCTAAATTATTCAGCGATTGTGGACTTTCATATGTACTTGGTAAATTTCGAATTCAAAATGCATATTATAAAAGTAATAAAAGAAGAGGTTGTTTTGAATTAACTGTTGAAATTACTGATGATATGTATAAAAATTAAGAAAATTAGATCTTTGTACATGTTTAAGAATTCTTTAACATACTCTCATGGCATAATATACAAAAATATTGATTAATATACATCAATGTTGGCATTTATATTTAATATCATAAATCACTTGTATGAAACACTTTCTCCCACTCCTTTCTGTTTCATGTTCATCCTTAATTCGCAATACTGCACTGTAGCAAAACCTATTCTGCACTGACATGTAACCACCTAACAAACGGCAGCAACAGTCAGTAGTAACATATATATGTTGCTATACTAGTGGGTATATCACTAGTTGTGTGAGGAGAGTCTTTCATAAAAAGTGTTAAGTAGCAGTTTCATTATGGGTTCGGTTTTATGCTACTCACTCTGTATAAAGCTACATTGTAAAGTAAACATAATTTAAATATTAATTAATTATAAAAATTATGATAGAAGAATAATATGATTTCGATGTTTCTGTTTGAATTAGAGATTTCAGATCATTCTAAACTAATTAATTAATATATTCAGTTTTTACATATTTACAAAATTTTTTGTCATGTAACATCATTGCAATGACTGCTAGACATGTATTTTATTGACTCTTAGAGATGTCGTTTTTATTTTCTATTCCTAATGTGTATGATGCAACCAGTTCATTTGTGAACTGTAAGCAACCCCAATACTATGAGGATGATATGTTTGGCATGTAAGTAAGGTGTAGTTTTGAAAAGATTCAGACTGACTATTCCTGAGATGTGTGGTTAATTGAATTCCAACCAACAAAGTACATTGATATTCACTGTCTAGACTTAAATCTATTTAAAAGTAACTTACCTTTACTAGGATTTGAATTTCAAAACCTTGAACTTAGAAAATCAACTATGAAATAGCTAATTTTTGACAACGATTTTATTTCTGTATATGTCTGTATGTGTTTTATGTGTATATGTCTATATTATTATACAAATCTATGTACATGTTAAATGGCAAGTGCCATAATCAGATGAGTGTAGACAATTTTACACTCATAATACTGTAGATGACATGAAACACGCATCCATTCTCAAAAATATGAAGATCCTGTGCCAGACTTTTCACAGAAAGTTAGAAGTTGTGATTTTTTCTGCTACCTTTTTAATTAAGTTAAACTCTCTCCCATTAGTTTATTAGCCCACTGAAATGCAGATGACGTACAAATTATAATTTCATTTTGTTCACCGTAGTTATTGATTGTTAGTGAATATTTTTAATTTCAGGTAACTTGTATCTAAGTTCTTTAAGTATTTTTAGCCATAATAAATATTGGTACTGGTAATGCAAAACAGTAGCTTTTGTTATGCACATTTTTTAATCAACGTCTGTGTAAAGTATAAAATGCTTTATTCATTTGCTCTGTTTTCTTATTGCTGGTGGAAAGTTAGGGTAATAAAAAAAGTCAGGAAGGGATGACCTAACAAATCTCAACTAGAAGATAATAGATTAAGTAAGTTGTTTCTGTAAATTTTATTGTGAATCCAAAATATTTTTTTTTATTACTTTTCAATTTCCTTCCTATTGTCTGAAATACACTTTTCAATCGCTATGGAAATTTTTAATTCCAATCTGAAAGTCTATTTGGCTACTTAAATCAGCTCCGAACAGATTCAATGACTTTAACCTCAAGTGACCTTGTGGTTGTTATAATATTTTTTTTTGCTGCTAAATTTCTGTCAGTGGGCTAGATAAATGATAATTGCAATGTGCAAACAAATCAGGAATGTCTGGTGCACAAAACAGAACAGTTTTTTAATTTCTAGGTTTAAAAATGAAGTGAAATAAAATTATTTTTTTGCTGCTATTTTTTTTTTTTTCTTGTTACATCAAACTTTTCATAACGCACTACTGAATAGAAACTTTTAATCAGATATTACTGAATCTTTGTAGTTCTAAATTTCTTTATGCAGTATTTTAATAATTTTATTCATTGTAAATCACTGAAAAAATTTGTTATACCATCTACAAAAACAGAGAACAAAAAAAGTTGTGAAAGTAAAATCTACTACTAAGATAAATTGCAACAATTTATAGAATGAAATTTAAAACATTCAGAATGTATATCCTTAGAGATTTAATTACTCTTTGTTTATTTTCTGATATAATATGTTTTAATATCGGAGAATCTTTTGGTTAAATTATAAACTTGGGAAATATATGTGACCAGTATTTTCTTCAGGTCTTAACAGAATGAGTTGATAAATGTTTTCAGAATGAAACAAAGATAATAATAGTAATCTTTATAAAGTGTTTTGCTAAAAAAGCTGAACTTATGTTTAATAATAATCCATAATCTAAGAGTATATTGCAATTTTTTTTAACTATATTAAAGTTATGCAGATGTAAATAAAGATTACCATGCCATAGCAGAGTGGTAGCATGTCTGTTTTTTATAAATGGAATGCCCTGGGTTTAATTAAACTTCAAATTTTTTTGATGCTATAAAATCAATCTCTTATAATTATCAGTAAATGCAACTTGAATTAAGTTGTTATAACAAAAGAATATATAAATAAATAATATAATATGGGAGAGTGTGTCAAATGAAAACCTCAAATGTGCCAACCCTCTTGATGCTTATTGAAAGTGAAGCTGCTATATTTATACTAATGCTGAGCTGAGCTATTGTGTTACATTCTAATATTGTGATGCAATCACCTATTAAGAATTATTAATTTTACCATTAGTAAAATCTTCTTGGTTTTTTTTTTTTACTAATAAAAAAGCAAATTAAAAAAAATATCCTTTTTTTACACTATCACATTTAGAAAGTTATCTGTATTCTCCTTATTATTTTTTTCACCATGAGTTATATTAAGGTAACAAATCCAACATAATAAATGATACCAACATGAAAATTATATTACAAGTGAAAACTTGTACTAATGTAAATGCTGTAACTTTAAAGAAAGATAAACTATTCTTCATTGATGAGTATATTCCAACTATAATGATCTTATTTCTAACAAAAAAAAAACCATTCGTAAGAGTAACACTTGAAACATATTATCAGTTTATTTGATAGTTATTGCTATTCTCCAAGACAGAGTGGTAGTGCCTTTAACTTTCATAACCTCTAGTTTAAGTCTTGGATGAACATGGCATTTTTTTCAATGCTAAAAAGTTTGTTATCATCCATCATAGTTTATTAATTCAATTTCATAATAGAGTGGTACATACATACAGTATATTCATCTGTATGTATGTATCTCCTTTAGCCTCTTGACCAATTGTGACTAAAATTAAATGGTATCGATGCCCGATATACGGAAAAAATCATGCCACATTTCATCCAGATTGGAAAGATCAAGCCAAAAACAGTATATTACAAAAAAAACATTTACTTGTACATACACCTTAACAAGTTTTGTAATGTTAAAATTGAATCCAATCATGTAAAATTTGACCCAATTAGCATACTCTCATATATTATTTTGCTCAGTTGTGTTGTAATCATATAGCTAGAAAAGCAAAAAGGCAAAATTGATATTTCATTAATTTCTTTTTATCTTTAATTTTATAAAATCTTAATTAAGTTTCATCTAATTGTGAACTACTGTTATAGGTAGTAATTTAATATCAGTTGAGGCATTAAACAGAGATTCCCTGGACAAAAATAAATGTTATAAGACCATAGAGATGGAGAAGTGTTTGAATATGTACGATTTTTTTCCAGAAAGCTGGATGAAAAAATTAAAAACATTATAGTTGTGTTAGCTAATACAAAAATAATGTACGCAGCACATATGTATTAAGAAAAATTGCAAAATTGATTGATAACAATTAAATATTGTAATCGGTGATGGGCGGAATTATCTTTATAAAGCAAATACTTGTTTATTTTTTTATGCTTTTATACATTTTTTTTAAATTCAGTAATGTAATATCAAATTTCAAAAAGAGAGAAAAACTATACTGACAAGGTTTGATAAAATTTAGATTTACCAACAAATTCATGTTGTAAATCGTACTGTAAATTTAATAATTACTTGATTATTAAAAAAAAACCCATGACTCAAAAATCTTTCCATTATAAATTATAATGAGAAAAGAACGTAATGTAACTGAACAAGTTGATAAGTATGTTATATTATTATTAAAAAAATAGTGAGATTGAGGTAATACAAAAGAATCAGACTTTATGAAATTTACATAAAATGAATATTATAATACTAACCAATATAATTAGTTATTATTTTTAAAATGTTCATTAAAAAATAGGATAAAAGTGAACATCTTGAAATAATGTAACAGTATTTCCAGTATTTGGATCTAGTGCAGATGCAATACAACGATACAGTCCTCTATCAAGAGGTGTCACATCCAACAGATGTAAAGTTGATCCACGTGGTCTTGACAATAAAATATAATCTTGTTGAATTCCATGGTCTCTGTATATGTCATCCAGGCTGTTACCATGACCTAAGTCAGCTCTCTCCCATACAATATTCTGAAAAAAATGAGCATTTAATTTTGTAATATCATTGTTGTTGTGAATAATGTTAGAGAATAGAACAGTTTACTATGGTACACTAAGTGTACTATGATACACTTTTTTTTATGGAAAAGACTGTTAAAAAAATAGAACTTTTCTGAATCTGACCTAGGTTTTATTCAAATAAACTTCTTCAAAGATTGCCATTGAAAGTGATAAATGTTATAGTATTCTGTATGAAACCAGGTTTTAGGATTTAGTTATAAGAGAGCTTGTTATTCATGATCTATTCAAAGGTGACTGTGAATTAAATTCCGATTATATATTTGGAATGTTTTTGAGGTTATTTGGTATATTAAGTTGAACAGTGCCTTGTTACTAGATATTTGAGGAATTTTAAATATAGAAACGTAATAAGATGTAAAACTTTCTAAATGAAAAAATAGTTTAAACTCGCACGTACGAATATTCTTTGTTGTCATTGCAAAAAACGTCCTTTAAAATTTAATCCAAACATTAACACCAGCCTGCATAACATTCAGGACTCTCAATGACATTCTCTGAAAAAGCTTGAGTAAATAAAACCTAACTTCGATTTGAGTTAAGTTTTAAATTTCATTTTAAATTAAATTTTACAGTAGTTATTTTAAAACTGTTTTATAATTTTTTAATTGATTACCTAATGGAAAAAAAAATTCAGAATGTATTATTTAATTTTAATAAAATTATGCAATTTATTCAAGGTCTGAATAGATCAAGATGAATGCAAATGCAATCTGCCCAGTATATTGAGCACAGACACATATATCAGTAGGCAGGCAAAAAGTTTTGGTGAGTATCTTGATAAATCACATCCACAGCAAGGAACATCCACTTGATGTACCTGTATGCTTGCATCAAATTGCTGTATTGACATGTGAACAGATTGCCCATGTTGGCTTGTTGGATTATTTGCTAGTAGGCATGTAAGATTTAAC
The DNA here is from genome assembly GCF_047948215.1 of Lycorma delicatula. Taxonomy (NCBI): domain Eukaryota; kingdom Metazoa; phylum Arthropoda; class Insecta; order Hemiptera; family Fulgoridae; genus Lycorma; species Lycorma delicatula. The sequence goes on from NC_134462.1 coordinate 110,577,243, forward strand.
CCACCGGGTTGGTCTAGTGGTTAACGCGTCTTCCCAAATCAGCTGATTTGGAAGTCGAGAGTTACAGCGTTCAAGTCCTAGTAAAGCCAGCTATTTTTACACGGACTTGAATACTAGATCGTGGATACCGGTGTTCTTTGGTGGTTGGGTTTCAATTAACCACACATCACAGGTATGATCGAACTGAAAATGTACAAGACTACATTTCATTCACACTCATACATATCATCCTCATTCATCCTCTGAAGTATTATCTAAACGGTAGTTACTGGAGGCTAAACAGGAAAAAGAAAGGCATGTAAGATTTAAAGTATCGCCAACATGTATATTCTGATAGTTTGAAACCGTAAGTCAATTTATGATTCTGTTCTCTATTAGAGATGTTTAGAAAGTAAAAATACAAGAAAAATAACTTTTTCATAGTTGCTGGCAATGCTACCACTTTGACAAAGTCCACCCAGCTAATCTGGTATTGTAGAAAACTCTGTGGGTTACTTTTCCCATTTTCTTATCCTTGATTGTCCTTTCTTTAGTATGTCTGAGCTTAGAATAAATGCATACCATATCTGTGCTATAATAAATTCCCACTGGATCTCTAGCCATGTGGGAATCCTGGATAAAGAACGTGTGGATTCTGCTGGTAAGGATACATGTAACCAACCTTCTTTCACCATGTAAGTTATTAATACCGATTTTATTCATTCCGTTAAACGTACAGTTCAAAGAAGGTGGCAAGGTGACTGGACTGCTACAGCAGATAATGAACTCTGGCATGTAAAAAATACAATGTTACTGTGGGATGCTTCATGTAGGAAAATTCACCAAGAGGAAGTGGTCCTATGCCGATTGCGATTAGGACATACCAGAGTTACTCACAGAGTCAGCAGAAAATGTACCACTGTGTATACAGTGTGACTGCCACTTGTCACATTCTAGATAAGAGTGTACTGACCAATTATTATTACTTCTAAGAAGAATCAAAATATTCTTCATAAGATTTAATAAACCATAAATTTTGATATTATTTTCTTATTCATGTTACATATATTATTCTAATTGTTACATTTCTTTTAATTTTTCAGTTTTATTATTATAATAGTTTTACTATTACTATATAAGTTTTCATCATAGTTTTAATCACATTTTATTAATATTTGAGAAGAAGCCTTCTGTTATTATTTTGACCTGAGTGATGATAATGCAGAAGCGTTTTTCACAACAAAATAAATCTGTGCTAAAATAGTAGAGATTTGTTAAATTACAATGTTCTTTTTATTTGAGCATGATTCAATGCAGGCAGCTCTGTATAGAGATCCATTTAAGATGAGAGTGGCTGTTAAAAATTGCTCATTTTGGAGTGAGATATTCATGGATTGAGATATAAGGAAGCCTATAATGCACATGATGTAGCAGCATCTTGTATTTTGAATAGCTTTTACTTGAATGTAGTAAACACTTAAATTGTAATTTATACTTACAGATATCATTAGCATCATAGTATCTGGAAAGTCACACATGAGTTGTGCACCAGCTGGCATCATCCTGTACCTGCCTTGACCTACTCTCAGCCTTGGAGGTCTTCCATGTATCTGCTCATCATATGATGCCCATCTGAAATGATAATATTTTAAAGCTTACAGTTAATGTAATTTAAAGTAAAATTTGAAGTCAGATATTTCATCTTAAGAAGATTCATTGGGCAAGTGAGAACAAAATTACCCAACTTCTCTAGCTAGATCCTATTTCTTTCAAATTAATACATAGTGTGCATAGCTGTGGGAGATGGCAGACTGTGTACTTCCTCTTCCATATTTGCATGTTTGGAGCCTTACTCTTGCTCTGACAAATTATTAAATCTTCAACACAAACTCTTACAAAAAAAAGGGAAGATATAAAAGCCTAATATTAATATTAATGTTTTACAGTACCTTCTGTCAGCTTTCTCTAATAGAAAACAGAAAGAAATAGTGACGCAAATTTTTTTTACAAATTCCTTCTACTTATGCCCAGATAAACCTGGAAAATTAAAATTAAAAACTCAAGAGTAATATTATAAAAAATTGCAGATTAAATTTCAACTGCCTTAAATACTTTATAATGTTATATATGAAGTATAATATTTAGATGAGTATTGGGTATTTAAAAGTCGCTTTTATATCTAATCAATAAATATTTCGGTGTCATTTATTGGTTTTACTTATTTTGAGTATTCATATTCATGGTGACAGCTGATTCTAATTCATAATTTATTAATTTTCCTTACATACATTATACACATATCCTATTCTCATTTTAGACACTAGCCAGTCTGGGTTTTCATTAGGCTCACCATTTCTTCACCTGTTGCCACATGTACCTTCTTCTCCCATACTTTCCTAAAAGCTAAGCTTATTTTGCTCTTCAATACTCCATGGCTCTTCTTTCATCTATCACTTTTGGTAAATTCTTACTCATTCTTTTAATATGTCCATATCATAATCTCATTTCTACTCAGATTTCTCACTTTCTCTCTTCTGATCTTCCCTTTTATAGTTCTCAGGCAATTCATTCCTTGAAAGTAAAGCCTACTGCAATCTCTTTTTGTCATTTTCCAGATCTTTGCTTTATTTGTTATTATACTTAAATAATATATTTTATACATAAGAATCAGAAGATGAAAGCCAGGAAGGCTTTTTCTTGTACCTTCTAGTTCTATTACAAGTTGTTAATAGCTTGATATAGATTCTTTCATAGTTGATTTATAACTTTATTTACTGTCTTTGCATCCAAATCTTATTTTCTAAGTTCTCACCTCTTTCAAAGGCTCAAATCCTTTTTTCTTTCCTGTCCAGTAATTACCATTCAGATATTTCAGAGGATGATATGTATGAGTGTAAATGAAGTATAGTCTTGTTCAGTCTCAGGTCGACCATTCCTGAGATTTGTGGTTAATAGAAACCCAACCACCAAAGAACACCGGTATCCACAATCTAGTATTCAAATCCATGTAAAAATAACTGACTTTACTAGGACTTCAACGCTGGAACTCTCGAATTTCAAATCAGCTGATTTAGAAAGACACATTTACCACTAGACCATCCCGGTGGGTTTGAAGGCTCAAATCCTGTGCAACACAGATCTACCTCTCCATTTCATCGCTTCACTCTATTTGTTACTTATTATAAGTCTGATATCCTTTATAAAATCATTCCAAGCATTAAACTGGCTTTGCATCTCTTTCACTTTCTGCAAATCATTCTTATGTACAAAAATTATCTTATTATATTTCCTCATTTTTTCTTTCTTTTACTTTGTTCATTCTTATCATCATATCAATGAACTCATAAATAAGTTATTTTCTTAGATTAGTTTAGTAATTTTACTAAATCCTAAACTCTGTATCTGTGACAGTATTTATGAATCTCTTCTCAACATTCTATACCCTCGGTTCTTCTCAAAATTTCTTCTGGTTTACAAAATCATCCAGATCTATAAATATCACAGAATAATTAGAATTTTCTTAATTAGCAGTTTAAAAAATTGTTCATGGGATGGGTTTGTAATAACTTTAAATATGCATAAAATTGTTGTAATGTCTTTCTCAGATATACATAAATATTGCTAATTGCACGGATAGTATTGTTACTAATTGTAATGACAGTGTGTTTTTTGATGGGGGCTTTTTAGACAAATTTTTGTGGGAAGGTCAACTTAATTGCATTTCAACAAATTTAAACCATTTGTTTTGTTTTAAAGTGTCTTAAAACTGCTGTTTGTGATTTCTAATTGGTATTAAATACTTATTATGACTTAATTTACATTCCTATGTATATTCATATATTATGCTCTAATATTTTTTTAAAATTAAGTCTATGTAAATAATACATTAACAGAATGGTTACATTACACTGTATATGCCAGTCTTGCTTTGGCTGTTATGCATGTAAAGCACTTGTGATGCAAGAAGCACAAATTATAGTTGCTTTCTCTGATATTAATGATATTCACTATATACCCAGTCCCTGTAATAAACAGAGTAAATGTGTTAATTGTAGAACTGAACTTCTCTTCCATATGATGTGTTTGACATGTCAGTGTGTTTTTTGTGTGCATGAAGACAACAGGAAACTACTTCAATCCTTATTTTCTGTACTAAGCTTGACATAGGAGGCTTATTTTCAAGTATCAGAATGGCTGCTCCAGTTTAAGAGCAAATTCTTTTTCATGTTGGGTCACAACCTTTTTATTACAGCATGTATATTTTAATGAAAATTAATGTATTATCTATTAAAAATGTATTCAAAAAAAAGCCTGCGTTAATTTTAAGATTTAAAACATGTGACTCACCAATTTTTTATCTTGATAACAAAATCACAGAGTTTTATTCTTTACAATTTAGTTTACATTAATTTTCATTTTGTGAACATCATTTATTGTTTGTTTGTATAAATTATTGAACTATCTAATTTATAAAACTGGTTTTATAAATTATAATTTGTGTTATATAAATATAAAACTGGTTTTATATATAAAAAAACAATCTAATCTATGTAACAGAATTTTTTATGGTAACATTTGGGATATTGATTTTATTAAATTAAATTTAAAAAAGTTGGATTATGGATTGAGGGAGAAAGTCTGCTTCGGTTCTCTTTTTTATGTAATATTTTCTCTTAACGCTTTAAAAAATAGATATTCTTGTTTCATCAATCTTTACTTTGCACATGAGGTAGAAAAAAGTGAGGTAATTTATTTATGAAAGGGGTGAGAGAGAGATTGTGGGGGAAAGAGAGAGAGAATGAATGTAATATGTGTGAAATTTATTTATCCTACAGGAAACTTAAGGCATTAACAACTAAACCATTGCTTAAGGCATTTAACAACTAAGCCAACTCAGCAAAATATATGGGTTACTAACGTTCAGTAACATTTACATTCTTTCTCTGTGTCAACATAAAAATATGCAGAGGAATTTATTTTCTTTTGTGATATATTTGTTTTGATGCAGCTATTATTTTTTTTTTTTTTTTTTTTTTTTTTTTTTTTTTTTTTTTTTTTAATGAATTATTTTTATTATTATTTTCTTAATATTTTGCTTTGAAAAAAAACATGATAAAATATTTTTTCTGATTAAAATTTATAATTTTATTTTTTGATCAATTTGCATTTCATTTGAATTGATATGATAAAAAATATGTATTTCAACAACAAAAAACATCTAAATTAATTAATAGAAAAGTTTTAACTTTATTTTATTGAAAATTTAGTAAAGCAAGGTTAAACTTCTTGGAGCTAATATTATCTGAAATTTTAATTATTATTCAGTACTTTGGATGCCCATTTCATCCAAAGTAATAAATTTTTTTAACTAAATACGAGAAAATGAGAGAGAGGTTTTTTGAGAATATAGAAGTATTATTAGCTTGTTAAAAAATAAGATAATAAACACATTGATAAACTAAATAAATTCACGAATAATAATCTTTTACTGCTTGTTCATTTGTTTTTTTATTTTATTTTAATAACAGTATTAGATAGACAACCGTAAACTATTATGAACTATTGCATCAATCGGTTATGGATTATTATTTAATAAATTATATAAATATTAATTTATAATCATTTAGTAAAACCTTGAAACAAAAACAAATAATTTTTTTTTTAACTGTGGAAAAAGGCTATTAATTCATTGTCTCCCTTTCTGTAAATCTGTTTCGCTATTTACCAAATGAACTGTTGTTAACTGCTGTATATATTTAAACTGTTGACAGGTTTAAATATTCTCACACTCATCTCCCCACATTTTTTTATTAGAAAGGTTAAAAAGTGTAAAAAACATAATTATATAAATTTCATAAAAACTCAAATGCAGTTTGTAAACTAAAAGTGTACATATTTGCGAAGAGAAATTTATTTGGTAATTTTTAGTTTGTACTAGGGAGTTAATATTGTTCTATCCCCACACAATACTGTATATTATTTTCAAATAGTTCAAAATAACATTCTTTTTTTACATTTCTCAATAGAGCTATTGATGTCAAATTATCTTTTTAAAAGATCTCCAGGATTGCAATTTAAATTTACTTATATTTATGTCTTCAAATTAATCTTTAGATATGTGATAATCATCAATATTTGGTGTTCTGTCTGGCGGTAGGTTCCTTAAGCCACCATTGTCTCCACCCATTTCTGTCCTAAGCCTTCATCTTCGGCCCCTTGTAGCTTCCAATCATCTATTAACTTCATCCTCTTCATCCTTTCTCTTCTATCCTCCCTTCCAATGCATTTATCAAGATTCCACTTCTTTTAATCATATATCCTGACAATTTTACTTTTATTTTATGTACTTCTTGCTTAAGTATTCTTTCTTTTTTAATCTTATTCATTATTTTAACCATCCATCTTACTTTCTCCATCCTTCTCTGTATCCACATCGCAAAAGCCTGAATCCAGTCCCTCTTTCTCTTCCTCATCATTGTCCATGCTTCACTCCTATATAACGAGACACTCCATACACAGAAATTGGCTAACCTCTTCCTTACTCTATGTCCGTACTTTTACTATATAGTAATTTCCTCTTCTTACTGAAGGGTTCCTTTACCATTGCAATCCTTTCTTTATATATATCAGGTCACAGCAATAAAAAAACTGGGTATAGTAATGTAAAATTATAAATTAATATTGCCCTTTCTTTTGTTGAATATTGCTGTAAATAAACTGCTTAATTTGAGCAAGATAGAATTTTTAGATGTATTATATTAAATAATTACCTGGAGATTTTTGCATGGGCAATTACTAAATTTTAAGTTTTTTAATTCATTATGTTTTTTTATTATCAAAATAATTTTTGCTGAATTTTCCTGAGACCTCTTCAGATTTCATCATTTTAAGTATAACCCTCTCCTAAAGATGGCTTATACATATAACCTAGAAATATATATATATTTTTTTTTTAAATCTGTGGTTAGTCACAGACTAAATCTTTAGTTTCTATTTAGTGGATTAAACATATTCATGAATTAGGGGAAACTGTGCTTATAGTATTTCATCCGTTTAGAAATAGTGTAAAGGGAAAGTTAATATTGTTTTAGATATTGTGTTAAATAATCTTGCCGATAGAATTAATTATTAATCTTATCATCCAAAAAACTGGCTAAATTGATTAAAAATCTTTTTTAAATTTGTTTTATCATCATTGAAATAAAAAATAGTTCTCAGTTTTCCATTGTATCTTTATAATGGGGACACTATTTTCAAACAGGTAATTAATTTTATATCTCCGAAAACTATTTTTTTTCATTCCTTATTTTATGACATATGTCAAAAACAGATACATCACATCCGTAACCATATAGCAATGAAGACGAGTTCAATTTTTAATTGGAACCAAAAATCAGGTTCATTTGAATTTGAATTTTTTAAATATTTTATTTTACTTTTTTAAATTTAAGCATATTAAATTAAGTAATGTGAGCATCCTGACTGGCTTAGGGGAAGACACCTGCCTAGTGACGATCCCGGTTGCCACACCACCCCTTCCATTCCTAGTCATGATGGACTTTACTAAAGGTCGTCTTTTAGATAATCTAAACTTGATAACACAACACATTCATCAGTTTGGCTTCTGTCAGGATGCCACTAATGCAATGTCTCAGCAGATATTTCCATCAGTGTATATTTACACAACTTACTAAACCCTTAACGCGAGGTTAATCTCTCATATTTATGCGAAGTGACAGAACCATCTCAAAGACCTTGGCAATAACTGGTAGTAACGTCAAGGGCCTATATGACAAACTAACAGTGCGATCCTTGTCACCATCTTTAAACAATAATTTAATAATCCCCTTCTTCCAACAAGCCAGAAGCCTCTGCCAGACAACAATTTATTGAAAATATGCGTGATAATTCTCACACTTATCCCTACCAAGAAAACAAGGAGCTCTGCCATTATTCCATCGAAGCCCGGGGCCTTACCCCTATCTAAGTAATAGATGGCTTGATGCACTTCGGCCTCAGTAATCTCCAAAGACATGCTCCCCCACAAAAATGAGCAACCTCACGTCGCACCCGCAGATGGTATGCGGTCTCCCCAGCTTCGCCGTTATCAGTATCTGAAATCACAGCCAGCCTGGATGAGAGCAGACAGAAGAATGTCCTTCCTTCGTCTGTGTCCCAAAACACTATATGTAACTCCCAAGGATCCTTGTCCCCATGTTCACACACAAAGGAATGTCAGGAATCCCTCTTCACCATATGAACCTTATGAAAGTAGTGAGATCTTGCGGTCCTGATATTCAGCAACAAGAACTGCTCGCCGCTCAGGATCACCCTCACATTTCGACACTTTCCTTAAGCAACAGACACCCTGTTTCAAGACTGATAATTCCCTGGACCACCATGGAGCAAGCCTCTCTCGACCTGAACTGCAGGAAATCGAACTATCAGCGGCGTCGATGTAAGCCGCCGTCAAACTGTCTGCCAGATCGTCCGATTCCAGAGATTCCAGACCCCGATCCAAAATTCGAAGTCTGGTCGAAATCAAGTCAATAAATTTCCTCCAGTCTGCTTGCCTGTACAGGAAGCGACCCTGCTGAACTGGAACGTTATATTTGTAGCACTCATTTGGCAACAATAAACGCTCATTTATCAACAGTCTCATAAATAATCAATTAATGACCGTTCGAGCAATCATCCACCACCTTCCAGTTACAGACATTGGTAGAATAAACCCACCAACGGTAACATCGATGTTCGTTCCACAAAGCAACCGACCCCTATCTATGTTACCCGCATAGGTGGGCAACTCACCAGGTACATTGAATACCTGTAGACCGCATTGGGCTAAAAAGCCCTCTATTAATTCACCGCCATCATTGGTGAAGCCACTATACCACGGTAATGACTTAGTATTTACATCCGTATCAATAAGAATTGGACTGGTACCAAAGAATCGTAGGACTTTATCCCAGATTTCAAGATGACAATCAGCAGGGTCTATACTGAAAGGATGAATTTGTAACATATAGATGCAAGCTCCGAACATCCTCACGGACAACAACATGATAATTATTAGAGAGAGGTCGAATGAAGACACAATCTATTTCCCTTCTGCATGCAACAGCGGACATGCTATTAGAACCACAATATAATCGCCTCCAAGAAAATAAACGCAGCAGTTCTCCGGGTATAATGTATGGATGCTGCAGTTAAACAACATCCAACCCTCTACGGAGAGTGACTTCACCGAGCTCAGTCTGATCAATGTAAGTACACTGTGCACTTAACTGCCCGAATTTAAACCATTTAACGCTAAAGAATTCAAGTACATAATGACAGCCCTCTGATAAAACCACATTTTTTGCTATTCACAGAGTGCTTGGACTCCTTCCGAACACGCTTGCAATTAGCACAAGTCGGACCCTCCGATTTCTTTGGTCACTCGTCACCACAATGAGCACAGACTGCAGGATGATTGCAGAATTTAACCCTGTGAACAAACCGGCAGCATTTGAAGCACCGCTGGAGATTTTTTCTTTTTTTTTCCTGTTTAGCCTCCGGGAATTACCATTCAAGAATTACTTCAGAGGATGAATGAGGATAATATGTATGAGTGTAAATGAAGTGTAGTCTTATACAGTCTCAGTTCAACCATTCCTGAGATGTGTGGTTAACTGAAACCCAACCATCAAAGAACGCAGGTATCCACGATCTAGTATTCAAATCTGTATAACATTAACTGCCTCTACTAGGACTTGTATCTTAGAAATCTCGACTTCGAAATCAGCTGATTTGCGGTGACGAGTTTACCACTACCAACCCAGTGGATTACCGCTGGACATCTAAAAACTTCTGACTTTACACTAAGAAAAATCCACAATCTGCCCTTGTCTATAAAGCTGTGGAAAAGAATCAGACTAACCTAAAAAATTTCGTGGTAGCGCTTAGCCTCGCCCCTACCCGATTTAAACAATAGTCGACTTTCGGACTTGAAGGTATCATCAGTCATTTGAGTGTTTTGCTTTTGGATAACAGTCGTTAACTTTTCTTTAGATAATCGTCGATGTATATCATACTCCATAATTCTTGGGTGCATTTTTTTTTATGTTTAGGGTCTACTTTCATGTCGGGGCTGTCGACCTTAAGCGAGTCTGAGGTGACCTGCACTGCCCGTTTGTCCTCAGGAATGATGACTAATCCCTTATTTGTTCTTTTATATTTAGAATTTTCAACCTCTTTTGTTTAAGGTCCTGAAACTCGTCGTTCATCTCTTTTGTAGAATTAGAAGCAGCCCTCTCTTTTAGGTTAACGAACAAAAGCGCAGGCTGTTTCCGAGATAAACTAGCCTTCTTTCGTCACGTGGCACACATCCATTCGATTGAAAAGATTGTTCCGTACTTTTACCAGCATGTCTGGAATAATGGAATTGACAGCCGCTTCAATCCTTTGCCTCAAATTGCGTAAATTAGTAGGTAACAGAGGCACAAGATTCTTTAAAAACTCCAAAGAAAAAATCACATGGGGTCTGATCGGGTGACCTTTGAGGCCATCACATACAAACTCTATCATAGGGTCCGTGCTGACCGATTCAGTGGTCGGGAAAACTTCATTCAACCGATATCATATCTGTAAGGGTTATGCCGGTAAGGAGAGGAGGCTTACCATCTTGTTGCGAAATAAAATTCTTGGTCCGTCATGCTGTTGAAAAAAGAACCATGTACCACCATATCCAAATAAGCAACCCCTATTTCTCTTGCTTCGGTTTAAACTTGCCGTCGGGATATTTCACTGAAAAAATTTAATTTTGGGAAGCCACTTTCGCGTAAAAATTCACGGGGTTTTTCTGACCTCCAAATATTGACATTATGTATGTTAACTTTTCCACTAAGATCAAACGCTGACAACACAATACAATAAAAAATGTCGTCATCTTCATGGTACAGCAATTTAATCGCGAAATCGACACGTACAGTGTAATCTGTAGGCTTCAAAGCTTATAAAAGCTGGGAACGGTGTGGACGCATGTAAGCATTTACTTAAACATTCTACATTATCATCGCGGCACTACTAGTTGGCGGCTGGTCTTTCTAACAAATTTTTTAGGACTGCGTAGGAAAGACTCCGTTAACATGTTAAAAATTTTCTTTAGCCATCCTCGGTCGTCCCGTACATCTCTTTTTACGCAGACATCCGATCGTTTCAAACCGATTATGCCATCGACGATTGTTATTATCTCTTGAATGGTAACAATTAAACTTTCTACGGAACGCACGTTGAACTGTAACTACAGATTCACATTAACAAACTACAAACGCTGAAGGCTTTTTGAAAGCTCAGAAGTTGTCATGTTTACCAGTAACGCTATCAAGCGGAAAGATAGGGAACCAATTGCGGCCAAACCACTGATCTCTATATAACTGGATAGAGGATCCCATATGTTGGAATTGGTAAAAACTAGCGTCACCAAATGAGTGGTTGAACTAAATAAAATGAAACGGCGCATGCGCAGAGGTAAGTGTAGGTATAAAATCATGTTTTAAACCGATGCAGTACAAGTGTTCTGATTTTGTATTTTGAACACTGATTTCTGTATAAATTTTCTACAGCTGTAAATTTCTGCTTGTGTTGCGAAAGTGACCGTTCTTTTGGTTATCTGACTTGAATAAAATGAACATCCCTACCAACACGATTATTGTCGCGCAAGCGTACAATGGTTTTATTTAGTTCCCAGCCACTCATTCTGCTTCAATATTGAAGTATGCTTAATTGAATTTTTCGCCATAAGGACCCTCTAACCAGTAATATAGAGATCAGTTGGCCAACTTACAACTAAGTGTTCTTTGAATTTTGCCTAAATCAACACTTCATATATCATCCAAGAGATACAACAAATTAGCTAATTAAAAATTGACGCCGTATTCTTCTTTTACAACCGGTATTTTTAATTAATTCACTAAAATAATAATATTAATAAATAAATTACAAAAAGATTACACAAGTAGAATTTTATCTGTTTCATATAATATATTAAATTTAATTACAACGCATCAATTAAATCATCAGTTAAATAAAACATAACTATTTTATTGAAAATTAATTAATTTTTACACTATTATGAATTACCATTAACAATAATATAAATGTTTATACCGGTTTCTTATTACAACTGCAAATTAATTATTATTAATTAATTAATATATTTACCTTAAGATAAATAAAGTCATTGAGTGCTTGTATTAATACTAAATCATATTTCTGATAAAGTAGATTTTTCATAATAATTTGTTAAAATGTCTTTTCTTTTAAAAAAAAAGGAACACGACAACATTTCCACTATGTCCCTAATACACGTATATCTCGTATTATCTAACATTATGGCGTCGGATAGACATTAATTTTCAAGAAAAAATGGTTGAAATATATTCATGGAATCATCTAGTGCTCTGTAATAAATTTTTTCTGTTAACGACTTGGAATCCTAATTTAAAAATATTTATCACTGACATTAAAAATGCGGTTCTCCTTTTATTGCTAAATTTTTTTTCCTTGGATGATTTATTTTACCACGTAAACTCAATGTTAATGAGTTAGAATATAATATGAAATAAATTTAGCGTATGAAAAAACCTGATTGGGATTCGAATTCAGAATTTTTAAAATGTAAGGTGAATATATTCTGCCACTGAGTCCAGAATTCGTATTTTATCTAAATGATAAATGTATTTCATCGCCGATAAAATTTAAATATGATTTCATAAATTTTTAAAATTTTAATTATATTTGATTACTGACTGTCGAAAAGCGAGACCCTATTTTTAACTCTGTCTTTTGATAATTCCTCAATTTGTGTAACCTGTTTATAGGCAATATTTTTTTCCAAATTTTATGAAATTGTTCAATGAAAATCCCATTAGGCACAACGGCGTTTGTGTAACATCACTTTCATAATTTTTTTCCAAAACTGCCAATGTGTAGAGTTAAGTTGTTGGAAAGAACTTGGAAGTAGGTAAGGGTTTTCAGTTAGACGTCACTCGGATTGGCCCAAGGCTAGAGTTGGAGGATCACCGAGAACGAGAAAGATTTCCCAATAATCCTTTTGGATGTTAAGGGGGCTTTTAATTCGTTGCCATGTTCGATGGTTTGAATAATTACTTGCATGACCGGCTCATGATACTCTCGACGGAAGATGGTCAAAAGGAGTTTGAGGTTTATTGGGGGGGGGGGGGGATTCCGCAAGGTTCCGTTTTGAGTCCACTTTTGTGGAACCTCTGGTATGATAGTTTGCTCTCGCTCGAACTTGAAGGTGGCGCCCAGATTATTGTATACGCCGATGATTTGGTGGTGTTAGTTTCGGATAGCACGGAGGGAAAGGTAAAAGATTCAGCCTCTCGTGCAGTGGGAAAATTTACTGCTTGGTTGGCCGACAGGAAGATGAGCTTAGGCCCCCACAAATCAGCCTGTTTGGCGATAGTGGGTCGGAGGCAGCTCCGGAATATTGTAATTCAAGTGGCTGGAGTTAGAGTAGCCACGTCGGGTTACATAAAGTACTTTGACGTATGAATTGAGAAGAATAGACGTTTTGAGATTAAATGAGATTACCAAAAGGGCTGAAGGGCTGAATAAGCTCATGAGGAATAGATACGGTTCCCGACCAAAGAGTAGGCGGATTATTTTTTCGGTGGTACTGTCAGTGTTATTATATGCGACGCCTGCTTGGGCGGAGGTCCTCGCAGTAAAGAGAAACGTAAAAACATTCACCTCTTTTCAACAGCGGGCTGCTGTACGTGTAGTATCGGCATCCCGAATTGTCTCGGCTAGGGCCATTGAAGGTACTGCTGGCTTCATGCCGATATGATTGAAAGTGGACCGGGTTAAAAGATCCTATGAGGGTATGCCAAAAAAAGAAGCTTTTATTCTTGCTATGGATGAATGGCAGATGGAGTAGGATATCTCCTTGGACGAGGAAATTGATTCCGGATGTACGGCTGTGGATTGGGAGGAATCATCGCGATGTGGATTACTACCAGTTCCTTTCGGATCACGGCGAATTCGCCAGTTACCTACATCGATTTCGTAGGAGAGAGTTACCGAGATGTATATATTGTGCCTCTGAAGATACCCCAAAGCATGTTGTGTTTGATTGTCCTAGATGGGACGGAACAAAGAGAGGAGCCGATCTTGAAAGGTTGACCCCTGCAAAAACTACGGAGTTTATGTTGCGGAATCAGTGTGAGTTGTCCACAGTGGTGAGATAGTGACGGAAATACTTAAAACCAAGGAGGAAGAGTATTGGATTTGGGGTTCAGACCAAACTAAGCTGGTGACGAATTTCGACAAGTAGGAAGTTCAGGACTGGATTTCCAGGAACAGCCTTTTTTAAAGACCTTTAGACTGGAAAGAGATGAAGACCGAGACCGGAGAGTGACGGGGGATGGACAGCCTTCTGTGGAGCCGTCCTTTGTCCGCGCTTGCGTGGGTGGAGGATGGCGATGAAACACGGGGACTTGTGATCCAGCGATTTCAAAGGCACCTCTCGGAGCTGAGTAATGCTTTATTGTGGGTCAGCCCCTGGGGTGAGGGAGTTGGTGAGGTGGTTAGGTTTAGTCGGTAGGGCGCAGACACACATATGGACTTTTAATAACATCTAGCGGAACCTACCGTAAGTCCGATACTGCCCTTTCTGGGGCGTACGTTAGTGGTATTCCCCCTCATCAGTCTAAAATAAAAAAAAAAGTTAGACGTCACTCATTTAATCGATGTCTGGAGTTGCTCTTTGTTTATACTACTTTGTAAATGTTTTTATATATTTATTGTATACGCTGCAGTTATAAAAACTAAATACAAAAAGAGTGAAGATACATACATACGAGTGCAGTAACTTGATAATCATTAATCAATAATATCCGGTGAAACTAGGATTGTTTTTGAAATTATTGAAGTAATAAGATATTTTTTGCGCTGGCCAGAATTTATTAATCAATTTCCATTAATAATCCCATTTTGTGCCTTTATTAAAATTGTTATTTAATTGTGTTTAATTGTAGAGTTTAGTAAAAAAAGAGAGAGGTCTATTGTTCATAAAATTACTAATTTTTATATCAAATTATTATTAGTTCGTTAGCTTTGCTTTGATTACCATATTTTCTAAGAAGGCACAATTTTTGTGAAATTTATCTGCTAATTCTATAGCAAATTTATGCGTGAAGATTTTCCATAAAAATACGAATAATATTTATTGCGTTCATAAAGTCATGAAACCCAAAACGGACACCGATCTACGCAATTGTTTGTTATTTTAGGGTTCTTGGGGAGGTAGATATTTTACTGAGACTATACTGGACGAGGTCAAAACGCATAGATTGCATAACTTTAATTCCCATGTCTGTGTCAGTGGTCTTGATTATTACGTTACTTAATTATTCTGGTCTTGGTCTGAATTCCAGAATGTTTTTATGGTCAATTTTCCCGATAATATAGTACCAAATAAATCAATTATTTTTTACACTTAGGTGTTTAGATTTCATGAGACAAGAAATGCAGCTTATCGTAAACGTAATGCCATCTATAAGTATAATATAATGACGATTTGCAAAACATTTATCACCGCTTTTATTTTCTACGGCCAATCATTCAGGAAATGTTCTTAAAAGTCTGGACTTTCGGTCGGAGTTGTTTACAAGGGTAATAAAAAAATAAGTTTCACCCGTATCGAATTCGATTACTGTAAAAAATTTTAGAACCTGAATTTAATAGATGACGTTAGTACTTTAGGTAGTTCAAACTAGTGATCGCAATACCGAACCAAAAATACATTACCTGTATTAGGTATTTTATTAAACTTTGTACCGGAATACGGTGTTAATATTGATATTAGGAATTTTTCAAAAAAGTTAAAAAAAACAGTTATTTCTTTGCCACATTTATTAGTTTTATTCAAAAATTCATAAACTCTAAATATATAAACAATTTTGTAATGTACAAATATAAAATAAAAGAACAAATGTTATAATCAATTATTAATAAGAACAGTAAAATAATAATTGTTAACATAGAAACAAAAAATATAATATAAAAAATAAACCATTACAGTATTACAATACAATAAAGAACAAAACATATAGTATTATTTAATAATAATACTAAGATAATAATAATAATAATAATAATAATAATAATAATAATAATAATAATAATAAGAGTAAATATCACATAAAAACCTTGTTGTATAGTCTATTATACAAGGTGTGTGAGAAAAGTAATGAGACTGACTTTTTACTTACCAAAGTTTTTATTTTTTTCAAACAACAATATTATCCCCTTCAAAGCAGTTCCCTTGGGCAGTTATACACCGGCGGAGTCGTTGTTCCCACTCCTGGTAGCAGCGCTGGAAGGCTTCAACTGGTTGGGCTTTTAATTGGTCGGTCAGTCTTTTGAATGTTCTCCAGAGTTCCAAAATGACGTCCTTTTAAGACACGTTTCAAATTCGGGAAAAGGAAAAAGTCACAAGGACTCAAATCAGGTGAATATGGGGATTGAGGAACCGTAGGAATGCGTTTTGAGGTCAAAAGTTCCGTGATGGAAATAGCCGTGTGACACGGGGCATTGTCATGATGAAGCATCTACTTGTCTGCAATTTCTGGTCTCACGCGAATCGCTCTTTTCCTGAGCCTTTCAAGGACACCTTTGTAAAACACTTGGTTGACAGTTTGTTCTGGAGGAAAAAATTCTTTATGCACGATACCCCTACTGTCAAAAAAGCAAATTAGCGTTTGATGATTTGCTCATTCGACATTTTTTCGGTCGAGGAAATGACGGGGTGTGCCACTCTTCGCTTTGCCGCTTTGTTTCAGGATCGTGCTCAAATATCAGGATTCATCACCTGTGATCACACGACTGAAGAATTCTTGGTCATTGTCAATCCTCTCAAGACGATCAACGCACACGTTTCTTCGATTGTCCTTCTGTTCCGTTGTGAGGTTTTTCGGCATCAATTTCGCACAAAAAATCGCATGTCAAAATCGTCGGTCAAAATTTGATGTACGGTGAAAGCGTTTAAATTTAACTGTTCACTCAGTGAACGACAGTCTGATCTCACAAGAACCCTCACACGCTCAACATTTTCTTCAGATTTTGAAGTTGAAGGTCTCCCTGAGCAAGTTTGATCTTCAACGTGTTCTTGGCCTTCCAAAAATGATTTTTGCAGCGGAAAACTTGTGTTCTTGATAAGGAATGTTCCCCATAGGCCTATTTCAACTTTTTAAAGGTCACACTCGCGGATTTCCCAAGTTTAACACAAAACTTGATTGCACAACGTCGCCCTAAATTCCGATGCTCCATTTTCGTAACACCCAACAAAGACACACTGATGGCGTTGTCGAAAATAATGTGTTGGCTGAACGGAGTTGAAACTCGTACTGAGCATATGGAAGGGATGAACAAACCGGTCTAGTACAAACCGGTAGACACAGCGTTGCCAGATCGCTCGCAGTGTTACCAATCTCATTACTTTTCTCACACACCTCGTATAATATCTATTAATAGAAAAAAAATACTAATTTATTAACTGCATATTTTTGAAATGTGATCGTAAAAAACATAATGCATCTACTGAACCGTCATTAAGCCTGGAACATATTTTTAACACAAATTATCTGCAGTTGAAAATGCTCTTTCTGGACCCACGCTGGTTGATGGTACTGTTAATAATAAGCGATATCCTTTAAATATATACCTCGAAGTCCTTCATCTTCTAAGAACTCGGTCTCTCGTCTGACGGTTTTGGATAAATCTATTTTTTGTATTACTTTTGTGACAATTTTTTTATTTACAGTTAATTGTAATTTCTTCTCGAGAAAAAATTTTTTTCTCATCAACATCATCTTCAACAAATTCCTGTGGATAGGTTTGTGTTTGCTTTTCATAAATATTTTTGCGAAAATTTACGACGAACTTAATTATATCTGACCTTAGTTACTTTCTTTTCTTCCTTTTCGTTTTCTTTTTTAATGTCGCTATAATTATGTAAATACCTTAAAATATTTTCTAGTTTATTATGCCGTTCCTCCATACGAATTTTCAATGCACTGTATTAATTCTTCAGATAGCGGCGTGTCCTGATCTTTAAGTGATTGCAACGTAAAATTTATTGTGCATTCGCTGTTAATAAGTTTGAATTCTTTCGTCATAATGCCTCCACAGTCAGCTTTAATGGAAGCAGAGCTGATACAATTTTAGATATTAAATCGAATTCACTATGGGATAAATTAATTTGTTAATTTAAATCAATTAATGTTTTCTAATTGGATTTTTAATTTCAAAAATCGTTCCATCAGTAAGAGCAAATTGGTTCACCGTGTTTTAGAATTTAACATTAGCATAATTTCTTTTTTCATTTTAGTAAGTAGTTATTTTTGTAAAATGCATTTTTTTTTTTTTTTTTTTTTGAGGGGGGCGAAAAACGCCTGAGCTTATCGGAATTTTTATTAATAGAAGGGTAAAATAACTCCAAAATAATAAAACTTATAAGGTGTAAAATTAATATAAATCGTATAATAAAAATTTGTTTAACAAGTCAAAAACGTGAAATAAAACTCAAATCTAATATCGCAGACGAAGTCTTTAAAATATAAAAGTTAAAATAATAGAATAAACAAACTATATAAAAATTACCTATTCCGGTTGGTTGTGCAAAAGGCTCCCTTCTCGGATAATAAAATTAAAGACAGAACCAAAAAAATCAAAATTTAAAGTAACGGTTAAAAATCATCAAAAACTCTTCTAGCATAAAAATATATATGATAATGTTAAATTTTTTGCAGTAACCTGGAACTATGCAAAAACAGAAACAACCGGTTCAAAATTTCGTTATTATTGTACAAGATATCACGGATGTTTCTGGGTAGATTAAATATCTTAACAACTTTTCCGATTTTCTTAATTACAGGAAGCAACCCTTGTTAAGTTAATATTTCGTCCTCGTTACTATTACCTTCTTGATATCCAGATAAGGTACTTTCAACAATTATATTATTAGTTTCTTCATTATCACTCGCTTCGAAGTCAAAATCAGAAGTTTCTAAATCCAGAGTATTTTGGTTCTTCTGCACTTGATTTTGTCGATATAGCACACTGATTACTCCAAGTTGAATTCCACGAGAGTAGCATAATTGCTGATTTGCATCGATCAACTTCCTAACTTTTTTCATCACCGTTCCTCCATCAGTAGTTATCCAGACAATATCTTCTTTCAGAGATAATTTATGTTCCCCCAATTTTCAGTTAACTACTTCTACACATTCTGTAGCTGGCATACTTCCTGAGACATGTCTGTGTCCTGTATTCCAGATTTTCTTTTCTGAATGAATATTTATAATTAAATTACGTTTATTTTGTACACTTGTCCTTTCATAAAATCTGAGACTAAATTTTTTACCATTTAATTTTAATTCTGTTAATTATTTTTTCTGAGAATTGCGAACGCTGTAAATACAGTTTATAACAATTCTTATAGTATTAACAGAATATTTTGAAACCTCTTGCAATTAATGACTTTCTCAATTCAACTGAAGTACTAAACACTCTGAACGACAAATCATCTAATGCTGTCATTCTAGATAAAACATCATCGTAACAGTCATTTTTTCTGTTAAAAAAATCTGTAATTTGTGATGATGTCTTTGGTTTAGTAATATCATTTTTAGGTGAGTTAGAATTTGCCTCGGATTCTTTTCTTTTCAATAAATTAATGTTATGTTGTGTTTTTAAATGTGTATGTAGTCCGCTTGTACTTCCTCCAAAACCTTTAATAATCCTTGAACCTGTTTTGCATCTTCCCAGTATATTTTTTTATTATATATATAGTAAAACCAAGCCGAAGTATTATCCGCGGAGGTTTTAAGTTCTTTGAAGTTATTGTTATTCATTATGGATAAATAAAACTCAAAAAATATACGTTACAATATTTTGAACAATAAAATATAATACAAAATCTGTACTTATTTGTGAAAAAGGAACTCGCCAATTAAAAAAATATCTAAATATTTAAACATTTAAAACACTACGCATAATTTCACTACAACATTAAATGTGAGGTTAGGTATCATACACACTTCGTACTTGACTTTACGCAGACAAGAGAGGAGATCGGAACGGAAGTGAAACAGTAAATGATTAATACTGGTACTGCCACATCGATAAAAAAATACGTATTTCAAATAACAGTAAATGCCCAATGAGTTAAATTAAATCCTTTATCAAAAAAATATTTATTATTTATAGCTAATACCGAAAATACCGGTATTTTACCTTAGAAAATACCGGTTTCATGAAATTGCAAAATAACACGATATACCGGTATTCTGTATACCGGTGTACCGATATTGCAATCGCTAGTTCAAACGTTTGATTCCAAATGGTACTTGTGTATTTTGGACAAAGTCTTTTATTCAGATGAAGCGTAGTTTTATTTTCCTGGATAACAACTAAATCAGTTGAGCACGGAATTCTGGGAATTCTCACATTTATCATCAAAGAGCATTAAATTCTCAAAAAATTAAAATATTTCGTAAGAAGATCCATTGTTTTATAAAAATATTATCTGCAAATGTTATTAGAAATTATTAAAAATTACGTAGCCTTTCTTGAAATTGAAGAATGAAACTGCTGAAAAAAATGGTGCTGCAAGCCACACTGCCGATTTGACAATGACATTGTTAAGCGAAGTTTTCGATAACTGTGTAATTTCCCGTGGACCACGGCCTCTGCGGTCTCCGGATCTCTCACCACAAGATTTTTATTTATTTATAGGGTCATCTGAATACTGATTTCAAGAATGACTCGCTCATTTTGGATGAGTTGAAAGAACATATTGATCGAAATAACATCAGT
This sequence comes from Lycorma delicatula, assembly GCF_047948215.1. Classification (NCBI taxonomy): domain Eukaryota; kingdom Metazoa; phylum Arthropoda; class Insecta; order Hemiptera; family Fulgoridae; genus Lycorma; species Lycorma delicatula. The sequence goes on from NC_134462.1 coordinate 110,598,108, forward strand.
AACATTACTAACAGCAACTCTAAAGAAAATTGAACCGAACATGAAGAAACGAGTTGACCAGTGCGTCAACGTTCAAGTTAGATATTTTGAATATTTAATGGGATATGTAAGTGTAATACAAAAAATAAAAATACGGTTTGCTTAGTTTCCTGTAACGTATAATCGGATTAATTCTGTCATTAAATAAATATAATTTGTTTTACTTGTAGATTGCGTGACTTTATGAACAGTTGGAATTAAGTTTTTTTTTTTTTACTTGTAATAAGAAATACTAATAAATAACTTACTACTTTAATATCTTATTACAAAAATAGCGATTTTTATTTCAAAACATACACTTAAAAATAATAGTAAAATAAAAATATGAGATTAAAGAAATACTACGGTACGGCATATTTAACGAATTTATCATACACCACGCGCATTAGTATAATATACACTGTAAATTAATAATGACCGTTCATTGTAAACTACAGTAACAGACTATAATAATAAATTCCGCCTAAACTGACGAAAAAAATTAATATGTTTTTAAGAAAATTTCTCAACAGTTTAATTCTATTTGGTAATTATAAACACTGTACGGTCGTTACATAAACTTTAGTATTACCTCCTTACCTATATTTTCCGTGAAAAATTCCCAACACACGCGTGCGAGTGTGCACGCACAACACACACCCACCAAATAACCGTCATAATGAAAAACACAAAAATGCAAGAATTAATATTTCATTCGCTTAATTTTTCTTTCTTCATTAACTATTATAGACGTATACCTCTCGATTACAAGTTTCTTTATTATTTTTTTTCTAATTATAATAATTGAACTTATTAGTTTGTAAAAAAAAATACCTAGCGTAATCGCGATTTGAGCCCAGAACCTTCCGGATGAAAGGTTACACTCCACCACTGATTGATGATATTTTTTAAATACAATTTAATAACATCATTAATTTACTTTTTTCTTTTTTTAAATAACATATAAATTAATAAGTGAGATTTAATGGAAGGAAAAAATTTAAGAGAGTTATGCAATTCTGGCTATCGGGGACTTCGCTCTTCACAGACAGGAAAATTAAGTGAAACATTAAAGTATGTAAGTATACAAAAAAAGAGTTATGGAAAATAACAATTCTACTCTATATTTTGAGGTACGGGACCTACGGTGACATATCTCTTCGTCCCATTGATAAATTGTAACCAAGATTAAATGGCATCAATTTTTTTATTTAGAAGTCAACGTTAAAAATGTCATATTAATCGGTTAATCTAGCCTGAAGATAACAAATAAAACGATAGCTAACGAAAAAAGATTAGGTTTATTATTCTCCAGTTTTGAATGAAATTGCCCAAGTACAGAGTGTTCCGGGACGTATTCGCCGAACTTCAGGTACTGATTCAGGAAACCAAAATTTAGAAAAAACGTTCATATCGACATAGGTATTATTTTGCTTTTTTTTCATTTTGGACGCCTATTTTGTGATTTTCAACAACAACAAAAAAATTCTCAGGAACGGGTAAACCTGCTAATTAATTTTGGCAGACCTAAAACTAGAGTCTTCTACAAAATAAAAAATTGTGAAAACGTCACCTACAAAAATTTCAAAACGGTGCGCAAGCGTACTGCCGGGTGAATTGTCTGCAATTACTCGATATTTTATCAAAGGATTTTTACAAAATGATGTGTCATCTTGTTCAAAATAAAATGCTTAACAAATTTAGTAAAAAGTAAAAATTTGGTCACACAAATGATTACAAAGATATTGAAGATTAAAAAATTAAGATGGCCTCCATTTGAAATTTGTTGAAGGTGACGTTTTCAAAATTTTTTATTTTGTAGAATATGATACTAATCTTAGATTTGCCAAATTTAATTACGGTAGGTTTACTCGTTCCTGAGAAATAATTTTTTTGTTGAAAATCACAAAATGGCGTCCAGAAGGAAAACAAGACAAAATAAGACTTATTTCGATATGAACTTTTTTTCTCATTTTGGTGCCCTGAATCAGTTGGTGACCTGAAATTCGGGGAATATATCCCAGAACACTCAATAACCAACGTGACGTAATAATGTAAATGAATCGTATAATAAATACAAAAATGCAACATCCCAGAAACGATATAAAAAAGAAAAAAAGTGTTTTTTGTCCCTACTCATTTAGGGGGGGATTGAATAAAACCAAACATTATTAGAAAGTATTTTAGCTACCTAACGGGCGCATTAAATTATGTTAAAAAATGTACATATACTTTGAGTAAAATTTTAAGATAGGCACTCATCGTATTTCCTAGTATATTTTTTGATAACGATATCTGGATTTCCCTGCCTCTTTCAATAATTGTGATCAAAATTAAACGGTATTATTTTCCGATGTTCAGAAATCATAGTGACCATATTGTATCGCTCACTATAATAAATCGGTCTATTCAGTCTGGAAATATAAAGTAAAAAACAGGCCAACATGTATACGTACTTCGATCGAGGCACTTCCCTTTCGAAATTTTTCAACGCTAAAAGTGTTTTTTTTTTATCGGGTCATGAAATTTCAAGATCTGTAAAAATCTCCAACAAGTAAAATTTTATTAGATTAGTACTCTTTTCTTTACATAGGTTTACGTAAGCTACACATACTACACAGTCTTGTGCAAATTAATGTGAACAGAGGTAATTTTTAGTTATGTTTTATCAAACAAGTAGTAAAAGGATCCTTTAAAGAAGATTTTTTGGGGATGTTTCAACTACTTTGGACCTAGAACTTTAGTACCCGTCTCTGGGATGATGAATAGTGTAAATTACATCCCGTTATTAGAAAGTAGGGCTACAAAATAAAACTTCAAAAACTTTCAGATTTACTTGGAGATAAAAACGCTTTTTTTTAAACAAGATTTGGTCCTCTACCACTCATCGAAGAAAGTTAAGCTTTTCATGTCTCAAAAACGGATCCAGTGTTTGAACACTGGCCTGGAGATTCACCAGACTTGAACCCGGCTGAAAATTTGTGGGCAATCGTGAAGAAAAGACTGAAAAAAAATGGACTGCACTACGAAAGAAAAGATGATTTTTGCTGTGATAAAGATGTGATTTCACGATCAAATAATTAAAGAAATACGTAAAATACTTATATATTTAATACCTAAAAGAATTGAAATGATTATTAAAACGAGAGGACATATTAAATTCTAAAAAAACTGTACATGCAATAAATTTGATTATATTTGAAAATATACTCTTGTTCACATTAATTTGCATAAGAATGTATTAGCGCAAAATAATAGCGTATGAAAAATGCCAAATATGACCGGGATTTGAACCAAGAACTATCTGAATGAAATAATGAGACGTTTTATATATTAAATATAATTAAATGAATAATTTAAACTTTTTCAATAAAAGACAATGATGGTCCTTATAAAATACATACAACTAATCGATGTTCTAAACCCGATATAATATGTTTCCATGACAACAATACCCGATTATTCTAACCAATTAAAATCTCTCTTTAAGATCCGGTTTGTTTATAATATAAATTTACAATATGAGAATAAATTAAATTTCAGACAAAGTAATTTAATAAGTTTTAATTATATAGAAGGATTTAAAGAGCGGGTACATAAATCTACTGTTCTCTTTATTGTAGTCTATTAGATGGAAATTTAACAAGAAAACACGGATGCAATCTTATCATCTTAAGAAAAAAAAAATCGGTTACACAACTAATCGATTAATCATTTTTTTGAACGCATAAATAAGTATAAACTACACAACACATATATAGATATGATAATATACGATAATAACAATGCAGTACTAAAGATACAAAGAATAACAAATAGATAAAATTACATAACGTGGTTAAGATTGTTTATAGTGAAAATTGTTGGTACGTAATAAACCGTACAATGCGCATCTAACAGGAATCTCCTCGGGGGACAAATAATTTAAATTGATACATACGCTATATATATATGTAACCTCCTAAAGAAACAGTAGGCTGTATCCACCACTACATATACGATGTATAAAGTTTCTTTACCAAACAACATACATCGCAGACTGCTACTACGCTAAAATTACATTAGCTATTTTATTGTACTGCAGCAGTTACATTAGATAGATAATGCACTGACATGAACTGCCGGAATTGATTTTGTTTTCCTTCTCTCATTCTCTCTCCCTCTCTTCCTAAATATCTATTCAAGCCGTTTTTTTATCAACTAGCATACGTATAGCGTACATATATATGTATACATATATATACTGCCAAATGGTTATTGATTTTTCCAAACCATTGTCATCCATTAAATCCATTTATTATAATGATCGAATTAGATTTTTTTATTTAATATTATTATTATTATTATTGTTGTTGTTGTCGTCGTCGTTATAGAGTGATTTTTTATAAACTTAAAAAAATCTAATATTCCATCAGTTGTTAGCTTAACAATAAATTGCAATAAGAAATATAAAATTTAATTAAATGTGTATATCATTTCCTATTCATTTTTACCCAAATAATTTTATTAATATATATATATATAATGGTTATTTTCTACCCTATTTGAAGTACGGAAGTATTTTTGTAACGGGAAGGGGGGATCTTTTATTAGAATTTTTAAACGGAGTTAGAGGTCAAATAAATTGGCTTATTCAAAACAACTTTTGAAAATAATCATTTCCATGAAAAATTTTTAAATAAAATATCATCGGTTTCAAACTCAAAATTAATTGTCATTTTGATGCTCGATTATTATTAGCAAATGAAAATAATTTTAACTTATCATGATCGTATGCAATGAAATCTTTTTTCTTTTTCTGTTTAGCCTCCGGAATCACAGAAAGGTATTACTTCAAAGGGTGATATGTATGAATGTAGATGAGATGCAGTCTTGAACAGTCTGAGGTCGACCGTTCCTGAGACGTGTGGTTAATTGAAACCCAACCATCAAAGAAGGCAGGTATTCACAATCTAGTATAAAAATCTGTATAACATTAACTGCCTTTACTAGGACTTGAACCTTAGAAATTTCGACTTCGAAATCAGCTGATTTGTGGTGATGAGTTTATCAGTAGACAGTAGATCAGTTGGGTTATATGGAATGAGGTGTAAATGAAGGTGTTACTGAATTTTTTTTATTTATACAAATTATAAAAATGAGCTGATACTCCATTATTTATGATTAATATTATAAAATTCATACTATGTCAACCCATACTTTTGAAAAACACCTTATCTTTAGTTTTTAATCAACATGAATTCTCAAAGTTAGGAATCCATCACTTATTGTTAGTAACTCTTTTAAATTTTCGATCTTCACTGAAACCTACAATGATTTCACAGCTCGTGTGTGTGTGGGCGCGCGCGCACTCGACTGGGGATTTATGGGATTTCTTGGAATGATCGATGGCAAAATGCATTTTAAGCAAGTTATACACCGATATACGATGCACATAAGTTTTATATTACTGTACCTCCTCTCTTTTCCTGTTTAACCTCCGGATGATATGTAATGAGTGTAAATGAAGTGTAAGTCTTGTACATTCTCAGTTCGACCATTCCTGAGATGTGTGGTTAATTGAAACCCAACCACCAAAGAACACCGGTATCCACGATCTAGTATTCAAATCCGTGTAAAATTATATCTGGCTTTACTAGGATTCGAACGCTGGAACTCTCGACTTCCAAATCAGCTGATTTGGGGAGACGCGTTCACCACTAGACCAACCCGGTGAGTATATATATATATATATATATATATATACCCGGTGAGTATATATTACTGTACCTGGAAAAATGTAATTCCTTGTAACACTAAACATTTTTTTAAACAGTACTGTCCGGCGCAGCATAATAAAAACATTTTTTTCGCAATGTATATGTCCTGAAATACCCATTGTTGCGAGTAAACATGTCCGACATTATACTGTCTTGTTTAAAAGCAAAATTCGTTTATTTCGACGGGTTTAACCAGAATTCCGATAACAATTATGTAAATAGATAAGAGCTATAATAGGTTTGTCTAAAAAATAATTTTCTTACAAATAAGATTAAATTTCTATCATTGAAAATATTAATAAATAAATCATCAGGTTTTACAGAAAATCATACATAGTTAAATAATATTTTAACATAATAGTGTTATCGTAAGGACAAAGATAAATCTTGTTTTTTTTTATTTACAAATAAATTTGCTAATATGAATGCAATAAGTTCGCCGTTTTCGGAATTGGATTATTACAATAAATATCAAAGTACTGTTTGTAATGATTAAAGGGTGAGCGTTCTCGTCAAAGCTGTAACCCTTAACGCTTCAGCTGTATAATTTTGAAGGATGTTTCACAACCTTAAATGGAAGTAAATTACTTAGTAAGCAATTGCTTAGAGTAAGAAAATTGCTTGGAGCACATAAAATTAATTTTTTTCCAAAATTCGTAATAATAATATTTTTCCTTTTAAATTGAAAAACCTAAGTAATACAAGACTTGTATTAAGAAATACTTTGGTGACAAAACAATTTTCTTTAACCATTTTATTAACATTTTTTCCTTATTTGAATGAATGGAATTAGTTTTAACAATATCTTTATTACAAGAGATAAATATTAAAAATTTTAAAATATTGCTCTTTAATATAGGATAATTAAAAAGCGTTTCGCGTGACAGTATTGTATACAGTATAATTTTTTTCAAATTTATTTAAAAATATATCTATATAGCCTATGACACTCCCGGTAACGTAAGGATTCCAATACAGACTCATACATCTAAATCGGTTCAATCGTTGAGCTGCTACGGTGGAACAAGCATACATGCATACATAAATACATTACACTCCTTAATAATAATATCTTATCAGTTTCAAACACCAGTTAAATAAATTTATTTGATGGTATAAAAATTATAAATGTCAAAGTACTAAAAAATAAATTAATTAATAAATAAGAAATGTATTTAAAAAAAAACTTAAAATGATAATCAAGTTAACTAATTAGTTAAATAATTAATAAAGTGGTGAACATTTTCTAGAAAAAATCTATGATGTTTGGATAAAAATTGATCAAATAAACAAAAGTTTAATTCAAAATAAAATTTTTTAGGATGAAATGTCCAGCGATCGTATTAATATTTCATTGATAAGTAAAGAAAAATTTACTGGTTCTAGCTCGTTACCTTAAAAAAGAAAAAAGTTTCCTTGGATTTTAAATAAATTTATTAAAAAAAAACCATGCATTTTTTGAAATTTTAGAATGGCGAATCCTCTACAAAAAATACAGAGGAAAAAAATGATCATATTTTTTTTAATAACCTGGAAATTTCATACAATTTCTTCTCTTCGTATTTATTTATATCAATAAAAGGGTGTAACGTTATTCTAACTGGGTTAATCTTTTAAGTAAAAAATAGCACATTCTAATAATTATGCCTGATTAAAAAATAGATCCATTCTGTAAATTGTATTAAAACAGGTTATGCCATTCATACGTAATCGCGTACGAACAGAGAAACGGACATAAATGTAGACAATAAGCCAAAATCTAAATTTGCATTAACTTAGTACAGAAAACAAGAACACATCTTTTCGGTTTCAAAGTAATTTTAATTTTATATAGAGTGATTCACAAAGAATGTAACAAACTTCCTGGCTCGAGTGGTAGCGTATCGGCCTTTCATCCTGAGGTGCCGGGTTCGAATCTAGGTCAGGCATGGCATTTTCACACACGCTACAAATCACTCATCTCATCCTCTGGTCCCAGAGGTTAAACAAAAAAAAAAAACATCCAGGCTATGTTTTACTTAGAACATACCATTTTACTTAGAACCAAATTCTTTACAAGCTTGTTTAAAGCTTTTACATATTACCAATTTAACAAAGTTTTTTTACGCCGAACATAAAATACTGTGATTTTCGACCCCCAATTTTTTGTCTTTTACCCCTGAATTTTTGAAAAATACTAAAAATACAGTTCTGGGATTTATTTAAAAAAGTTTTTCAAATTATATTTCACGTAAAACTACCAAATTCACCCGTTAACTTTGGTCTTATGAGTAACAATCTGGCTTAATCTTATTGAAAGCGCAAAAATCAGATCGAAATCTCTGACCAGCCGACACTCGCTAACGAAGCGTTTCCGAACGTATGTTTATAAAATGGATTTTCTTCTTTATTTTCATCAATAGAATATGACCTGAAGGTTTGTTACGTTCTTCGTGAATCACCTGTATATACAGTACGTAGCGCTCGGTATGGAAACTTCCCTGGAAGATTGTACAATGAGTAATTTAGAAAATAAAGACGTTAACAAATTTAGTTATAACAATATTCTCTGTCTTTCTCTTATCGTTCAATAATAAATTATGATCTATATCTTTAATATTTTTATTACAATATTTATGCTTCACATATGTAACATTGTTATAAATTAATTAATTATATACATGACTGTTAAACACGTGTTGAGTCTCTGAAGGCTGGTACTAGACTGACTATTCCAGTGGGAGCCGGCGTAAAATAAAGCTTCCCTTTAAGCATAAGTGGAGCCGAATGAGCCGCCAGGAGCTGTGTGCAGCTGTCTGAAGGTCTTTTAAAAATGAAAACTCCTTTAAAATAAAATTTAAACTTCCTCATTTAAATAACCCTGCGTTTTAACACGCTAAAAATTACGATCCACTGTGTTCAAGGCTTTATGTACATAAAATAACGGAATTGTCTGAATTAATTTATGTCTAAAATCATTTTAAAGTTCTAATAAATACAATCGCAAAAAATTATCCAGATCGGCACAGAGGTTCATGATATTAAAACGTATACAAATGTACTGATAAATATCTTTCATTTTTAGATTTTTTCTCAAAAACTGTATTTATTTTTTTTTCATTCTTTGTTAGTAGCACATTATATTAATATAATATGACCAAAGCTGTATAATATATATTAAGTAAATGATGTACTCACAAATGTTCATGTTTACACGCAATAATACTTTCTCGCTGGCATAGACAAATACGTGCGCGCGAACACACACATATAAGTGTGTGGTATGTAACAGGAGGCTATTTCATTGTCTTTTTTCCTAGATTTTTCTCTCTCTCTCATTGAATCAAAAAATGATTCAATAAAAAAAAAAATTAAATTTTGTTAAGAATAAATATAATTGAAAACAAGTTCTGTTATCAATAAAAAAAATTCTTCTCTCTCACAACGTTATTATATTTCTCAACGGTTTAACATCCTCTAAGCCCGAAAATATTAAAATCTCTGTTAAAGTATTCTGTTCATATATGTACGAGTATATGTATAGTAGTATATTTCGTATATGTATTTTTCTTTATAATTTATCTCAGGAGTGTTTTAAGCTACAACCATTCAATTCACTGATGTAATTTTTTTATAAAAAGGCTTTATTATATTAAACTTTTGAGAAAAATCGGATGATAGGTAGAGAGATATTAAAGAATTCTATACCTTGAAAGCGTTTGGATCTTTTGAATTTTTACTTTTTCTGTCGAAAAATATGTAGAGATACACCGTAAAAAAAGTGATATATTTCGTAAAAGAAACACTACCTCCAAAAATGTCTATTTTTATTAATTTTTTTAATTATTGTCTATTCTACTTAGGGCGTCACCGGAATTATAACAGTTTTTATCTCTTATTCCGTTAATGGGTATTAAATTATAAGTACTGAATATAGGTCAATTATTATGTGTTATACAGGTTTAATACGTTGCATCCATTAAAGTAATTTTATAATTTCTTTTCCATCAAATTTATACCTTTTATACGTTTTTTTTTTATATATATAAATGGGATAATTACAGAATGGGTGTATTTTTTATTTAACTTTATTACCTATCAGGGGTAAATTATTTTATTTTTATAAGTGATTTGTGTCTAACAACAAATAGAATTATATTTTAAGAAATGTTTATATATATATGTGTGTAATAACAAGACATATCTCTTGGGTTAATCAATCAACTATACAAACTTATCAATTAAATTTACTACATTTCACTTAGAATTCTCTAAGCTTCCTCAGGTAACAATACACATCATAGAGAATAAAGTTTGTATAGTTGATTGATTAACCCAAGAGATTAATAAAGATAATATTTTTAAGTAAAATATGTCTTGTTATTATATTTAATTCTATCCAATGAAGAGGAAAATAAACTTAAATTACAATTAACTTAAATATTCTTATATATATATATATATATATATATATGTATAAGGAACACTAACCCGCCGGGTTTGTCTAATGGTTAAACTTGTCCTCGCAGAATCAGCTGATTTTTAAAGTCAACAGTTCTAAGGTTCGACTCCTTGGGGTTTTAAAGGCAGTTATTTTATATGGATTTGAATGCTAGACTGTAGATACCGGTACTCTTTTATGGTTGAGTTTCAATTAACCACACGTCTTAGGAGTTGTCGATCTGATTCTAATTCAGACTAGATGTTTCCCGGTACATTTACACTTACATAACAGCTACGTCAGGCCTGGTAAGCCGATAGCAATAATTGCATTTTCCTATATACAAACTCCCAGAGCTTGCAGTAGGTTGGATATATAAATATATATATAAATTTATATATGTAAAACTCATTAAAAATAAATATATTTGTGTTTTTGATGAATTAAAATTTTCTAAATTATTGAGAATTATTTGAAAATTCAATTCGTTTAAAAATTAATAGTCGCTTATTTTTTCTTAATAAATTTTATTAATAAAGAAAAATAAAATTATTAAAGAAGTGAAACTGAAAGGAGTGTAATTGAAGATATGTTCAGTTGGTTTACATACAACGGTATAAACTATAAAAAAAAAAAAAAAAAACTAAAATTACATACAATTCAATTAATGAATTAGAATTAATATTATTATAAATATTAATTTGGATTCGAGTGAGTCCGCTAGTTGGAAGAATCAAAAGGTGTTTTGTGAGATAAGATTGATACCGTCTTAACGTAAAAAAAGCACATTGTTGAATTTTCTAAAAGATTAAGTCAGGGCCTATAAAGGACTTCAGGTCTGTCAATAAAGAGTACCACAGCTGTTCTTTTATTCTTAATACCAAGTAGTATAATCTTCTAGAGTGAATTTGTGGTATTTTTTATTGAAAATCTTTAAGATTCTTTAAGAGCCCTTTCTTTAAATAAAAAAACAAACTATTAAGGATCCAACAAATTAATTTTATAGATAATTTTAATCTATGTTAGAAAATATATTGCTAAATTAGATATTCTAAAACTGGTCCAATCTTATAAAACTAAGAAGAAAATTATTTTCAGGCATTCTGTTCATAGAATAAGTCTTTTTGAGAAAGAAACATATTTCATAGGACATAATTCTTAAAATAATTACCTTCCAATCCGTGTAAACATTGAAATAAAAAATATTATCTACATGGTAAAATCAACCCCTATTCTACAGTGGCCTTACTCTATAGATGAAGATTTCTAATCTATGATCAAATCAATTTTATCGAACATGTACTTCGAATTATCGTTAATGTTGATGTTTCATTTGCTTTTATTATTTCGTTTGATGATTAATTCACCTGTTACGTTTATAGGTTGTGCTTAGGAAAGTGGAAATGACATTTTGTAGGTATGAGTGGCCGGGATTCAAACCTTACTGATGAAAGTCTGAGACGCTATCACTCCGCCACGAAATAAATAACATGACATACAAAATCTGTCTGTCACTTTATTATATGTATTGTAAATTAGTTCTATTGCACGAATAATCTATTATTTACTGGCAAATCTAAATTTTATGATTACCTGCCATATGTTATATAAATTAAGCTCCAATTTTTACAGCTGCATTTTGGGACGTTAAAGTAATTAAATGAATGATTAAATCATCACATACCGCGGTGGGACGATGAACGCCGCGACTGTACTGCCGTAACTCGGCATCTCGAGTGGGGACCATCGTTGGAACGATGTTACGCAGTTCGGTGAACTTTGACACTGTGACGGGTTTTGCGTCGGGAATACTCCAAATGAAATATCGGGAAGCGTATTGGTGAGAGCCTGCTCCGAACGGAGTTGCAGCAGTTTGCCCGTGCTTGGACGGGTGGGCGATGGTGATAAAGTGCGCGGACTCTCAAGCCCCTGAGCTAAAACACCGAGTCCCGGCGGGGCCGTCCCTTCAAAGGTGTCTCCGTTAGAGACGAAGCACGAAGGACTGAGTCCCAGTTGCTGGGTGATGGTGGCCGGGAACAGCATAGCCGGGTCTAGCATTTCCCTCGAACTGGAACTGTCTTCATGCTTAATTGGGAATCTGGTTCCGGGGGGCAGGGTTAAAAAAAAAATAAAAAAATAATCACCACACAGGTTGATGATCCCTAATTTTTCATTCTTAAAATTTTTTTAAAGATTGTGTTGATATGTATTAATGCTATTTTTTTATTTTTTTTTTTTTTAGAATAGAATAAAATTTTTTAACATTCATTATATTATGAACTAACTGGTTTAGATTTTTATTCTACCGAGTCTTATATTTTATTCAATTATTCTAAAATTTAATGATAAAATATTTTGTAATATTAATTAAAAAATAATATTCTTACTTTATTCCCCAAATGTTTATTTTTAATCTATACAATAAATTACTAATTCCATTATTGATAATTTAAAAAAAATAAATAAATAAAAACATATCCGGGTTTTGATAAATTGTTAATCAAACTCAGATTTAAATCCATGGAGCAGTAAGTAATATTCCAAAATATTCCTTATTAATTATTTAATAAAAAAATTATATCTTATTGTTTTTTACCAAAATTGAGTCTATTTTAACAGTTGGTTTCTCGATTATCGACCATTTTTTCAAAAATAGTTGTCTCAGTCAGGAATTTTTAAAATGAAACATAAAATGTTTTAACTTATAATTTAAATAAAAAATATTATTCCAGTAAAAAAAAAAGTAAGTCAAGTAGTCTACCTTATTACATTATTTTACTGTATTTAAAATGTAGTCAAAAAAAAATTGTGTAAAGTAATCAAAAAGAGATAATTTTCTTTTATTTTTTGACAAAAAAAATATTCCGTAATAAAATGAAAAATTTCATAGATTAATAGAAAACTGATTGGGGATTAGGTTAAAACAACTACGATTTTTTAACTAATTAAGAAGTAAGTTATTCAGCCTCAAATGTGTCGGTAAATATATATATATATATATAACTCCAAGTGCAAAATATCTGAACTAGAAATCAACACATAGAATTTTATTTTAGGAAATTACTTATTTTCTTACACGACATAAGAAAGTATTATAATCTAAAAATTTTTCAAACTAAAATTGTATAATTATTATTATTATTTCATAATCATTATTGTCATATTTCTTAACATCTAGAAAAATGAAATTTATAGGTTAAAAATGCTTCGGTTTTAACCTTTCTCGAACAGATTGACGTAAAAGACTCGCGATTAGTCTTTAAACAATTATTTTGCAAAATATTTAAATAATTTTAACAATATGCCAAAAACGTTTATAAAAGCAATCATTTAATCGGTATTAAAAGTAAAATAACTATAACAGGAGACTGCTAATTAAACTGGAGAGATGCCTTTTTGAACCATGAAGCTACAAACACTTTCCCATTAAGCTGTCGAAAAAGATTTTTTAATAAATTTTACTATGTATAAATTAACTTTAATTCCTCTTTAAATTTAATATTATAAACAAGGTTTCCGTATAAAATACCTACCTATAACTTATTTAACGATTCTGCTTTTATCTTTTATTATAGATTTTAATATCTTTTTTAAAGAAAACATATTTAATAATAAATATTTTTAATTTGAAGCTAAAAAATAAATCATAATTTATTTACTAATAAAATATAAATTAATTAAAAATTTAGTAAAAATAAATAAGTAGTAATGAATAAATAAATAAATCATATTACTTGCGATGGGGATAATACTGTTGCCAATTAGCTTGATATAACGAAGCGAATACAACACCATTTCCACTTCTTGAATAATCTTCATTAATATTCATAATTAATAATAAAAATAATACTATAAATACAATATTATATCTTCTATAATTATTATAATAATTATAATAATAGTTATTAGTACTTTGCGACATTTTATAATTTATAAATGTCCAATTTATTCAATCGCGTAAACGAAACTTAGAATTTTAAGTTGTTTTTATTTTATTACTAGAGAACGTGTCACACTACACCGCAATATGATAGAAGACTAAATAAAAGTGTAACCCGTGTTCCATTAGATAGGCTGCGTTAGATGGAATCGGTTTGGTGTGGCGGTCTAATGACAATGAGACTAGTTCACTTGTCCAACCCCCACCTGTCTGAACTGTCAAACTTTGTTTATACCATCTACATAAATATCTGTTCGAAAACTGAAATTTTTGAAAGTTTAAATACTTAATTTAAAATTATTATACAAAGATTGTTATCCCCCTTTATGGTGGAATGGTCGGTAGCCGTTTTTTTATTTAATTTGGAGGACCCGGATTCGAATTCCCATCACGCATGATATATTTTTTTACGTTACCACACAATATACTCTATCAGGTTGATGAGGATAATCGATCGATAAAAATCTCGTCAAATTCAACCCACCTAATTATAAAAAAAATTTTTTTTAACATTTTTCATCTATTTATAACTTAGAAACTTCTCTCACAAGCATATTAAGCATATGAAAATTCAGCATATGGAGCATACCGGCTCATCATTTGAAAAGTTACCACATTTATTATTTAACACCTATCAATCCCATCATATTTCTGTTTGCAGGCATGCATACCATTCTCGGGAGGAACCTTTTTAAAATTATTTTCAAAGGGGTGAAACGCACCCTCTCCGCTACACCTACATCTAACACAAAAATCTTAAATGGCAATAGTAACATTTAATTACATTAATTGACAACCCGAAAAGAAATAATGAATTTTGGTGAAAACAAAATTAAAATCCGTCCACCCCTTCGCTCGGTAGGTGCGTAAAACCATTTGGAGTAGTACTTTTTTTTAAATTTCAGTCCAACAAAAATAAGTATAAAATTATGTGATATTACTTCTTAAAGCATTTGAAATAATTAATCATAATCTGTGGATTAAAACTGGAAAATTATTTTTTAAATTACCAACACAAAATTTTGTTCTTAAATGTTTTCTAAATTTTCAAGGAGTGAAAACTTATTTTTTTAAAATAAGACGATGTAGCTTGTTGACCAGTCATTGGAAGACCCTTTGAATTAGAAGTAATTTGGTACAAATAAATTAAAAATTGGTTCACTGGTATTAAGATTATGATAAAATGTTTTTTTTTTGTTATGTTGGGATAACCCAACATAACCTAAAAAAATCGTCCATTCTTCTTAAAAATATTGGTTTTAGCTTTCTCCAGCATTGAAAAGATGTACCCGTAACAGCAGCATTATAACATCAGTTAAACATGAAAAACCAATAATAAGGTATCTAATGACTATGCTGTTTTCAGGCAAGTAAATCTGGTTTAGGATATTTTTTATTCTGAAAATGGTTATGCTATTTTCAGGAATGTTTGTTGTTCGATATCGGGGTTTTGTCTAAAAATTTGATTATTACAATTAGTTTAAATATTCAAATTAAAAACTGCTGATCTAATTAAAATGAAAGGTAAAGTTAACTATATAAAAAAATTAAAAGTGAAATTTGAAGTTGAGATCTCAAAAGTATTCCTGAGAATGGCATCCCTTTCTCAGAATAAACCTTTTATTTAGTATTTGCTCATTTATTTTACATTATATAAAAAATATCATAAGATCAAAGTAATTAAATATAATGCAAATAAATACTGCAACAATATTTGTCATATCTCATTCACACAAGTTTCTCATGTTTTTTAACATCTCATTTACCTCTCCTGATGAAAAATGTTTTTTTTAATACCTTTTGCTTACTTTGGGGAAGGTGTTACTAGCAAAAAATCAATGCTGTACAATTTTGAATTCTCTAGTGAGTAGTGGAAGTGTTTTCATAAAAGGAAGTAAACTAAGTGTTTACTTTACATTTTCTTTCACAGTCTTTCATCATAGAAACATGAAACAAATTTGATTGGTGCCTCTTGTTTGATAAACCTCCTGTTCTTAGAATTTTCAATGTATCCAGTATTCTAATGGACATTTTGTGCTGGTTTGCAATTAAATATTCAGTTCAGTGAAGAAGTCTTTTCCCTAGCAAGTGTGGAACTAAGTTTTGGTACTGTTTTCACTAGTTGGGTAAATCATTATAGAATGGTTTTTTAAATTTTTGATAAAAAAATATAATAGGGCTATCATGAAATTAAGGAACATTTGATTAATTTTTGAATCATGAATAATTGATGTTATTTTTTTATTCCTTTCTGTTCTATGCCACCTTTTAACCTCAACATATTTACTACTTTGCATCCTCAATTTTTGTTTCATCTATTTCAATTTTCATCTTTCTCTAGTTTTAATCTGTTACAAAGCTTTTTCTTACCAAATTGACTAAATTTTTTTTAGCCTCTGGGACCACTGTTAGCTATTGCTTAAGAGGATGAGATGAAATGACAATTTTGTATCATGGAAAAATGTCATGCTTAACTGGGATTCAAACCCGGGCCCTCCAGATGAAAGGGTGAGATGCTACCGCTTGCACCATGGAGGCTGGAAAATTAGCTATATCTAGATTTCTTAATGCCAACCAGTTTTATTTGTCTTTTTACAAGATTATATTATAAAGTTCTTTGCTGTCCTGTTTATTTTAAAACCTTTTCATATTTCATCAATTCAGTTACTTCAATACTTCAATAACTCTAATATGTTCCTGTAATGCCATATCTTGTCTTAAACATCTCCATTTTTATCCTTTCTGCTTTTTATATTTTTTCACTACCATAATATGTTTATGATTTTTAAATCCATTTTTATATTACCTGACTTCTTTTTCCATGAAAGCTCTTATAGCTTGCCTCACTTCATCTTTTTTTCTAATTGTTCTTAATATTTAAATCTTCACTTCTGCTTTCTAATACATTCTATCATCTTTGTTTTCCTGTTGTTATTTTCAAACTGAATTCCCCTCTATCAATTAATCCATACCATTTACAATTGTTTCCAATTTAATTTTGCTAAAAGAACATTATATCAGCAAATCTTAACATTATTATTTTCTTGAAGAGTCACTACAGTCAAAAATTGCTATTCAATTCCTATTTTTTCTTTTATTATATAATGAGAAAATTAATAGACACAAAATTCTTGGCTCATTCCTTTCTCAACCAGAGCTTGTCTTTCTACAACTTTTACTTTTATCATTACTACACAATTCTTATACAGAATGTACGTAAATTTAGTAACAATAAAATAACTAACTGAGAAATAATGGGACTAAATTTTAATTCAGTTCAATTTTGCCTAAATTTAAAAAAAATATTTCCTAAAATTATAATTTTTTTCCTTCAAAGATTAATCTTAGGGCTAAAATATTTTCCTTTGTAGATATGCTCTTGTGAAACAGCTGGGTTTCATACACATTGTACCTTGCATTCTATTTGCTTGTAAATTATCCTACTGGGGATTTTTGGTAGATGATTTTTTACTAATACTATAATGCTTTTCAGACTTATATGCTCTTGCTTTTTTTGGCATGGTGACAGTAAATAACACTTCTTTTAAAATGAATTCTTTTTAAATTTCTCCAAATTTAAAATTCTTCATACTCTTCTGTATAATCTATTGAGTCTGATATCTCCGGCCAACCTCCTTGGCAGTCGGTAGTACCTAGGCCTAAGTAGTGGCATTTCAGCCTTTCACCTGGAGGTCCTGGGTTCAAATCCCAGTCAGGCATGGCATTTTTCACACGTAAAAAAAAATGCTAGTACCTATAAAATCTCTCATCCTCATCATCTTAAGAATTTAAGAATTTCTATATTTTTTATATTACATTATGTAGATCATGTCAGAAATGGGTAGGTATGCTACTCAATAGGTAAAAAAAAAATTGCTGTCCAATCATTTACCTGGATGGAGCAAGGAAAACTATGTTAAAACCTTGACTAGTTCAGCATTAAAATGTAGTTAATATAGTATAAATACTATATTAATTAGTTATTACTATATTTAATTACTTAAATAGTATTATTTAAAAATTGATAGACAGTAATATTGTTTCTGTAAAAAAAAAATCATTTAATTATATTTTAAATAAATTCGTGGGAAGAATTTTTAAATCATTCGATTGATAATTAAAACTGACAACAGAAGTTTTTTCACAAGAGGTACTGAGTTACACAAAAGCAATTCTGTCATCTGGTTTGATAGAATATATTATTAATTTTTAAGAGTAAGTGATTATTATTTTTAGCAAAGATTGAACATTCATAGATATAACATACAATATGTTAAAATTTTTATTTACTAAATATCTGTTTATGTGATTCATTCTTATAGGCACCGAACAATGATCTGGCAACCCATTTTTGTATCTTTAACACTCATTTTGACTTTTTGAAGGAGCCCCAAGAGATGATATTGTATGTTAGATGAGAATATACTTAAGCTTTATAAATATATTATTTTGAATATAAGCATTGTGCTTTATTAAGCACAATAAAATAAAAATCTAATAAATAGTTTTTAACTGCTAACATAGAATTTTTAAGTCATTTTAAACAATTACCTTCAGATATAAATACAATTGTGTCAGCAGCAAAAAGTGTAGAATTGAATGGTTCAAGATTTTGAAGCAGATCATTTACAAATAATAAGAAAAACAAGGAATTAAGACGCTTCCCTTTGTCATTGTGCATTCTATATCTTGAAGTGGAGAACCTAAATTTTTCATGTGTATTCTTAACAAAAGTTGAAATTTCAACCAGTTACTGGCTGTTTATGGTTTATAAAGAACATGACTGCAATCAATTAAAATCAGCTCATCTGATTTTATAATAGACATTTTTTTATCAATAAGAAATGTTTGGATTAAATTGAAAAGTTTGCTGAGATTTAAAATGGAAACTTTTTGTTAATCCATTTATTTTAATATATCTTTTGTTATAGTTTTTCTAGTATAACTGTTACTCTTCTCTGTCCAGTCATCTATTTGTTACCTTTTACACTTCATCAAAGTAAATTGTAGTCACAATTAGTAACTGCTCCTGGATACCTTTTGTAATCCATAATTTGGTTTCAAATTCTGTATCTATCTGTAATTTAATTCATCTGATACTTTTCTGTATTCCCATGACTATTATCTGTGGTGATTTTTGAAATAAATAATTTACATTATTTAGTGTAAAATTCTTGAAAGTTAAGTTCCTCTTTCATTTCTCTAACCTAATCCATATTCTGATTATTTCCTCTTCTTGTCCTTATACTAATATAGTATTCTACGTTTCTTGATGCCGTCTAATTTTTTCTTCTTTTATATATTTGATTAAACATCTATCTCTTCATATATCCTTATGCTTCATATTTTTCTGGGAGCTTGGCATACAGAACTTGGCATTCTTGACCTAGAATTGGACTTCAAATCTATTGGACTAATCTACAAATTCTGATGATTAAAATTCTCTCATAACACACTGCTTGTAATTACATACTTTTTTGTCCATATTTTGATTCATTAATATTACTACACTTGCATTTTACTTAGTATTATTATTCTGAGATTCCCCATAAAAAAAACAGTTCATTTTGCCTAACCTCAATAATTCATAATGCATCTAGCCCTAATTTAACTATATCTATTTTAATCTTGCTTATGTTTATGATTTTATCGTTCTATATTCTGGCTTAATGAATGAAGGAATGAAGAAAAGTATTATCATAGAAAATTCAGCTGTATTATTCCATTTCTAAGCAGTACAACTGAAATCTAAAATACATTTGTTTTACCAATTTATTTAATAATTAGTTTCCCTGGTTTAATAGCAAGGAATGTAATGTTACTTTTAGATTGATTTAAATATATATGTGTAGCATCATAACTGTAATACCAGAAGGAGACCTGTTATGAGTCACGTATCACTACTAAAAATGCTGAAACCATTTCTAAGAACAACAAATATCACATCCCAGCTTTATTTGGAAAATGGGGGGTGTTCAGGAATGATATAGGAGTATTTAATACATCATGAATGTGTGAAGTACAACCATGAGCCATAATAATTTCATTTTGGCAGGAAATCAACAGAAAAGTTAGCTCATTTGTTATGTATGTGATGAAGCAGAAAAGTAAAAGCTTCACCATTAGAATATCCGTGGCAATCACTTCACCTGAAAAATCTCCATGAATTTTACAATGGATGTTATATGAATTAGGTGAAATGATAATAATAATGTTTTACTTTATCATTAAAGGCTAAAATTTTAAGCTTTCTGGTAACGCTGGAAAAATTTAGCGACATTTTTTTCAGATTTTTATGTCATTTTTATTTATGTATCCAAAACGTAACATAAAGAAAAAAAATGCTTATTAAAAAATTTAATAAGCATTGGTAACATTAGTTTTATAAGTAGAAGACTTCATTAATATAAATTCAAATTAAGGGTTGAAGAAAATTAAATACTGTAAAAAAAAAAAAAAACAAAAGAAAACCACTAATTTAATTTAATATTTAACAAATATTTATGTTACAGTAGGGATTCATTGCTCAGTTTTTACATTTTAAAATTAAAAAAGCTCAGTAAATATTACATGTTATGTGGTTTAGTTTTTATAATTAATTTATGAAAAGGAAAATTATGCGTTAATTTATAACGTAAAATGGCTTTACCACAAGCTAAATTACAGCAGTACCACCTGGATACATACCCTCAAATGGTCAACAGTACAACATATTAAGGTCAACTGAAAATTTATAATTTACTATATAATATGTAATTACTTTACACAGATTTAAATTATGTTATAGAAATTTCCATTTTATTCAAATTTTAAATAAAACATGTAGAAAAACGTAGTTTATTTATAATATATTAAAATTGCACTTACTCTTATTAATTGCTAAAACTATTATTAATAAAAATCCTATCCAACATTTTTATGAAAGAGGGAGGAACTTTATTGATTTCTGTTAAAATTACATGTACACCATTCTTATCATATTTTTAAATAAAAATCAATAATATTGTTTATACGTGAAATAACTATATATTTTATAAAAGTACAGAGTGATTTTTTAGTCCTGTTACCCAATTTTAAATGTAATTTAAGAAAGGGAAATTTAGGTGGAATAAAAAAATGTATTTGTAACTTATAAAAGAGATTTAATAAATAACTATTACTTATATAATTGTTAAAGAATATGCTTAAAATGCCCACCCCTTGCGGTTATACACGCACGGACTCTTTTCAGCATATTAGCAGAAACATTTTTAAGAGTCGCATTGGTGATATTCGTGATTAAGTCTGTAATATTGACTTTTAAGTTCATCAATAGTGTGAGGATTGTTTTTGAAGGCCTCAGACAATATAGCCCCACAAAAAGTAGTCAGGAGATGTGAGGTCTGGGGACCTTGGAGGCCATAAGCCCTTGCTTATTATTCGATCATCAAAGAACTCTTGCAGAAAATCCACGGTTTCTCGAGACGTGTGGCATGTAGTGCCGTCTTGCTGAAACCAGCAATACCGTTCTTGAGGTTCCAGGAGGGACACAAATTGGCGCACAGTATTCCTGTGTACTTCACCATTTACTATCTGTTCGAAGAATATGGGTCCGACTATACGATGGGTTTGTCTATTGGTAAACTGGTCACCGCAAATCAGCTGATTTCGAAGTGGAGAGATTTAAGGTTTAGAGCATAGTAAAGGCAGTTACTTTAATACGGATTTGAATACTAGATCGTGGATACCCGTGTTCCTTAGTGGTTGGGTTTCAATTAACCGCACATCTCAGGAATGGTCGACCTGAGACTGTACAAGAATACACTTTATTCATATTCATACATAACATCCTCATGTATGTTCTGCAGTGGTTCTGGAGGGTAAGCAGAAAAAAACGGGAAAGTAAAATGGTTTTTTGTCTCCACCTCATTATAGAGATTTGAATAAGACTAAATACTAACAGAGAGTATGTAAGCTGTCTAAGGGGCATTAAATTATGTTAAAAACATTTACCTACTCTTTGTGTAGACGTTTGAAATAAAGAACGCGTCTTCCCAAATCAGCTGATTTGGAAGTCGAGAGTTCCAGCGTTCAAGTCGTAGTAAAGCCAGATATTTTTACACGGATTTGAATACTAGTTCGTGGATACCGGTGTTCTTTGGTGGTTGGGTTTCAATTAACCACACATCTCAGGAGTGGTCGAACTGAGAATGTACAAGACTACACTTCATTTACACTCATACGTATCATCCTCATTCATCCTCTGAAGAATTATCTTAACGGTAGTTACCAGAGGCTAAACAGGATAAAGAGAGAGTAGGTCAATATCTATCTTCCTCCAATTGACCAATTGTAAACAAAATGAAATTTTTTTAAAATGACTTCACTGTTCCATGTTTAGAAATCATCCTACTAAATTTTATTCAAATCGGTTCATCTAGGCTGGAGATGTTTCAATGCTAAAATTATGTTTTTTTGTTAAACGTCATTATATGAAAAAAAACCCAATACCAGTATAAAAAATTTGATCCGATTAGAATAATTTTATTTATATAGTACAATAACGTATTTACTCGGCGTTGCCTCGGGGTCATAATTTCTTCAAAGGCTTATCCATTTCTTTTTTATAAAAAATAACTTTCCGCAACAAACATAAATACACTCTGCATTTCTTCTCGTTGAATTTAACCTTTCAAATCTAACCTTTATATTGTCTTACTGTTGTAAGGCAATAAAAAAGGCCATACTGTTTGAATGAAAACGCGAGGAGTTTGAAGAAATAACATGTATTTTAAACTTTCATACAGTATACAGAACAATAATTAATGCAACTACATAAATATACACAACTTAATTTAATTTTTAATTTGATTGAATTTTAATTTTTTAAATTTAATTAATTGATTCTGTAAGGATTTTGATTAATTAATCCACGGTGTGCTAGCTTGGATCCGCATTTCTTAAAGACGTTCACGTTGATCCTCATATTCAGTGGTCTTCGATGTCCGTTGCATCTCAACCCCGTAGGGGGAAGATCACAAGGTGACGTTGCGGTCGCCACACCACCCCTTCCGTTCCAGGCTTTACTGGAGGTCGTCTGTAGACCCTCTAACTGATTACACCTCACAGTCATCAGCCAGGCCTCGGTCGGGATGCCACCGATGTAAATGCCTCGGCAGACATTTGCATCAGTAAAATACAAATCAAATTTCGCCTTCACGTAGGCTTCAAACGGATATCTTCACATCCAACCTAACATGATTCCCTCAAACTAACTGACCGAAACCGCGGAAGCGCGAACCCCGTGCCTTGTCCAGATTTGACAGCACCGTTCGTGACTGTGAATGTCTCAGTAAACGAACGAGTTGAAAGTTAAATCAGTGCTACACTCATACCAATCAAGATGATGGCATACGCAACGTAGAAATTCAGACCTACACCTAAATAAGTCGATCAATTTAGGTAACTTAAGAAGGGGAATGTAACCTCATTCCGGTCCGCGCAGGAGCCGGGGCAAACCCCGTACCTCTACCCGGTCTCATCATGGTGTCTCGCGTAGCATTACCAAGTCACGATCAGAACCGCCACCGGCGAAGGGAAGCCACGACCCCGATCGCACGGGTTACCACATCCCGGAGGCGCGGCCACCCCCACCAGCGGGAGCTCCAAAGCGAATCACAAACAACACCAATATAACCGTGGCACGATGCCAATGCGCCTACATCCAACCAATCCAGTGCCTGAGCCGGAACCCTAGCCACCCGGGATCTTACCACGATCGAGTACCTCGATTAAACTCCCTCTACGGACCTACACACCGCAAGGGTGCGAAAAAACTAGCCACTATAGACCATTTATCGCGAATCATCCAGTTAATACGGAGGTCCGGAAAGGAATGTATTCTCTCAAGTTCCCTAACAGTTCGTGAACTTTCGACCTCGTATCAGGAACAGACGTAGAGGACGTGGTCCACTGCATCATCAGTCCCACAATCCGGGCATTGACTCGAATCCACCAAACGACACCTAGCCAAATTCGCCCGAAACGCACCATACCCAGAGAGAAACTGTGTGATATACCGATTGGGGAGACCCATCCTATCGCACCTAAATCAGACAATATAGGAAATATACATATACCTGTGGGGGATTCGTCCCACCTGATCTGCCAAGATACAATCTCTTGCTTTCGTATATGCTAGCTATTCGATGTGCTAGCATATGCTCGCATTTTTTGAAGGCGATGGCTTCTTTATTCCTCAGATTCAGCCGCTCCCGATTTTCTGGCACGTCCTGAAGCCATTGCTCTTGTTAATCATCTGTTTCGTCTCTTCGTAAAAGCTTTCCTTTTTTCGCTTTCGGTTGAATTTGATCGATATACTTACGTTTCTTTTTAAGCGTCGTCAAATTATTACGATAAAGTTATACACTTCTCAATGATAATATTATTCGAAATTTCATTAAATACTACGATCTGAATTCACTCATTATCAAGAAACTAAGTTTCATACTTCGCACTTCGATTTTAACTTATGCACTTTTAAGTTCATATAGTGAAGAAACTGACATATTACAGCTACTTTTAAAGAATTTTCGAGATCTTCTGTATCGCAGGAATGTTCCAGAATGATCTACAAATATTTCAAAAATTCTAGATCGGTCTAAAAATGTTGTAGAAACTTTTATGAGGTTCTATAAATTTCCAAAATGTAATAATGTACAAAAATAATAGTAATAATGTAATAGTGATTTCACCCCTTACCTCTCCTGAACCGGTTACGGTAAGGATGACTAGATACTCACAGTATACGAGGTGCGACAATAAAGTAATGAGACTGATTTTTCTTTGCAAGATGTGGCAACCCTGCAGCTTGAGTAGGCAAACCATCTTTGACCTTGGTCTATAAGCTACTTCTAGTCCAAGCAGCACATTGATGCAACTGCTCAGTCGTGAGTTGTGTGGGAATAAGTGAACACGTGTTTGTATCTCTCTTCACAGAAATGAAACCGCAAAATATTGCGCAACGGTATGCCATTTCTTTTTGCGTTAAATCGGGTGAAAACGCGACGATAACTTACGGTAAGCTTCAGAAGGCTTTTGGAGAGGAGGTTATGTCAAGAGCTCAAGTTTTTCGGTGGCATAAAATTTTTAGTGAAGGCAAAACGAATGTTGAAGATGAAGACCGCAGTGGACAACTATCAACCAAACGGACAGATCTCAACTTGACCAGGGTGCGTGAAATCGTACGATCTGATCGAAGATTATCCGTGAAAATGATCGCAGAAGAACTCAACATCGATCGAGAAACGGTTCGTCTAATATTAACTGAAGATCTTGGTATGAGAAAGATTTGTGCAAAAATGGTCCCCAAAAATCTGACACAACAACAGCGAGAAACACGGAAAAATGTGGCAGACGATCTGTTAGAGCAAACGGAAATCAATCCAGATTTGTTGAACCGTGTTATCACTGATGATGAAGGTTGGTTTTTTCAATACGATCCAGAGACAAAACGCCCAAGTTCGCAATGGTGTTCAAAGGGATCACCCAGAAAAAAGCTCGCATATCAAAGTCAAAAGTGAAATGCGTGCTTGTGTGCTTCTTCGATTTCAAGGGAATTGTTTATAAAGAGTGGGTGCCTCCTGGACAAACAGTTAACCGATATTTATACAAAGAAATTTTAGAAAGACTTCGTAAACGAGTTCTTCGTGTCCGTGCCAACATTGCTGATAATTGGATTCTGCATCACGATAATGCGCCATCCCATACTGCTCTGTCAGTACAGCAATTTTTAACCTCAAAACAAATTTCTGTACTACCACAGCCACCTTATTCAGCAGATATCGCTCCGTACGACTTGAGTCAAAATGGCGGTCAAGGGACACCATTTTGAAACAACACAAGATGTCCAAAAAAGACGAGGGTCTTGGAGGATATTACAGAGGATGAGTTCCAGAAATGTTACCTTGGCAGAAGCGCTGGAATAAGTGTGTGCAATCAGAGGGGAACTACTTTGAAGGAGACAACACTAAACATGACTAAAACGGTAAGCAACATTTTTTTTTCACATCAGTCTCATTACTTTATTGTCGCACCTCGTATTTCTGCTGATTTACTAAGTAATAATTGTTCCACGTCTGGTTGAAATTGGTCCTGTGGTTTAGGAGGAGATGTGGAACAAACATGCATACCTACGACTTGTATTTATATTAAGATGGTGGTATATCCTTATATGATATAGCTGTACAGTTTAAATATATAGCCAGGAAAATAATGTTAACTATATTAATAAAATTGTTTTAAAATTTCATATAAGGGCATTCCTCTTTTTTTTGGCAAAAGTTTTTGCGCTTACTATTTTGTGCTCAATAAAATAAAAATAAAAACTTTAATTGCGAAAATTAAACATATAAAAATTGAAACAACATTTTTTTGGAAATTTTTTATGAATTTTCCCTCCTGATAACGATAAAAAATTTTTAACTGAATAATGTCGTGTAACAGTTACATAAGTTTGTTCGGTTAGTTAATTTAAGTCTTTATATTTTTATTTAGTTACACAAAAATGAAATCAAATTACATAATAATAAAAAAGAAAATTTAATGTATTGTCATATTGTAGTTAAAAATACAGAATAATGTATTACAGTATACGTTTTTTAATTTTTTTTTTTTTTTTTTTTTTTTTTTTTAATTGACCTTCATACACAAAATATAAATATTAAATATTAAAAAATAAATAAAGCAAACAAAATTAAACAAGTACATGTAATAATAATTGTTAACTTTTTATAATAATATATTTTACGGTAAATTAGTTACGGGGTTAAACCGTATCTGATATCTATTTATTTACTTCACAGCTGATCTTGTCCTTCATTTTGAGTTGAATCCGTCATCGTTTGGCCACAACGAATAAAAACTTACGACATCTAATTCTTTTTCTCATCATACAACCCCTCCTAACGAATAATACGATAATGGTACAGCACCAAGATAAACGGAATGATGAAGGTACAAATAATTAAAATTAAAAGAAAAATAATAATAATAATCGTAAAAAGGTCCTTGGAACAATAAAATTTATTAAGGTTTTATGCTAGCGATACCGGTGTATAATATAATAACAATAATAAAGGATGCTCTAAAAACTGATAACAAACAGGAAATAATTAACATAATCGGCACAACTAACAACAGTAACTATTTTTTTTTTTTTTTACTTCTTTAAAATAAATTAAGGTAGTATAATACTTCATAATAAAATGTACATAAATTATTCTGGGTAGAAATAAAATAAAAGTGAAAAAAAAAATGCGTTAAACTATAATTATTTTAACAATTATCTGATCCTTGTGGTTCAGGTATTTTTTTGTGTCCTTAACAATGAATCATATTGTCTTGGAAGGCTGAGCTAAATAGACATTTCATCCTAATGAACAACAATTACTACTAGTGTTACTACATGAAAATAGAGTTGTCTTCTTTATTGTCTCAAAAAAGCGCTTAATTTTTATATTTTATTCGGATCTGAATAAAATTTGATTAATTTTTCACGTAATATAATCTATTAGTTGCCATAACAGCGATTAAATAGCCTAACAATTAATTCCTAATAATTTCATGTCTATAAAGAATACTATCCATCCTATATCAGGGAATAATTATATCTTATATGAACAAAGAACATATTTCAACTATATCATTTATTATTCAAACAAAAGTATTATTCTAACTTTCTCGTCTTTTAAGAATGTAATAAAAATCCCTTTCGGTACGCCGGAAGGCGGAGCTAGATTTCACCGTTGGTAAGTAGGGGATAAAAAAGATTTTCACCTTAAAGTTAAGAAAAACTTTAAATTTATTCAATACGACAATGGTTGCATGTGAAAAAAGTTTCACATGTTTAGCATACGACAGTCCCATCTTCTTACAATTCCAGCAACATTTTGGTCATCCCTTGCCGTAAGAGTTAGTCATATCAGAAATTGTTTTACACAAAATTTTTAGATAATGATTAGAAGACTAAACCGATTCGATGCTGTGCTTATTAAGGAAGGTATGATTTTTTTTGTCTTCTAAACCCCATTTTTTTTTCGCTCCCTTGGCCAATGGTTGGTGATATCAATAATCTTTACTTAGATAAGTTTTAGGCCCTTATCTAAAAAATAATAGAAACTTTAAACGAATTCAATAATTTACTTAATAGAAAAGTTATAGCGATATTTTGTTTTTTTCGAAAAAGCCCTCCCATTTCCTCCCCAACGGTCCGATTTGCCCATTAAAAAACCTGACTGAAATTTTGGGTTGTTATATTTTATGTATCAATTTGAAAGTGATTGGCGCTAAATTACGGCAGTTATCGTGTCCACAAGAAAGTGAAATATATATATATATATAAAATTTTGAACTGACGGTGGTTTTGGAATGCGGAGGATGTGAAACGCGCAGATATGTCGAAATTTTCCGGAAGTCGAATCATGGTACCCATTACAATAGGTAGCTTTCTTATGAAATCTACCTAAAAAGAAAAAGTATTCAGGACACTAATGTTTTGTCTTCTAAATTAGAATGAATAAAATTAATATAGAACGAATAAAATTAAAGTAGTATCCAAAATTTACAATCATATAAAGGTTTTGTACTGCAGTTGTGAATCGAACCACATAGCGCCTTATTAGTAATATGAACTGGACTCGATGTGAAAAACTTTAGATTAATTATATTTCGATTAGGGAGTATTATTTTAAGACCTATGTATGTATTATTTATTACCTTTGCCACTGGAGTTTAAATGTTGCTCCAGGTATTCCAAGAATGGAACTTTGTAAAATAATAATTGGAATAAAACTGAATTTAAATTTAAAATAATATTACAAAAATTTTTCAAAGGTTTTAAAAACTTGCTTTATATTTTTTATTGATACTTTAATCAAATTATTGTCATACATTGCACGAGTTTAATTAGTAGGTTAATTTGGATTTCAAAAGATAACATCATATATTGGAATTTTTAATATATTTATAAAATATCAAACAATTTCCCAATCAAAGATTTACTACACAAAACAAGGAAATAATGAAGTTTTTATTTTATTTACTTAATTAAATTATTAATTAAGGAGCTGTGTCTCAAAATACTACCAAAAATCATGTGTGTGTGAATACATCTATATATGAGTGATGACGAAATGTCAAATTCGAAACCACAAAAACTCCCGTACCAAGTTTTTGTCATTTTTTTTTTATGTCAAACGGCTATCGCATTTGTCATTTGCGACCCCAAAATCCCCGCATAGCCGTTTTGCAGATTTTGCAATTTTTTACAACCGCATCTTTAATTTCCACCTTTAATTCAGCCCCGTACGGATGAATGTTTGCAAAAGTATAGGTAGAATATTGTTTTGTAACCCGACCTTGGTAATTGTGCAAAATTTCATCAACCGGCAATGTCAAGAAGTATGTTAAATTGAGGATGCAAGATTTGAGGACAAACATGAAAAAAAAACATTTTTTTAAAGAAAAGCAAGTAAAAAAAACTTTTGCAGGCGGGTCAGGAATCTCAATAGCTAGAAAGACAGCGAGTTAAATTAAAATGTAACAGAAAGTTTCGGCCTTTTATCTAAAAGCCTTTCGAATCCCGGTCAGGCTTCAAATTTTTCATATTCTACAAAATTTCGATTTCATATTCCCGTGTACAAGTTTCGAGCTTATATGGTAAATTAATCATAAAAAAATCACTCCCATCGTAACTTCATGGTGTAAAGATATCTCGAGAGTACTTCACTCATAAAAATCATAACATTCCTCAAATGTCTTCTACCCGATCGGATGAAAGGATCAGAGAAACACAAATTAAGTCTGTGATTTTACGTCTAATGATGGCCGGTATTTTATTCATTATAATCGGTAAAACTGTTTTCAATATAAAGTTATTTAATAAAGAATATTATTCTACTACAATTTTTGTCGGTTAGCGAGTGATGAAACCCCACCGGGCTGGTCTAGTGGTGAACTCGTCATCGCAAATCAGTTGATTTCGAAAAGTCAATAGTTCTAAGGTTCAAATCCTAGTAAAGGCAGTTACGTTTATACGGATTTGAATACTAAATCGTGGTTATCGGTGTTCTTTGGTGGTTGGGTTTCAATTAATGGCACATGTCAGGACTTTCGACCTGGGACTGTACAAGACTACACTACATTTAAACTCATACATATCATCCTCTGAAGTAATACCTTACAGTAGTTCCAGAGGGTAAACAGAATAAGAGGTAGACGAATGATGTAATTTTTGCAGCGAACGCTATCTGTGTATTGTACTATTGAGTAAATAATTTCTAAGATGTTTGTTATTTTTATGATTAAGTTTGTTTTTTTAATCCTTGTGTTCCATACAGAATTAAAGCAAAGCGGTTTTTGATTCAATAGCTTATTTAATGTAAATTTGTCTGTTTGATTGACAAAATTATACATGATAACATAATTTGTATTAATGAGACATTAAGGGTCAACTTACTGTAATTAGGAATAGCAATTAATATTATTGAAATTTTTACATGTCTGATATCTTTTCACTCAAATTATTTACGATTTGGATTTGGAGAGACATGGGTGCTAAAAAACTACACAGGAAGTGTAGGGGGTCTCTAATGGGTTGCTTACTAATATAATATAAAATAAAGATCCGACCGGCAGCTCGACCTGCCATGCTGGACATACTGCTGGTAGATGGGAAGGACAGTTAGAATAGAAAGGACACCCCCTACGCTGTTCTATGCTTAATTTCGGGTTCGTATGGGTAGGGGGGGGGGGGTAAACATCTCCGACGAAATATGGCAGTGTTTCTTTGAAGAGTAGTTTTGAAGGATGGAAAAGTGTATAATGTGTAGTGGAAATTATTTTGAAAAATTATAAAAAATAAAGAAAACAAAGCCATATTGCAAAACTTTCCTAAATTTCGTTGTGTGTGTGTGAAATGTGATAAATTTTACATATATATATATATATATATATATATATATATATAAAAAAATATATATAAAATATATATAAAATATATAAAAAAATATATATATATATATATATATATATATATATATATATATATATATATATAGAGAGAGAGAGAGAGAGAGAGAGAGAGAGCAAAATTTATCACATTTTATCGTTTAAGTTTAAAGGGATAGTTAATAATCAATCGTTGATTAAAAAAAAAAACAAAGGTTAAAATTTTCATTTATTTTTAAATGTTGTTAAAAGAGAAATCGTAAATCTTACTGAGACATTTTTCTACTTAATTTTCATTCCTTTTAGAAAAAACAACATTGAATAGCGTTGCTGTATAATCCTGTGACAAGAAACGAATTATAAAAATACGAATAATAAAAACAGTCAATTTATTTAACAGAGCAATTCTTAGAAGTGGCAATCATTAATAACGGTGTTGTTGATAAATGAAGTAAATGTTTTAAAATAATCTGAAAAAGTCTTATAGTTAATTCTAACTCGATCAGAACTGTCACCTATGTGAAATTCAACTTAACCACATCACACAACATCTATCTACTCTGTCGTAGAGTATAATATTAATTGTTCTGTATAATACACACTAGTGCAGCCACAAATCTTACGGACTGGTGATATTTGGTTTAAAGAATGTTATATCATCATTCACTAAAGGCTATGCCTTGTCGATTTAGCCCCATCTCTGCCTTGTCACTCCCATCTCAGCTTCTCTCTTCAAGTCATTAGGGCGTTTCATAATGTTCTTCGGAGTTTTGAAAATTCATTGACAAAAAACTATTTCACTCATAAGAATAAAACAAGTACTATACGAAAGAGTACTTCAAATAGTTATTTTTCACATATACTAGGCAGTTAGTAAACCAATTGCTCGCTAGGCGTCGACAGTAGAGAAAATGGCTGCCACGGGAAGCGAGAAGTCGTTTTATGTGTTAGAATTTCACTTGTCAAAGTTAGTAATTTCTGTGCAACGTGCGTTTCGGTTGAAATTTCATAAAGGAGCCATCAAGTGACAATTCAATTCGTGCACGGATAAACAATTCAGTGAAACTGGTTGCTTGTGCAAGCGAAAATCAACTGGTCGTCCATCAACCTCAGAAGTCAATGTCAAACGTGTGCGTGCAAGTTTCATTCGCAGCCCGTCAAAGTCGACTGCGGCTGCAGGCAGAGAATTAGGAATTCCGAAAACAGTGTGGAGAGTTCTCCGTAAACGTTTATTATGCATACCGTACCATCTTCAATTAATCCAGCGTCTTTCTAATGGAGATAAAAAGTAGGCTCGATTTTTGTTTACAGTTACAGGAAAATATGTTGTTAGATGAAGGTTTTCTAAACAAGATAATTTTCAGCGATGAAGTTTCCATATTAGCGGCAAACTAAACCGTCATAACGTGCGAGTTTAGGGAACTGAAAACCCACACGCTTATGTGGAACACACTCGGGATTCTCCGAAAGTAAACGTTTTTTGTGAGATCTCTCGTGACGCAGTGTTTGAGGCGTTCTTTTTTATTGAAACGACAGTAACCGGCATGATATACCTGGATATGTTACAATTATGGCTTACGCCTCAGCTACTCAACGACTTCATTTTCCAGCAAGATGGTTGTCCTGCCCGTTTTCATAACGAGGTTCGACAGTACCTTAACACAACATTACCTCGGCGCCGGATAGGATGTGCGTCTGAAAAAGACCGACACATTATGTTGTGGCCCCCAAGATCACCATGTGATTTCTTTCTCTGGGGTTACGTGAAAGATAAGGTGTTTATTCCACCAATGCCGCACGATGTCGCTGAGCTAAAGGATCGCATACTCAATGCAATCAACTCTATCGAAAATGACATGTTAGAACGAGTTTGGCAAGAGCTAGACTTTTGTGTTGATGTGTGCCGTGTCGTCAAAGAAGTACATATTTAACATTTATAGATTTTAACAAAAACTGTTTGAATCCCTGCATCACTTCGTACTACTTTCATTTAGGTAAGTAAAATACTTTTTTTGTACTGAATTTTTGTAACTCCTAAGAACATTATGAAACGCTCTGTATAAACCAAGGCCCATCTCTTCTTTAACATTATTGATGATGGTTGCTCACGATCTACCTGTAGGATTTTTACCTAAAACCTCGCCCTCAAATATATCCGTCAAGAACTGGTCATGTCGTATTACATGTCCTATCAATTTCGCTCTTCTTCTTCGTATAACATTTAGCAAGGACATCCTCTCACTCCTGCTAACACTTGGTCATTTTTTTTTCCTATCCATCCAGCTTGTTCTTGTTATTTTCCTCCAAACCACAATTTTTTTTATCGGTTCATTAATTACGTAGTATAATTTAGAAAAATTTCCAATCATTATTGTAATTATCATTATTTGGTTATTTATATATCCGATAATAAAAGTGAACTGACCACCACCAGAAAAAGGTTTTTTTCTTATTCTTCCCTCTTCCCTATCATTCTAAATTTCCTAAAAATCTATTATAAAGGTTAAACAGCACTAAATGTGATTAAACCGTATAACATTGGTAACTTAGCAATAATAAGGATCTAAAATCAATATTTTTTTGTTTATTTTTGATTAAAAAACTATTATTAATTTAGCACTGAAGTTATTACATTAATTCGTTTTTCCCTTCTAAACCAGTTTGTATTATGACTGTTATACGTGCAAAGTACCTGAGGTAATCAGGATCAAACTGCATTCAGAGAGAGATAGAGAATATTTATAACACGTCATTAACTACACACAATGCCATTACCGAAACAATACGTACCATATAGCTAATTGTTATAATTGGGTTACTCAACCTATTTTGGATTTAAACTCCCCTTCATTAATAATTTATTTTTTTACCGCTAAAAAAATTTTATTTGAAATTTTCTGAACATACGGTATTTCTCAAAAATTGTGTGGCAAAATGAAAATAGAAAAAACTGAA
This sequence comes from Lycorma delicatula, assembly GCF_047948215.1. Classification (NCBI taxonomy): domain Eukaryota; kingdom Metazoa; phylum Arthropoda; class Insecta; order Hemiptera; family Fulgoridae; genus Lycorma; species Lycorma delicatula. Next base: position 110,632,186 of record NC_134462.1, read on the forward strand.
TGATTTTTGTATAATTTAAATCTGAATTCTATGTTTAAAAAAATTAAAAATGCTAACTTACTTCAAGAATGTTTTTGAACACAACAGTCACTTACTCTTTAAAAAATAATAATATCCATTTTTATCCAACCAGAAACAGAATTGTATTTTTCCGACCTCCGTGGCCGAGTCTACCGACTCGGCATTTCATGCGAAGATCCCGTGTTCGAATTCCGGCATATTATCTTTTCATACGCTACCAATTTCCACAAGGCTAATGACCATAGCTGTTGATGGCTTTCACAAAAAAAATATTGTTTTCGTGTAACTCAGTGCTTCAGAATATAAGAAAGGCCTTATTTTGTTTCTATTGCTATTTTTAATAAATTATTATCGAACCATTTAAAAACTTTTCCAAATTTTTAAATAATCTCCGGCTGTGGTAATGGGGGCTTTCCCCATTTCCGTGCTAAAGGTGATAGTAGTAAAAATGTAAGTATGCGTATGGTAAATATGAGTGTTGCGAGAGTTGTTGGTGTATGTGTGGCTGTGCGCGGGTAGTGTATTCGTGTTGGTATGTTTGTTTCAAATGTTTTTGGTGTTGTTTTGTGCTGGTTTTTTAGTTATGTGTGGGTCTGTTTTTGTGTATGTCCGTTGCTATTTGCTTTGTTGTCTGAATGTGAGTGAGCGCTTATCCCCCCTTCTGAAGTAATGCTTTATCAGCTATTCCCAGGAGGGGCGAGTCGCTAGGGGTGGAGGTCTAGTCGGTAGTGTGCAGGAATACATACACCTTTTTTACAATCTTGTGGAACCTGTTAGCGAGTCCGACACTGCTTCGACGCCTGTAGATGGGGTTCCTCCACCTCTTTAGAAAAAAAAAATAATAATAATAATAATAATTAGCTAAACACACACACACACACACACACACACACACATATATATATATATATATATATATATACACACAACTGGGTGATATTTGAAGGCAGGAAGAAATAGGGTTCTACATAGTTAAAAAAAATCTGCGTTATAGTGGGTTTTTAATTTTTGTCCACTATATTGATTTGTACCAGTAAACAACTTGAAACTCACGTCAACCACTTAGCAATCAATCTGCTTGATAACGCAGGGACGTCCGAAGGTTGAAACCTCTCCATGTGCTTGACTTAGAGGCTACGGAATAGACAGTTTGATAAATGACAACGCCAAATCTAGTGATATTATTTTTATTTATATTTATTTTTTATTTTTATTTTTCATTTATCAAAAACAAAACATTAGTTTTTTTTGTAGACTATGAAGTGTTGGCAGAAATATTTTTTTAAATGGATTTTAAGATTACTGATAACTATTATTATGATTTACTTACTGAGGAAGTCCCTTAAGAACCCCTTATCATGTGCTTCTTATCAAGCGACTTACTTATGATTCCACTTAAGGACCCGATTGTAAATATATTGGTTGTTGAAAAAAAAATTTTTTTAAAAGCAATCGATTCGTTGTGGTGCAATTATTAATTATTATCTATTATTATCAGTATTATAGCGCTGTTTAAAGTTCGTTATTGTATGCATTATAAATGTAAAATGAAATAGAATTGTTTATACAGCTCGTTTTATTGTTAACAAGATTTTCTGTCATTGCAATTTTAAATGCTTATAACTCGATTAAAATGCTTAAAAACTAATCGTTTTTGAGTTATGCGAGATACATACGTACGTACGTACAGACGTCACGCCGAAACTAATCAAAATGGATTCAGGGGAATAGTCAAAATGGATATTTCAGTTGAAATCTGGAAACCGAAATTTTTCGCGATTACATTTTCTTGTACGAAGTACAAGGAAGTAAAAGGATATTGCGTGGGTTAGTTGCATGTCCTCACAGTTTTATTTTGTCTGTTATTGGCGCAGAGCGGACTAATGGTGGTGCGCGCAGCGCACGAATGATTTCATTCGTTCAAACGTTTTATACTTTTTGATACGAACGATTTATCTAAAAGGATATTTGTGTTTTGAGGATAAAAAAGGAAAACACTGGGGTTAGAGCTGTGTTAAAAAATCATAACTCAAGAAACAGCTAAAAACGTTCAGGATGTACTTCAGGATGTACTCGTCTTTTCCTAGTTTAGATTAAATAGTATAGATTATGAAACTTCAGTTCAGATTAAACTCAAAATTTTATTCAAGATTTTCTCTATATTCACTTCGTTTTCTACTTTTTAAAATCTGCTCATAAAATTTAAAAATATGTAAGAAAAAGTTTTTTTACATTTTTAAAAGAAATATAAAAAAAAAATAATACAGATAAAAAAATTAAAATTCAAACTAGGTTACTCATCCATTATGGTATTTATTCACGTTGGTATTTTCGATAATGTTATGCTCAGAGTTAATAACCGTATATATAAACTGGCTTTTCTATCTATGTATAGTTTCAGTCTTGGTTTGTGGATAAACTATACAAAAGCCGCCATTCATCAGTTTCTTTCTCTAATCGTAATGTTATTCAGAACACTGTAGTCTGTGTAGTGAAAATTACCTGTGTTAAACCGTATGGAGTTGAAACTAATAGTACTGAATTATATTTAAATGTCCGTTATCTCCGTGAGGTTATTGTGCTAATGTACAAATCTGATGAAGATTCAAATAATGTACAAATAAAAAAATAATGTAAATTAAATAATAATGTTCAAATCTAATGTAAAAATTCGGCTCTGATGAAAAAAAACGGAAACCACCTTCTCACTATTTCAAACGGGATATATTTCTTCTTTTATAATATCTTTGCGACTGAGCTCCAATTACATTACGATGCTTTCTGGGCCCTTAAAAAAAAACGACCAGTGTTTCCATTTATGGGAGGTCAAGTGAACCGATTCTCCTGATGGCCGTTACACGCATGGAATTTTTCTGATGTCAGAAGTATGCAGGTAGTTAGTTGGATTTCCCGCGATCGGCATATAACACAGTATCTTTCTGGATATGGTGCTTTTCGAGATAGGTTTGCAAAATTTAGTTTGATTAATTCAGGCTTGCGTCAGTATCTTAGGGTCATTTTTGATGTGCGCCATGTCTCATATATCTGTCCCAGATACGAAGCTGGACGTACCAAAGTAGAGAGCTTGCGAAGATCAATTCTGGTTTTGATCTGCAAGTTAATTGGAAAACCAAAAGGGAATGGGATAGTTCGTGGTTTCCTTAGATTCTTATCCCTTCGGAGGATGACTAAGGGCGTCTGATGCTGTTATAGATCTATGGATACAATAGCAATCCGGGTGGCTAGGGACCCGTCTGGATGCTTACTTCGTCAAGATAGGCGTTTTGGCATCTAGCCCAAGTTAGCTTAGATACTTGCTATTAGAAGGAGATGGATATATAGAGAACTGTGCGATGGAGCTGTGGTGTAGGAAGGTGTAGCCATTGACATCGCTCCCGAAAGCGGACCAGAGCAGACAGAGATATGTCTTCATTACAGGCTTATTAAATTTTTGAATATGTTTCTTGAATTTTAAGTAAATCAAGAGTACTTTTGACTAAATTGAATTGTATGACAAAATTGTTATTGTAACGATTAATACTCGTTTTGTTGATATAAGAATGTATTGTTTAAAGAATTGATCAAGTGATGATCTGAGTGCACAGTCTAATTGAGGTTAGATATAGGAAGAATTTTTGTGTGAAAGTTTCAGTGTTAGAGGAAGGTTCGGGGATCGCGCTTCCGCGAATCGGTTAATTTGATAGTTGAGGGTTGTAAGTTATGGGAGGAGGTCATGGTTGGAAGAGGTCATACGAAGGCGAATAATAGGTTCTGTAAATACACTGATGGAAATGTCTGCCAAGGCATTTGCATGGTGTCATCCTGACAGAAGCCAAACTGATGACTGACTGTGTTGTCTTATCAAGTTTAGAGGTTGTAAAGGACGACCTCCGTTGGTCTAGTGATTGGGGGGGGGGGGGGGTATGGCTACCGAGATCGTCACGAGAAGGGTGTCTTCCTTTACGAGAGTCAGGATGGAGAATATATTTATTCTTTTTGTATGAGAATTGAACATCTTATTCTGTAGATATTGTACCGTGATTTTTTGAAACCAGTACTGCTGTAAGATAGATAAATTTGGTTTGATTTCTCAAATTGTAGTAGTATTTTACTTGTATACGAAGTCTAATTCTAATTTTGGTTTGTTAATATTATCCTATATCATATATATATATATATATATATATATATATATATATCTTAATAACGTACTACACGTTTTGGCAGGAATTTTTATCACCGCATAAGTCTATTTAGAAAAAAAGCAAGTAGGCATAATAGATGCCGAGTTTCAGAAAATAATATTGATGGAAGCGTGGCAAGAAAGTTGAAAAACTTATTATTGATAGGTTTAACATCATCTCACTCGTCTATTTCAAATGCCTAAAATGTTGGTAGATGTATTTCAGTCTATCAACACAGAAAGTTGATAGGTCATGGAAGAGTCGATTATCGTTAAGAAAAGATGAGTTTTGTTGATACTTCATGCACGCGTTTTATGAGGATATCAAAATGGTGCCTATCGTACAGCTTTGGTTTGTGAGCAGGAGGAAGAGTATATTGTGTGTAAATATACTCACCGGAAAAAACATAAAACTAGAAATGATGACTAATAGAAAAACATTTGAAATTGTATGGCATGATACTACAGATTAACCGCGGGAAATATAGTCTTCAGACAAGCAGTTCAACTAATGTTTGTGGCAGAACTCTTCAAGTCTACATTTTGCCGGATTATCTGATTAGAAAGGAGCACTGAACCCAATAATAATAATTAATAGGAAGTAATGGATTGTTTGTTTTATTTATATTATTGTAGGAATCAGATTGAAATCCCGTTAACGGGATTAGAACTCTCTTTGTTGGATTCATTCCAGTATTTCCTGCCTTGTGACAATGACCTTCAAGTACTTCTAATCTTTTATCGTTCCCAGGTGATAGATATGTGGAAAAGACTGAGTTTGAATACGTCTGCGAGATAGAAGCATTGTGAATTTGCTAAACTCTTATACAAAATTTTGAAACACCAGGAATTTTTCTTTCTTATTCCAGAAAACTTTCTGAAGAATTCAAGTATGTAGACAGGTGAAGGATCTAATAACTGGAAGGAATTGGAATTATCAGGAAGAATGGATCTGTTTCTTAATATATATATTTTTTTTTTGTAGTTAATCGATATTTTTTGTAGTTAAAGAAATTCCATAATAACACTTACCTTTCTTTCTTTTTCCTGTTTAGCCTCCGGTAACTACCGTTTAGATAATTCTTCAGAGGATGAATGAGGATGATATGTATGAGTGTAGTCTTGTACATTCTCAGTTCGACCATTCCTGAGATGTGTGGTTAATTGAAACCCAACCACCAAAGAACACCGGTATCCACGATCTAGTATTCAAATCCGTGTAAAAATTACTGGCTTTACTAGGACTTGAACGCTGTAACTCTCGACTTCCAAATCAGCTGATTTGGAAAGACGCGTTAACCACTAGACCAACCCGGTGGGTTATAATAATAACACTTACCTGGTTAATTTTCTTTTTACGAATTGTTGTTTATTAATCCCTGCCTAATGAATTTCAGATATCACATTTCACATTATTTTGTAGAGGGTGGTGTGTGTGTGTGTGTGTGTGTGTGTGTGTGTGTGTGTGTGTGTGTGTGTGTGTGTGTGTGTGTGTGTGTGTGTGTGTGTGTGTGTGTGTGTGTGTGTGTGTGTGTGTGTGTGTGTGTGTGTGTGTGTGTGTGTGTGTGTGTGTGTGTGTGTGTGTGTGTGTGTGTGTGTGTGTGTGTAGATTACAATTGATTAGATATATAGTTATAAAACAAGGCTTCATCTTCCATTATACGGAATTGTAGTTCAATAGTTAATAATAATATGAAATATTATTTATTTATTTATGTAGTAACAACGGGCTTGATTTGAACATTAAAAACTTGGATGAAATTCAGAGGCACTATCAGACTGCTAATTAGCAGTAAATGTAGTAATAGCATGTAGTAAATGTTCGCCAAAAATCAGCAATAAAGTAAATAAAAAAATTGTCTTTATTTTATAACTAATAACATAAACAGAATTTTTAATATTTATTTTATAAACAATAATAATAATAACGGTGCGAAATAACAGTATTATAAATTTAAAATAGCCTTCAAAATTATACTGCTGCAAACCGCTCTACATAACTGTTACAACATTACTAGATGTTACAGATTTTTTCAGGGGCCATTGCAACTAAATTTAAACTACTTAAGAATAGAGTAAATAAACCGACACATATACAGCCTACACAATGACTGTCGCCGTATGTCTGGCGACATAATAACGATCTTTCAAAGGAAAATGTCAGTAGCCTTTTTATTACATGACAAAATATCAGCAGTTATCTAAAAATACAACCCGGGCCAAACAATTTTCGTTTTTTAAATTTACATTAGGAAACATTACACAGTCACCATATAAAAATTTAAAAATTATTTTTTTACGTTTTAAAAATAAATAAATTATTTTTCTTTCGTATTTCCTGATTTCAAAGTAAAAATATATTTTCAACAATCAGACCAGAATAACTATATCCACAAACATTTTTAAAACCACTGAACCGATCTGTATTTCATTTTTAGCAAACTTATTGATTTTATCTCTAAATTTTGGCTTTTGTCTCTCTATATGTTTATGATGCGGTTACGGCTAAACCAATTTTATATTCTCGTGAAATTAATCGGAAATGAAATTTTTGTTTTTGCTATTAGAAGAAATGACATATGTGTCACAAGTTTTCATGAGATTTTCATTTGAAAGTACAAGTGGTATCTTTTTTTTCTGATTGATAAAGATGTGTAAGGGGAGGTTCCCGTCACCAATCCACTGCAGTCAACAGACTGAACATATTATGATCTTTTCTTCACTGTTAGACCAATCGAGTAGTAACAAGATACCCACCTGAAATTTTCCACTAAAGGGAGACACTCCTTCTATGAATCATGAGACCTTACCGATGGCGAGGAGGATTGAATGTTCAGTGATACAGAGTAGCTGGACCGAAAGTACAATCATATCGGAGAGGTATCTGTTGAGAGCCAGACTAAGGAATGATTTCTGAAAGAGGGCAGCAACTCTTTCAGTAGTTGTTAAGGGCGTAGGTCAGGAGGACTTAGCCATATCAACATCATTCAATTTTCTGAGTACTGCGCAGCTGAAAGCAATGGAAAACTACAGCTGTTTTTTCCTGATTGAAGAAAACACCCCAAAAAAAATATGAACGATTTTTTTTCAGAAGAACTCTATCTGAATGGTTAATAAAGTCCAGTTTGATTCTTTCTTCCATCAAGGGTGGAAGAAAAAGGATGGGACTAGCTCGGATTTCCTCGAGGAAATCCGTGCTAGTTTCAGGTGACTCTTTAATATTAAGAAGAAAAGCAATTTGTTGCAGCGTATTTATATATTTATGAAAATTATTTTTGTTAGACTTCATTATTATTTTGGCAAATATAAATAAGATATATTTTATACTAAAATATATTAAGGTTGGTTTATACAAAAAAGTTGATAAGTGCTCAAATTCTTGGTAAATATAATCTGAGGAAATTGTGGATGAGATGGATGTTGAATTCCAGAAAATAACTTACCCGGAAGGATAAGGCTTTAGATAAAATCTCTTTTTAGTATCAGTTTTTGTGTGGAAATAATCTATCACCATCCACTCCATGTGTTTATTACTGATCCTTTCTTTCCCACTGGTTTTCTTTTAGAAGCCTACTGGGTTTATTTTAACATTATGGGCACTTCTTTCATTAACTAAGTTTTGGATATTAATGTGGTTTAACTGAAAAGGCTCTGCCTATAAAAACGGACAGTTTATTCTTGTACGATGAGTTTACCAAAAATCTATTCAGGAGCTAAAATACTTATCGGGGAAAAACGAGCCTCCTAATTCTTTTTAATACGAAAAAATATTCAAGTTGATGTAATCATTAATGAAAAAAAGTGAACAGTAGAAGAAAAACTTGCAGTAAAATAAAACTCAAACTTTGATAGATTTTTAAGTGGTAACTTGTAATGAAGATTAATTTTCAACATAGTCAAAAGATTCATTCGAGAAGAAAAATTGATTCATTAAGTTCTTAGCATAGATATTTTACAATTAGTTAGGTGGAAATTAAAAAAACAAAAATGAAGAAAAACAAAAAAGGATTTTTTACACAATACAGTTTATTTAAAAAAAAAAGAATATGCTTTATACCTTCATAATTTAATTTTCAAATAATGATAATGACAATAATAATAATTCTATAATTAAAACCTAAGGTATATTTAATAAAAAAGTGCGTTTCTACAACAAAAAAAAGTCTGATTTTTAGGAGAATACATCTGTTCAAATTTATTTCTAAAAAGCCGGATATTTATTTAAAGTTAGACTTTATTCTTTTTTTTTTTTTTCAAAAAATATAACAGGCTTTGAATATAATAACTAAAAGACTGAGCAAAAAGTAAGTATATTTCTTCCTCATAATTAATTTTTCCTCTTTTGAAAACCGATATAAAATGTACAACTGAATCCAGTTTTTTCTTAGCCAACAGTAGTTCATTTGAAGTTAGTTTCAATTTTTAATAGAAAACAAGAAAAATAAACAGATATTCATAATTTCTTACTTAAACATTTAAAAAGAAATTGAAGGTAGGCATACAAAAAATAAGTTAGTTAACATTCGAAACCGAGTACAGATAACAATGAAAATTCATGATATTTAAAACGGAAACGTAGGTAAATGTACGAACTTAACGTCTGCTCATTTTAAGAGAAAAATTTTATGTCAATGAATATTTATTTTCAAAGTATGAATTAGTAAAAAAAAAATAATAATAATATTGAATAGATGAAACTTTTTTAATATCATCGTTGTTGTAATAAAATATTGACATTCGTAATGTTAAAAGTTCAACTGGAAAAGAATCGACAGTTCGAGGTCAAATATTACGATATCGATCGCTCAGTTTTATCTCCCGACGACTACTACTTGGTCGGTCTTGTTCGGTTTTAATTAAAAGCATATCCTAACTTGACAAGCGTAGGATGTAACATACTAATATAATGTAAACTGTCACGTAATGAATTTCTATTTCTATTATTATATTCATTAATAGACGTATTATAATTAAAAATAAATAATAATAAATGAAAAATCTTCCATTAGGAGAGATCAATATTATTGAGTTGAATATTTTCCAAAAACGAAGGGAGGTTAAGATTTACTATAGCATAATTCTGAAAGAAAACAGTGTTTCCCCTAGTCATTTAAATCATATTTACAGTGGTGTGCATGTGACACAACGTGCGTAAACTATTATGATATATATTTTTACGGGAAGGAGCGCGCCGATTTTTCATTCTTTATTTATTCTAGTAATAAATTTATTCAACAACCTACCACAGAATTAAAAATAATAAATAAAATAACTAAACGTTTGATTAAACTATTACTTTTGTGAACTGCAGTCATCGTGGTACATTCTATATTAGGTATGTAAAAACGCCTGTTAAATTATAACGTCAAAGAAAACCATTCTAGCACAAAAATAATGTTAATTTTTTAAAAATTAAATTAAATTTTTAAACAAGATTTTTGTTATAAATAAAACATGAGAATTTTATAACCGTCATCTTTAATTATTATAATTGTAAACTAAACCCGATTCTTAACAGAATTACTATAATTTATTCAAGAAACAACACTACAAAGGTTTTACGAAAACTGTTTATTTCAAAATTTCCCAGTCATCGTCATTTAATATTAAGCAATTTTGAAAAAAAAAATTAGATCAATTAGTTCGAAATTATTCACTAAACAAAAGATTATTTCATCAAATATTCTTTTTTATTTTGTAGACTAAATTCCTCTGGTAATTCATTCTAAGTTTTCTAAAATTTAAATGTTACGTTCCCTATAAAAACTGATTTGATGATTTTATTTTGTTATAATTGTTACAGCGTATAGATTAATTAATTGTTAAATTCGTTTAATGTTATATTAAACAAATGTAATATATTAAACTCTGAATTTTGATAGCGTAATGATATATAAAATACCGGCAACGACCGAATTCAGACAACGAAGAGAATGCCTAAAATCACCCGGCATTTGACATCGATTAGACAATGATGATATTGCCTAATGATTTTAAGGAATTTCATCATTGTCTAGGGATTGTCAATGACCGAAGGGCTATAGGGAATGTCTTTTAATAGAAATTAATCAATTAACATATGATTCACAAGGAGAGTGCTATAAATGATAATTTGGTTTTATTTAAATTAATAATAGATTAGATTTACTTAAGACTAAATTAAGTACGTTAAGCTTAGGGAGTTGGTGAGATTGGAGGTTTAGTCGGTAGGGCGCAGGCACACATATGCACTTTAACAACATCTGGCGGAACCTGTTAGCGAGCCCGAAACTTCGCCCGTAACTGGGGTTTCTCAGACTCACGCAAAAAAAAAGTTAGGCTAAACTTACGATGTGGATTTTGATAAACGTGCAATATGAAAATTTTCAGAGTAAATGTCTCGGTGTAAGTAAAATTTAGTTGAGTTTACTTAGGTTTAGGTCAACGTAAAAGTTAGGTTAGATAACTAACTATTTCGTGTACTTCGTACGATATCAACATAACCTTTTTTAATTTTTTTCTGTTTAGCCTCCAAAACCACCATAAGGTATTACTTCAGAAAATGATATGTATATATGTAAATGAATACATATATGTGTGTAGCCTTGTAGAGCCTCAGTTGACCATTTCTTAGATGTGTGGTTAATTGAAACCCGACCACCAAAGTACACCGGTATCCACGATCTAGTATTCAAATCCGTGTAAAAGTAACTGGCTTTACTAGGATTTGAACCTTAAAACTCTCGACTTCGTAATCAATCTCGATCTTAATTTTCGTAATTTGCGTTGATGAGTTGACCACTAGACAAACCCAGTGGGTCAAATATCAACATAACTTAACCAAACATAACTTGTCGCACGCTTCGCTTGCTAACTTCATCTAATTAACTTTAAATATTAAATTAGCTGTTTATTAAGTAGAGTCCAAAATTGCATACACGAAAATAATGTATATTACACATTCTGAATAACGAAATTTTTGTTGACGGTACTATGTAACTTACTAAGAACGTAACTCGAGTGAAAGGCGTTTTCGACAAGTAATTTCAATTGTAACAGATAACTTAAGTCTTAAGTAAGATATATTCCAAATTTCATCAAAATCGAAGGTGAGACTATAATTGTATATAATTATCCTTGTGGTAACTACGTATGGACATTGGTAATTGAGGTAATTATGTATTATGTGGTATTTCATATGGACATTACCTAAATCTGCTCGGAATTGTCAAAACTGCAATGATAAAATTGCCTAAAATCATCAGGTAATGTCAACAATGTCTACATTTCAGTTATTGCCGGTAACATACATAACCTGATATCTGATCAAAATATTTTCACGCGAATATTAAAGGTAAAAAAATATGAAAATACTTGATTTATAAAAATAATGCATATTCTCCCATTTCAAACAGTTTTATTTAATGCTCAGTCTTAACTTTTTATATCACTTCACCGTTTCCTTTTCTTATTTTTATCATAATGTAAAACTTTTACTTTTGTGTTTATTGGAAAACAGTATTTATTTTGTAGGACAGTGTTTTTTTTTTATACCCATCTAGAGTCTTTTCTCTTTAGAGCCCGCCGCTGGAATTTATTGATACTAGCAGAACTATAATAACCAGAACACTCTTTATTTAGATTACACATTTAAAAGAAGATTCTTTTTATGTATAATATTGATGTTGGAAAACAATTTTTTCTTATTATGTTGCCCAGGAAGAGTCGATATCCACCGTTATTTGTAAAAAATCCCTATTATGGTTGCGTTTCCATCACATTACTTCACATAAATATGAGGAGTCCAGTAACGTGCAGTTTTTTGCGCATTCACATCTATTTCATAATTTAGCAGAAGTCCGTAAAGATTTTACAGTTTACTTGTGAGCTCCCGTAATGGAGTCAACGAAATTAAGCGTACAATTCATAGTATAACGCTAAAACCGTACGCCGGTTAAGTTAGAGATGTCATCATACGCTCTTCATAAATCGGCACAATTATACTGCAGTTATACCGCACCGTCGAATGGAGGCTCATATTATATTTGTAACATGTTAACCAAATATTCAGGTACAATTTATAAAATACAATCACCTGTTTCGTCTACATTAGCCGCCGAATACGTATTCCTGTGTTCCGCCGCCGTGTTTTGTCTGGAAAAAATTATACGTGAATTTCAAAACATAATTTCTTAGGGGATCGCCTGTCACTATTTTGTTATGGATTATACAGTTTGTACATATTTTACGTAAATAGTTTTTTTAACAACAATTTGAAGCGGTCTACTATGTGCTTTTCCATAGACCAATTTCTATCCTGCATTTTTGTGTGAATTACATCGCAAACTATCGGATCTGTGTCCCGGTAACGCCAACATCAACTCATGAACCGTTCCAGCATTGACGACTTTGATAAAATACATCCTTCTGGTGTAGAATTTACACGTGTTGTTCTTTACTGCCTAAATCACGGATAAGTTGTAAGAATGATATTTTTTTAATATATTTATTTGATGAATTAATTCATCACAGAAGTTTATAGTTGTCGAATAATTTGCCGCCTTGGTTTAATAACTCGATTGGGTTTAAATTATTCTAAATATTTGTTGTTCGCTGGTTCATACAAATAAATAAAAATCTTGACTTTATTTATAAGTTGTTTTTATTGTAATCTTGAACTTGTAAATTCATATATTTAACGTTATTATATTAATTAATTACTTGTACATTCATAACAGACACAAGTTGAGTCTATGGATGAAGGAACTAAATTATTCTAGTGCAGACCCAGCTTCTATAGCGTGGATGGAGCCGAGTGAGTCACCAGGTGCTGTGTGAGCCGTACGGAGCCGAGTGAATTGTCAGGAGCTGTGTGAGTCGTATGGAGCCGAGTTAGTTGCCAGGAGTTGTGTGAGTTGTTCGAAGCCGAGTGCAGCTGTCCGAAGGACTTTTTAAAAATTAAAAGTCCTTCTTTTAAAATTCCTCATTTAAAAAGGAGTCACAAAAAATTGAGCATTTATAAAAAATATTTAAAAATTAAATAATTCAAATAAATTACCTCATTTAAATGCCCTGGGTCTTAACAAAAAAGAAGCTTGTTCATGTAAATATGGAAATGGAATTTGGAGCGTACGAAAAATTCCATGCCTGACCGGGATTCGAACCAGGAACCTCCGGATGTACAATAATTTATTTTTTACCGCAATTTTTAATTTGTGTACTCTATGTTTCATATGTGTTAAATAAGAACGGGAAAGAAAAGCAAAACTTCAGAATATCTTATCTGAATAATATAAATATTCATAAGCGTAATAATTAAATAGAACCTTTCCTCTATTAATAAAAATAATTAAGCGACATATTTTTTTAAAGAATAGATTTTAAACGTAGTATAGACATAAATAATATTATAAATAAAACGTACAATTTATTTGTAAATGTTACCGCTAGTCGTATTGACATACTAATTTCCCGTCAGATTATGCAACAAAGTTAAGAAATAAGGAGCATGATGTAGTAAATGATTATATAATTGACCTATTAACCTGAAGATTTGTATAATATATCCTCTAGGCCAGTACACTGACAGGAAGGTACAGGCCAGTACACTACATAAATATTACAAAATTCATGATCATAAATTAAAAGAAAAAAACACCTGAGGAAAAAATTTAATTTAGAGTAAAATTAGAAAAAAGTAAAAATCTAACAGCAGTATTAAGTATATCATAAAACGTATTTAAAAGAAAAAACTTCTAACAATAATATTTTAGAATATTTATAAAAAAATTAATTTTTAAAATATTTAAAACTTTTCTTTCAATTTCTTTTATAAACGGGGAAAATTAAGTAAAACGTAACTTAGAAAACTTAAATAATTTACAAAATAAAATAAATAAAAAAATAAAATATTTAAAAGGGTATTGAAAAAGAAACATTTTTATGTAAAAAAACTTCGAGCTGTGACAGTCATAAGCAAAATGGCGCCCATTTAATATTTTTCTCGGCTGGTTTTAAAAAGGGCCTACAGAACACTTCAAGTAGTGGTCTGATACCAAAAAAAAAAAGTAATGACATTTTCTACGTTTAATATTTTAATACTTTTTCGTTTTACGCTCCCCACTTTTTTCGCATTTTTTCACATAAAAATTACTTAATGTTTTATAATAATTTATGAATAAAACATTAGAGAAAACACACTAACATGTGCTTTATATTGGTAATTTTAAACATATTACAACATATTAGTCTAGCTTAGCGAGCGAAGCGAACGTAGGTTAATGTCAAGTGAAGCAATAGCGGAATGGAAAATCCACGCGAGAGAAGTGTGTGTGCTGATCATTTGTTAAACAGGTGGTCGAGGATTGAGTATAGAAATAGACGAGTCCTAATTTTCAAAAAGAAAGTACAACAAAGATAGAATTCTTCCAAATTGGTGGGTATTTGGAGGAATATTTGCAGAGAAATTATAAATATAATCTAACGAAACTTGACCTACGTTCGCTTCGCTCTCTAACCTTGACTAATTAACAGTAATGTTTTGATTATTTAAATAATAAATTCAGTAATTATTGCCATTATTTATTATTTCTTTCTTTTTCTTTTTTTCCTGTTTAGCCTCCGGTAACTACCGTTTAGATAATTCTTCAGAGGATGAATGAGGATGAGGGTGTAAATTGAAGTGTAAGAGTCTTGTACATTCTCAGTTCGACCGTTCCTGAGACGTGTGGTTAATTGAAACCCAACCACCAAAGAACACCGGTATCCACGATCTAGTATTCAAATCCGTGTAAAAATAACTGGCATTACTATGACTTGAACGCTGGAACACTCGACTTCCAAATCAGCTGATTTGAGAAGACGCGTTCACCACTAGACCAACCCGGTGGGTTAATTATTTATTATTTAAATAATCAAAACATTACTGTTAATTAGTCGAGGTTAACGAGCGAAGCGAGTGTAGGTTAAGTTTGGTTAGATTATATTTTTAATTATAAGCAATAATGCTTATATTTTTAATATGTAAAATATTTTAATATCGAGAATGTTTAAAATGACCGGTATAAAAAACATGTTACTGTGTTTTATCTAATGTATTATTGGGCTATAGGGTTACTAATATTTTATTGAAAAAGTACTATATTTTAAATGTTTCAGTTTAAAATTTATTTAAGATATGCTGTAAGCAACTTTTCAAACTATTGGGAAAATATGACAACAATTTTAGTTAAAAAGAGTAGTAGCTGAACATTTTTTTTTTACATCAAACTTTTTGTTTTCTAATGTTGTTTAAAATTATATGCTAAAATCCTAAGATTTAAAATCTTTAAAGCTTTAAAAAACTTTTTAGATTTTCTCAAAGAATCATGAGATTCCCGGGGTGCTTGGGGTAAAGCGGTTTCACTAAAAAAAAAAAAAAAAAAAAATAGACTGTTTTGAGGTAGTAGTTTTTGCTCAATTTTATTTTTCTGTGTTTAACGTGCGAGTAGAATTTTCGTTCAACCCAATCTCATTGAAAATGACTCAACATTATATCACCTCAACTTACAACGAAACATTCCCTCCGCATTTAGTTGTCACTAAATTTCATTGAAGCGCAACTAAATTTCATTATTGTTTGTTTAAATCATTCTCAAGAAAATAGCACCAAACTATAAAATTATAAAATAATAATTTTTTGTCATATTATTTTTTCTGGTTTTTTCAGTTAACTAGAAACAAAGCTGACAACACAGATGTAGGACTATCCAGGACTTTTTATGACGCACGGCATACACACACAACTTAATTTAATATATTTATAATTTTATTTACATATAATAATTTTTGTTTATTTGATTCAATCATTACAACTAAAGCGCGCGCGCATACCGCATTTAATTCGCGCGGGTGTGGCGGTAGTAGCGGTGACGGTCGGCACTAACTAAACTAATGTAATTTCACAATTTACAACAAATTTTGCTTCTACGGTCGGCAGACAGGTGTAGCGGCAAGGCTTAACGCAGCAAGTACCGATTCAACCGGGCGATCGAGATCAAAACCCAGCCAGACCGAGGTATTTTTTGCACTTTAAATATATTTATTCTAACACATTTATTTAATTCTACCACTCACTTGTGACGTCACAACTTTGCAGTAGTTTGGAGCATTTTTTAGGGTGGGGACGCGATTTTGTAAATAGTGTTGTGTTTTAACTGTTGCTAAATGCGTCTAAAAAATATGACCTTAATTAGGCAAAATCTTGAGATACTGAGGATGACCTTGCTCTACAACCTCATCCCTACCACGACCTTTAAGTTGAAAATTTAACGGCATCAGTGCCCCATATATAGAAATAATCTGGCAAACTTTGGTCAAAATCGATGCGGTAATTCTGGAGACATAAGGTGATTTAGAGGCCAACACCGAACACACACGTGCATATGCGAACATTAACATCCGGAAAATTTCCATCCGGTTTTTTGGGTTTCTTAGATGTCAAAAGTCACGATCCGGTGAAAAGCACATATGCCCAAATTGGACCGATTACAATACTTTCCCTTATAGAGCTAAAGCGCTATCTACACGGGAAAGTAAAAATTATTAAGATGTACAGTTAGTATATTTTAATGTATCGTTATGTACTGTATTAAAAGCTAATTAGAGCAAGAAAACAAAATTAATGTTTTGGTTAGATTTCCTATAGTAATTTTGTTAAATGAATAAAATATCTGTAAACAAATTTTACGTTTTATTTACTTATAATATTAAACTACAGCATATATTTTTGTGTTACCTAATACAATACTTTGACTTACAGAAAGTGCATTATTATGCTTTCGATGTCATAAAAATTTATGACCTCAAATAACTTACCTTCAGGATTGTAATTATCTTTTATATCTAATATCTTTTATTTATTTATTTTAATATATTATTTCATTTATTTATACTTTAATAATTAATTTGGACATTAATTAAATCTAGTTTTATTTTATATTTAAGTATTTTGTGATGCTACTTTGATCAAGATTTGCTTTGAACCATCCAGGCAAATGCTTGACATTTCGTTTTTTTATCTGCGAAGTAGATTAATAGTAAAGTAAATTAAAATTAAAGTAAAAAATTAAACGCTTTCTCTATTCCTAACATGATCTGTGTAATGTATTATTTTAAACCGATCAAAATAGAATATTAATTTACTTACTCGTTTAATAAATAAAAGCTGTCGGGAATAAAGAAACTGGATTCAAGAAAGCAGCATCCTTGTTTTTTGTTTCACGAACCACTTCATTTCACCAATCGAAAGAGAAAAGTAGTCTTGAAAATTCAGCCATTTTTTCGATTGAAATTACTTTAATTTCGTACTCGTTTAAAATGTTATTTGTTTTTATTCTTATACAATAGTAGTTAAATGTTCGAAGGAGCCAAGCAGATAAAGTCGTTCTGACTTATCAAATCCATTCTAAGTCCATTTAACGAAGCTCTCTTAGCGGCTTCATCAGCCTGTTCATTACCGTGAATGCCGAAATTACTTGGAACCCGAACAAATACCACCTTTTCCTTTATACGAGGGTAAGTCAATTATAATGTAGTTGAAAATTTTATTGCAATACAAATAGGAAACTTACATGTACAACATTTTTCATCATAGTTCCCTTGCATTTCAACGCACTTGGTCCATCGTTTCACAAGCTTCCTGATGCCCTCATAAAAGAAGGTTTTCGGTTGAGCTGCAAGCCAGGAATGCACCGCTTCTTTCACTGTTTCGTCCGAGGTAAATCTACGGCCCCTTAATGCCTCTTTGAGGAACGAAACAAGTGGTAGTCAGAAGGGACAAGATCAGGACTATATGGAAAATGAGCCAGTATTTCAAAGTTGAATTTCTGGAGTGTTTCAGCATTGCGGGGAGCAGTATGTGGACGGGCATTGTCGCGCAACAACACAACGCCTTTCGACAGCAGTCCTCGGCGTTTGCTTCGAATTGCAGGCTTCAGATTGGCAATAAGCATCTCACTGCAACGCGCACTGTTTATTGTCGTGCCCCTTTCCTCATAATGTTCCAGTACTGGGCCTTGTGAGTCCCAAAAAACCGTAAGCATCAGTTTTTCTGCAGACGGTTGGGTCTTGAATTTGTTTTTTTGCAGGGCGAATTTGGATGTTTCCATTCCGTACTCTGCCATTTACTCTCCGGCTCGTAATGACGGATGCAAGTTTAGTCACCAGTGATGATTCTGTCCAAAAAGATGTCCCGTTCGTTACCATTGCAATCCACATGTTTTTGGCAGATGTCCAAGCTCGTTTGTTTATGCGACCGTGTGAGTTGTTTTGGGACCCATCTTGCACAGACGTTATGAATCCCAAGTCTGTTGTGGATGATATCGTAGGCAGAACCGTGACTACTTTGGTTCTTCACTTCATGGTCACGGTCACTTCATCAGTAGTTACTCGTCTGTCTAAGAAAACCATGTTACGTGCACGCTCAATGTTTTCCTCATTTGTGGCGGTCGTCCGGCTCCTTCGTGCGACCATTTTTGAATTTTCAATCCATTCGTAGACATTCCGTTGCGGCAACACACTGTTCCAGTACTGTACCGAAAGTCTTCGTTGAATTTCCGCCCCTGATACACCTTCCGACCACAAAAAACGGATCGCTGAAGAACGTTGCTCTTCTTTGGTGCAAACAGAAAGCGGAGCAGCTATGATTAACGGCAGGGCAGCGATAATGGAACTAACCTAGCAGCATCAAACCTGCACAGACATAACAACAATTAAACCACGCATGCGTTATCTATGCAACGCGACAGTACTACCAACATAAACAAAGATATAACTAAATTGCGGATAATAATTGACTGACCCTCGTATTTGAAGTTAACATAATTTTCCTAATTATTGGCTTTGAGTTGCTGCAGTTTAAGCTTTGGTGCGTACGTTTAAAGTCTGTTATAATTAGAATTTTTTCTTTGTTATGTGTCCGAATATTTTCAAAAGCAGAATATATAGCGTAGCTTCATTCAGTTTATACAACAGTTCACTAGTTCACTTCAGGGAATATAATGGAGCAGTCACATCCTTCAGTGGAGATGCAACCGTCTGTGTAGACGTGTATATGATCTTTTTTGATCTGAATTATCTCGTTAAACTGGTTCCTGACTGTATTTTTATTTAAACTTTGTTTATATTTAGTTACCAACGAATATTCAATTTCCGAAAAAGTACATAGCCATGTCGGAATACATTCCCTTTTTTAGAAAATCTCGGAGCAGATAAATTTAATTCTTGTTGGTAAATATTCAGTCTTTGGCTAAATGGGGAGGCAGAGTTTTTTATCGATTCTTATTATATAAAATAAATTAATTATAAATAAAAATAAAAAAATTATTTCATATCTGGCTTGCTTCTTATAATAAATACTTCACTGTTAAATAGTAATCAGAAACTTCGTAAAAAAATTTAATAATGTGTTATCATTATTACTTCAAATAATTCAATAATATTTTGTCCCTTCTATAAGCAAAGGTTATAAAAATGACAACAAAAAAACAGTATTTTTTTAGGGTCACCAGAGAATAAAATTGAAAATATATTTTTATGTTGATGAAATTTTTATATTTCTCCCTTTTCAGATACTGAGCGAAAAAGAGAAAACAAATATTAAATAAATCTTTCTAAAATTGTGTTTTTGACTTGTATTCGCAATTTAAAAGTTTGTAGAAAACTATTACCATTTATATGATATCATCTAAAGTCAGCGTGAAGTAAAGAAAGTAATAAAAAAAAACCGCCGTCAGTAAATTTCTTTTACTACCAAAAAGTAAAATTATGGTATATTATCACTGAAAGTGAAAATATTTTTATAACCTATCATATTCATTTTTAGTTATGAGAGAATAGAAAGAAATTTAAGCAATGTTTCACATTGGTCAATCGATCGTAAAAATGTATAATCTCTATCCAGATTAATACTATTTCTACCTTTCAATTCGTATAAATTAATAACAAAAAATTAATTAAAACTTCAAATATAGATAATTTTTAAAGTTATAAATAAAAAAAATAAAAATATAAAAGATATTAAATCTATTATCTCATGTACTGAAAATATTCATTAGGTTAATTTACAAACGTGTAGTACTCATCTAAAGAAGTAGTGCAAGGTGTACCAAATGAAGACTAATTTTATTTCACAAAAATAATGTATCAAAAAAACGTTTTTTCCTTCAGTTAGACGACCGGATGAACAACAGCTTAAAACCAAACCAAACAGACTGCAGTTATTTGGTGTCGTTTTTGACGGTGCTATCTTCAAATATTTGGGGAAAATTTCCGAATACGAGTATCAAATTAAACAGTAGCATACACTATTTTTTTCGGAGAATTTCTGCCTGTCCGAAAAAATCAATAATATATAAATTACCGCACCAAGTAGGTGTAATACACGTATCTTGCCGTAAGATTCTTCACGTTTAAATGTGAAATCATGTCGTGAAACAACTGAAAAGAACAGACAAACTAAAATGTCCTAATTATTGAGACTGTCTTTTCAAAAACATTATCGATAGACAGATAGACCTAATTCTGCATCATGTTATAGAAGTTATTTTTTTCATTTATTTGAGAATGTTAATTCCGCACAACACCAAGTATTGTATAATTAAAAATTCTCACCAGATATTTGAGCGTCCATATCACGATGAGTAAATTGGTATATGTTATGCTGTTTCTGTAGTAGGGTTAATATTTTTTTATAGGTGTGTCAATACAGAAGTATACCGTACAATTTTCGAAGAATTCTACGCTCTGTTAAAATATTGTGAGAAAAGTACGGCTTCTTCCAACGTGTCACACATCAAACGATTTACTAGCTCGCGTTTACGCAGCTATTATTTATAAAACAATGAACTGTAAGCAGAGAGCAATAGCCTCCACATTTCGTAGATTTTTTCAGTTGCGATCTTTTCTTTTGGAACTTTTGAAGGATAGAGTTTATGAATCGAATCCCTACACTATTGATGAACTGAAAGCCAACATTCACAATAAATCGACGGTATTAACAACGTTTTGCGTCAGGTGACTCAATATAAGCACAAAAGTGCATCGCTGTGCAGGGCTCTCACTTATCTTATGTAAAATATATGTAAAAAAAAAAAATATATATATATATATATATATATGTAAAAAATATATCTTATGTAAAAATATGTAAACATTTGCCAATGTAAATACAGAATTTAATTTAATTTTTGAATTGTAGGAAAAAATTGTCCTTGTTGCGATCAAACTTGTTTTGTTGGTTTGAGGATAGTATTTTTGGTGTTCAAAGACTCAATAAAGTAAATGATTGACCTTCCGCTAATCGGTTAATTTGATAGTTGAAGGTTGTAAGTTACGGTAGGTGGTCGTGGTTGGAAGAGATCATACAAGGCAATAGTAAGTTGTGCAAATACACTGATGAAAATGTCTGCCGAGGCATTTGTATAGGTGGCACCCTGACAGACGCCAAACTGATAATTGTGCTGTTTTATCAAATTTAGAGGGTCTATAGGACGACATCCGGTAAAGCCCATCAATTTTAGTAACGGAGGTGGTGATGTAGCGTCCAGGATCATCACAAAGCGGGCATCTTTCCCTACGGGGTCTGGATGGTTCAGTTTTATATAGCTCACACATTATAATTTTATTATGATTTATTTATTAAACGATTTTTAGCATTAAACTGGAAATTTTTTTGAGAATTTTGGTGACTGAATATTAGTGTAAAAGCAAACTAAAAAAGTGAACGAAGAATATTTAGTTAATTACTGCGTTCATGTCGTTTTGTAATATTTATAAAAATTATCTATACTAATTTACTTTGTCTATTTATTTTTTTTAAGGATTAGGAAGCTCGCCTTTATCAGATAGACAGTTCAGTGATTAGATTTATTGTGTAGACATTGGAAAAAATGAGTTTCCAATCCGGCCCAGGAAAATCAAGAATACACTGGTTTTATGGTTATGGACCTGATAACCTCATAATAGATAATTTACTACAATTAGATTTATGATCACAAAACTGTTAATGGAGAACATAAGATTACTCATAAATAAAGGGATGAGTTGTGAGAAAGAAAATTTAATCTCTAGGAATCGCAGTACGACAAATAAACTCCCCAATGTAACCAGCGTTCATCCCACTAACAGTTGCTCAAGTGATCGGATAATTTTTTATCAAGATGGGAGCACGTTTTTATATTAATCAGCTAAAATAAATGCTGCAAAAATTCCTTTCCATTGTAGAAATTTTTTTATCTATAATTACGACGTCAACTCTTAGGTTCATTACTAAGATAATAGTAAATTGTAAAATATATTATTTATTTTTTGCTGTAGGTAAAGTTTTGAACATTAAAATTACACCGTTTAAAAACTGAATAAAAATATGATAAATAAATTTTATTGTCGATATACTAATCTCATGCGTAATAATATATTTTATATTAGTGAATATGGTATTTATATAAAAATATTAAATCAGGAATCCATTAGATTCTGTGAAATAACGGGTACGTTTTACGTAAATGTTTATTGATTAGTATTGGAAATCATTTATTTGTGGTCGTTACTGGAACTGGAAAGTAGAATTGCTAAAGATGGACGAAGCAGGAGCGATATAAAATGCCGAATAGCAGGCGAAACGAGCCTTCAGTCAGAAATATAATTTGTTTACATCAAAAATTAATTAAATCGTCAGGAAAAGATTTTTTAAAGTATATGTTTGGAGCGTAGCTTTATATACAAGTGAAATTTGGACGATCGGAGTACCTGAGAAGAAAAGATTTAGAAGCTTATGAAATGCGGTGCTATAGGAGAATGTTAAAAATCAGATGGGTGGATAAAGTGACAAATGAAGAGGTGTTGCGGAAAATTGATGAAGGAAGAAGCATTTGGAAAAATATAGTTAAAAGAAGAGACAGACTTATAGGCCACATATTAAGGCAACCTAGAATAGTGGTTTTAATATTGGAGGGTCAGGTAGAAAGGAAAAATTATGCAGGCAGGCAACGTTTGGAACATGTAAAACAGATTGTTAGGGATGTAGGATGTAGAGGGTATACCGAAATGAAACGACTAGCACTAGATAGGGAATCTTGGAAAATTGCATAACCAGTCAAATGACTGAAGACAAAAAAAATAAACTGGAACTGATGATGTTTTATATAGTAGCCGGATATCAATTTTCAAGAATGTGTTGCAGTTGTAGTAACAAAGTTGTTTTTTACCTTTTAGAGATTAGGTTAGTGAGCCCTATAGAAAGCCGTATTATAACTACTTCGTTTTCTATGATTTAACTCGGTTGAATATGGGCGCTGATTGATTTTGGAGTTACCGCACTAAGTTTTGCTCTTTCTATATTTCGTATTCCAGTCGTTCTGCCAGCTTTTTTTTACAAAATTTCTATTATAATTTATCTTACAAGGAATTAAAGAGCCGTCAGATAACATGTTCAAGGTTTTAAAGGGACAAATTCACCCACCTTCGTGATGTGAAGTATGAGAAATAATCAACCAAATTATAAATCGTTAAGTCAGATCTCCCATCGGGGTTTAATAACTTGTTTTAGTAAATGTATCTATGTTTTACCTGAATTTAAAATGTGTAATTAATCTTTAACAGTAATTTATTAACAGATTTGAAAATTTCATTAAACTTCATTATCATTGTTTCCATTATTAACATTGTTTTTATATGCAATTTCTTCGAATACCGATCAAAATTATCTATGTTTACAAACTGATCATTTTTATAAAGATTATCTATGTAAATATTGTTAATGTGTAACAAGAAATGGTTAAGTGATTCTAAAATAAAATTCTAGTATAAGTTACATTTAATTTCTTATATTACAACCTAGTTAAACTGTCAGTAATGAGATAGATATCGCTGTTATACGAGGTATTTAAATAACGTAATGAAACTAGTTTTTTTTTTGGCAGCCAAAGTGGCAAAACTGTAAAGTTACTAGTAAACATTTGGTTATATGAACAACCGATTTATATTGGATATTAATATTTTTAGTCTATTGTTGCCACGTGAAACAAACGAACTTTTCGTGAAACGAGTTTTAGTTGTGCGTTACAAAAATGAGTGGTACTAATTATGACCAACGTTGTGCAATCAAGTTTTGTATTAAAATTAGGTTAGAATGCTACTGAAACATTTCAAAAATTGAAAAGGACGTACGGAAATGACGATCTGTCACGAGCTCAAGTTTTTAGGCGGTTTAAAGCGTTTTCAGATGCCCGGGATTCAGTTCGGGATAATCCACGCTCTGGAAGACCGTTAATGTCAAAAAGTGGTGACAATATTGATCGAATCAGAGACTTGATAGGTACAACCGGCGGTTAACTGTCAGAATGATTGCAGAACAATTGAATTTGAACCGTACCACAGTCTATCAAATTTTAACAAACGAATTGGACATGAAAAAATTTTGTGCAAAATTGGTCCCAATAAACCTCACTGTTGAACAAAAAAACAACAGAGTGGAAGTGTGCCGCAGAGTGGAAGTGTGTATCTTCTAGGGCGAATTGAAACTGATCCTGATTTTCTAAAAAAATGTTATTACTGGTGATGAATCTTGGATATTTGACTATGACCCAGAAACAAAACGCCAAAATAAGGAGTGGCACACTTCAAACTCACCACGTCCCAAAAAAGTAAAAATGAGCAAATAAAATATCAAAACCATGCTAATCTGTTTCTTCGATAGTAATGGCATTGTCCATAAGGAATTTTTGCCTACAGGACAGACTGTAAATCAGTATGTTTACCGAGAAATTCTTGAACGACTGCGGAAAGGAGTTGCCCGCGTGAGACCAGCCACCCAAGACTGCATCAAGACAATGCACCTTGTCACACTTCACTTTCAATTAGTGAGTTTTTGGCAAAGAAACACATTCCTGTAGTTCCTCAACCAGCTTATTCAACTGACCTGACTCCCTGCGACATTTTCCTGTTCCCGACTTTGATAAAAACACCTCAAAGGACACCATTTTGGAACAGTAGAAAACATTTTTTAAAAAATGTAGCCGATCATCTAAAGAATATTCTGGTTTGTGAGTTCCAACACTGCTACGAAGAGTGGGAAACCGTTTGAAGCGTTGCGTGACTTCCCAAGGAAACTATTTCGAAGGTGATAGAGTCCATGTATAATTGGATTGTAAATAAAAAGTTTTTCTGAACCAGTCTCATTACTTTATTTTACAGACCTCGTACTTTATCAGTAAACTGTCTCCAATCTGATTAGTGACTAATCCATAATCAATAGAATAAATAAAATAATAGTGGCATGAATGATATAAAAAATTAAGTGACGTTATTAGAAATAAACTACAATGCTGATTCAAAAAAAAATTGTTTGGTAGTGCAAAATATCAATAAAAACATTTAAATGTATTATAACCAATGAAATAAAATATCTCCTTTGTTTTCACATTAATTTTTAGCTAATCAAGCTAAAATTGAATAATTATTAAGGAAATTTCAGCGTATAATTACTCAATAGATAGTAAAATCTTGTAATTCATACTGAAATACAAACTACATAGTTTAAATTATTGGAGGTCTAGATTTGGTATGAAATGAGTGTACTTTCATACAAGAAATAAGAGTACTGCGATATGAATTTGAAAGAAAAATTTTACTTTTAAACATATAAGGTGGATCGACACGATTCCAGAAACCGGTCGAGATTATAAGCATGCTGAAAGTTATGTAAAACGGTTGAGAGAACTGGCGTGCGTGTTTGTATAAAAACTGTGTTACAAGGATGAGAAACTAAACCGTATTAGTTGCAGTTTACACTCGGATGAAATGGAAGATTATGTTTTAATCAATGTTAAATTCGTTTATGTATAAAAATTTGCAAGAACATTTAAAAATTATATTGTAAGAAAATTCCTCAGAAGCTGGACTGTAAAAAACCAAAAAAAAAAGGCTTCTAGTTGTCATCAGCTACTTCACCCCTGACCTTTCCAACCTCTTACCAATAATGCAAGGCTTATATTCCTTATTTTTTGTTTGCATTATGGTATACCAAAATTTTCATGTTTTTGACAATGTAAAGCAAAATCTCATTTTGTGCTGATTTGTTGTTTTTTTTTGTAATTTTTGACATTAGTGTCCCACAAAATTGGCTAATTTTAGTAAAACTTTCATACCTACTTTACGATCCAACGAGGTAATATTTTATTTTCCGAAATAATTCAATATTAAAAAACTTAATTACATACAAGGTAAACTAAATCGGAAAGAGTAAGTCCTTTTTGTATACCAAACAACAACATCCAATGAAAATCTCACCCTGTTTCTAAATAATTAGTCTTTATGCCAAATTATTATTCAAGGTCACGCACCTTAATTTGTTTAATTAGTTGAAAAACCGATCAAATAACAACACGCACGCTTATTAACTCGACCGGTTTCTGGCATCCTGTCAATCAACCTTTACATATTACGCAGTATTAGATAAATGAAATTGAGTTTTATACCTAATTAAAACCCACTATTTTTTTTATTATTGTTAAAAATTTCAAATTTAAAAAAAGCTTGTAAAATAACAAAAACTACTCCTAAAACGTACCCCATTTTTACCTCTTTTCCTAAAAGCCCAAATCCTCAAACTTCCATGTTTCTCACTTCTATGTTTAGGTTTTAATAAAAATAATTAGCGTTTACGAATATATTTAAAAGCAATTTCATTTGTCATTTAATTATTAAAAAAATATGCTGTTATGTAGATCTGTGTCAACATAACAGCTATTTAAAAATGTCGGAAAAGTATTGCATAACTTTCTCAGAATTTGCCTTTTATTACAAATACGCGATAAGGTTTTAGGTAGATTTCATAAGAAAGCTACCTATTGTAATGGGTACCATGATTTGACGTCCGGAAAATTGCGACATATCTTCGCTTTTCACATCCTCCAGACCCCAAAACCATCGTCAGCTCAAAAGTTTACATATACATTTATACAAATATATATACAGAGTGATTCAGGAGGATAGGGCAATACCTTGAGAACTCATTCTAGAGGCTAAAAATAAGAAAAAGGTTCATATAAACATAGGTCCGAAAACGTTTCGTTAGCGAGTTATACAGAGTGAAAGATTTCGCCCGAGTTTCAGTTCCTCCGGGTAAATTAAGGCTTTCTGAATTTCTGGGAAGGTCAATTAAGGGACAAATTCAATTGTTTCTTATAGGTTTTGAGCTGAGAAATTGAAAAAAATAGGTTCCAGAACTGTATTTCTCTTAGTTTCTAAGATATCCCATGTAAAATAGGGATAGCCCACCAAAAATAGGACCAAAAAACATATTTTTTTTACGTTTGACGTTTGATTTTTAAATTTGAGGTTTTTTTTAACTTTAAGGTGGAAATTTTTTTTATCCCCTACTTAGCCCCAGTGAAATCTACCACCGCCTTCCGGCGTGTCGAAAGGGATTTTTTTAAATGTTAATGACTTATGTAATATTTAGCGTACAATTGCGAAAAAATCAAAATATTCAGTAAAAAAAAAAACTGACAACACAGTTGTAAGACTTCCCCGTCACGCGGTTAAAGCCGCGATACTAGCGACTAACTATACTAATGTAATTTCACATAAAACAAATTTCGCTTGTATAGTCGGTAGACAGGTATAGCCACGAGGTTTATCGCACCACGTACCCAGTCAACCGCAATCGAGTTCAAGACCTAGCCAGAACGAGTTACCTTTTTACACTTTAAATATTATTAATTGATTTAATTCTACCGCTCACCTGTGACGTCACTACATAGTAGACGGCTGCAGCAGCTTTTTTTTGGGGTGGAAGTGCGATTTTGAAAACATTTGTTTGGCAGATATTGTTATTTTTTAATTGTTAACAAATGTGTCTAGGAAAAATACGGCCTTAATTAGGTGAAATCTTGAGATACTGAGGATGACCTTGCTCTACAGTCTCACCCCTTGACCTTTTAAGTTGAAAATTTAATGGTATCAATGCCCCATATATAGAAGTAATCTGACCAAGTTTGTTCATAATCGGTCCAGTAGTTCTGGAGATGTAAGGTGATTTAGAGGCCAACACCGAACACACACACGTGCATACGAACATTAATATCCGATGTTTTGGTTTTTTGGGGTTCCTTAGGTGTAAAAACGTGAAAATCCGGCAAAAACCGCATATGCCCAAATTGGACCGATTAAAACACTTTCCCTTCTAGAGCTATAGCTCTGCTATAGCGCTATTTAGAGGGAAAGTAATACAGTTCGATTTGATCTGCCTTAATCAAATTCTATTTTTATCTTAAAGGTTATTCTGTATTAAAAGTACAATTGAGTAAATTCTTACTAAAGTATGTTGGATCCCAGTCGACCCACTTCATCAAATCATCTTTTAATAATTAAAATTATACTACACTCAGAAAAAATAAAATTTTATAAAAAAATTGGGTCCAATTTGACCGACCTTCCAGGCTTGACTGCTATCTCACTCGTATAACATTTTTAATAATAGCCATATTTTGAAAAAAAAAATGTATCAGATATTATAAAAATAAAATAAAAAATAGTTTAAATTCTTAATTCGGGTTTCATGAGACTCCCTTTTTTTAAAACGTTTCCGTGTCGTCTACATTAATATTAGATACAGTTAGATAGATATTCAAAAGTTAAAAAAAATTATTATTCAATACTGATCCCGTTCTCCTTATTTTTAGAAGATTAAAAATCTATTTATTGAAGTAATTATTTACTTTAAGAGGTTAGACCAATTTTGTGCAATGCTATTCATAAAGAATTTTTTTTAAATATTCAAGAAAAAAAAATGGATATCGTTGATGTCAAAAATCAAATTAAAGCTTTTTTACTTTCCTTGTACGAAGTAAAGGAAGTACTGTGATTGCGAAAAATTTCGGTTTTCAGATTTCAACGGAAATATCCATTTTGACTACCCCTGAATCCATTTTGACTAGTTTCGGCGCGACGTCTGTACGTATGTATCTCGCATAACTCAAAAACGATTAGCCGCAAGATGTTGAAATTTTGGATTTAGGAATTTTAAAATCTAGTTATGCACCTCCCATTTTGATTGCAATCGATCTGACCAAAAATATCCAAAAAAGCCCAAAATAAAAAAAATGTGGATCTTGGACTTTTTGTTAACTGCGGTAATAAGCCCTCATTGAGAGCTTTTCAACGATTTATCATAAGTGGTACTTATTTTAATTGGTTCCAAAGTTATAGCCAAATGAAATTTTAATTATGAAATATTTGGATCTAAGGGAAAGGCACATCGGTTCGAATCAGACTTCATTTCCTTTTCTTTTTTTTTTTTAACTTTTATTTAAATTTAAATATATTAATTTACACACTAACAACAATAATACCTTCAGAATTGAAGCTATAGAGACAGATTTATTTTCGAATTTAACTACAGAATATATCAAATAAAATATTTTTAAAATATTCAAAAGAAGAAAAACTGAACAATGTACATTTTTTGTACACAAAAATGTTAGAGTCTATTACCGAAATTTTCATAAAAAAGATTAGTTATATAATTAGAGTTTAAATTAGTTTAATCAGAGAGCAGTGGATAATATACAATACAGTATTTAAATTATCCTAAATTAATCGTAAGTTAGATTTCAAAATTTTCTTTGAAATATCATAAACGATATTTAAACTTAAACTGAATAAAAAATAAGAAACTAACTATACTGCAATTACAATTATAATTTCTAGGAAAGAAGAACATTTTTAACTCAAAATAATATTATCACTCAAATTAACAGAAAAAGACTTTATAATGCTTTCTTCGACATTAATATATTACAGATTCATTTTAAAAAATGTTCCATTAATATATTTAAAATACAATTAAAAAATATTATATTACTTTTTTCGATGAATTTTTAAATAGAACTAATCAAAAACATTTAAAAATAAAGCTTAATTTTTGTTTTAATCTATATGGGCGGCGATGAAATTAATCTAACATTTAAAAGTCTCTACTGACAAACCGAACCAAATTTTATAACGAAAAATTTCTTAAAACTTATTCCAAAACGTTTTCAGTCGTTTTAGCGACTGGTGATCGTGTTCTTACGCTTATCGTGTTTTTTCTTTTTAATTATGAAAACGTGTTTAAGAATGTGTTCGAAAAGTGTGTATGATTTGAATTTTACCTATTTAATCGGTGTATATTTATTGATTATTTTTAAATATTTCGTATTGTTTAAGTTTGTTAAGATGTGGTCTTTTTTGTAAAAATCTAAATTATTAAGCTTTTAGTCAAAATTGGAGAATGCTAGATTTGTTTCAATAAGATGGGTAAAAAAATATTTACTTTATGTTGCCGTAGAGCAGTGTTTCTCGACCACTGGTCTGTAGGACTGATACCGGTCCGCGAGATAATATTACCGGTCCCTGAACAAATTGGCTCACAAAAAAGTTTAAACATGTGAGAAAAAAATTAACAATAAAAAAAATTCATATAAGACAGTATAAAATTTATATATTATAATTATTTAATAATGTTCTGTACATACACGTTAGCTAATACTGGTGCATGTTTAATTTATTGAATGCATTGTATTCTTTGCACAATCAGCGACAATAAATAATCCCGCGGCGCATAAATTGTAGTAGCGGAAGCTATCAAAACAAGGCCGCACTAAAGAGGGCGGCTTCCGCGGTACTGTTGTTTTATGACAGCTATGCGCATGTTCAATTTATTGAAAACACTACATTTACAATTACATTTTTTACGCACTCGACTGCTAGTGTTATAGGGAAGCGGCTTATTTTTAATTATTGCAAAAATTCAGATTTTTATTCCTCTTAAATAGACTGAAAAAAAGACAAGGAACTTTACATAATTTTTTCTGTACTAAAAGTTTTACTCCGGGAAATGGAAAAATCGAGTGAAAAAGAAAACGAATGTCCAACAAACATGAAATGTAAATCTGCTTTTATAAGACGCCGTAATAATAGTACTTGAAATACGGTTTTATACTTTGGACAGTTTCTACGAACGATGACGTCCAGTGTGCATAATATGTAAGGAAGTTGAGAATAATGGATACCATGAAATCCTCCAAAATGTTGCGACATTTAAAATCAAGACATCCCGTACTAGAAAAAAAAACCACTGGAATATTTTGAACGACAAAAACAAGAATTTAATCTTCAAAAGAAAAAAACTTTTATTCAAAATAAATCGCAATTGAAATGTTCATATTTAGTTCCAATACGTATAGGCAAAACAAAAAAAAAAATCGTTCACAACCGGAGAAAATTTAATTAAACCGGTGTTAATTGATTTTTGCAATGAAATGTTTGGACCCTCAGCATCAGATCAATTCCTCTTTACAATTAATTGTCGAATTGTAACTCTATCTGAAAATATTGAATACCAGTTAATAAAAAGTATTAAAGAATCAGCAATATTTGCCATCCACATTGTCGAATCATATATTTCGATATATGATTCATATAATCATGATAATGATTCATATATAATCGATATTTGTAAAACTTTTTGGTTCATTGAATTCATATATTTAATTTACCATTCCTTAAACTGGAAAAATTGTATCGGTCTGTATACCGACGGAGCAGCAGATATGGACTGGAAAACATTGCTGAATAACAAAAAGGATTGCAGAAATCGCTTCTCCTGATATATTACTAACACATTGCATAATATATTTCCAGCACTTAGCAGCCAGAAATGTATCACTTGAATTAAACGATGTTCTCCTGGAATCGACAAAAATTGTTAATTTCGTAAAGAAAAGCGATCTTAACTGTCGATTGTTTGCCGTTCTTTTTCAAGAAGTAGGAGAAGAACCCCAACATTTCTTATTTCATTCGGAAGATGGCTCTTGCGAGAAAAAGTGTTTACCAGACTTTACGAATTAGGGATGGAAATGAAGATATTTTTGGTAGAAAAACAGTCTCCGTTAACAAAATGTTTTTCCAATATGTGTTGGTTTGCGAAACGGGGATATTTAATTGACATATTTTCTTATATAAACGACTTAAATTTAAGTTTACAGGAAAGTATGACGATTACATTTAATTTATTCTACAAAATTGATGCATTAAAAAAAATAATAAATTTGGTTAAAAAAAATTGAAGAAAATAATCCTGATCTATTTAATTCTTATCACCATTTTATTACTACACAAAAGGAAATAATAATTGATAATTTGAATATAGTAATAAGTCAACATTTACAATAATTATATGATGGATTTGAAAAAAATTTTCCTACAATCATAAACTTGCAGGAGATTAGTTAAGATTAATTAAGCAGGAGATTAGTTACGGATAACTAATCCCTTTATTGAGAATAATTGAAATAATATAAATATAACTAACGAAGACCAAGAAAGTTTCTTGGAACAGAGTTCAGAGGTAACATTAAAAACAAATTTTTATATACGAATTTAATTAAATTTTGTTATACAAAATTTAAAAAATTAACATCCAATTAACATTGAAATAAAAAATTAACATCCAAATTGGCATAGCAAATCCATGAAAAAGCTACTTCCCTTTGCAACCTCATATTTGTGTGAAGCTGGATTCTCAGCTACGGCACTTATTAAAAACAAAACAAGAAATCGTTTATCAACGAATTCATCTCTTCGATCAGGTTTAAGTAATTTACAACCCGACAAATTTCTCTCTAAGTTTCACTATTTACAATTCATTTGCAATATGACTTGAAATTTGTTTTTTAACCATCGGGACCACCGGTAGGAATTGCTTCAGAGGATGAGATGAATAATTTATAGCGTGTGAAAATGCCATGACTGACCGGGATTCGAACCCGGGACTTCCGTATAAAATGCCGAGACGCTACCACTCGCGCCACGGAGGTCGGCAAATACAACAACCTACATTTATTATTTTTTTCTGATTTTCATTTATATATTGTTTTATTGTTTATAGATAAAAATGATATTAATTAATATTATGTACTACCAGACCCGTCGCGACTTCGCCCGCGCTATATGGTTACTTGCGTTTTCCGTTGCGATCAGGGATGTTTAGCCAGTCAAAGCTCACTTCACTTGCCCTTCCCGTCTAATCAGGAGACTCTGCACCTTGGGCACCTATGTATTCATTAAACTTTAAAAAAAACTAGATTTTTTTTCCATGTAAGTAACACATATTTTGAATGTGAACCAAATCGGACCATAAATACAATTTTTCGAAATATCTCGACCCCAGCGCCACTATTTTTCGCAAAAATACTTCTTTTCACGTAGCTAATATATATTCTTTTTAATCTTTACATAGAACTAGCATTTAATGATTTTAAAGAACAATTTAGATCCGGAGTAACAGCACAAGGTGAAAAGATAAAGATGCTTCTATTTGCTGATGATATAATAATTCTAGCCGAAAGTAAAAAGGATTTAGAAGAAATAATGAACGGCATGGATGAAGTCCTACGCAAGAACTACCGCATGAAAATAAACAACAACAAAACGAAAGTAATGAAATGTAGTAGAAACAACAAAGATGGACCACTGAATGTGAAAATAGGAGGAGAAAAGATTATGGAGGTAGAAGAATTTTGTTATTTGGGAAGTAGAATTACTAAAGATGGACGAAGCAGGAGCGATATAAAATGCCGAACAGCACAGGCGAAACGAGCCTTCAGTCAGAAATATAA
Organism: Lycorma delicatula; assembly: GCF_047948215.1. Taxonomy (NCBI): domain Eukaryota; kingdom Metazoa; phylum Arthropoda; class Insecta; order Hemiptera; family Fulgoridae; genus Lycorma; species Lycorma delicatula. The sequence goes on from NC_134462.1 coordinate 110,666,068, forward strand.
TTTGTTTACATCAAAAATTAATTTAAATGTCAGGAAAAGTTTTGAAAGTGTATGTTTGGAGTGTCGCTTTATATGGGAGTGAAGGGTGGACGATCGGAGTATCTGAGAAGAAAAGATTAGAAGCTTTTGAAATGCGGTGCTATAGGAGAATGTTAAAAATCAGATGGGTGGATAAAGTGACAAATGAAGAGGTGTTGAGGCAAATAGATGAAGAAAGAAGCATTTGGAAACATATAGTTAAAAGAAGAGACAGACTTATAGGCCACATATTAAGGCATCCTGGAATAGTCGCTTTAATATTGGAGGGACAGGTAAAAGGAAAATATTATGCAGGCAGGCAACGTTTGGAATATGTAAAACAAATTGTTAGGGATGTAGGATGTAGGGGGTATACCGAAATGAAACGACTAGCACTAGATAGAGAATCTTGGAGAGCTGCATCAAACCAGTCAAATGACTGAAGACAAAAAAAAAATATATATATATTCTGAATATAAGTCAAATCGGATCATAAATACAATTTTTCCAAATATCTCGACCCCAGTGCCATCTAGCGGGTCCATACTTATTCAGAAATCTTTGCGGGCGTGCGCACAATAACTCAACAAAGTTTCATCGCAATCGGATGAATGGTATAGGAACGCAAACGGGACAAACATTCATTTATATATATATATATATATATATATATATAGAAGATATGTAAATTTAATTACTAATAAAATAAAAATAGGATTATTTTTTAGAATTAATAATTTTTTTTTGTTTGTGAAAAATTCTAAGCTAGGGTCTGCCGGTCCCTGTATATTTTTCTATAATTTTGCTGGTCCGCCATAAAAAAAGGTTGAGAAGCAACCTTTTTAAAAAAGGTTGAGGGTGTTTAAATATTTATTTTAAAGGTGGTCCTGTTTGGCCAATGTAGAAAATTGTACAATCGGAACAGTTTAGTTTATAAATATATTTATGGGAATTAAGTTTAGTTAATATGTTTTGCTTATTGTTATTATTGGTGAATTTGATTCGATTTTGTCAGAACAAAACTGTAAATTGTAAAATAAAACGTTGTGCATCTCCATTTATTGTGTAGATAAAAGTGCCGTCAATTACTTCAGTAATTCCTTCGGAATTTTTATTTATTTTACGTAATTACCAGTATTTGATTTATTTAATCAAATACTGGTAGTTTACTGGAGTTTACATATTTAATTTATTATAATTTGTATTCTAAATTATTAAAATATATTTTTAATTAATTAGTTTTCATAATTAATGAATTTTTTTTTACTGTGTTCTGATCAAAATTTTACTATGATTTCTTGTGATCCATCATGCAAATCCAGAGGTAGTTCTTTTTCTCTTTTTTTATCAGTGGAGTACCACACGTCCTCATTCCTGCTGCCATTCCATATATATGACATAAATTTACCGATAATAAGATTATTATCTCTAATAATTTACCAATATATCTGTTTACCTCGTAACTCCTTATTTTAAGAAAAATTAATTAATATTTTTTAAAAAACAAATATTTTAAAAACCAGAGAAAATTATGATTTAAGGGTAAACAAGATTAATTATCAGCCCACAAAAACCACCCGGTTAGTGTAGTATAGTGGTGAACGCGTCTTTGCAAATCATGTAATTTTGAAGTCGAGAGTTCCAACGTCCAAGGCCTAGTAAAAGCACTTACTTTTATACGGATTTGAAAACTAGATCGTGGATACCGATGTTCTTTGGTGGTTGGGTTTCAATTATGCACATATCTCAGAAATAGCGGACCTGAGACTGCACAAGACTACACTTCACTTACACTCATACACATCATCCTCTGAAGTAATTCCTGTCGGTGATTCCCGTAGGCTAAACAGAAAAGAAAAAAAATTATCGTCTCAAAATATACAAATATTAATTTAAATACGTATGTGGATGTGCATATACATCCACATATGCACTTGTGGTTTATATACACCATATTTAAACCACGTTTTTGGCATAAAAATTAAAAACCAGATGATGATGATGATGATATAAATATAAAACAATAGGGGGCGCTAGCGGCTGCTCGTTGTGTACGGTTGTGTTTTCTATACTACAAACGTATACGCAGTTGTATGAAAGAGATTCTTTAGCGGTGGGGAGAGAGAAATTAAGAAAACAAGAGTGTGCGAGTGAGTAGTGATTGTTAATGCGTATATGTGTGGTGAGCGTGATAAGCCGAGCGAGTGTAGAAGCGCATCAGGTAACCATAGTAACACAATCGATGAGTCGCGCCGACGCACATGTACCTATAACAACCGAAAACACTCGCCGACTTGAAACAGTATACACGGGCTTAGCGTTGTGTTATGTTAGTTGCTGTTGTTTATTTTAACGTGTAAATGTGTGTCGTGCAGTACGTATGTCGTATATATAGGTATATTATCAAACATTAAGTTATAATGCGAAGTACCGGCATCAGCCACAACTGTAACAGACTACAACCGGTGTGCTACAACAACGCCGCATGTCACCGGCATTTCTATTATGTTTATATAATCTACTAAAATACGAATTAATAACGAAATTTTGTTTAAAATAAGTGAAATATAATATTACATACTACAATTTGATAAAATCATAGGTTATTTATGAGAATTTAGTTTTTCTATTTAAATTTCAAAATGTCATCATTACGACACCGGTTTTGTACCGCCACATCAAATAATGTTCTTGACACAGCAACTTTAGCAACAACACCTCGACGTCAAAGGTAACGTAATTTTAAATATATTGAATTTTTAGGTATACATCTTTAGTTTGTTTTATTTGTATATAAATAACATATTTACAACATATTGCTTAATGAATTTTAGTCTAACCTAATTAAGTAAATAAATTGTGTGTCAAAATTTAAATAAGTAACATAATAAACACGTATTTTATATGCAAATGATGAAAAAACTGATAAAATTTAATTTAAAAAAAATGATTACGCGATTAAACTTTACGAGGTAATTAAATATTTAATACTAAGTCCCCTAATAATGTAAATAATTTTTTTCTTAACACTGGATTTATTAAAATTTATATAAAAATTTTAACCGATATTTTACATTTATTAACTATATTCCATTCATTTACTTTTAAACGACGTTTTCAATCTTAAATCTTTCAGCTATTTTTTGTACGTAATTTCGATCGTACTAACATATAAATTTAAAAATTAAAATTCGATTACCTGTTTTTCAAAGTAAAAAATTCACGGTTGTCAATAACTTTTCATATTTAATTTCTAGTTTAGACTTTTTTTTTCAAATCAAATTAAAAGTGAAAAATCTTTTTTAAACTTATTCGTCGGAGTGAGCGAAGGGAGTCGAAGTATAACCTATGAAAAAAAAGCCAATCGATAAATACAGTTAAATAAATCAGGAATTATTTAAATAAATAAATAGAAATGTACACGCATTTCTTTTAAATTACATATAAAAAAAATAAATGTTCAGAAAATTTCGGGTAGATAAACCTTCTGCGATGTTGTTATTAAAAAATAATTAACCTTTCGTGAAAATGATTTAAATATAAAATAATTGCTTAATATTAATTATGTGTACAATCTTATTCAGTTTGTAAAATGTACTTATTAAAAAATCCCTGAATTTTTTGCAACTCTCTTTAATGTGTACATGAAAATGTTCTCGAATAATTTTCATTAACATCCTCCGAATTACGGATTATTTTGCAATTATTTTTTATATTTAGTACCTTCAAGAATTTACATGTGTTTTTTAATAATTAAAATGGGCTTTAATCATATCTAATTTTTTTACATTTTTATTATTAATTATGTATTCTGTGTTGCTACTCGATCAAGGTTTTACCACACTTACCCTTTGATCCAGCAGGGAAAACTTTCGGGCAGTTCTGTTTGTAATCGTTAAAAAAATTACTGTTTAAAAATGTTTATTAAATTATTATGTATCGAATAGAATAAAAGGTTCATTTAGTTTTTCATACTTTTGAATCGTTAAAAAGATTACTATTTAAAAATAAAATCGGTAGCCGCATTGGTAAGTTTTTCGGAAATTGTATGTGTAGATCAAATTTAAAAAAGAAGCACCAATAATCTGAAAGAAGTAAAAAAGTCTAGTAAAAACACTTATTTGGGGAAAAATTGTATTAAAAAGCTCATTAAAAAAAATTCAAAACTCATATGAACAAAATTTACATTGTCAATGCTAGCCGAAATATGACATCTGTTTCTTTTTTTTCCACCTCTTTTGACCTTAACTCCATAGTTTAATATTTAAAACCCGCTCCCCATTGGTATAGAAGAACAAAATTTTAATATTTCTGATCCAGTCGATCTCGATTTATTAATCCAGATAGAAGCCTAAACATATACACAAACGATAAATAGAATTTATCCCTTTTCGCAACATTTCATAAACGTTCAATTAAAAAAAAAAAGAAAAATAAATTAAAATGTGCCTTTTGACATGATTACCATACTTTCCATTTATTGTAGTATCGCTTCCGAGAAAAATAAAATACTCTAAATGGAAATTACGTAAGTTTGTACGAAACTCCAGTAAAATCAAAGCCGGGCACTCGTAACTTGGTGCTATGTGAAGTTGTTATCTTCAGTGGTTCCTAAGATAGTTCAGTGGTTCCTAGATAGAGTCATAAGTGTAGAAAAATATGATTTTTAGAAAACGGGTTTTAGTAATTACACGATCAAGTTTTTTAAAGTTATCAGGTAACTTAAAACTCCCCACCTTCATAATCTGGATCATCACTGTTGGCTTTCTGATCTTTTAGCTTTAGTTTTTTATTTGTTCTTTTTTGTCTTGCCTTTATTTGCATATCTTAACTGGTTTTTTTTCGCCTTGGTTACTCGTTCTTCGTCATTCTTTTTTAAAGTGTTTACGATATTAAAAACAGGATTGAAAACAGGAAAACAGGATTAAAAACAGGAAAACAAGATGCTGCAGAACTTCACACTTGTTAATGTTTCCATTATTAAATGCCGATACTGTCAAACTCGTGTTTTTCCTTTCCAGAAAAAATACTTTTTTGTAACCGGTATCAAGTTATGTGGTTGAAGGACTCATTAGAGTTCTGCGTCTGTCCGTGGAGACATTTTTTCAACAAATATTGATTGTATAAACTTAAAAATATTGGCTTTATACCTTGAATAACAAATAGTTATTGGGAAAGAAGTTTTGTTTGAGTAAAAACAGTTTTTACTGAAAGATTTCCCAGTTTTAATGGCAAATTTGAGCATCGTTGTTAGCAAAACAGCTGTGACGGAATTTAAAAAAAAAAAAATTATAAAATTTGTTAACATGCAGTTATGAATGTTATATCAAATGACTCAGAAAATATTAAAAAAGAAAATGAGAAGAAATTCCAAAGAACGACTTTAACTCCTTACCGGTTAACATTTATTTTACTTAAAATGTAAACATGAAACGATTTATTACATAAATTTTGCGTATATGATTAAATAATTAGCATTTCTGACAAAAATATTGTTTTTGACATTTTTTTATTTTTCAATTTAAATGGTTTTTAACACACTTATAACTATAACGAAAAAATGAACTATGTTGCGATAGGAACAATAACTTTTATAGTGTATAAAAAATTTTTTTAACGAATTTAGCTGCGGTATTAGGCTACAAACGATATCGTATGATCAACGCACATAAAAAATTAATGTCCTCAGAATTCTGTAAAAAGTACGTCTAATTTTAGATTTAAACAAATAAAAAAATAGATCTCATAAAATGCAATATTTTGTATGTAGGATAATATAAGCCTATACTTATCATTCTAACACGCACACGCGTGCGTGTACACACACATAAAATTAAAATGATAATGATTTTTATTACTATTAGTTTTATAACCAGAAATAACACAATTTATTAAGTACTTTAAGTGTTGAATTTTCCCTTTCGTCTATCTGATGATCTCAGTTTTTAACTTACTACGAGAGGATGCGTTCTGAACTGCAGAGGTTTGATAAAATTAAAATCAAAATTTTTATCCAATATTTATTCACTTTTATTTCTCATTTTTAAAAACGGGAAGTATAGAAAATGATAAAAGTAATTTATGTATTATATAATAATTAAATTTAATTTAAAGAAAAAGTGTTTATTTAAATGAAATTTATTTTAAACATAGTCGTGATTTTTTTTTTAAATGAAATTTTTTTTAAACTTAGTCGTGATTTTAAAAAATATATATAAATAACTTAAATATTCATTTAACATAAAATAATTTAAATATCAATAAAAAACAAGTTAAAAAAAAACGGCTTATACAGATATAATTATCGTAAACTCCTTTTTTCATCTTTTGTTGATTTTTAAGGATATGTCCCGCGTTAACGTCCAAGGGATCAAAATTAACCAAAAATCAAAGACATATTTATAACTTTTTCCTTTTTAAATTAATATATATATATAGAGATAGATAAAAATCAATCAATATTAGTGCTTAAAAATAAATTCGTCAATATCCACGGCAGAGTGGTAGCGCTTCGCTTTCCACCCAAATCCTTCAAATCCTGGACAGGCATGGCATTTTTCATACGCTACATACGCTATCCATTTCCATATTCACACGTATAAGCTTTTGTTGTGAATTAATTCATCAAGCAAAGAAAAAAAAGATGAATGAATTAACATTTGAAATATTTTACTACTTATTTTAGGATTTAACAAATGTCAGTAAAATTTTTATTCACTTCAAAAAAATGAGTTTTCACTTTGGTTTGAGTGTTTTTTTTTATGTATGTTTAATTTTTACTCCACCAATAATTTAATTTTAATCATTTTTACTTTCTTGTACGAAGTAAAGGAAGTATTGTGATTGTGAAAAACTTTGGTTTTCTGATTTCAACGGAAATATCCACTTTGACGAGTTTCGGCATGACGTCTGTACGTACATACGTATCTTTCACAACTCAAAAACGGTTAGCCGTCGGATGTTGAAATTTTGGATTTAGAACTTTTGTAACACCTAGTTTTGCAACTTGCAATCGACTGAACCAAAAGTCTCCAAAAAAGCCCAAAATCCAAAAATTTGGATTTTGAAATTTTTCTGCAGTAATAAGCTCTCATTGAGAACTTTTCAACGGTACATCATAAGTGGTAATTATTTTCATTGGTTCCAGGGTTATAGCCAAATGAAATATTTGGATCTTAGAGGAAGGCACAAATCGAATTTCATTTTTTTTTACTTTTTTTTTTTAAATTTAGATATATTAATTTATTAATATTTCATTGTAAAAACGTTTTTACAATAAATAATAATTCAATTATAACCATAAAAAAGAAATATGAAAAAATATCAGAAGTTATTAATGAAATAAAATTTTATGTATTTTGACTAAAGTTTAAATAAATTTTATTATTTTAAAAAGATGTGTATATGTAATTTAATAGGCGTATAAGGAAGTCATGTGGTGTCCACATCAGTTTTTTTATTTTGATTTTTTTTTTTATCAAATGAATGTTTCTCAGACCTTAATTTATTGTGAACGATTTTTTTTATATTAACAGAGTTTTTATTTTGTAGTTTGCATATATTTTCTGATAAAATAAAAGTAAAAAATCAATGAAAAACAAAAATTATAATTTTACAATTTTTTTTAAGTTCAAATTTAGTAAGTACAACTTTAAAATTAGTTAAAACTATTAGTGATTGTATTCACTTTTTCCCTTTTCATTAAAGTTCAAACGAATTATTTTTTAAGTTTTTATTGAGGGTTTTTGCAGTTTATTTTATTTTCCTTCTTTATAAACGGAGAACATCTAAAGTATAATTAAACTTTTAACTTTTATTCAAGTTATAAATTTCAAAACTGGATTTATTTTGACATCATAAACTGAAATTTTATGATAATTAGGAAACTAAATTGTGGACTTGATATTTTTCTTTTATATAATTCTGAAATATATATAATCAATATAGTAAACATAATTTTAACAACAAAATTGAATCTTTATTCTAGTAGATTTTTTCTTAGGAAAGTTAAGAAATTTTAAATAAAATAATTATTAATTTTTTGTTCATAATTTCAAAACTGAATTAACTTATACTGAATGTTTCTTTTAAAACTTAACTTAGTTTAAATAAAAATAATGAGCTATATTTAATACGATTAATTAAAAATATTAGAATTATTTACGCAATACAATATTGAGATAAAAGTTTTTTACCACAAATGTTGAAACTTTCCACCATTTTCATCAGTGCAAGCCTTTATCCTCTTTCTCATATTCCGTGCAACCTTTCGAAGTGTTGCACAATTACAATGTACAGTGTGAATTACAATTTCTTGTAATTCTAGAGCTATGTTGGCTTTCAGACCTTCAATAGTGCGTGGGTTATTTTTGAATACAAAGCCATTTAGATATCATGAAAGAAAAAAATTTACAGGAGAAAGATCAGATGACCTAGCTGGCCGTAAGCCAGTCGATATTATTTTTTTACCAAAGAAATTTCTCAAAAGATCCACTGTTGCTCTTACCGTGTGAGATGGCCCCCATTGTTTTAAAACTCGAATCTCTTCCATTTAATTGTAAATTTGCAGTAAATTGCAGCGCTATTTCTTGGTAGAGGTCTGTATTAAGAGAGTTTTCAAAGAATATGGGGCCGATTATTCTTCACCTGGAAATTGCACATCACACACCAATTTTCTGTGGGTGGAGAGATCGTGAATGGATAATGTAAGGATTGTTGGAGGTCCAGTAGCGATTATTCCAATTATTAACGTAACCACTCAAATGAAACCAAGCCTCATCTGTAAACAAACACTTAATACTTTAATGTTCTTCCGAACAAACTAATTAAACCTAGACAGCAGTGGAGCCTAGCAGGATAATCAACTGGGAGCAATTCATGTAATACATGAACTCGGTTTGGCTGGGTATGTTTAAAGTCATTATACTGATACATTTATATTTGTTGTCCCAGTTTTAGTAATGATTTGTTAATTAGGTTTAAAAAGCTTCCCTTCTCTTTTTCTGTTTAACCTCCGGAACTACCGTAATGTATTACTTCAGAGGATGAATGAGGATGATGAATATAAATGACGTGTAGTCTTGTACAGTCTCAGGTCGACCGTTCCTGAAATGTATGGTTAATTGAAATCCAACCACCAAAGAACCTGCGATCTAGTATTCAAATCCGTATAAAAGTAACTGCCTTTAATAGGATTTTAACCTTAGAACTCTTGACTTCGAAATCAGCTGATTTAGGAAGACGAGTTCACTAGATCAACCCGGTGGGTTAAAAAGCTTACCCTAACATCTTTCAAAGTTTCGTCATTAAGTACTGAACGTTTCTTTCCAGCTATGTGTGTGATTGCAAACAGAACCAGTCCCTCTATATTTCTTTAACAAACGAAGAACTGAAGATTTAGTACATTCTTTCCCGGGTACTGCAAGTAAAAAGCGTCTTGGCACAAAACAAAAGATATAGTAGTTAAATAATTTTCCGCGATAAAAAAATCACAAAAAATAAATATAAAATTATGTCTGCTGATACTATAACAACAATAATAGGTAGTGCTGCCAACCTCTTCTCCAAAATTATTTTATTAACTTTACTAATAATACTTTGTTTGGATTGTGTTTTAAACAAAATCCATTATTTTTTTATTTACAATGTTTGAAAATTGAATTCTAAACATTAAAATCTTTTTAAAAAAATTATAATTAACAAAATTAATCTTTAATTTTAAATAATAATAATAATAATTATAATTATTAAATAATAAATAATAATTTTAAATTTTTAAGTAAAAACTGAAGATTTACGGCGAGTCATTCGGAATAATTGCATTTTTATAGCCTCTCATTAATATATTTTTCGCAATTCAATTTAATTTAACTATTAAAACATATTAATTAAACTTAAAATATATGTTATATTACATTAATAAATATAAGTTTTTAAATATTTTTAAACCACTGTTACATTAAAAACAGAAGATGTTTGCATTTATAAATAAAAGTAATATAATAGAATAACTAATATAAAATCTGATAAAATGGAATTTAGTCGGTCTAATTTCCTGCTAATGATATTTTTTAATTAAACGTTTTAACACACTGTGTTTATACTAATGTGTACACATTTATTTCTACTACTCTTATTCAAATTTTAAAAGTAAATAAAACTATGTATTTAATATTTACCGAATGCGAGTAAAACAAACAAAAGATATTCTAAGGCTTCATTTATTTATTCTCCTACATCAGACACAGCAATTTTATAATAGTAATGTATAAATCTCTTCATTGTGTAGCCGTCTATTTTATTTTGTTTTTACTTTTAACTACTTCTTTAAACATAAAACGTTATAAATAAATCCATCATTTTCGAATGATTAATTGATTGTTCTTGAAAATAAAAACATTCCACAAAGTTTTTATATGTAAAGTGATTCAAGAAGAAAGGGAAATAATTTGGAAAATTATTCTAGAGCTTGAAATAAGGAATAAAATTCATATAAATCTATGTTCGAAAATACTTTGTTATCCAGTTACAACTAGCAAAAAACTTCACCCGGATTTCAGTTCCCCCAGGTGAAATGAGATTGTACTGAATTTTTTAAGGCGTTATATTAGATATAAATTTGATGGTTTTAATGTTTTTTGGCTTAAAAATTGAATAAAATAAGTCTCAGAACTTTATGTCCTGTAGTTTTTAACGATATCCAACGTAAAACAGAAACATTTGGTGACAAAATATTTTTTTTTTTTTTAGATTTTAAATATAATAACTTTGTTAAATGTCTAATAAATTTTATCATCAAAATTTATAGAGTTTTTAATTTTGAGAAAATTTATTTAATAAATTCTATAAAAAACAAAAAATTCAACTTTTATTATTAAAAAAAAAACTTAACAGAAAAATTATATCAATTTGTAAAAATTAAAGATGGCTGTTTTTGGTAAAATAAATTTAGACCATTTTTTTTACTTCCGGGACCACGGTTATGTATTACTTCAGAAATGAAATGAAATTTTTTAGCGTATAAAAATGCTATTCCTGATCGGGATTTGAACCCGAGACCTCGGGATGAAAGGCCGAGACGCTACCACTCGCGCCGCCCGGAGGCTTTCTTTTTCCTGTTTAGCCTCCGGTAACTACCGTTTAGATAATTCTTCAGAGGATGAATGAAGATGATATGTATGAGTGTAAATGAAGTGTAGTCTTGTGCATACTCAGTTCGACCGTTCCTGAGATGTGTGGTTAATTGAAACCCAACCACCAAAGAACACCGGTATCCACGATCTAGTATTCAAATCCGTGTAAATATTGTCAGCCGCCCGGAGGCTGACAATAAATTTAGACTTTTGAAAAATTAAAATACTTTTAACTTACTTTAAAAAAACATACTCGCTTTGGTTTATACTGAATTAATTTAAATAAATGTTCGAAAATTTCACCATTGATTTATATCTACTTTTCAGCTCGTTTTCTTACATCTTCTTTCGCCAACCTAATGATATCTTCGCGTTGTTGTTGCCCTGAACAAGTGGCAGCAGCATTGAGAATGTAAGCGATCAGTTAATTACGTGTATTCACTTTTTGTTTGTATACTTGTCATTTCATCCACCCCCATTTACATAGCCTTTAACTTCCAGGTAGATCGGCGTTTGACCTGGAAGTGTCACGTGAGAATGAAATGAAAACAACTAAATGCGAAATATAGGGAACCGCATCGGGTACTACGGAGAAACTCAGGCCAATAAAATACTGATTTACAAGGTTATTCTATGACCGATCTAGACTTACGGTGTGGAGTTGTGGGGAACAGCAAGTAATAGTTACATAGACATTATACAACGCCTCCAAAACAAAGTAACGAGAGCAATTGCAGAGGAACCATCGTCCACACGGAATGATGAAATTCACGAATAATTAGAGCTTCCGACGGTTCGTGAAATTGTGAGACAGCGCAGTGTTAAGTACCAGCAAAAACTTGAAAATCACGTCAACTTGGCAATCAATATGCTTGATAACAGCAGGGACGTCCGAAGGTTGTAACGTCTTCATATGCTTGACTTAGGGACTACTACATGACAGTTTGATAAATGACAACGCCAAATTTCGTGATATTTTTATTTATTAAAGTTTTGTTTTTGTGGACTATTAAGTGTTGGCGGAAATATTTTTTTCTAATGGACTTTAATATTACTGATAACTATTATTATGATTTATTTATTAAAGGAATACCTTAAGAACCCCTTTTCATGTGCTTCTTGTCAAGCGACTTACTTATGATTCCGCTTAAAGACCCGATTGTAAATATACTGGTTGTTGAACAAAGGAAAAAAAAGAAAGAAGTGATTGTAGTCAAAATTTTTATCATAAGTACATTTCAGAAAGTTATACTTGCTAAATTTTATCCAAAAATTAGAATTTTGAGTAAAAATAATTTAACTGAAAAATTCAATAATATTGTCCTCTTCTGGATATAAGTTTTTTTTTTTTGTTTAAAGACCGCCTTCAAATATCATGCAAATGAGGAATTCTTTGTGCTTTAATTTTATTCGGTATCTCTTTTAGTTCAAAAAGATCAAATAATAATAAAAATAAAATTTTATGCAAGAATTTTGAAGTATTGAAGGTTTTACTTTTTAAAAGTATAAATTTTTATATAATATCCCTTTTATTACATTAATGTTCTTTGAAAAAATTTCAAAAATATCAATATTGTTCCAATTAATTTAATCTTTATACTGCGTTAAAAAAAGTGTATTATTTATATTTTGACTAAAATGAAATCAAATGCCTAAACCAATTTCATTTTATTTTCGTATCACGACATTTTTAAAAATAGATCGAGTTCATTTATATCCAAAATATTTTTTTAACGTTTTTTTTTATTCTATGTAAATAAAAAGAAAATCTAATTGTTAATGACAATTACTTTGCCTTGGATGATGTAAAATGAAATAAAATTTTTAAAAATGTATTAAGATTTGGAGTTAAAATACAGAAGATTAATTACAGTTGAAACAAGGGGTATTTATATTCTCTACATGAAATAGGTAGCAATAAGATAACACTATAAGGTAAAGAAAATTGAATATTGATTCGAAAAGGGGTGATACAAGGATCTAGTCTACGGCCGTTGCTTTTTAAATTGCATATACAATAAACAAGTACAGGAATTGGAAAAAAATGAGAGTGGAACAAACACCTAAGGAGAAAAAACGATTGTTAAATTCTCTGAATATATAGGTAGGGGAAAAGAATATATCATAAGAGGAAAAAGTTTGTTATTTATGTAATAAAATTACGTACAAAAAAATGCAGACATCAAAAGAAAATTGACATAAGTAGAATTTTGATGCAGAAAAAAAGTTAATATCCATCTATTAGAAGCTTTATATTTTCAAATAAAAGGAAGAAATTTTTAGAAATATTTGTGCGAAGTGTAGCAATCTATGGTTATGAAACATGGACAATACATGAATCAGATAGAAAATAATAGAAGTCGATTAAATTTGGTATAACAGGAAGATGTTGAAAATTAGATGAGACGATAAAATTCGAAATGAAGAGGTCTTAAGGTAAATAGATGAGGAGAGAATTTTGAGATAACATTTTTTAAAGAGATGAACTAGGTTATTGGGAATGTATTAAAACATCTAGATTAAGTTAATTCTGTAATGGAGGGACATGTAAAAGGAAAACACCGTAAAGTAAGAGGAAGATTGGAATTTAGGAGAATGTAGGATACATGTAAATATATTGAGATTAAAAGATAAGGATAGAGCAAAAAGAAATGGAGAATAAAATTAAATCAGTCAATTAACTGATAGTATTTTTTTTTTAATAATATTTTTTAATAGAAATGTATAAAACCAGAATAATATAACAAAATATTTACAAGATTTTCTTGTATCGAAAAAATGATTAATTATTTAAAAGTATAAAGAATCAGAGGTTGGTAATGGAATTTAAATTTCCGTGCTGACCTAAAAACAGCTAACAGTCGCATGAATGTATACTTTTAACTACGGTTTGAAAGTAGAATATAGTTTTGTTTTAAAGAAAATATGCAAATTTTTTTTCATTTAGTTGTAGAAATTAGTATGCAAAAAATATGCTTCACAATTTCTATGGTTTTCAAGTTATAAAGTGTAAAAAATGTAGAAAAAGTTGAAATGAATTTAAAAAGGTGATGTACCTTAATAAATTTATTTCTACAAAATTGAAGTATTGTAATTTTCATTATAAAGCTCAGAGTCCCTCTTTTCATACCTTAAGACTTTCATACAAAAATAAAATCATCTTATTTAGGAATCATACAAAGGTAAAATCTTACGGTTTGATTTAAAACCTGCAGAACAAATTAATTTTTTGCAGATTATTTCTTAACTAAAATTACTTAAATTTAAAAAAAACAACTATTTATTTAAATTGTTTATTCGATACAAACTCAATAAAAAAATCATTTCAACCCACCGGGTTAGTGATAAACTCGTCATCGTATATCAGCTGATTTCGAAGTCGAAGTTCACAGGTTGAAATCCTAATAAAAGTATTTCCTTTTATTCCGATTTAAATACTAGATCTGGGATACCGGTGTTCTTTGATGGTTGGGTTTCAGTTAACCACATGTCTCAGGAATGGTCGGCCTGAGTTTGTTCTAGACTACACGTTTATCGGTACAGTTACATTACACTGTTAAGTTGCTAATGATATTTGTCGTTGTTGTTGTTGTTGTTGTGACTATAAATAAAATTGTTTAAAAAAAATACATTTTCGTTAAAAAAAATAAGAAGCTTTTGTTAGTTAGAAAGCTTTTTTTTGTAGTATCATGCTGTCTATGTTTGTCTTTCTCCACAATTCTCGTAAAAAATAAAAATAGGAATTATTATTTTAAGAAGAATAGTAAGAATAGTTGCTAGTAAGAATAATAAAAATAAAGATAAAAGAATAAGAAACAGCAGTTTTGTATAACTTTTGGTAACTTTTTCTGTGAACTGGAACACGGGATCTAAGCCTTTTTTTCTCCTAAGTGAAATAGGTTTTAGTGATCAGGATGAAAAATAGAAAATAATATTCAAAGGAAGATGATTAAAAAATAAAATAGTTTTGTAGGAAATTCTTACATTTTTGCGGGGTTGTACCGGTGGTTAATAAATAACAACCAGTTTACTTGACGAAATAAGCAAATCGTCATCGCAAATCAGCTGATTTGGAAGTCGAAAGTTCTAAGGTTCAAATGCTAGTAAAGGCAGAAAAGTAAGAAAGTTACTTTTGTACGGATTTGAATACTACGTCGTGGATACCGGTGTTCTTTGGTGGTTGGATTTTCAATTAATCATACATCTCAGGAATGATCGTCCTGAGACTGCACAAGACTGCTCTTCATTTACGAGTACATTCGTAAATATCATGTTCGTTCATCGTCCAACGCAATAGCTAACCGTTGTTTCGGTAGCTAAACAGAAAGAAACAGAGTTACTTAAGGGACTTTTATCAGGTTATTAATTTTAATATTATAATATATGATAAAGTTCTTAATTAGATCCCTATTTATTTTTATTTGCATTGACGGCTCGTTGCTAAAATTAGTAGGAGTGCTGCTCCACAAAAATTTGTTTCTGGACCTTTTCAAGGCAATAGTTAAAATTTTCTGTAAAGTAAAAGAACCGTAAAAAATAAATCAAATAGAATAATAATAAAATAATTATTAATTAATAATGTGATAATAATTAATAATTAATAACAAT
The DNA here is from genome assembly GCF_047948215.1 of Lycorma delicatula. Classification (NCBI taxonomy): domain Eukaryota; kingdom Metazoa; phylum Arthropoda; class Insecta; order Hemiptera; family Fulgoridae; genus Lycorma; species Lycorma delicatula. The sequence continues at coordinate 110,681,826 of NC_134462.1, forward strand.
AATTAATAATATTAATAATTAATTAATAATATAATAATAATTAATAATTAATAAAAATTAATTAATAGTTAAATAAAATAATAACTTAATAAGATGTCCGCTTAAAAACACTATAGTCCAACGGTGCTTAACATAAATTTCTACATACATAGAAACAAATACATAGTTAGTTTTTACTAATTACCTTCTCTTTTGCCCTTCCAACTTGTCTTTAGACAGTTTTGGCAATCAAAGAACTCTTGCTTTCCGCCATATTCTGATCAGTACTTTAAAAAACAACTAAACCGCTTTTATACTCCTTCCACCGACCAAAATAGAAAAGGGAACGAACAAGGAACGTTCTATATACACGGGGAGTAAAAAAAACCACCTTCCACCAGCACGCCAGGTTCGGCACTGCGGGACGACAGTGCTCTCTCTCCCTCGCACCTCGGGTGCAGCTTCCTATGTGCGCATGCGCACAACAGCCAAACACCACGCCGCTGAAACTGTGAAGCGCACAGTTCCATACAAAGATTTTTGTATCTTTTTCATAAACTGGGGTTTGGCTACTAACATTAAGCTTAAGGATTATATATTGTACAAGTACAAAGAAAGAATTAAAGAAAAAAGGACTCATTATATTGAATTTTATCGATAATATCAAGTGGAAATCGGGGGTGCTGCAGTTCCAGAGTGCTTATCCACGAGCCGCTACTGATTATTTGTATTGAGGTCTTTAGATTAAATGCTCCGATATAATAATTTTTTTATGTGAAAAGGCCAACTTAGGACTACGCAAATATTACTTCTTTCTAGCTTCTTTTCTCTTCTTCCTTGCGTTTCTTGTTTCTGTATTTCTCTTTTCTGCCACAAAAACATTTATATTGTAAATGATTCTTTGGAATTTATCTCTATCGTAACAGTCCTCTTCTTCAAGCCTGTGCTTTGGAAGTCCTCTGTATCCTTCCTCGGTGACCTTTGGATTATAATTCTCTTTAGTAAAAGGTAATGAGAGGAGCTTTGCTCAAGTTTAAAAGCTTTTTTTTATCTTGATCAATTTTTCGAGTTCGGTTAACTGTAATGTTTCAATACCGTTTAAGATTACTGATCTTTTTACAGTTGTATAATGTTCTAATTTTGCGATCTTGTAGAAATGAATTTAAGTTTTAATATTCTATTTTCAATTGATGCTTTATTTATTCCTGTTCTGACTACAGTATAATCTCTCCTAAGTACTTAAAGTGGTTGACGATAATTATCTTTCGGTATTTAGTTCCTATTGTGTTTTGTGTGAATGATTTGATGTTCCATCATGATTTCAGTCATAAAAAAATAATAAATAATTTTTTAATTTATTTATTTTTCTTTTAGAAAATTCTTCTGGTGGTTTCATAATTTTTTCTTCCAATTAATATTTCTGAAGGTTTATTGACAGAAAAAATTCGAAGTCTTGTAAACAATTTGAATATTTATAAGTAAATTATTTTTATTTGTTATTTGCGTCATCGATTATAACTGGTTTTCGTAGAGTAAGGATATATAAGCTGACGTCATTTTCTGATATTCACTGTAAACTTAAAAAAAATATAGGTTGACAAAGTCGCATTAACATATGTTAAACGAAAAATGTAGATTTGAAAATCATTTTAAATAAAAGTTCTTTTAAATTTATATTGTACATGAATTTACGTGTATTTTTTAAAGAAAATATTTGTATAACTCTTTTAGAAAAAATACGCTGAAAACTGTTAACATATTTTCAAATATGTTTAATATTTTGACTTTTAACATAAAGTAAAAACATCTTTAAAATAATCAGTATAAAAATTCTGCATATTTTAATAGTTGCTAAATTATTAATAGTAATGATTTTTAATATGATGATATAAAAATTTTACGTTATTCCTCTGTTATAAGTACAATCTGTCTTTGTATTACATTAATTTTTTTATTTAACATACCCAATATATTACTTATCTATCATAAACTAGACCATTATTCTATAAAATAGAATTCATCTAAATGAAATTTTACAAAAAAAAAAAATTTTTGGCAAGGATTTTGTGGTAGAGCTCTACCACAAAATAAAAACGAATGTAAGAGCTAAACGTTTTAGAGAACATGTAAACGTCACTAACTAACCGAATTCCAACGGAAAAAATTTCTGTACCTATGAAAAATAAATTAACATAAATCTAAAAAAGACAAATTGTAATTGGATGATAAAGAGAAAGGTGTCTAATATAGTTTAATGTAAATCAATACGATTGTAAACGGTGTATAATAATTTCACGAATGAAAAGTGAGCTACAGGCATGAAGGGAATCAATAATAAATTTTTTGTGTGCATTAATTTATATCGTAGGTCTGTGTGCGTGACCTGAATTATTTATAGTCAATTGTAACCATATACTACGTTATTTTTTTTTTTTTTTTTAAATACACAAAACCTATATTTGTTATTTCTATGGAAAACTGGCAAAATGTTTTATTCAACTTTCGAATGAACTGCACGGATGGAAATACCGATTCACATTATAATTCCTTGTTCGATATCAAAATAAATTAATGTTTTTTAAGTACGTAATCCTCATATTTTTTTTATATTAAAACACGTGACACCGCATTTTTAAAATCCCTCCCTTTTTCTGTTTAGCCTCTGGAACCACCATAAGGTATTACTCAGGAGGATGATATGTATGAATGTAAATAAAGTGTAGTCTTGTACTTTCTGCGTCGATCATTCCTGAGATGAAAATGTGTGATTAATTGAAACTCAACCACCAAAGAACACTGGTACCCACGATGTAGTATTCAAATCCGTATAAAAGCAACTAACTGGCTTTATATAAATAACTGGACTCTTTTTCTGTTTAGCCACCGGAACCATCGTAAGGCATTACTTCACAGGATGAATGACGATGATATGTATGAATGTAACTGAAATGTAGTCTTGTACAGTCTCATGTCAACCATTCCTGAGATATAAATTTTTTGCCACGATCTAGTAGTCAAATCCGTATAAAAGTAACTGCCTTTACTAGAAGTTGAACCTTAGAACTTTCGATTTCGAAATCAGTTGATTTGCAATGACCAATTCAACACTAGATTAACTGGTGAGTTGCATTTCTAAAGTCTGGTCGACTTTAAAAAAAAAGAAATACTTTTTTTTGGTTGATGATTAATTACTGTATAAGATCGAAGTTTGTGTATAGAAATATAGAATGGAAATTTTAGACCGTAGAAAAATGTTATGCCTGATCGGGATTCGAACCCGGGAATTTCTAGATGAAAGGCTGAGACGCTACAACTCCGACACGGAGATCGGAAATTTATGGTTGTCCGTTATTTGCTACCAAATTGATTGATTATGATAATTAAAAATAAAAAAAAAATTATTTTGTAGTTACTATGGTTGTTCCATATTAAATCTTATCTAGATAAAATCAATAAAAAATCTGTTTTTTATTGACGAAAAACTACATAGATATGTAGTAGATTTTAAGATATTTCTTTATCGTTATCATAATGCGTTACTGAACTCTTATAAGTTAATAAAATATAAGAATGCTGATGTATTTCTGATATTTAAAATATTTTCAATCAAAAATTAAAAAAAAATTAGTTTGGTAACTTAAAATAAAAAAATCTTTGGTGGACTTCCTTCCTTGTACGCCTATTAAATTATTTGGATGTTTGTAAGACCCAAATATTTCATTAATTAAAATTTTATTTGGCCATAACTATGGAACCAATGAAAATAAGTACCAATTATGATATATTGCTGAAAAGCTCTCAATGAGGGCTTATTACTGCAGTTAAGAAAAAGTCCAAAATCTTCTTTATTTTAATTTTGACTTTTTTAGACATTTTTGGTTCAGTCGATTGTGATCAAAATGGGAGGTTCACAATTAGATGTTAACAGTCCTAAATCCAAAATTTCAAAATCATACTGCTAATCGTTTATGAGTTATGCGAGATACATACGTACGTACGTACGTACATACGTACACGCCGAAACTAGTCAAAATGGATTCAGGGATGGTCAAAATGGAGAATACTTCCGTTGAAATCTGGTAACCGGAATTTTTCGCGATCAAATATTTCCTTTACTTCGTACATGGAAGTAAAAATAAAAAAATTATGTATTCCCGCATTTGGTATTAGGTATATTTTGATATATATTTTTTTGGTAGTAGTTTATGTTATTTTGTGTGTTGGATTTTCTACAAGGTTTCGCCTCATGAGGTTTTTAAAAGCAAATTTTTTCGTACGGACATCGGTTTTTATTTTAGTTCCATATTTTCAGTTAAAAAAAGTAAACCAAAACTTTTAAAAATAAATAATTAATCCGATTTTTAAACAGGCCGACATGAATTGGCGGTTTTTAACATTTTGTCAAATTGTAATCTGTCGACGCGTGCTGCTATAGTAACTATCCTGCTCCCAACCAATCAAATTATTATTAAACCATTCAAATAGAAAAGTTATGTGAATATCATGCTTTTACTTTTGGAAATGATGAGGTCCTGATCGGGTTTATTTCTTAATAAAATGTTAGTAATTTATCAAAACAAATTGAAATCCAAGTTAAATTTAGTTTAACATAGGTAAATAAGATTTAGTTTTGATGACTACTTCTGTTAAATTTTCCTAAGCTAGGCTTAGGAATAGTTACTAATGTTAATAGTAACTATCAATAATTTGCAATTACCAGTTACAATCAGTTATAGCTATTACCAGTCACATTCAGTTATAGCAGACCCGTTATGTTTGCTCATTTCTTACATCACGACTATTTATATAGGCTTACTACTTATGTTAAATATATAGTTTACTCTTTAATTTGTTTATCATTTCTCGCTTCTCCAACACAGTTTAATAATTCTATGATAATATCGTTGTAACTACTTGTTACATAACATAGCATATAAAAATATTTATTCAAACCAACCTTAAATGCTACACTGTATTTTTCACGGCTTTGGCAACAGGTATTATAAATATTTTATTCTAGTTTCCTCTTTTATAAATATAAAACGATTTTCCTAGTTTTCAAAATACTTTTTATATAATTAAATGGCAGTTTTTTCAGTTGAATTATCAGTTATAAGCACGAAAAAATTAAATTGAAATGAAAAATAAATAATTAAATAAACCTAGCGATAAATAAAATTAAAAAATAAAATAAATTACCTGTACAGACCTTCACTAAACTAATTAAAAAAGGATAACCGATAAGTGTTGAGGACATTGGGAAAGTTATCACGGTTAATTTCCATTTATATGTCATAAAATAACATGAAATAAGTAGAAATAGATAAATATTACTCAGTGTACTTCAATCTGCTCTATTATTTCATTACCAACAGAACTGTACAACTAAAACGTACTTATTAGTTAGTAAAGGCAGAATAGCAAACCGGCTGATTGGTGAACGAAACTTATATATAGCACATGGGCTGTTTGGTGAACTGAACTTTTTAATGTTAATCTATAGACAATAGTACAACCTCTTCTCGTGACAAATAGAACATTAAAAGATCTTCTTTTTTGTGATTTCTTTCAATTCTATTCCGTCATTTTTAATTAAATAATTTATTAAAATAATATTTATGGTTATTATAAGAAACCATATTAATTATATTAATATGGATAATCTATTCCCGTAATGTTTTAAATATTATTATACTGCAAATAAAGCATTCATTTTTATTATGAAATGTATCATTTACAACTTATGAATCAGTATAATCCAAATAAATATAAAAATATGTTAGTATAACATATAAATCGATTTTACGCGGAAAATATGTTTTTTATGTGTTGCAATAACTTTGATAGTCTATGGTGAATGTCCTACAATTTTAACATATTCTAATCGTATACATCAACTAAAAGCGACTGTACCACTCTTTTTAAGATTACCTTTCTAAATCATGATATCTGGATAAATATTTCGCTGATTATACATTTTCTTATAATCGTTTTCACGTCTCGATAAATAAAGTATAGACCTGATCTACTATTTTTATATACATATACATATATTGGCTTCTCATAAATTTGTCGTACGTATATGCAACATCAATTTAAAAAAGGATGTTCTTCCTTGGTACAACACTAAAAATTATTATAATATAATGCAAAGTACGCCTGCCTGCATTTCTGTATATATTTGTGTGTTGTAGTATGGCCTTTAGAAAGAATACTGTCATATACGACATCCGCTTACAATCAATTTACATTACATACAGAATGTGAGGTATATTATGGAGAAGATATATAGGGTAAAAACACAATTCGCTTACTGCACACTTCCTTTCCAACACAACTAGCATGTACGTTTACGTATAAATGCACTCGGTCACTGTAATAAATTAAATATGTGTTTAGTTATTTTTACATTATTGTTATTATTATTTATTAACTAGAAAAGTGAAAGCTACAAAAATCTTTAAATGATCAATCGATATTTATAAATGTAAGTAAATTTATTATTTATAAGGTTATATTTTTGCAAACAATAGATTTATGAATACATAAAGCACATTACTTGTAATCGGCTCTGATACTGTTAAAAAATGTGTATCGACTAGGCAAAAGATTGGCTTATATTATTCAGAAAAATTTAAAATAATTTCATATTTTGTAAATGGAAATATTTAATTCATTTAAGATAAATATAACTTACATAAATAAAAAAGTAAAATTGGGCATATGGTTAGAAAATTTTGATCGTTGTATTTAATCGCAAAATTTGTTAAAAGGGAATTACTCTACACTTTTGATCAATTTTCATAAAAATTTAATACTTTCAATTTTCTGTTAATACAAAAGATACCATACCAGATTTCATTATTATATAAAACGCAATCCCAGATATTAAGCAAAAAACACATAACACACTGTATATATATATATATATATATATAATATCACACACAGAGAGAAAGAGCGAGAGAGAGAGAGTGTTTGTGAGAGGGGGAGAGACAGACAGCCAGACAGAGAGAAAGTGAGTTTCACCTAACGTTATTTTTGCATTTTTGGATTTATCATAAAACATAAAAAATATTAAGAAATGAAAAAAAAACCCGGATACGCTACTTAAAATTTTGGCTCACGAAAATACTATTTTTATTACAATATATTTTACAATAATGAGAGAAGAAATTTTTTTTAGAAGTACGTTTTAATTTGATGACTTTTTTGTATTAACAATTTACGAACACTAGCAATGACTCCAGCTTTAGAAAGTCGAAATCTAAAAGTAATTAAACAAATATTATTTTTTAATTTTAACTGCGGTTTTTTATACAGGTTTTATTAATTTTCGATAATTGTTTTTTGTTTTACATTTTTTTCTTAATTTAAAATGTAGGAAGGTAATAAAAAACATAGTTTGCAAGATGCTGACTAAAATCTTGAATTTTATTAAAAAGAAAAGTGTTCTAGAGAAATGATGTAAAGAGAGTATTACGGTTGTGTCTAAGGCACTCTGGAATGTGGGAAAATAAAAAAATTGTTTTGAGTACGTAGGTCGTGTTTCGTTTAAAAAATGTTTTCGTATCGATGATTGTTAAAACAGTTATCGAAACCGGTTAATTTTGTGCAAAGTAAAACTAGAAATACAATTTAAAAAAATACGGCTCGAATTGAGGACCTCCTGTTTAAGCCGGTTAAAAAAAAAATACTCTTTTTAAGTGAGCACAAGACTAATGCTTAATTCAATACAAATTTATTTCAATGTTTAGTTAAAATTAATTCAAAACAATTCAACACTATGATAAAAATAAATAAATGAATAAGAAACTAAAAAAAAATTCCTTTCGGCACGCCGGAAGGTGGAGGTAGATTTCATCATGCTAAGTAGGGGATAAAAAAGATTTCCACCTTAAAGTTAAGAAAAACTTCAAATTTACTCAATACGACAATGATTGCATGTGAAAAAAGTTTCACATGTTTAGCATACAAGCCCTATCTTCTTAAAATTCAACAATATTTTGGTCATTCCTTGCCGTAAGGGTTGGTCATATCAAAAATTGTTTCAGACAAAAGTTTTAGGTATTGTTTATAAGACTAAAGACCACTTTAAATCGATCCGATACTGTGCCTATTAAGGGAAGTATGATTTTTTGTCTTCGAAACCTCATTTTTTCACCCCTTGGGCCATTGGTTAGTGATATAAAAAACTTTACTCACACAAGTTTTAGGTCCTTATCCAAAGAATAGTAGGAACTTTAAATGAATTCAATGTTTTAATTAATTGAAAAGTTTAGCGATATTTTGTTTTTACAAAAAAGCCCTCCCATTTCCACAACTCATAGTCTCATTCTCTAAAGCAGTACCTAACAGTGGTCCCAGAGGTTAAACAAGAAAAAAATCAGAGATTAATAATTATTAATCAATCAATATATTTAAATTAAAATAAAAGTTAGAAAAAATAAGGAGATGAAGTCTGATTCGAACCGACGTGCCTTTCCCTTTTTAGATCCAAATACTTTATTAATTAAAAGTTTATTTGGCTATGTCTGTAGCACCAGTTAAGATAAGTACCACTTTTTATATATCGTTGAAAATATCTTAATGAGGGCTTATTACTGCGGTTAAGAAAAAATCGAAAATCAAAAAAATTTTGGATTTTAGGCTTCTTTGGAATCTTTTGGTCCAGTTGGTTGCAATCAAAAGGGGAGGTGCACTACTAGATGTTACAACAGTCCTAAATCCAAAATTTCAACATCCTACGGCTAATCATTTTTGAGTTATGGGAGATAAATAAGTAAGTACGTACAGACATCACGCCGAATCAATATAGATTCAGGGATGGTCAAAATGGATATTTCCGTTGAAATCTGAATACTGAAATTTTCCCTGATTACAATACCTCCTGATTTTTACCTCCTTTACTTTGTACAAGGAGGTAATTTTTACCTCCTTTACTTTGTACAAGGAGGTAAAAATAATGAAAAATTTATTATATTTTAATTTTTTTGGGAGAGTGGGCATTTTTAAAAGTAAATTTTATTATTTATTTATAAATATATTATTGTCTTTGTATGCTTACTAATGTTCGGATTAAAGAGAAATTAAACAGTTTATTACTGATAAATTAATTAAACGTTTAGGTTATGAGTGCCGTCATTAAATATGTCTGTTACTAATTACAATATAACGGAATGGTTGAAAAACATTTTATATTTACATTGCCGTCGCTCCTTAGATCGCGTCAGCAAACAAATTTAAAAAAATCTTTCATTTGGAATTCAGTTAGAAAGTACTTTATATTATAGTACAAGGTTGCTTACACAGTTCCATGTTCGTAAACAGTATAAAATATACTTTCGATTTGGATACTATGGTAGAGATTCATTTTCTTTATTTTTATTGTAATGAACTAAACTAAAATAGCTGAATTTAAGAGTTAAAAACAAAATTAATTTCTTTTCTGCTTCTGAAATTTGAGATATAAACCTGATCTCTGTAATGAATTAATGAGTACAATAATCCTTGTTCACTTAAAATTACCATAAAAATAATTTATAAATGGGCGTTTCCTCAAAATTTTATTTTATTTTTTTTTATAATTCTATAAAATTTTAAATTAATCTAATAATATAAATAATAATTTTAATCTAAAATTAAGATCTCTCCTGAATGGAAATATGATTATACAACACTGAATTTAATTTGTATCAACAATTAACTCAGTTGGCTTCGTTACTTTGAAGAGCGTTTTAAACATGAAAAAGCGAAGTGGCGCCGTTGTTTGTTTATTTACCATTCTTTTTTTAAATCATAACCCTAATTTTATGTTATGATTTAAAATTGGGAACACGATTTGATTACATTATTATTAGTAATATTTAACAGTAGTTAAAAACTGAGGTGGCAAATAAATATTAAATTATTTTCTGAAATGCCACATTGATAAAAATGTCACGTATCTTTAGCATAATCGATTGATATAAAGGTATTATACGAAATACTATACTTTACTATTTAGTTTACTGTCATCATTAAATAAATCAAGCCATCACTTTTTTCGTAATGTATTGAAATTAAAAAAAAAAAAAATACTAAAATTAATATAAATTAAAATTTGATTTATCTGAAACATAGCCTACTAATGTTTTAAATAACTAAGCCAGATTAAAAAGAATTATAAAATTAGTTTAATATCAAAAGATTTTCGTTAAATCAATATGCAATTAATGTTTTTTAATTCCTTGTACGAAGTAAAGGAAGTATTGTGATTGGGAAAAATTTCGGTTTCCAGATTTCAACGGAAATATTCATTTTGATCATCCCTGAATTCATTTTGACTAGTTTCGGCGTGACGTCTCTCAGTACGTACGTATTTATATCGCATAACTCAAAAACGATTAGCCGTAAAATGTTGAAATTTTGGATTTAGGACTGTTGTAATATCTAGTTATGGACCACCTCTTTTGATTGCAATCGACTGAACCAATAGTGTTCAAAAAAGCCTAAAATCCAAAAAAAAAAAATGGATTTTGTACTTTTTATTAACTACAGTAATAAGCTCTCATTGAAAGCTTTTCAACGATTTAAGTGCTACTTATTTTCATTGGTTTAGAATTATAACCAAATAAAATTTTAATTAATGAAATACTTGGCTCATCGGTTCGAATCAGATTTCGTCTCCTTTCTTTTTTTTAACTTTTTTTTTAATTTAAATGTACTGATTTATTTAATAATTATTAACCACTCAATGTAAAAAAAGTTATGCTTACTTTTAATACTATTAAAAATTTAAATAAAACCAAAGAAATTTGAAAAATTCAAAAAACCGATATAAATTTTGATCGGCTCTCCAATATTACCCACAGTTTTACAGTTTTTTTTTTTTTTTTTTTTTTTTTTTTTTTTTTTTTTAGTTGCTTGCACTACTACTATGACTAGGTAGATATTAAAAAAAATCGTTTAAAAAAATATGCGATAAATAAAAATAAATTTTTGGAAAAGAAGGAAATTTGGGCATTTTTTAAAAATGGTTAAGATAAGCATGCTTGCATTTACGAGCTTAATATAAAGTTAGGGATATGGTTGCAAAATTTTGAAAAAAATTGTCTCCTAAAACCATCCACTCCGTAAAGAGATTGAGCCCAAAATTTTACCAAGAATCTGCTCTATGTCTCGTAAGAATTTCATCAAATTCGGTTAATCCAGTCTAAAGTTATTAAGCTTCAAACATGCCAACGTACGTAAATACGAACATTACCCCCGCCCACTCTTTTCTTTTTTGGGGTTCCTGGGTCTTGAAAAGTCGAGAAATGGAAAAAATTTATATCACATTTTTTGACTGATTACCGTACTTTCCTTCTTGTAGCACAACTAGTTATGATGCCAGGAAAGTAAAAAAAAACACACGAATATATTTACATCTATAGGCCAACTTATAGAACTGCAACCTAGTTTTTTTTTTTTTAACTATTGGTTGAGTAATCCTCAAGTCATCATAAAGATTCTGATTCAATACATACATACATCCCATTAATTGTTATTTTTCCTGCAACCATTATTAAAAATATTTTATTATTTTTTTAAAATAAATTTAATTTTATGTAAAATAGAAATCAACCAATATTTTTCTATATTTTTGTACGGACATTTTTTTTGTTGATAAAAATAACCTAATAACTTTACTAAGAAAAGAATAAATCTTAACCGTTATTTAAATTTAGCCTGCCATTACTAAAAATTATTTACGTGGTTGTTTTTCTATAATTTTAAGGAAGAATTATTCGTTTAGGGTATATAAAATTGAAAATAAATTAAAATAACAAAATTTAAAGTCGATTAAAATAGTTTCAACAACATTGTATGAAGTTTTTTTTATGCTGAATTGGATTCCATCCTGAAAGAAATTTATTTAATTTGCAGTTTTCTGATTATTTTCAATATATTACACTTAGTTATATACATTCATATTAGAAAATTTGATGTGAATTGTACATAACTTCCTTGTACGCCTACTAAATTACATATACTAATTTTTTTTTTCACTTCATTTAAACTTATTTAATTTGAAAGTGAGATATAATCCTGCAATTCTTTAACAAAGTGGACAGTTACACAATTGCATTGTGGTGGTCACCATATTGCATAACATTTTTTTGTGGTGTACATATCAGCATTTTATATTAATTTTGTTTCACGTCGCTCAAATAGTTATTTCGTGTAAGTGAGAACGTGTCGCATCCATAACTATGCGCACACATCGGTTCGATTCCGACTTCATATATATATATATATTTTAATTTAAATATATTGATTTATTAATAATTAATAACCTCTGTAAAAATTGTTGAATTAAAATGTAAAGTACATAAAATTTTATGTACTTTATCAGAAATTATTTCACTAATAACTTCTGATTTTTTTTTGATTTTTATTATTATTATTATTATAAAATTTATTATACTATATTATATAGTAATATATATATATATATATATATATATATATATATATATATATATATATATATAGTAATATATATATATTATATTATACTATTTATTATAAAATTTGTTTTACAATCAGTGAATTATTAATAAATCAATACATTTAAATAAAAAAATAAATAAAAATAAAATAAAAATAAAAAATATATATATATATATATGTACACGATGTTGGATTCAAGCCGATGTGCCTTCCCTTTGTAAGATCCAAATATCGTATTTCATTAATTAAAATTTTATTTGGCTATAATTCTGGAACCGATGAAAATAAGTACCACTTATGATATGGGGTTTGAAAACTCTCAATGAGGGCTTAGTGCTACGGTTAAGAAAAAATAAAAAATCCAGATTTTTTGGATTTTGAGCTTTTTTGGACACTTCTGGTCCGGTCGATTGCTATCAAAAGGGATGATGCACAACTAGATGTTACAATAGTCCTAAATCCAAAATGTCAACATCCTACGCCTAATCGTTTTTGAGTTATGCGAGATACATACGTACGTACAGATGTCAAGCCGAAACTAGTCAAAATGGATTCAGGGATGGTCAAAATGGATATTTCCGTTGAAATCTGAAAACCGAAATTATTCGTGATCATAATATCCTTTACTACGTACAAGGAAGTAAAAAATGAATAAGTTTTCCGTTTGTAAATAAATATCGAATCAAGGAATTTTATTAATTGGTATGTTTTAATTACATTTATTTATTTGTTTAATTATTTTTATCTAAAAAAATTAATAAAAAATCGTTTTAAAATAATATACAACGTATTTATTTTGATTAAATTTTTATTTACAAAAAGTGGATATCTACCAATTTTTACCAGTGATCTTAATAAAGAATATTGGCATCCTTTAAAAAAAAAAAGGTGAATTAAAATTTTATTACCCCTTTCTATTTATACATAACCTAATTAATAAGTTATTCCTTAGTTGATAACCAAAAAACCATAAATTAACCGTTTTTTATAGTGTTTTTTCAAGGTACTATTCTGTGTAACATCGAATGGTCGGCTCTTAATCCAAATTTACTATATGCAACAAAATCAGCTGATTTGATAATCAAAATAATTCTTGCTAAGATTAATTTTAGAGAATATTATATAATTTGCTGTCTCTTTTTAAAATGTAAATATTAATGAAATGAAATGAACTGAGGATAAGCTGAATAAAAATAGCAATCTGTTTTTTTTTGTTTTTTTTTTTTTTATAAAAAAAACAGAAGACAACATTTATAAGACCTTTTTATTCATTAATACTAAATATTATTAATTTACTGATGTAGACGAAGTTTAATTATTTTATACAATATTTTAATTCGTTACACCAACAAGTTTCAATATTGTACATATATATATTATAACGCTCGGAGGCTTAACAGGTAAATTGAAGGTCATTACAATACTTTCAATGAATATATATACAATTATGCAACCAAGCAATAATTACACAGAAAACTCACACATACACACATGCATATATATATATAAATATATCTGTATAAAGAAAGGTATAAGAAATAGCAAATCGGTCACACTAGTATCATATTACTGCTAGAATAATACTAAATTTGTTTGTTAAACTTTTTTTTTAAATTATATTAATTTATATACACTGTTACGTAATACAAAAATTTTCTTTAATAAAGCACGTAAATTTATATTTAAAGTGTAATTATAATAACATTTAAATCTTACTTCAATTTAAAGGATAATTTTATAATAGAAAATTTCCATAAATAGATACACTATTAAAGGAAAAGAAAATTATTTAAAAATACGAATGTAAAAATGTTCAAACAAAATATACAATTAAATAATTATATTTTTCAAATAATTTTACGTAATTAACAAAATTTTGGTAATAATTTGACATTCAAACTATTTTTTAAGGCTTTTTATAAAAACAAAATGTTTTTAAATATAATATTCAAACATTTAGTATATTTTTATTAATTTCTATAGATTGGTTGGTTTTTAATTTTTGACGTAAATATTTTCCTTCAAATAAAGAAAATAGTAAAACCAGTCTGGAAATCGGAATGAAAAATTTTTAGTTTAATTCTTTCCCAGTTTGATGTTTTTTGTGCTATTATATTTTTCGAATATATAGAAAAAGAGTTTGGAAAATATGATGATGTTTAAAAATTATTTTTAAAAAAATTTACGTAAAACCAAGATGGCCATCCTCCGATGATAATTTAACAATTGAATCATTTATCTACCTTTAGTAAAGTTGTTGTAAATGGTTTTTGATCGTAATCTTGTTTTATAATTTATTTTTTCCGTTTATTTGTATTTATAAAATTAAATACACACCCTACGGATGTATCCGTAGAAGTCAATTCTTTTTCTCATTGTTTCTGACAACACAATGAGAGTTTTTTTTGTATAAGGTATCGTTTTTGATACGGATTATTTTATTGTTTTGGAATTTGGGGCCTAGGATTTTTCTTCTTCTTTCTTCGATCTCCACTCTTTTGACTGGGTTCTTGATGGATAATGTTTCGGCTGCATATAGAGCTACCGGTTTGATTACCGTGTTGTATTTTTTCATTCTAGGATAGAGAATTTTTGTTGTAGGTGTTTTTTGAGTTGAAAGACTATTTCTAATTTGTTTCTTCTGATTTCCATTGCCTTTTTCTCGAGGAAATTCCAACTAATTCATTCTTCAAGGTATTTAAATTCTTTCACTACTTTTATCTTTTATTCTCAATTATAAGGTGCACTGGTGGTATTTTATGTATCATTATTTTGGACTTTTCGAAGAAGATTTTGAGACCTATTTTTGCTGCTTGTTTTTCAAATTCTAGATTCAGTTCTTTGGCTTCATCCCACATCTCAGCTAGTAGGGTCATATCGTCTGCGAAGGCTAAACAATTGATTTTGATATATTTGTTTTTTGTTCGTAGTCGAATTCCACTATGGATCTTTTCGTTCCATTTCCTAACTATTTTTTTGTAGGGGCAGTTGAATAATAGTGGGGAGAGTCCATCGCCTTGTCGAACGACGGTTTTAATCTCGAACGGGTCGGATAGATCTCCATTGAGTTTAATTTTGGAGTACGTGCTGGTAAGGGTTTCTTTAATTAAGTTAGTGGTTTTATTGTCTAGGTGTTAGTATGAAAAAGAGGGACTTCTCGGTCTATTGAGTAGTACGCTTTTTTGGATGTCGATGAAAGTTATGATGTATGACTTTGCTCTTGAGTTTTGGTAGTTCATAGTGTTTTTGAGTTTTGGGATTTGCTCTCGGCAGTATCTTTCATTCCAAAAGCCTTCTCTGTACTCTCCGAGTTAAGGATCCAGTTGTGGTTCTGCTCTATTTAGTAAGGCGTTGGTGAATATCTTGTAAGTTACATTTAAAAATGAGATCTGTCTACAGTTGTTGGGAGTCCCTTTCTTATGGAGTAAAAGAATGAGGGTTGTCCCGTTCCATTCCGTTGGAATTTTCTCAATTAATCAAATTTCTTCGAAGTTTTTTTGGAAATTCTACGGTATTTTTGTTGTTTTTTTCCAGTTTGACTGTTATTTTGTTTTCTCCTGAGGATTTGTAGTTTTTTAGATCTGATATGATTGTTTACTATTATTTAATTTTGGGCTAGAAACTGCCCCCATCACCATCCAGTTGGATTAATTAACAACACAACCTTGTCAAGCGGCCTATGGTTTTAACCAATTAAAATTACACTCATTGCCGGAAAAAATGATCTATATAACGTAAGTCAAAAAAGCTTCACTAATTATCTTTATGAAATATCATACGAATTATTAATCAGTCAACCAGTTTACCTCATTCAAATATTTTTCAGTAGTGTATAGTGTTTGAAATAGTTGATAACTTTAACATGAATAATACAAAAAATGTATAAAGTAGAAAGTATTTCTGCAATAAAACAGATAAATTTTACTCCCTGTCAGTGAATGTTATTGGAATTACAGGAAATAGATGTTGAGTAGTCTTAGATCAAAATTACCAATCAGTATCATTAACAAAACGACAATTGAAAAACGGCAAAAGTGATTCAAAATCTTAATTACACCTGATAGAACTTTTAAGATGAATTTAAATTACGATTTATAACATTGTAATCAGCTAATATTAAAGTCGATATATAGTAATAATAAAAATTTATCCAACTGATGGGTTAGAAAGTACATATTGTTATAAATAGAAACCTCTATTTTTAATGGTGGGAGTTTTTATAAATAGAAAATCGTTAAAATAGGAGTTCAATGATTTCTGACTTATCGATTTGAGTATTTTTCTGAATAATGCATAGTCAGACTGGAAATTGTTTTATTGCAGATATAAAATAATTCATAACTGTTAAAAAAAATTTGTTTTATACAAGTCTCTTTCATTATTAAATAGAGACCACAGATATTTATAATAAATTGTTCCTTAATAGAAGGAATACATTAATGTTTTATTTTTTATATATATACTAGTCTTCTTATGACTTAACAGGTCCGAGATCTCTTCGCTCCCCGGACGATCTAGCCAGGGGGTGGAGCTTCCTGGACCTCCAACGCGTTCCTTATTCTTATGGTTGTGAGAATAATAAATATTTTACAAATATTCATTAAATAAAAAGGAATTAAATATTTTTCTTGATTATATTTGTGTTGCCATGGTGACATAAATATAATGTAAAAAAATTAATTTTTGTTTCTTTAATGAATATCTTTAATTCATACCTTTACCTCCAATGGGGTTAGGGCCTCGATTTATGCTTAAAAACTTACTTGATATATTAAAAATGTATCCTAAAAATTTTTAAATAATCGATTTGTTGGTTTTTGCGTGATTCTGGTGCAAAAAAACAGACAAACTTTCCCATTTATTTATAATATATATGTAAAACATATGAAGTACAAAAGATACCAGTGAGGGTTACATTCTTCATTACGCAGTCATTCCCTCTAGTTAGTTCCTTCTAGGTGTCACTTTTTGAGCTGCATCATCTACGTTTCGGTGGATTGATATTTTACAATACATTCGAAACAGTGAAAGTCGACTGCGGATGACGCCCTGGTACACATGTGTGTTTTGTTTTCTCGTTTGGTCCTCGGTGAGTTTGCAGCTGCGCGGTCGACCCAGCCGCTTGAAATGGGTACCACGGAGGCGGGGGGCACCACGCTGTTAGGCGTACCCCACCATTGGTGTTGGCCTCGTGGAGGCGTTGATTTTGCTAGGGGCAGTGAGAGTCCGGCGCGTCAGCGGACAGCTTAGCAGGGAGCTGTCCTTCACCCCTTCGTCCACCGGTCGTGCTCTTCTGCCTCTCTCAGAGGACCTTTCCCTGAAACTATCATTCCGCTGGCTGCACTGTAGAAATCCGACCGAGTATCCAGTTTAGTCAGTCACTATTCAGTTCTCTCTTCTATTTCCTTTGTACTTAGAATATTTGCTTCCATACCTGATACCAGTTCCCATTATCTAGTTTCTTTCAACATAAATTGTATGACATTTTCCGGTATCAAGCCGGGTAGTTCAGGCTTGACCCTAAAAGCATTCCATCTGTCACAAACAAAGAACACATGTTCCGGAGTATCTTCCGCTCCACAATATGTACAGCCAGGTGAGGATCTTCTTTTGAACCTGTTTAGGTATGCCCCTTAGTATATAAGGTACTTAAAACATTCAAAAATTCTGTATAATTTTGTTGAACATTTCTGTATACTTGTTAAACTTTTCATAGTTTTTATTTTTTTTTTAAACCATTTTGAAGTGGGATTTTAATAGTTTTCTCTCAGTAAAAAATATAATTGAACAAATAATAAATATATAAATTAAATTCGTAAGAATGATAATAATTTTTATCTTTATTAGATTTTTACAAATCTGTTTTCTGGCTGAAGATGTTCTTGTTTTAAAATTTCAAGGAATCAGAATCAAACCAAATAAAAGAAACTTAAAACAATTTTCTTAGGAAGAATTACAAGAGATTTTGTTCTAGGGTTCCTCATTATAATTGTACTGTAAATAGGACCTGGAGTGCCCAATAATTCAGCTCTTTTTAATATACTGTACCTTATAGTATAACATAATTTTGCACTTATAATTAATGTATTTAAAACTTTAGAAAACATGTTAATAATGTATTTATTCGGGTAGAATGCTACGAAGCAATTAGCACACATAGTTGCATATACTAATACGTACTCGCGTAGGCACGCGCTAATAAGTTATAAGTACAATTTTCCTATATTTAAATAATTAACACAGTTATCGTTTGGCATCTGAATGAAAATAGTCAAGTAAATGAAAGCGAACAATAGAATGAATTGGGTTGCCAAAATAATAGATCTACACACAATGTATGTAAAAGAAACCCTAAAAATTTGAATTTCAAAGTCTTCAGTATAAAACTGTTACGAAAAAACATACAAAAACATTTTAAGTGTAATTCATTGTGATGAAAAAATAAAATTATCCCCATGTAAATAAAATAGTTATTACTAATTCTAAATCTATTATATAACCTCATAATGTACAGTCTGCATACATATCATAAAATTTACTATACCTGGAATTCTGTCACTGATATTTCTTGAATATTATTCAACGCATTTTTAAATTTACTAGTAATTTATATAACCAAAAATAATAACTTATATACGTATTAAATTGTTAATATTTATAGTTAAAATAAAAATCATATAATCGAAAAAATAATACAAATACGCTTACTGAAATTACAATATCTGAAATATTACCAAAATATTCACGATTCATTGGACATTACCACTAGCTTAAAGTGTCAATAGATATCTTTAATTCATATAAACTTAAATTCAGAAGTCCAGAAAGGTTTTATAAAGAGTTTGATTCTTTCGATCATCTCTTTTATAAAGCCTAAGCAACAGTTAAAAATGATCGTTTAAAAAATATATAAATCTTAGAATGAGGTAAAACGATTTAACAAATGGGTAAATTTTAAATTACTCTATTTGTCAGGTGGCAACACTGTACACATCGTAACTACACTAGTAGTTGAAATAACTTTATTATGCACTAGTTTTTAATGTACAATTATTTTATACAGGCTTATTCCGTGTATAAACCTTTCTATGTATAAAAACGAGTTTATATTTGAATTCCCCTACTCTGAAGTTTCCAATAAGTCAATAATATTACGTATTAAAATTTTGGAAGGAAAAATGTATAAAATAAACTTGGATCAGGCCACAATTATTAACTCCTTAGTTAATAATATGGTTGAGGATATAAAAGAGCATTTAATTAATTCACCTAGAGATTGTTTTAAACATTTACCCTCATAGATTGGGTTGTCAACATCTATTGCTTTCTACTCTAAAAAAATATTAAAAAATTCGTAGTTAGTGCATTGGTGTTGTTCATGGATGGAAATAAACAGCCTATGATACGGTTTACAATATTTGCGTTGGTTTCCATCATTCGTACTTGAAAACGGAATTACAGGACTGAATAGAGTTTATTTTATCGATGAAGATTTGTTTAAATTTCAAATAATCAAAATTCAGAGTATGAAACGGTGAAAAGATATTCGTAGTTTTCATTAACAGTCTAAACAATATAAAATTGATGTTGATGTCCTATTTCCTATCCAATAGCAGCTCGCGTATAGGCTATGTGGAAATACAACATTCCCTATTTCCACTTGTTATTATCGATAACATTTAATATAATGAGTTCTTTTTTCTTTAATTCTTTCTTTATACTATACAATATATAATTCTTGAGCATAATGTCAGAAAACCATCCCCTAGTTTATGAAAACGATACAAAAATCTTTGTATGGAACTGTGCGCTTCACAGTTACAGCGGCGTAGTGATTGGCTGTTGTGGACATGCGCACATAGGAAGCTGCACCCGAGGCTGCGAGGAAGAGAGAGCACTGTCGCTCCCGCAGTGCCGACTCTGGCGTGGTGGGTGGTGGAAGGTAGTTTTTTTTACTCCGAGTGTGTATGGAACGTTCCTTGTTCGTTCCATTTTGTTTTTTCAGTAGTGATCAGAAGATGGCGGAAAGCAAGGATTGCAATGTGTATCCAAAAACACGCTTGAAGGACGAAAGAGAAGATAATTAATAAAAACTAATTATGTATTTGTTTCTATGTACATAGAAATTTAAATTAAGCATCGTTGGACTATAGTGTTTTTAAGCGGACATTTTATTAAGTTATAATCTAATAATACTAAAAAATATTATCAGTATTGATATTTTATTATTTATTCGGTTAAACCGAATACAATTTTTAAGCACAATGTGCTTAAAAACCTTTGTGTGTACCATATTCTTGAATGTGATAAAGTGTAGAATTAGATTATTATGCTGCTTCCAGCTATTCTATTTGATTCATTTGTTTTCGTTTTTTCGATTTTACAGAAAACGTTAACCATGCCCTTGAAAAGTCCCAGAAAAAAATTTTCTGGAGCAGCACCCCCACTAATTTTAGTTACGAGCCGCCACTGTTCCTGTCATAATCTTCCTTATTTTCTTTTATAAAGTTTAAATGATGAAGTCTATCTCAACAGTTTGCAAACATTTTTTAATCATCGTATGATCTCAAAACACCACAAAATATTTGTGGCTATTAAAATATTTAGATCGTATATCACCATAATTTTAAAAAGGACTGCACCACAATCTATTTAGTAAGGTCTTGTACTCGGTCGTTTGAGGATATTTAAGAAATGTAAAATTCCAGCTCAATTTTCATGCAACAAACATAATATTAAATTTAAAATTGAAATCCTAAAATTAAAAATCAGATTTCAAACAACTGTAAAAATATTACGGGAAGTGAAATAAATTATTATTTTATTACAGTTATGAAACATCATATTTCGTAGCTATAAACAGATTGTAAGAATTACATTCAATATCTATTATGAAGTAAAAAATTGTTAAAATACTCATTATCAAAATTCTGGTTGGTTTATTTTTGTAACATACTGTAGACCAATAGTAATCTTAAAACGAGTTCACAGTTATACCCTGCCATGTAATAGATGTATCATAATATTCTCCTGTAGCGGTCTGGCCGAACGGTAAACTAATTAGCTGCATTATATTTCTATCAAATACATTTTTGTGAATGGTTCAGAGGAACTCTCACTACTAGATCTATACTAAGGAAATGGAAGGACTTCTATAGTTAATGCAACTTTGGCATTTTGTAGGAAGCTCCCCCTCATGGGAGCTTCCCACATAAGGGAGCTTCCCCCAAGAAAAAAAATCCACGGTTTATTAATCTTTTTTCTATGTTTAGTACTGCTTACCTTTCTTAGTATATACTATAATACAGAGTTCTATAGTATTGCATCTTATAACTTAAGTTTTGACAGTGGAATGATTCCGAAACGCGTCAACAAGTGATGAAAAAATGATATTAAGAAACATAAACAGTACTAAACATAGAAACTATGTGATTTTAGTGGAAAAGATAGTAGTAATTATATCTTAACAATAACAATATTATTAACCGTTTCTTACCCAACAAACATTGTAAAAACTAATGAATTGTGTGATTCTCTGAAAATGGCAGGAAAGTCGAGATTCCGTATTTCTATCAGAAAGTAGGAAGAGGTTCACAAATTCGTGTCATGCCATACGAAAATTTTTTAAGAGCATATTTTAAGTATTTATTTATGTTGTATTTTGTCAGTGTACGAAATAATTTCCAAGTTTTCTTGGTAAACCGAAAAAGGAAAGCAAAAACTACCATTATTATTAAGTATTATACGAGAAATTCTCAAAATATTTAGCAGACTTCATACACTCACAATGGATACAGTTTGAATCTGAATTGTGTAGATTTTAATGATTTTTAATATTTAAAAATCGTATATTACATCAATTTATAAACATTAACAAAATACTTTTAAAAAAAATATACTAATAATTCAGATGAAAGTGTTACAGGCAGGTTTCTATATATTTTGTGCAGAAAAATGTAAGTAAATTAAATATATATATGTATATATATCCAGAATTAAATTATTCTTTTGTTTATTTATACACATAAACAGCCTCGTTATCAAAATTATGTTAACTTTTTTGGTTGACACAGATACATAAAATCTGTTCCCTAGGAACAATTAATTAATAGATGAGACGAATGTCTGTAAATGAATTGAAGGAGATAAAGCCCATCAGTAATTAACTACTCTATTTAGCTTTATTCTGATATGGACGGTGTAACAACAGTCGATGAATGATAATGAACTTAATTTATTGTAGCGTGTGATAAAAGATCATGTCTGATCGAGACTCAAACCCAGAATTTCCGGATAAAAGGTGAAAACGCTACCACTCTACATCAGATTAAAATAATAAATTTATAATAAACGGTTCTAAGAACTTACATTAATCATCTGTAAGCTCACTTTGTCAACAATAAATTTTTTATACTTTTATATTAAAAAATAATGCTTTTAAATGAATGAATAAAGATTATAATGGTTCTTTCATTTTATTTCTTTTGTGATTTGGCCTTAAATATTCATTAAGTAAAATAAAACATTTATGAAAAATATAGTAATTATTTTGTGCGTGTCTTATATATAAACTCATATTAATCACGTCTAATAAATTGATTTTAATATTAATAAAACTTTTCATTGTTATTTAAAAAGGGGGGGAGATAATTAATTTACCACGATACTGTTAAGCGAGTTTGGTGAAATGCCACGGTGGGGGAATAGAAGTGAAAAATATCGTCACGCTATTTATCAGCTGCCTACATATTCAAAGTAGTAATATTGCAATTCAAAAAAAGGGCAATTTATTTGACGATATCGTTTAGCCAAATATTTACAAAACAAATTTTATTGATAAAGGTTACAGTTTTTCAGTTTGTCCATTCCGTTAATTAATCAACAGATGGAAAATAGATGATTAATTATTATAAGGGAACTGCTTTACCCTTTAATTATAATTAAATAGGAAATAATATTCAGAATATAAATTTACGTATTTATGTAAATTATATTGTTTTTTTTCTTGTAAAGGAAGTATTGTGATCGCAAAAAATTTCGGTTTCCAGATTTCAACGTAAATATACATTTTCTCCATCCCTGAATCCATTTTGACTAGTTTCGACGTGTCTGTAAATACGTACGTATATATGTATTTATTATGTATGTACGAACGTATCTCGCATAACTCAAAAAACAATTAGCCATAGGATGATGAAATTTTGGATTTAGGACTGTTGTAACATCTAGTTGTGCATCTTCCATTTTGATTGCAATCGACTGAACCGAAAACCAAAATCCAAAATATTTGGATTTTGGACTCTTTCTTAACTGAAGTAATAAGCACTCATTGAGAGCTTTACAATGATATGTGTTATAAGTGGTACTTATCTTCACTGGTTCCAGAGTTATAACCAAATAAAATTTTAATTAATGAAATATTTGGATCTTAGGGGAAGGCACATCGGTTCGAATCAGATTTCATCTCCTTTTTTCAACTTTTTTTTTAAATTTAAATATATTGATTTATTAGTAATTATTAACCTCTATTACCTTGTAGGTTGGATTTTGCGTGAGATAGTAGGTTATTGTTTACATGCAATTCGCCGTTGCTAGGAGTAACAGCCTGTGGCTGGTCCATAGCAACGCGCTATGGAAGGTTATGTTGCTTATTTAAAAACGACAACGAGTAAAAATATTCCTTCTCGAGACAATACTAAGGTAATAATATACAATATAATCTATAGATAATATAATCTTCAATATAATACCTGATTATATTCGGTATAGGATAAAGTTTCACTATAACTCACTAGACACGTCTGTCTTACACAAAAACAGCTGTTGCACAGAACATTAAATTAACAAAAAATATTATATTTAAATAAAATGATAAGTATTTTAAATTATGTATGTAAGCCGTGCCTAAAAAAAAAGCCGCGTGGCGGTTAAGTTTGACTACTGTGTTGAAGATTTTACAATTATTTTTACTGCTTTTTTGAAGTACTTTTTTATCTTAATCATATTATCATAAAAAAAATAAAATTACTTAGATTAATTTTTTATATTCACTTTTTTTTTTATTGTAATACTCTCTTCAAAAGAAATTTTATTACTTTAACGATAAATCATTGAAAAAATGAATTATTTAATCTGATAAATGTGCATGACTAACTAACATTAACAAATGTCACACATCATACTTAACTATTATCTTTTTACAAATAAACTAAGTAAATAATGCAAAATTTAATAACAATGATAATAAAAAATAAATAAATTCTGTTAAACAAAAATTACTAGTAGTATAACACATTTAATAAATTACATTTTATTTCCGCCAACAATATAAATATCTTTCTATGGTCTTATATAATAATAAACAAAAATCTAATTGGACATCAAGTACATGTCTTGTAATGTCGGTAAAAGAAAAATAGAAGAGAAAGAGGTTCGTTGATAATCTTTTCATCACGGAATAAACAAGCGAAATTATGATGATGATTTAATACCCAAACACAGAAGAAACAATAGAAAATACTTTAACAAAATGTTTCGTATACACAAGTATAATTGTGTAAATTAACTTTTTATACATAAATCGAAATTTTCTACTTGTTTATGATTTTTTTTTTTGTCTGTATGTAACAACATATTTGCTTAAAAGTGGAATTACTGGAACGATCTGATTGATTCTTATTTTATGGGTGTTTTTATTAAACTTTGTTGTTAATAGTTTTAGATATACCGTATTTTTCGGTGTCTTAAGACGTATTTTTTACCTTAAAAATGGGGTGCGTCTTATACAATGAAGGTAAAGATTGTTTCCTCTTTTCATAGTTATACCACTTCATTTTATGTTTCAAGATCTTTATAGCGGGTGAATGACGCGACCGAGTTGATGCGTAATCTTCACGTGACTTCTAGCGCGTCATTGGCTCAGAACGGGGAGTCCCAATTCAAGTTGCGTAATCCCTTATCCGAGTAATCAGTGTTGCGATAATTTGTGTTAATTTGATAGTTTTTAGTGATGGCAAAAAGTAGGCGACATTCTTACACTTCAAGTTACAAATTGCAGGTTGTAAACTATGCGGAAGAACACGGAAATAGAGAAGCTGAAAGACATTTTGTACCTCCGCCTACAGAGAAAATGATTAGAAATTGGCGTGGTCAGAAGGAGATGTTCAATTTGCATAAAGGAAAGCGCGCGGAACGTGGTAAAGTTACGAAATGGCCAGAACTCGAGACCAAAGTTTTAAAATCGGCAAAATGGCATTGTCATTTCAACAAAAATGATTCGTATACATGCAATCAAAATAGCGTGTAATCGTAATATAGAAGATTTTAAAGGTGGGGTGTCATGGTGTTACCGTTTCATGAAACGTAGTGGACTTTGTATGCATACAAAAACAAAAATCAGTCAAAAAGTGTCAAAAGAAAACGAAGACAAAATTATTTCCGTTCATAAATATGTGATTCAACAACGAAAAATTACAATTTTGAAATAGGGCAGATAGCTAATATGGATAAACGCCCCTAAACTTTGATGTACCCTCAAATAGATCTGTAGCTGAGAAAAGTGAGAAAAGCATTACAGTTAAAACCAGTGGACATGAAAAAACATACCACACTGTAGTTCTTGCATGTTGTGCTGGTGGTACGAAGCTGCCGCCAATGATAATTTTTAAGCGGAAGACACTGCCTAAACAGGGGTAATTGTACATGTTCATGAAAAAGGCTGGATGGATGAAAGTGTGGATAGACAAAGTACGGAAAAGAAGGAATGGTGCACTGCTAAAAAAGAAAGTTCTTCTTGTATTTGTTCAGTACCGGGCTCATCTGAAGAAAATAATCAAACAAAAATTCCAAGAGTGCAATACTGAACTGGTTGTCATACAAGGAGGACTTACATCATAACTGTAGTCACTTGATGTATAATTAAATAAGTCCTTTAAAGTCTTTATGAGGGAAGAGTGGAACAAGATGAATGCTGGTGTACATCAGCTAACACCAAAGGGTACCCTGAAACGGCCATCAATCTCTCAAGTGTGCGAGTGGGTTAAGATGTCTTGGTCAAAACTGAGTGAACAAACTATTGTTAAATCTATCTTGAAATGTGTAATTAGCAACGCCCTTGATGAAAGTGAAGATTATTTCTTGTATGAAGAAGACGATGATGAAGAACAAGAGGATGAAGACATTGATGAGAGAGAAGATTCAGATGACAGTGACATGGGTTTTGCAAGTTTCTAAAAAGTCAGTTTACTGTTTAAAATGACCTATTATTTAACAAATTTTTTTAAAATCATACTTTAAATTTTAGTTTTTTTCCAAACAAATTGTATTAAATTTCTTGGGTGCGTCTTATACACCAAATACGGTAAAAATACGGTAAATCTGTTCGAATGTTAAAATGATTTGTTTAACCATTGATTAGATCATTGAATAAACAATAAAAATTTAAACAAAATAAATCATAAAAAGAAAGGAATAATGAGTAGCATTTTAAAGTACTAAGCTTCCTTATTACAATATTTTAAGTCGTTACTTAAATCCCATTCTGTAATTGATAAATTTACTTGGTTCTTGGGAGTGTAATTTAAAAGAAAAAAAAAGTAGAATTCAAACATATTTTGTTATAACAAAAACATGTTTAATTATTCTTGATTTATCAGAGACTTAATAGTGAGGTATTAAATAATTTTCGAAGATAGGCGAGTGACATAATTTTTGAAAGTGAGAACTATCTGTATTCTGTATTTACAACTAGTTATATATAAACTGATAAGGACGTGTTTTATGTTTGGATTTTATTTAAACATGAACTAAAAACCTGTTATTTCTCTTTACTGTTAATATCATGTCAGTACGTTATATCGTTTTATGTTTCTGTTATATTTTTTTTTAATATTTGTTTATACAGAATTACACGTGAACCGCAAAACCTGGTTTAATGTAACTTACAGAATTGTAACTAGACATAAACATTTATATAATATATTCTATGTAAAGAAATATACCTTTCATTTGATTCAGGAAAATGGGAAATTTTGAAATTTGTTTTGGTAGCCCATGAGCAGGATCAACATTGAATAAATTACAGAAGCCACAGCTCACAGGCCATTATGCCATCATGGATACCTGGAGTGGTGCGCAACGGATTTTTCCATCAAAGCTTTTTATAAAAATAATGACGGTTTGGAGGCTAGGGGTAGAGAATTTCGCTACCCCACGATCGTGTACCGTCAGCACATGCAATTAACACATGGACAGTGGCGGTTCACAGCTAAAATTAGTGGGGATGCTGCTCCAAAAAAATTTTTTGGGGTATTTTCAAGGGCATGGTTAGAGTTTTATGTAAAATAAAAGAACCGAAATAAAATGAATCAAATAGAAACAATGAATCAATAGCTGGAAGCAGGATAGTAATCTAATTGTACACTTTATCACATTCAAGAATACGGTACACGGTTTTTAAGCACAATGTGCTTAAAAACCGTATTCAGTTTAATGGAATAAATAATAAAATGTCAATACTTAATGATATTTAATAGTATTAAATAATATTTTTTAGTATTATTAGATAATAACTTAATAAAACGTCCGCGCTTCAAAAAACACTATAATACAACGGTGCTTAATTTAAATTTCTTTGTACATAAAAACAAATAATTAATTAATTTTTACTAATTACCCTCTCTTTCCCCCTTCCCGCGTGTTTTTGGACAGACTTGGCGATCAAAGAGTTGTTGCTTTCCACCATCTTCAGATCACTACTGAAAAAACAATTAAACCGCTTTCGTATTCTTTTCATCGACTAAATTAGAAAAGGGAACGAACAAGGAACATTCCATTAACACGCGGAGTAAAACACTGCGGGAGCGACTGTGTCCTCTCTCCCTCACAGCCTCACGTGTAGCTTTCTATATGCGCATGCGCACAATAGCCAGACACCACACCGCTGGAACTGTGAAGTGCATAGTTCCATACAAAGATTTTTTGTATATTTTTTATAAACTGAAAGATAGCTACTTACATTAAGCTTAAGGATTATATACTGTACAAGTATAAAGTAAGAATTAAAGAAAAAAGGACTCATTATATTAAATGTTATCGATAATATCAACTGGTAATAGGGGTTGCTGCAGTTTCACACTGCCTATATGCGAGCCGCCACTGCATATGGATACGTAATTTTGAGGAAATTAGATTGGCCAATAAAAAAAGAAACCTCCAGGTGGTCCGTGGAGTGTTCGTACGCGAGACAATATCGAAACTGTTCGACCTGCTATCATAAAAATCCCTCGTCGTTCAATTCATCGCCAAATAACATGCCATCAATATTTTGAACGAATGCTTGTTCGAATATTTTGAACGAATGCTTGTTATTGCGTGGGCAATAACTTCGTTAACAAACTGTGGATTTCGGATGAAGCCCGTTTCTACCATAACGGATCTATTAATAAAGAAAATTTTCACTTTTGGGCTCAAAAGAATCCTACATAGCTACACTAATGCCCACTACACAGCAAAAGGTAACCGTGCGATTTGTTGTCTCATCGTATGGCATAGTAGGCTCTTATTGTTTTGAAAATTAGGATGGACTCACTACTACAGTCACATCAGATCGATACGTCGCCACCCTGAAAAATATTTTAGTGCCAAACTAAAAACATTTTCACAAATTATTGAAATGGTTGGTTTCAACAAGATGGATAAACATCGTATACAACACTAATATCGATGAATGCTGTACACTATTTCTTTGACAATCATATAATTGCGAGAAATGGTGACATTCTTGGCCTCTTAGATCTTCTCATTTGTCGGTGTACGATTTCTAATTGTGGATAACTTTAACAGTAAAATATATAGTAGGTGACTTGGTAAGACAGAAGAACTAAAGCCAAGATCCGAACAATATTTATTGAAATTCCTGTTGAAATTTTGCCTCGAACCACGGGGACGGAACACGGGGACGGATCCAAGGAGAGACCAAGTTCACCTGTAAGATGTTAGCTTCAAAAAAATAAATTCTGCGTATGAATTCGTAAATGGAATATTTTTTCCATTTAAACATTATAAATACATTTATTTAATATAACTTTTTCATAAGAATATGTAAATTTCAAAATAACCCTTTTTACGTCTGCTCCATAAAACGATAGATTTTTATTATTTTCTCACTCAGTACGTACTTTAAATTATTTATATGTTTTTTTTTCTTTTAATGCAACCTTTTGTTGTATTTTCGTGTTCAGAAAGAATTTTTGAAAAAATACTATTTTTTTATTAAAACAGCGCCCTCAAAACTTTGTATATTGAAAATTTATTCGAGCTCGATATTATAAATGTCCCTTAGTTATTAATTGTTTATTAACCCGCTATTTTAATATAAAATACATTGGTTTTCGATCTGTAACAATAAAAAAGAAAAGATTTCTGTTATTTATTGTTCCACCATCATGAAGGAAATACGGGTTGATATTTTTCCATCCCAACGATGCAAGCAAGTGAATAATGTATAACAGCATTAGTGTTCATTCATTATGATTATTTTGAGGGGAACTGAAGGAAGGGTCAACCATAATATCGATTATTGGGGTGCATACACATCAGTTGATATAGAGGAGGAAACCGGATTTATGCTCTTTAAAGTGAATAACAGTTACAGTTTTATAGATCCTGATACGAGTGCTCACGCCCAAACGATCACAAAGATGAGAGGGACTTCTAAATGGTGCAATAAAAGACAACCCAGAACCTTGCGACATCACATGAAAAGTTACTTTACTGAATTCATGTAGTGTCATCAAATCGGAGACAACGACCCTTTCTAAGTAATATTGACAGCTATAAAAGACCTCTGGCCACTTGAAATAAATACCTGACTACTTAATCTAAATAGTGAAATTTATTTGTCCTATATCACGTTTTTATTTCTTTGTAGAAACAGAAATGAATGTGTGTGTGCGCGCGCGCCCGTATGAAATGAAGAAAGCAAAGTGAACGCTACAAAATTGACTGTGGCACATTTGAAATGAGAAAACAGCAAGCTTTCGATTATGCTAAATTAATTTCGAAAATGTATTAGATTTGCTATTTCTTTTTGACTGAAAACTGATATATTTCAGTGTAAAATATGTATCTTACATCGATTAATAACGTCGATCTTGAATACAACAAAATAAAGTAAAATTCACAGTGAAACTTTTATAATGGAAAAAAATCTGATATAGACACCATATGACTTCCTTTTACGCCTATTAAATTACATATACACGTTTTAAAAGTACAAAAAAGTTTATTTCAGTAATAATTTCAGATTTTTTTCCTTTTTTTGTTATTATTAAATTATTATTTATTATAATTTTTTTTTTACAATCAGAGGTTAATAATTAATTATTAATAAATCAATATATTTAAATTTAAAAAAAAAAACTAAAAAAAAGGAAATGAAGTCGAATTCGAACCGGTGTGCCTTCCCCTTGTAAGATCAAAGTATTTTATTATTTTAAATTTTATTTGGCTATAACTCTGGAACCAATTAATGTAATTACCACTTATGATTCATCGCTGAAAACTTTCAATGAGGACTTATTACTGCAATTATGAAAAAGTCGAAAATCCATATATTTTGAATTTTTAGCTTTTTTGCAGATTTTTGATCAAGTAGATTGTAATCAGTAGGGGAGACTAGATGTTACAGCAGTCCTAAATCCAAAATTTCAACATCCTACGACTAATCGTTTTTGAATTACGCTAGATACATACGTAACGTACATTCGCACACTCGTATGTACGGATGTCACGCCGTAACTAGTCAAAATGGATTCAGGGATGATCAAAATGGGTATTTCAGTTGAAATTTGAAAACCAAAATTTTTTGCGATCACAATACCTTCTTTACTTCGTACAAGGAAGTAAAACCCCAAAGATTTTACTTCAACTCTCAAAAATAAAATGTTAAACTATTTTCCGAGGAAGTTTACTTTTAAATTCTGAATAGGGAACGAGGTGTCCGCCCTTATTTTACCAAAATCCTTTTCACAATTTACTGGCGATGAATTGATTTTGTATTGTAAATAGCAATAAATTTTAAAATAAATAGAATTTTATGGAACTTTTATAGAAACTTCTTTTTGGAATTTGAATTTTGATCTTTTCTCCATTTAATGTAATCACGTATGTTTATTTAATTGGTAAAGATAGGTATTAATAGTAGTTCAGCGGTACTAAAATTAAGGGAAATATAATTTGAAATAACGCTTTTACAAATTATTATTATTTTTTATTTTATATCTTTTTTTTAACGAAGGATTCTAGAAAAGTTAAAATAAAACATTTAAATAATACACACACAACGAACTTAAATGATCTAAAATAATAAAGAAATATAATTTTCAAAAATCGCTAGAAACAAAAGTAGTTTAATAGTAAGCAATATTTTGTAATGCACAATATTAAATACATTTACAAACTATCAAATAGCATATTTATATATAACTCACGTACGGATATATTCAACGAATACATATCGAGTTTTTTGTCACTGAAAGTTATTTTATATAACTTCATTCCATTTGTTACGAAATGTTAAAATATCGAGGTACTTTATTTAGTTCGATCGATTAAATATAATTTTTTTTAAAACAAATAAGTTAATGTTTTTTCCTATCGTTTTTTGCGGCCATTTTTAATGATTATTTAGTGTTGCTATTTTTATCCTATTAGCAAACGGTGAAAATTACTGGCGGTAGTGTTTGAAAATTTTTTAAATCTTCAACTTAGATATTTAAAATATGTTCGAAAAATATGTTATATATATAAAATACAACATATTTAAATACATATATTATATACAATAACGTATATAATAAATATATACGCGCATACGCTAGATCATGGATACTGGTGTTTTTTAGTGGTTCGGTTTCAAATCCACACATCTCAAGAATGGTCGACCTGAGACTGTACAAAACTACACTTCATTTACATTCATCCTCTGAAGTAATACCTAACGGTGGTTCCGGAGGCTAAACAGAAAAAGAAGTGTGTGTGTGAATATATAAATGAGCTGATTTTCGAAGTCTAGAGTTCTAAGATTCGAGTCTTTGTAAAGACAGTTGTTTTTATACGAATTTGAATGCTAGAGACTGTGAATACCGGTGTTTAATGGTTTAATTTCAATTAACCAAATATCACAGAACACTGAAGTAGTCGGGCTAAGTCTATTCAAGACTATACATTTACCGGTACATTTATACTTACATGCCAGACTGCGAACAAATGCATTGGTCTCTGCAGAGTATTGTTGACATCGTCGTTTTTTTTTCTTCTGGTACCACTGTTAGGTATTACTTCAAAGGATGAGACGAATGACATCTAGCGTGTGAAAATCCCATGCCTGACCGGAATTCGAACCCGAGACTTCCGGATGAAAGGCCGAGACGCTACCAATCGCGCCACGGAGGCCGGCATAATCTGGTATTAAGTAAAATAAGTAAATATATATATATATATATGTATATATACAAAGTGATTTAAGAAAAATGTAACAAACTTTCAGGACAAGTTCTGAAAATAAAGAAGTAAATTCATACAAAGATACGTTTGGAAACGACTCGTTATCGAGTATCGATCGGCTTGCGAAAGGTTTCGCACTGGTTTCTGAGGTAATCCGTAAAATGTTTAATATTAGAAAACAAAAATAAAATAAATAGTACAGAAAAATAACAAATTTATCCCTTAATTTGGGTTTCATGAATGTCTAATCTTCTTTAAATGTCTGGTGTGGGATAATAGGTAATGTTCCTATCGGATCTGGCATTATCGACGGTAGACTCATAGGTAATAGTTATCTGAACATTATTCAAAATGAGTTTTGTCAATACTTTTAGAGAATGTTCCACTTAGTACAAGAACTGATATTTATTGCCAACAGGATAGCGTTTTATGGTCCTGTTACTCATTATATTAATATAACATTTCCTAACCGCTAGATTGGTCGAGGTGGACTTCAACTATGGCCAGCTAGATCATCTGATATGAAGCCATTGGATTTATTTTTATGAGGATATATGAAAGCGTTAGTGTATCCACAAAAATCAGTAAATGTAAATAACTTTCACAATTTAGAATTTTATCCAATAACAGAAGGCTGTTAGTTTTAGTCTAAAATTGTAATTCAGTACGTTTTCGTACGTATTGTTTTGCATTAAATAATACAATATTTTCTTTCACTATTATTTACTTTTTATTGACTTTATTTATATAAATTTTCTTAGAATTGAATTTTCTATTAATTTAACGAATAACTTTAATTTGTTTATTGACAATTTGACAAAGTTATTTTACACAAAATTAAAAAACTATTGTTCAACTCAATTTTTTTATTTATTACACCCTATTTCGCAGAAAATAATTGTGACCCATTTCTAAAATTTTTCAGCTCAAAAATCATAAGAAACCATTAAATTCACACCTTAATGTACATCCCTGAATTTCAGTAGTGCTTCATTTTAGCCGAGGAGTTGAAATCGGGGTGAAATCTTTCACTAGCCATACCTCGCTAACGAAGTGTTTTCGGACCCATATTGATATGAACTGTTTTCGTTATTTTAATGAGAGAAATGCGCCTATGAAGTTTTGCAGAATCCTCCCGGGACACTCAGTATATATATATATATATATATATATATATATACAGAGTGTATACTCTATACATTATAGTTTCTTACACACACACGCACATGGTGTGTGTGTGTGTTTCATAATTTCACGTGAGTTAACATATTACATGTTTTTGTTTATTATAAAAATATCAGTATTTTTTTTATGTTGATTGTTTTATAATTAATATCAATTGAATGGTTATGATATGAATACTGAAAATGTAATAAAAAAAATTTTCAGGTAGTTTTACGTTAAAAAAAATGTGTAATTTTAAATATATTTCATCGCTAACTATCATGGATAAAAAAAAATAAATATAAAAAATGACCATAAAACTAATCTCTTTATTAATGATAACACTTTATTTGTAAATGAGGAGAAAAAAAGAAGATAAAGAAGAATAAGGAAATGAAAAAGGAGAAAATAAAAGGAAAGAGAGAGAGAAAAATAAATTATACATAGAAGAGACTGCGGTCATAATTTTAATTTGTCAAACGAAACCGGTAAGTGAAAGGTATTTCATCCGGTAATACGCTTTTTCCTATATGATGTAATGTAACAATGTATTTTATGAAATCAACAGACATCGACTCTCTCATCTCCCTCCCCCGTCCCACGACACTAAACTTCTTCAATTTAAACATTTACAGAAAACATGTTATTGCAGCTATAATGTTACTCTATGCACGTAACAACTTTTTGTCTCTAAGTTAATAAAAGCAGCAAGATAGATTTTATTTTTATATAAAACGTTTATTACTTACTGACCACACTAATAATGTATGGATAATAAACATCTCTTGCAATCTATAACAGTTACTTAACAATAATTCTAAGTTGACAATCTATTAAAATTTAATCTATTTAAAACTTTAAATATTTCTTTTAATGTAAAAATATTTTCACAAAATATTGCAAATTTTTACGTTTATTTTTAGTAAATATTTTAATTAGCTTTCAGATTATAAGTTTGTAAGAAAAAAGCGGACATAAATTGCCCGGCTTTGCCCTTGTCAGATTATTATATCAGATACACCATAGGGATTTCAAGTATTAATTACTTTTAATCGTGCCATGTTCACAGTAACATCGCGTAAAAGGATTAAAAAGTTCAATAAAAAATTTTTCTCAGTTTGATTCTCTTAATCAAATATTGTTTTTACCTAAAAATGTATGCAGTATTAAAAATATAATTGAGAAAAAAATAAAAATTCTTTGTTTTAAGATTTTCGAACCCAATGGACTCTCTTGACCGGCGTTTTTTACTTCCTTGTACGAATTAAGAAAGTATTATAATCCCCAAAAATTTCAGCTTTCAGCTTTCACCGGAAATATCCATTTGATCATCCCTGAATCAATTTTGACTATTTTCGGCGTGATGTCTGTACGTAGTACGAATGTATCTCGCATAACTCAAAAACTATTAGCCGTATAATGTTGAAATTTAGGATTTAGGACTGTTGTAACATCTAGTTATGCACCTTCCCTTTTCATTGCACCAAAAATGTCCAAAAAAGCCCATAATACAAAAAATTGAATTTTTAACTTTTTTTTAACTGCAGTAATAAGTCCTCATTGAAATCTTTTCAACGATATATCATAATTGGTACTTATTTTTATTGGTTCCAGATTTCCAAGTAAAATTTTAATTAATAAAATATTTGCATCTTACAAGGGGAAGGCACATCGGTTCAAATCCGACTTCATCCTTTTTTTTAACTTTTTTTTTTAATTTTGTATATGTTGATTTATTAATAATTTATTAACCTC
Organism: Lycorma delicatula; assembly: GCF_047948215.1. Classification (NCBI taxonomy): domain Eukaryota; kingdom Metazoa; phylum Arthropoda; class Insecta; order Hemiptera; family Fulgoridae; genus Lycorma; species Lycorma delicatula. Next base: position 110,717,703 of record NC_134462.1, read on the forward strand.
TGATTGTAAAAAAAAATTACAATAAATAATAATTCAATACTAACAATAAAAAAAAGATAAAAAATATGAAAAAATCAGAAGTTATTAGCAAAATAAAATTTTATGTACTTTTCATTTAAAAAAATGTGTATATGTAATTTAATAAGCGTAAAATAAATTCATGTGTTGTCCACGGCAGATGTTTTCATAAAAAATATGCTATATTTAGAGTAAAATTGTTAAAAAACAAAATTTTTTATTAAAATAATGTAACTAGTTCATGTAACATTTTAATAACAGACACAAATTGAAGACAGATAAAATATTAAAAATGATAAAAAAGCAATATCTTTTTAAATTTCTAATTCAGATCCCTCGGATTCCCTTTTTCTAAAAAAAATTCCTGATTTGTCTACATTAATACTAGATACTTTTGGATTTTCAATTTTGAAAATTATCGTTAAAAAAAGTTGATATTTTATGTACTGGTCCCATTCAGCTCCTTTGCTTTTTGGAATTTTAAAGTTTATTTTTTTGGATATGACAATACTTATTTACTTCAGTATGTTATAGGACACGTTGTACAATATTATTAAACAAAAAAAAATTTTAATGTGTACCGCTTGTCTCCCTGTCCGAAGGGACCAAAAATTAACCCAAAGCTTAATTTTTTAAACGAATTAAGGGAAAATTAAGCTTTGGCTTAATTTTTGATCCCATCGAACCAAAAATATATATTTTTTTAATATATAAATTATGTTACCCTAACGGATTATTAGTTAGTAAAGCTTATATGATAAATACAAAGCCAAATTTATACTTTTTTAGTCAATAGATTTTTGAGATATGATCCTTTTATCTCTAAATACGATTGATTTATGCTTTCATCATACTAAGCCTTAATCTGCTACGATAAATACGAAAAGTCTAATTTTATCAATCGGGGTTTAATATCCAAAATTTTTTGAGTCATTTTTGAAGAATTTTTGTTGAGCGAATCCGGTGATATTAATCAAGATACAGGCCAATAAACATTTGGCATAACAAAAATGTTTTTATATATTTTTGGACTAAAATAACTAAAAGTCCTGAAACGTCGAAATTTTCAAAAACTTCGATACCAAAAGTTTTGCCCGATCACTATACTTTTCTTTTATAGCTACGTTGCTGAGAAAAAGAAGTTATAACCGGGAAAATAAAAATGAAAATAAAATTCATGAATTATAAATAGTTTACATTAAAATATACATAAATTGTAGTGTTATCCATTATTTTATAGTTTCAAATAAAAGAGACAATTTTTTACTTCTGTTATTTCCTTAAAATCTAAATAAGAATCTCTAGTAATTGAAAATTGTAATTCCAATTAAAGTTTTATATATTATTTTCAATAAAAAAAAGGTATCGAAGAACAAAATTCAAAACACTTCAAATTATTATTATCTCATAGAATGATTGCCGGGGTTATCAGGTCTACTCCCATGGAATGAGTCCCTGTATTGAGCCACATACCAAATCTGCGCTGCGCTGTATGAACGCTCTTGTAAGAGATTATGGACAATCGCAACCTACCAATACATGAGGACATTGAGGATGCCAATCGTGGTCGCCTTCGATCTAGAAAGGCACCTAGCAAAACAGCAATTGCTGCCACGGAGGACGGATTTAATCTAACTGACGCCTGTCGTCAAGAATGGACCACAAAGCAGAATAACCAAATTCCATGTATTATTCAAAGGCCGCCGGGTTTTGACTTGCCACGTAAGACATGGTCAACGCTAAACAGAATACGAACTCAGCATGGTAGGTGCGCCTATTTCCTGTATAAATGGGGTAAAACACCGACGCCCCTTTGTGAATGTGGTGAAAATCAAAGTTTAGACACATCACAGAAGTTTGCCCTAGGACAGCTTATGAAGGGAATTCTGAAGATTTCCTGATAGCGACCCCATTGGTGTTGTGCTTTGGTAATAAATTAAATAAATACGAGGGCTATTTTTTTTCAAGGTCCGATCGGTCACGAAATTAAAACCACAGTGAAAATAAAAAATTACTTACGCAGTAGTTATACAGTTACGCTATTTCACTGTGGTTTTAATTTCGTGACCGATCGGACCTTGAAAAAAAAATAATCCTCGTAAATCTCATCATTATCGGGAACAAAATTCCAACCAATCGTATTCTTTTTTTTAACCAATCATAAGGTGAGAGTACTTCTTATCATTATCGGGCTCAAAATTCCAACCAATCGTATTTTTTTTTTTATACCCAATCATAAGGTGAGAGTAAATCTCATCATTATCGGGCCAAAAATTCCACCCAATCGTATTCTTTGTTTTTTAACCAATCATAAGGTGAGAGTAATTCTTATCATTATCGTGCACAAAATTCCAACCAATCGTATTATTTTTTTTTTAACCAATCATAAGATGATTGGTTAAAAAACCAATAGTACGAGGGTTATTTTTTTTCAAGATCCGATCGGTCACGAAATTAAAACCACCGTGAAAATAAAAGTTTTTTATTTGTAACAAGTACTTACATAGTTACGCTATTTCTCTACATAGTCGCCACTCCGATTTAGACATTTGTCGTAGCGTGGTACCAACTTTCCAATACTCTCGTCATAGAACGGAGCCGCCTGTGTTTTCAGCCATGTTTCTACGCTGGTCTGCAGCTAGATGTCTGTGTCAAAATGTTGTCCTCCTAGCCAGCGTTTCATGTGAGCAAATAGGTGAAAATCGGATGGAGCAAAGCCCGAGCTGTATGGTGGGTGATCAAACTCTTCCCAACGAAAACGCTGCAGGAGCTTCTTTGTGAGCTCTTTACAGCTGAGGTATGCGGCCGAGCATTGTCATGGAGAAAGACAATGACTGATGACAACATTCCTCTCTGCTTATTCTTATTCACCCACCATACAGCCCGGACTTGGCTCCATCCGATTTTCACCTTTTTGAGCTTTTTTAAGTCATAAAAAAAGATAAAATAATGCTAATTCCCTATGATGTTATTTTTTTTATGGAGGAATAAAATTTTTCTGAAGTTCATGTATCTTCAAAATTTAGAATTCTCTAAATATCGCCTTCCCGAATCTTTCATTTTTTTTTTTTTTTAACTAAAGATTTTAATTATCAGTCTCCTTTATAGTTGAACTATTATTTTTTCATTGTTGTATATTAAAGCTTGCTTGATATATAAAGCAAATTAGAGTTTAATATTCATGCACACATTCAGATTTTGTAACCTAGATTTTAGACCTACTTTCAATTAATGAATAAAATTCAAAATTATATATTAATTTTAAATGCAGATTAAATATTTACTTGTCTTTTTCTGATGAAGTTATTTTTTTTACCGTAATTAATTTTTCATGAAAATAATCCATTATCAGTTATCTGATGAAGAAATTAGCAGATTGTACCGTAACATTCTAAGTAATTATGTATGTACATGAAGTTTAACTACTCAGGAGCATACCGTTTTTTTTTTAAATTTTAATTATCGGTATATTTCATTTTTACCGCCTCTCATTTTTTAACTGTATATAATGATTTTAATATCTTTAACTCACAGGATCTAAAAAAAGTTGAAAAAATGCGATTAAAATACAGTTGTCATTTTTCATCGTAAAAGAAAATTTCCCTCTGTTATGTACAATAAGTCTTACGTATTTATATAAGGTCTTTACAAATTTAATGGTTAAGGAGTAATAAAATAAAAATATAAAAATTAAATTTTTTATTTAGTATACTTGTATAATTTCAGAAATGACATCAATTTATTATAATATAGAATTTAAATTATATAATTTATATAATATATAAGGTAATAAAAAATAATAATTTAGTAATAATACAATATATGACCTTAATATTATTTATTACAGCCATAAATTTAGCTACACACGAGTAAATACTTACATTTTATGAAAAATTCCAAAGTTCAAATTAACCCGGTAAGTCCTACAATTTCACTTTGTACTTTTTTACAGTTGCCGTTTAGGAAACAAAGTTTCTCAGCATATATATAGACAGTTATATTTTTAAATCGAAAATAATACCAAAAATACCAGGAAGTAGATCCAAGATCAGCAGTGAGAAAGAGATGAAGTATTAAAAAAAGGGGTGAATGTTGAGAAAATGGACAGTTTACCCGAAGAAAGACAGTGAAATAAGATAAACAAACCCAACCAAACAAGTGTGATCTAGTAAACAAGCAAAGTAAACAGACAAGTAATAAACAAACAAGCAGTGAAGAGATCTTCACTACTTGAAGACCTTTTCAAGTAGTGAAGAGATTGAAGAACTATCCGAGAGATCGGGTCGTTCCTTACAAATCGTTTTACGTCGAGAATTTATTCTGGAACAAATTAGTTTTCCTTCAAGGTAATGCCTAAAAATACGATAAGATTTCTTTAGAAAAAATATGATGTGGACACCATATGACTTCCTTGTACGCCTATTAAATTACATATTTTTTATATATTTATATTTTTTATTACATTTTTCTTCATATTTTTTTATTATAAATGAACTATTATTTACTGCAAAATTTTTTTACAATCGTAGGTTTAATAAATATACAAAATTGATATACTCGTATTTAAATTTAAAAAAAAAATGAAGTCGGATTCTCGCTGATGTGCCTTCCCCTTATAATATTCAAATATTTCATTAATTAAACTTTTATTGGGCTATAACTCTGGAACCAATGAAAGAAGTACAACGTATGATAAATCGTTGAAAAGTTCTCAATGAGGGCTTATTATTGCAGTTAAGAAAGAGTCCAAAATCCAAAAATTTGGATTTTGGGCTTTTCTTGATGTAGTTCATTTGATAGCAATCAAATGGGGGAGTCGCACAATTAGATGTTACAACAGTCCTAAATTCAAAATTTCAACATACTACGGCTAATCGTTTTTGAGTTATGCGAGATACATACGTACGTACAGACGTCACGCCGAAACAAATCAAAACGGATTCATGGATGGTCAAAATGGATATTTCCGTTGAAATCTGAAAACCGAAATTTTTCGAGATTACAATACTGCCTTGTACTTGTACTAGGAAAAAATCTGTCAATCTATTGAAATGTAGTTTTTATAGAAGTATCCAATTGAAAAACTTTTTAACTCCGTTCACAGAAGAGTTACAATGTAGGATTTTAAATTTTCTAATATCTTTTAATTTATCTTTAGCTCTTCATTTTTTTTTTTTTTTTGCTATAATTTCCTTTTTTAACTAGTGAAGTAATAAAAATATGCTTTAAATTAAAATTATAACTTTTTTAAAAGTTTATTCGATAATTAAAATAATTTTATTGAATTTTGAATTTTTATGAATTACTACGTTTGATTCCTATTACAAGTTATTAGTTTTCCTTGTTCTGAAGGTGTGCAAGCCAAGCACTATAATTGTGTTTAGATTTCAGTCTTCTAGACATCTTAAAATATTACGCGTTTATTTGAAAAAGGAGAACAAAGAAGTGAATTTTATTATAATAAATTTGATCAATTATCCAAGCGGTATATCTTTATTTTAATTCAGGGTACAAAGATGTACACCTTTGTAGAATATGTATATATTGCAAGGTTGTCCTAGTACATTTCTGCTAATAGTTCAGAGGTAATGTAGATCGAATTTGTTCACCGTCATGCGCATAACTGACAAAAAGGAGTATAAGACATGCACGCGATCGCTGTACCACGAAAGAATCTATAAAACACTATTCACTGCATAATATAACTGGTGCAGTGAAACTTCCTCACACGTGATTCTGTCGCTCCCAATTTTCCATACAAAATTAATTTTCCGTCATAGAGCAATAAATAACTAAAATAATCGAAAATTTAAATTCCATTTACAAAAAAATAAAAAATAAATATCTAGTAATATTTAAATTACCCGATTGTCAGATCTTATTATTATATCCTGTAGAAATAACTCCTGATCAAATGCTCCTTTAGAAAATGTTCCTATCTGAATCATATTTTGTATGAAACTACCATACCTGTAAGAATCCAACACAAGAAACTCAAAAATTTTAAATACCAAGAATAGAGTTGTAACGTGTTTTAAAGGACATTTAAAGGCAAAACTTTTAATTAAAAAAATCTGATGTGCACACCACATTACTTTCTTATACGCCTAATAAATTACAACCCACTTTTTTTTTAAATGAAAAGTACATAAAATATTATTTTATTAATAACTTCTGATATTTTGTCTAATTTTTTTAAATTTTATTGTTATTATTGAAATGTATATCGTAAAAATATAAATATTAATATAAATATTAATAAATCAATATATTTAAATTAAAAGAAAGATAAATTCAAAAAAGGAGATGAAGTCTGACTCGAACCGATGTGCCACCCCTTGTAAGATCCAAATATTTCATTAATTAAAATTTTATTTGGCTTATAATTCTAGAACCAATGAAAATACGTACCACTTATGATATATCGTTGAAAATCTCTCAATGAGGGCTTATAACTGCAGTTACGAAAAGTCCGATATCCAAACTTCTTTGGATTTTGGGCTTTCTGAACATTTTTGGTTCAGTCGATTACAATGAAAAGGGGAGGTGCACAACTAGACGTTACAACAGTCCTAAATCCAAAATTTCAACATCCTACGGCTAATCGTTTTTGAGTTATGCGAACTCAGTGAGTTATGTCAATTTTTGAATTATGTGCGTACGTACGTACAGACGTCAATGTGTATTCAGGGATGGTCAAAATGGATATTTCCGTTGAAATCTGAAAACTGAAATTTTTTGCGATGAAAATATTTCCTTTACTTCGTACAAGGAAGTAAAAAGTTCAAACTACGACAAGCTTAATCAAAATTTCGCTATTTAATTTTTTTTTATTATTAGTTTTAAAAATAGCCTCGAGATATAACCAGTGGTATAATGCCGAAAAATTGATCGTTTTGAGCTAGGAGTATTTGCTAAATTTTATTTTGCTATGTTTAACAGTTGAAGAATTATTAAAGGACTCTCATACTTTTTGAACATTCTACACATACACAAGTATTCGATACAATGTAGATTTCGCTGAGAATACATCCGACTTGAAGATTTCAAGGGGATAATAATTTTTTGACCTTCAAATGTATGGATATGAAATGTTGAAAATTTTAATTTTGAAAAGGATTGCCACCCTCCACTGGGTGAATCTTTTTCATAAAGCAAAAATAGATTTAATCTTATTATTTTTGTTTTACTATCTACTGTAACACACTTGGGATCACAATTACGAGAGAGAGACAAAAATTATCTACACTTTTCGTTCTATAATTTATTTACCCAAAGGTGTTCAATATGTACATTATTCTTCTACATAGTCACCTACCTTGTGAATGCACTTGGTCTAGCGGTCCACAATCTTCGTGTATTCTTTCAAAGAAGAACGTTTTCGGTTGGTTGCAAAGTCACTTTTGCACCGCTTGCTGCCCGTATAATTCTGTGGAAAATCGATGACCACGCAGAGCATCTTTGAGTAGCCCAAATAGATGAGAGTCAGAGAAAGAGAGAGAGAGAGAGAGAGAGAGAGAGCAAGATTTAGGCTGTGAGAAGATGTTCCACAACCTCAAAATTCAGCGTTGGCAGGAATCAATACGTTTGAGCATGTGTTCTTTAGTAAGTTGTCATGGGACTCGTTGCTAACAAAATTTAAAGAAGCCCAGCGGTTGTCGATGATTTGATAGGCAGAACCATAAATGATGTTCAAAGAGGACGCTACCTTTTCGATGGTAACTTGCCTATTCGCCAGAACCATCTCTTGAGCTTGTTGAATCCTGTTGTTCGTGGTGGAGGTTAACGGGCATCCATCCTCCTTTCTCTTCGTGTGTCACACTCGTTCGGCCATATTTAAACTTCTCGATCCACTGAAAAAACACTTTTATGTGATAAAGGCCTGTCTCCTCCATATTGTCTACCGACTCTTTCATACCAAGAGAAATCTGATCACTGCTCGTTGTTCCTCTTTGGTGCAAAATGCTAGTGAAGCGGGTATGTTTACGCCGTTATAACCAGAAGACAAATGACGCGATCGGGATAAAATTTCGCCGACGTTATTGTAGTCGTACTAACTCTAAGCAAGCATGCGTAGAAGACAGAATAACAATTTCGAAGGTGTGTTATGGCGAAAATGTAGATAATTTTTTACTCGTCCTCGTTTAACCTAATGAGATTGCGAGCAAGATCATACAATGTGAGGAAATCCATGGACTAAATCCCATTTTCTAGGGACCGTGAAATTTGTAGGAACTGTTGAAAAGTTGCGTTACGTTTAGGTCGTACTTTGTTAATTCTCTATGTATTTAAATTTTTTTATGAGTTTTTGATAAGTTTCCTTAAAATGTTGGTCTTTCAATAATTTTGAAAAAATAATACCACTTCGTTAACTATTTTTTTGTTCAAATTAATATAAATTCTTTGAATCATTTTTACATACATATTAAATTGTCAGTACATTCAACTTTTACAGCAGAATAAAATTACATCTTTACTCGATCATCAGGATGAGGCTGTGAGATATTTCACTAATGCAGTCCCTTAAGATATCTATAAATATAAGTAAGAATAATTATTATCTATCTACACAATGATCTGTCAATCTATCCGTTTTTTTTTGTGCCTGCTTTGTCTGATTGCATGTTTCTAAGAATGATTTCTAAGAATGAATGACAACCAATTATTAAAAAAATTTACTGTGAGTAAAAGAGATTATCATGGCCTTGGTTTTAACTTCAGTTAAATTCAAAAAAATAAATAAATAAAAGAAAAGAAAAATTATGACAACGCATAATTTATTTAAAAGAACCCGGAATAAATCCGTGATAAAAAATATATAGATAGCCTTAAATATAGATTGTTAAACATGGTAGAGATGAGATGTTTTTTATAAAATAAATACAAAAAATATATCAAAGTACATTGCAAATTATTAATCCTTTTAGGAGAAATAAAATCTGATGTGGACACCACATGTCTTCCTTTACACATTTTTTTTTTTAAATGAAAAGTACATTTCATTTTATTTCATTAATAACTTCTGATATTTTCTATTTATTGTTATTATTGAATTATTATTTATCGTAATTTTTGTTTTAATCAGAGGTTAATAATTATTAATAAATAAATATATTTAAATCAAAAAAAGTTAAAAAAAAGCAGATGAAGTCGAATTCAAACCGATGTGTCTTCCTCTTGTAAGTCCAAATATTTCATTAATTAAAATTTTATTTGCCTACAACTCTGTAACCGATAAAAATAAGTACCACATGATATATCGTTGAAAAGCTCTCAATTTGGGCTTATTATTGCAGTTAAAAAAAGTGTCGAAAATCCAAACTTTTTGGTATTTGGGCTTTTTAGGACACTTTTGGACCATTCGATTGCAATCAAAAGGAGAGGTGTACAAATAGATGTTACAACAGTCATAAATCCAAAATTTCAACATCCTATGGCTAATCGTTTTTGACTTATGTGAGATATATACGTACGTACGAACAGACGTCACGCCGAAACTGATCAAAATGGATTCAGGGATGGTCAAAATGGATATTTCCGTTGAAATCTGAAAACCGAAATTTTTCGCGATTACTACTTTCTTTACTTCGAACAAGGAAGTAAAAATGATAATAAATGAACATTAAATTTATTTTTTAATTAGGATAAAATGCAAACATAACATATGAAAAATATTCAATGTAAATTTATATGACAGTACAAATTGTATATGCATAAGAATAATACAGTATTATGTATGTAAATATAATTTGCATGCTATTTCATAATCCTGGTTGGTTATAGTCAACAATTTTTTTTTTCAGTTTTAGTGATGTTATTTTAGAAGAATATAACTCGTAAATTTATTCACTTTATGAATTAATTTAAGTAAAATACCGGAATTTAGTAGGCGGACAGTGATGATAATAACAATAATAATAATAATAAAGAGTGATAACTGTAATATCCTGTGGGCCTATTTGTTCATCCCGACTAGCGCACTTTTCACCACTGTACATTAAGCCTACTGTAAGTGATTAAATCTACAGTCTATTACATCCTATTAACTAACGTCATTTATTTAAAATAGAGTACAAAAAAAAACAAAACACGAGCAGTAACGATTGTGGGTAGATGCTTACTTTTACATTTTACGTATATATTTTACTGCTTAAATTAACGAACATTTCATCGATTGTCAGTTCTTTTTTATTATTAAGAAGAGAAATCCCCTTTTTACCGTGAATTGTTTTGTATAATCTTTCTTTTTTCGTACATACAGAGTGTATCAAAAATAATGATCCGACTTCAAACAGATATAATTCATAATAAAAATATTACGTACTGTTCAAAAATTTTTTAAATTTTACTTACAAAGTGATAAATGCTCTCCACCTGCTGCAAAAATAATATTAAGACGACATCTGAATTCTTCTGCAGCACGTTGCAGACAGTCTTTTGTTACAGAAGTTACTATATATGTTATCCTGGTTTTCAGCTCATCTAATTCAGCAGGTAATGGTGGAACAAAAACACTTTCTTTCAGATACCCTCCAACAAAAGTCACAAGTTGTAACGTAAGAAGATGTTGGGGTACAAGAATGTAGTGCCAAGTCTTGGGCTTCCGTACGCCCTATCCATATCGAGGCAATATTTCATTTAGAAACCGATGAACTCGGCTGTGCCGATATGGTGGATTTCTCATCTTACTGAAAATTTAACTTTTCAGAATCTTGATTTAATTATGTTCTGCAAGAACTCTTGATAAGAATGCCTCTGTGGTCTTTTAAAAAAGAAAGGGCCATAAAGTTTTCTAAACGAAACCGCACAAAAAGTATTAACTTTTGGTAAATCTCGCTCCTGTTGTAAAATATCGTTCGGATTCTCAAGTCACTATATGCGAACATTGTGACATGAAACTTTACCGCTTAATAAAATGTTATTTTACCTTGGTAAGAAATAATCGTTTACTATATCAAATAAGAGTTTATCAAAGAATGTTTTACGTTTTCTTTTATCTTTTACACGAAAACCTTATACCAGTTTTAATCGGTATGGCCTGAAACGCAGCGTCATTTTAACACATGCCAAACAGTTATATGAGGGAATGCAAGTTCTCGGCTAGCGATACGAGTAAACTTTTCGGGTTTCGGTGAAAAATCTTTAGAATTTTTTGTATATTTTATTTTAAAGTGAGCTTTTTCTCTGGAGTCTTCTCCTTACATAAATACTCCGATACTTGAAACTGTTTATACCAGCGACGATTGTTTTTAGCTTGATTTTGGATCGATTCTGAAACACTATTGAAATACATGCTGCCGTTATTACGAACTATATCTAGCTAAATTATTAAAGACAAAACGCCTTCTGTTAAATAGATTCCATGCTGTTTACGACTGAGGTTAGCGTACGTTTAAGCGCTGGTATTCCAATCCGGCATTTAAAAGATTAGGAGTTTCAGATGATGCGAATTTCATTCTTTGACCACGAGTGATTGCATAGGTGTATAGTTCTAAAATCAGAGCATTCTTTCTGATAAACGCGGTGTTTTAACATTTTAATTATATTCTTATATTCTCGTGTAAGTTTCTTGAATTTTTAAATATTTTATCTGAAACTTAATACGCGTATAAAAATACTGGCACTAATGTTATTTAACTTTCCCTTTCCAATAAAAGACACCCGCCTAGTGACGTTCCGGTCGACACCCCCCCCCCCCCCCCCGGTTCCTTGCCCTGTTGGGTTGGGAACTACCAAAAAACACCGGTATCCACGATCTAGTATTCAAATACGAAAAAATTTCTACCTTTATTAAGATTTGGGCCTGACAAGTTCGACTTCAAAATCAGCTGATTTACGACAACGAGTTTACAACAATTTTTATTTTTAATTATTTTTATTTATGTTTTTGTCATGGAAAAAAAAAGATAAATAAAATTTTATTATCTTGAATCCAATAATATAACTTAATTATTCGTAATTAAGTTACGAAGTTCTTATATCACATAAATTATCAAAGAACGAACCACTACTAAGTTAATGTTTTAAATATTCATTTTACTACAAGCATTTTAAACAATTCTAATAAAAAAAAGAAAGCGGATCCAATTCAGCCAGCATATTTTTACTCGTATTGATATATGTTCAATACATACTCTTAAATAATTAAAACAATTTCTTTGATTATTTATTATTTTTAATTCTTTGTATGAAGTAAAGGAAGTATTGTGATCACAAAAAATATCGGTCTTCAGGTTTCAACGGAAATATCCATTTTGACCATCCCTGAATACATTTTGACTAGTTTCAGCGTGACGTCTGTACGTATGTGGTAAATTTGGATTTTGGATATTTTTTTAACTGCAGTAATAAGCCCTAATTGAGAACTTTTCTACGATATACATAAGTGGTACTTATTTTCCTTCGTTCCAGAGTTATAGCTAAATAAGTTTTAATTGATCAAATATTTGGATCTTACAAGGGGAAGGCGCATCGATTCGAATCCGATTTCACACACATATATTTTTTTAACTATTTTTTTTAATTTAAATATATTGATTTATTAATAAATATTATTAACCTCTGACTGCAAAAAAAACGAATAAATAATAATTCAATAATAACAATTAAAAAAAAATCAGAAATTATTAGTGAAATAAAATTTTTATACTTTTCATTTTAATTCAAAAATTTTAACAGAGGTTAGTAATTATTAATAAATCAATATATGTAATTGAAAAAAAAGTTTAAAAAAATATATATTATGAAGTCAGATTCGAACCGATGTATGCGTGGTTACGGATCCGACACGTTCTCACACTACGTAACTGCTTGGACGACGTGAAAAAAAATTAATATTTAAACTAATATAAAATGCTGACACGGATACCACAAAAAAATGTTATGCAATGTGGTGTCCACCACAATGTTGTGTAACTGTCCACTTTATTAAAGAATTGGAAGATCATATCTCACTTTCAAATGAAATAAGTTTAAATGAAGGGCAGCAAAAAAAAATATGTATATGTAATTTAATAGGCGTACAAGGAAGTCATGTAAAGTCCACATCAGATTTTTTCTTATGAATTTGTAAGATTTTTCTAAATAACTCAAGATAGTTTGTTTTAAGAAAAAGTTAGATTTTGTACGTAGACAATCTGAATTTTTTTTTGTTCTTGATTCGTCATAGTTACTTTGTACTGGATCGCTATATAATTAAACTTGGCCTTCAACGTATTTTTCTGCGAAAGTTCAAAATAAATTTGAAAATTTAAAAGTATAATAAGAAAAAACTGGAATTCACGCTCGAGAATCCAGAAAACTTTAGCTCACGCTTAGATTTTTTTTTACCGTTTCTCGCTTTCCTTTTCTTATTTTTATGAATATGCAAGTTTCTTGCATTTTTTTCATATAATAGATCTTTTAAAAAAATTGATGTAAAAACCGCCTTAAAAATATAAAGTAAAAGAAAAAGCACTTTTCTATTTTGCTTTTAAAATATTTCGATTTTTTTCAATAGACATTAAATTAAGGGTTAGTAAAATAATTGGTTCAGCTATTTTTAAAAGTTTGATTCAATTTATAAAAGCCGAAATTTAACGAAGAACATTAATTATTTCCGTTTCTTCACTTTTTACGGTGGTTTTTGATGTGGATTTATATATATATACTCGTATGTGATTCATAAATATACTCGTGATTCATAAAGACTGTAACAAACTTTAAGAACATGTTATATATTAATTATAAACCCGAACCCATAAATATAGGTTCGGAAACGCTTCATTAGCGAATATCGGCCAGCGAAAGATTTCGCCCCGATTTCTGCGTCTTTGGTAAAATGTTCAATACTACAAAACAAAAAAAAATTAGATATTTTAGAAAATAACATACAAAAACCACTAAATTTACCCCTTAATTTGGATCCCATGAATAATTATAGTCTGGTTTAATTTTACCGAAGGCGCAGAGCGAAATCTTTCGCCAGCCGACAGTCGGTAAGGAAAAGATTACGAACGAATTTTTATATGAATTTTCATCTTACCAGTAGAATAAATATTTCTCTCTCACTCTCTCTCTCTCTCTCTCTCTCTCTCTCTCTCTCTCTGTGTGTGTGTGTGTGTGTGTATGTTTTAATTGTAAACGTCGGCCTTAAATTATGATTATGTTTTAAAAGAATTAAATATCCTAGATATTTAAGTTAATAATAAAAATTAAAAAAATAAGTAATTTTTAATTTTACTAACTTTAGTAAAGATTTATGTATACGTTACATACAGGAATAAATGGTAAAAAGACGAAAAACAGCGCAGTTTTTAAAAAAAGATATTGTTATTAATTCCTTCAGAAAAAAATGAGGTTATTTCATTAAGAATTTGTAATAAGAAAAATTTATCACTGTTTATTTTTAGAAAAAAGAACATGGCCGTTTAATCACGGATTTATAAACAATTATTTTATCAAGGAATCATTTTATTTTAGGAAATTTATCCTTCGTCCTTTAAATACATAAATTCTGTTCTTTCCAAATTTAAATCTCTTTTTAAAATTAATTTTTATAATATGGATAACTGTGTTTCCATGCAGCGCCTATAACTAATTACCCTCTTGTTTTTTGTTTTTTTTTTTAATTATAGAAACAATACAACAGAAATTTCTAATCTAGATATAATATATTCATAATTATAATATTATATTTAATATTATGAATATAATAATAGAGTTAGGCTCTATATTACTATTACACTAGAAAATTCTAATAATAAATAAATAATGAAAAGGAAAATAAATAAAAAATATTTTAAAATTTAATTTTCTTTTAAAACATCTGTTTACGTTGAGGAACATGACAGAAAATCATTACTCTACAAAATAAAGTACAAAGAAATCATCTCTACGTTGAACGTTAATTATGAAAAAAACATTCAAAAAATATATATATCGGTCAAAATGAGAAACTTCTTCCTTTTTACCTTCCCGTCTAGCGATGTTTTTTTTTTTTTTTTTGAGGGCGAAAAACGTCTGTACGTTATCATCGCCCGACCGACCGTCTAGCGTTGTGACGAAGCTGTAACTGTGTAGAACGGAAAGTATTGTAATCGGTCCAATTTGGGCATATGAGGTTTCCACCAGATCTTGACGTTTTGACACCTAAGGAACCCAAAAAACCGGATGGAAATTTTCCGGATTTTAATATTCGTATGTACGCTCGTGTGTGTGTGTGTTCCGTGTCTCACACCTAATATCTCCAGAACTACTGGACTGATTTAGACCAAACTTGTTAAGATTACTTCTATATACGGGGCATTGATGCCATTAAATTTTCAATTTAAAAGGTCGACGGAGTGAGGCTGTAGAGCAAAGTCATCCTAAGTATCTCGAAATTTCGCCTAAGGTCTTATTTTCCTTTGACAGATTTGTTAACGATTAAAGAATAATAATATTTGCAAAACAATTCTTTTCAAAATCACACCCTCACCCCAAAAAATTCTCTAAACTAGCGTCTGAGTGGGTATACTGCGTCAATAATACCTCCTGTCTCCACAAGGAGCGCTGGTGTAGCACTGATGTACAGCTGTACAAAAAATATTGTATTTAAATAAAATTATAAATAATTTAAATTATGTTGTGTGCGTATGTGTGTAAGCCGACCATAGAAAAAAGCCGCGTTACGGAATAATTCTACAACTGTGTTGTCGACTTTTTTATAAATATGTCTAACATCAGATACTAAAACATTACTAAAGATAAAGTGTATAAAATTTCAATAAAAAAAAATTGTTCAAATCATATATTATACAATTATGAAGAGTAGTACACATAAAATAATAATAATTATATAAAAATTTCTGGGAAAAACTTTTTTAGAATAATTCATGGGTAACGAAAAATGAAAAGTAAAAAAAGATAATAATAATAAATAAAACGAGAATCTAAATTACATTAAACGAGAAAACGTTTAATTGGAAGAGAGGAGGAAAACAACAAATCATCAGAATGTTAGGATTCAAATTGTGTTAGATGCGAGCGGAATTCACTTTTATCATAATATAATACAAAAACATGCAACACAAATCTCGTTCTTGTATCTCTTTTATTGTACTATATTATAGTTCTACCTTTAAACCTTGGTAATGACATTGATTTAACCTTGACATTGACAATGAATGATAATTAACATTAATAACAGAAAAATTCTATTATTTGTTATTTTAACACAGTTAAATTATTTTGTAAAATAAATAATACGATGTTATCTATAAAATAATGAGAATTTCATTTAAATAGAAAACACATTATCAAAGAAGAGGATGCGTCAATGTAATGTAAAAATAAATGAGAAAAAACTGCAATTTAAAAAAGTTACGACATAAAAAAAATAATTAGGCCGTAACAAATTTGGATGAGCCTGAAAAGAGAACATTAATCATTATGAATATCAGTCAGCGTATATGTAAAAAAAAGTGATTAATTATTGGTTTCATTAATATTAAACAAGTGGGTGAACAATAATAAAATATTTGTCCACACGATCATTTGATTATTTAGCAGAATGGGTTTCAGATAGAACAACCCGTAACTGAAGTTATAACTTCACGAATATTTATGAAAATTAATAATTCGCTTTACAAAAACGTTATTTAAGTTTGTCATATTTAATTCCTAATCACGTAGTTGTTAACCTTTAAAATTTTATCTCTTTACTTAAATAATGTTTCTTCAGAAACTGAAAAAAAAGCTTTATAACCAATTACGAATTTAGTCCGATGTGAAATGCGCCAAAAATCTGAAATATATCATTTTATTCCCAAATAACTAAAGAAAAAATTCTAATAATTAAGCTAAAAAAGCTGAAAACACAGTTGTAGGACTTGCTCGTCACGTGGCTTTTATCTGATGCACGGCTAACACACACATACACATACACACGCGCACACACACACACACACACACACACACACACACACACACACACACACACAGAGACACACACACACACACACAGCTTAATTTTATTTAAATATAATATTTTTGTTTATTTAATTCAATGATTTTAACTAAAGCGCACGCGCATACCGTATACCCGCGCGGTTTTGGCGGTCACTTTAAATACTCTTTTTACACTAAATATTATTCATTTATTTAATTCAGGAACCTGTTACGTCACACGTAGCCTTTACCTCTTACCTGTTACGTCATAACATAGCAGACGACTACAGCAACTGTACGTCAGTGCAATACTAGCGCTCTTTATGGTGAGAAATGGTATTAATGACACAGTATACCCGCTTGGCAAAAGGTTTATTTAGAATATTTTTTTGGGGTGAGGATGCGATTTTGCCAAAACGTTTTTGTTTTAAATATTATTTTTTAATTGTTAACAAATGTGCCTAAGAAAAATAAGACCTCAATTAAGGGAAATCTCGGGATACTGCGGGTAATCTTGCTCTACAGCCTTATCCCGTTGACCTTTTAAGCCAAAAAATTAATGGCATCAATGTCCCATATATATAATTAATCTGACCAACTTTGGTCAAAATCGGTTGAATAGTTCTGGAAATATAAGGTGATTTAAAGCGCGACACCGAACATACACACGTACATATGAGTATCCGAAAAATTTCCATCCAGTTTTGGGATTTTTTTATTCGTTAGGTGTCAAAACTTAGTGAAAACCGCAAATTACGAAATAGAACCGATTACAATACTATCCCTTCTAAAGCTATAGTCCTGCTATAATGTTAGACGAAAAGTAAAATTTAGGTCCTAATCATTAAGCTAAAAAAGTGTTAATTTTGATAAGCCGTCATGTCAAAATGGCTTTCCGACCAAAGCTGAAAAAACCAGCTACATATTATATTTTATAATATACAGAGTGCACGGGCTAAACTTAATGCGTTTCGAAGTGCCTCCTTTCTTGGCCACTGATCATTTGCTAATGGTTTCCGACCGGGAAAGAGCATTGAGGATGCCATACTAATGGTGAATGATATATCTTCCTCTACTCCACGTAAATATGTATTAGGGATTTTTCTGGACATATCCCGGGCATTTAACAACTTATCGTGTCCCTCTGCCCTGTTTCAGATACAGAAGCATAAGTGTACACGAAATGAACTAGAAGTGCTCTCAAGTTATTTCAGCCATCGGACCGTTTCCCTGCGTGATGGCGGCTCGGACGTTCGCAAGACCTTAACTAAAGGATGCCCTCAGGGCTGTGTTCTGAGTATCCCTCTTTGGATCATAGAATTCGATTCGATGTTGCGTTTAAGGTTGCCATGTGGTTGTCGTGTCGTCGCTTACACCGACGACGCGCTGCTACTGATTGAAGGGGATTCGCGTAACGAAGTAGAGTTCCGGGCTGCCCGTGCTTGTGAGACACTCCGACTCTGGAGTCTCCAACATAAGATGTATCCTTTACAATGGTGTCACCGAAGCTATTGTGCTGTATGCTGCACCTGTCTGGGCCCACTGCATGGCGTTTAGTACATTCATTCTCAAAAGTAACCGAAACGCGTCAACTACCAATGTTTGAGTGACAATGCTAAGAAGGCCAGAAAATAACACTCAAATCAATCCTAGAGCAAATAAAAGAGGTTGTTTGTATAAAATAATATTTCCACTTACCAACAATTTTTAATGTAAATATCCGAGCGCTTTCGGAGTCACTTCTTCGTCTTCAGGGATCTTCAAAGTTATTAATTTTGTATTCAAAATACCAGGTATTTAGGAGCATCTGCAGTGTTATTATATTTACAGCTTCTTCAATTCACTGTTTTAAATTGTTCAAATCTGAAATTCTTCTTTGGTACCCACAACCTTTAATAAATCCCCAAGAAAAAAGGTCCAAGGGAGTGATATTTGGAGTTCTAGGTGGCCATACAGTTTGACAACCTCGTCTGCTCCAACATACGGAAGAAGTGTTGTTCAAGAACATGGTAACATATCGATGATAGTGTGGTGGAGCACCATCTTGTTAGAGACTAAACCTGCAGGAGTCTGAGAAAGAGCAAAGTTCTTAAAGGACTCGAGCAAGGTTTTTATTGATAAAACGGACCGATGTGCAGTCCACCAAACCATTTTTGTGCAGTCCTAACCAAACATTGATTTTCGGTATGTCCCTTTCATTTTCGATTACTGTATGGAGGTTTTCAGTACCTCAAATTCGACAATTCTGTCTGTTAATTTTCCCACACGTATGAAAAATTGCCTCATAACTAAATAACAACATATCAAGCAAGATAAATGTACGTTTCGATAAAATGTATTATATAAATATTAAAAAAAAAATTTTAAATCTTATGTGGACACAATTTTTTTGTTTTTGATCCATGACTTCCTTGTACGCCTATTAAATTACATATACACATTTTTTATAAAATGATACGTACATAAAATTTAATTTAATTTATAACTTCTGACATTTTTTCTTTTTTTTTTGTTATTGAATTATTAGTCATCATAAAAGTTTGTTTACAATGAGAGGTTAATAATTATTAATAAATGAATATATTTAAATTAAAAAAAAAAGAGATGAAGTCTGATTCGATCACTTATGATATATCGTTGAAAACCTCTCAATGAGAGCTTGTTCAGTTAATAAAAAGTCCAAAATTCAAATTTTTTGGATACTTTTGGTCCAATCGATTGCATGCGAAAGGGGAAGTGCACAACTAGATGTTACAACAATCTTATATCCAAAATTTCAACATTCTGCTAATCGTTTTTGAGTTACGCGAGATACGTAAGCGTTCAGACGTCACGCCGAAACTAATCAAAATGGATATTTCCATTGAAATCTGAAAACTGAAATTTTTCGTATTACAATACTTCCTTGTACTTACGAAGTAAAAAAATTAAATTAAAAAAAAATGTTAAAAACAATTATTTTATTTTTAATTAAATTTGTATTTTGTATTTATTACTCTTTCGGTTGTACGGGTTAAATTGTATTTTTTATGACAGGTATTTGACAGAGCTTGACATCCTTTTAATAAAACGAAAAACACAATTTTACGTAATATGATAAAATTAGAGCATCTGTATATGTATAAAAGTATATTGATCTAGTTTTTGCTTGATATCTTTAGTTTGGATGAAATTTGACATGGATGAATTTCTCTATATTGGGCATTGATATTATTTAATCAGTTTGATAAATACTTTATCTATATAAATATATATATTTAAATATTTGATCCATGATAGCCTTATCTCCTCATTTCCTTCACTAGTTGTAACCAAAATTAAATAATTACATCCTATCTGAAGATATCAAGCAATTATATATATATATTCCTACTATTGTTTTATTTTATTAATTCAAAATATTGAGCAAATGAGATTACATACAGTGTGATATTAAAGTACGGAAACTTCATATTTAAAAACTGAGGGGTACTACGAAGTAGAAACAACGTTGGTTCTACATAGTTAAAAATTAGTATTTTATGGTACGTTTGAAATTTTTGTCCACCATCTTAGATCCGCCATATAGAATCAAACTTCACATAAAGGATGCATTATTAAATAAATTATAAAACTAAATGAATAAACAAAGATAATAATAATAATAAAATTTGCACTATAGAACAAAAATTTGAACCACTAAAACTTAATTCTCCAATACGTAATTAATTTAAAGACAATCCAATATTGTGCTCGTATATTGAAGTAGAAAGCCAAAATGAGAACTTAATTACTCTCATTGTTATAACGTAAGATAAATTGCATTGTTGTAAAGTATCGGCTGATTTATTATTCTAAATCTGTAATACATTTTTAAATTTCAAATCTAGTTAAATTGTTTATTTTTTTTTATTAAAATTTCACTGTCTATATAAAAGGATGGTGCGTGGGTTTGTGCTAAAATAAATTAATTAAAATAAATAAATTTATTTTATTAGCGCAGAGCGGACCACGTGGTGCGCCGGGCAGCTGCAAGCAGTGCACGAACGATTCATTCATTCAAACGATTTATACTTATTTATACGAACGATTTATGTAAAATTAAATCTGTGTTTAGGGGATAAAAAAAAAAAATATTGGGGTTAGAGCTGTTTTTAAAATTCACAACTCAATAAACACCTAAAATTGTTCAGGATTTTGAAGCTTCTCGTTGTAAAATTTTGTTGTTGTTGTTAGTACGCTAAATTCATGAACAATATTTAGTTACAATTGACAAAAATATTTCA
Organism: Lycorma delicatula; assembly: GCF_047948215.1. NCBI lineage: Eukaryota > Metazoa > Arthropoda > Insecta > Hemiptera > Fulgoridae > Lycorma > Lycorma delicatula. Next base: position 110,738,894 of record NC_134462.1, read on the forward strand.
TGTGTAATGAAACATAAACCATGTAACATTTTTATAGCGGACCTTGAGCCCGGTTTTTCCTATTATATGATTATTTGGGATTACGGTCCTTGCGAGAGGAGAAAACGCTTCAGTTCAAAGTACAAATTTCGGCTTAACAACCATACAAATCGCTTGGTAGTAAATCTACTAGAGAGTAAACAATGGGGTTGACATTAGAAGGTTGACTCGACTGAGTATTCTATCCTTTTCTTTTTCTGTTTAACCTTCGGAACCACCGTAAGGTATTAGTTCAGAGGATGAATAAGGATGACATGTATGAATGTAATCGAAGTGTAGTCTTGTACAGTCTCAGCACGATCATTCCTGAGATGTATGGCTAATTAAAACCCAACCACCAAAGAATACCGGTAACCACGATCTAGTATTCAAATCCGTATAAACGTAACTGTCTTTACTAGGATTTGAACCTAGACTTGACTTCGAAATCAGCTGATTTGCGATGACGAGTTAACCACTAGACCTACCCAATGGGTTGCGTATTCTAGACCTAGGTGTACATATAGTGTCTTGATCTATCGATAGTAAACTAGGATATGAGTATTGTGCATTATCTATTCGACTGTTAATTTCAAATTTGTTACATATATTTTCTTTTTTGTTAGACTGGTTCATAATTTTTTTGATTCTACTTATTTTTTTTTTTTTTCTATTGTCGAAGTGGTATTGAGCGTCATTCATAATTACTAATTGTAATTATGAATGACGCTCATTGACGCTCATTATACCAAGCACACACAAAACTTGGTATAAAAGTTTTTGTTAAACTTGTGTAATTTTGAAGAGTTACTAAGGAGTAATTTTTTAGAAGTTTTGCTGAGAACCCCTTATCATGTGATTTGGGATGTGATCCAATTTATTAAAGATCTCTATAAACGTAACCGATTGTAAATAAGCTTTGAAACAATAAAAAATATAATTTATAACTGAAAGCATTTAACTAAAGTTTTAAGTTAAATATTGTGATAATTAAAATAAATACTATCAATTGATTTAGGCATTTAATTTGTAGTAGTGTTGTAAATTATTATTGTCTATTATTTATATTATTATTATTATAACTGTTATCTATTATTGCGAAGGACGTTATTATTAGTGTTTGGACTATTATTTTTAACTGTTGAAAGTTTGATGTTGGATGTAATTCTGAAGGTAATACAGAATAAAAAGTAACTTTGGAGCGTTTTACCTCCTTTTATTATTACCGCGATTTTTCCGTTTTTACAATTTCGATTACTTATAACTCGAAAAAGAAGGCATCTATCGAGAAACAGTAATCACCATCATTTTTATCGTAAAGTTTTACATTCAAATCCTGCATCATGGTCCACCCTCTTATTTGAAAAAAAAAAACAATTATTTTTTTACAACCCAATTAGGTTTTTTACCGCCAATTAGGTTTTATTGGCGGATCCAAGATGCCGGACAAAAATGTCATAGACCATAAAACAGTAATTATTTAATTATGTAGTTCTTGTTTTTATTTCCTAGTATCTCTTATTTTATTTAAAGCCGTTTTCATACTTTAATATCACTCCGTATAACTGTACAACCAAACTGACATAACAATGTACTTTGTCTAATATAGACTTGAGTGTTAACATTACACGTACTATGTGGCTATTATTAATTTAAACTGTGTAATATTCAGCCACCTAAATTTAGTTTATGTGTGGGAATGGATTCAGTTTTAATTAAGATGAATACTCCCAGAACAGAGCTGTAAAAAAACATAAATGCATTCAGTAAAAAAAAAAGAAGTTAATATTGCTTCCAAAAAATATGAATTAAATATACCTTGTAGATTTATTTCTTTATGCTTCTTGATAATTTCTCCTAACAAAATGAAAAGCAATTTTTTTCATTACTTTTATAAAAGCTATGCTTAATTTTTTCAATATTTTTAAACAGTTCTCTTTAAATTTTTTTTTGTTAGGGATCACTTATTTATAAATAAATCTTTCCTAAATTTTTTCCACATATTAACGAATCCCCTAAAAACAAAAGGTTTTTTATTCGAAATTTGAGAATTTTGATTATCATAACTTTACCGCCAAAGCCAGAAAACTTATGCAATATTTTGCCAGCTTTTATACACACACACACAGATATATATATATATGCATTACTGGTAGAGGATCCCATGTATTGGAATTGATAAAATTTGAAGCATAAACTAGCCCCACTAGATGAGTGATTGTACTAAATAAAATGAAACGGCGCATGCGCAGAGATAAGTGTAAGAGTGGGGATAAAACAACGTTTTAAACCGATGCAGTAAAAGTGTTCTGATTTTGTATTTTGAACACTGATCTATACAACTATATATCTGATCTATATATAGATTTTCTACAACTGTCCGTAAATGTCTGCTTTTGTTGCGAAAGTGACCGTTCTTTTGGTTATCTGACTTTAGTAAAATAAGCATCTCTAACATCACGATTACAGTCGCCAAAGTGTACAATGATTTTACTTAGTTCCCAGCCGCTAATTCCGCGGCGCTGGAGTATGCTTCAATATTGAACACTTAATTGTATTTTACGCCATAAGGATCCCCAATCCAGTTATATAGAGATCAATTATACATGTGTGTGTGCGTGCATGTGTAAATATAAAGCATCTGTTATTTTACCAGGAATGAGTGATACCACCCACTTCTCTACCTTGCATCAATACCGATATCTTATACGTTCGGAATATCATAGCATAGGCCATAGGAATCCTCAAATTTGGCAATACGTTACACATGCAGCAAACTTCTGTGCAGTGCCCCTATACAATAATATTAAAGACGTTTGTATTCTTGATATTCAAATATCTCTATTTAATCTACTTTATGTCTAATGTTATATTCAGCTGTATCAATATCTAGAATTGATTTCTCCTAATAAAAAATAAAAGAAAATTCTTCACGTAAAGCTGTATTGAATAGATTACGTCCTGTTTGTAAAGTTCCCCAGGTGGCATCTTGAGCATTCTGATTCTTATTATTATTCTTAATGAGTCTTGTCCTATTTTTATATGTTCTAATATAAAATAAAATGCATCTCTCTATGTGAAAATGATGTACTATAGTATATGTGTTATAGGTAAATATTACAAGCAGCGAAAATTAAAGGGGAAAAATTTTAAACAAAACATTCATAAGATTTTTTTCTAGAAATTATATTCTTTTGGTTTGCTTGGCATTTCTCCCGCCACCACCCCATTCGGTCGCCCTAAAACATAAGACCGAATGTTTGTGCCACAAACGGCTACTGAGCCTTGAAACAGTTTAGCAAACAGTGTTCTAACTAGCTCCTAGAGCTAACCTAAAAGCGTGAGCGGAATAAGCGTGGTACCATACACCACTCGCTTGCATGTCCCACCGGCCATTTATCGTATATCATTAAAACGGGTAAGCGGACCCCGTTAACTACCAAAGCATATATGACTATCAATAATTAAATTTATCTGGTCAAAGACAGCAATTCGCTGCTACGCCTAGGCCGCTGAATGCGAGCAAGTATCTGCCCACCATTAAAGCGCTTGGAGCCTTAATCTGGCTGGTAGCCAGCCATATTTCTCGGGCAGCTTCCTACAGCAGCGCGGTAGGAGTCTTTTTCCTTAGGCAAACTACTGATGTCGGTTGAACATAGCAACCGCATCAAGGAACTCCCACACGGTCCGACAATGCGGCTGTCGCCACATTGACTCGCCGCTTGTGAGTGGCCAATTTTCCCCTGGACTTCTAAGTTTCAGGATGGCCTGAATGCTGACCACCCCCACCACCCCGAGCTGGGCAGTCAAACATCATATGTTTGTTCGACTGGACCTCCCCGCAGACGCACAGCTCATCAGCTGTCAGGCGGTACTGAAACAAAGGATCCAGATGATATAATCTTCCGTCCCATCCATATTATTTGAAATTGATCACAATATAAAACGTTTAATCAGCTCTAAAGATATATTTTCCCATGCAGTCAATATCCATTCGCAGATCCAGGAGAGAGAGATGGTCTTTTAATTCGTCCAGTTAGTGGAAATGAATGAACATTGTTAGCCATCGAAGAAGAATAAAATTTGTTCAGTCTGTTTTTAAAAGACTTGTAATACATAATTTAAAAATTGAAAGAGAGAAGTTAATCCACCTGGAATAATTACCATCCAGAATTAGTTTTCGATAATGAATTATTCACATTTTTAGTTAAATGTCCCTGAAAACTATCAAGAACGAGCATAGATTTTACTTTTCACAATCTTTTAAGTCTACGAAACCATACCGATTTCAACCATCCACTCGTTAAATAAGTACCCATCCATCCATTTTCATTACATCGAATAATTATCCTCTTCGGAAAATTTTTCACCGGCAATGTCTTTCGCTTGAAAATAGCAAAAGGTTTTAGTTCATCCGCTAAAATAGCAAGCATAACTGTACACCTTTGTTTTCATAACCACCAGTTCGTTTAGGAACACTTCTTTCACCAAAATTATAGTTGAATTCTGTTGCATTTCAAAGTACACAGGCGTTTGATGAGGTTTACCTTTTTGTGATAGTTCGAAGTTGAATTATTTGCGTAAGCCAATAACATATCATTGAAATTCTATAAGTTTTTCGTATGCATCTGGCGATCTTTGACAAACAATGGTCCGTCTTCTTATAGTTACACCAGATCTAAACACACATTTTTGAAACCAAACTCTGCAGCTGGAAAATTCTTAATATTACCTGCTAAAACAATTTATTTCACCTTTATAATGCACAGTTCAACAACAAAATATTTTTCCCTTTTTTTCTTTAATAAACAAAAGTAGTTCCTGCTCTAATTCAGGAAATTTCGATCAAGGAAACGATCGTCTTTTTGAAGAAGTGCCGAGCAATAAATTTTTTTTCTCCAATCTCGAATACACGCCTCATCTATGTCATATTATTTACCGGCTGCTCGTAAACCATTAATTTCACCTTCTGAGACAACTTTTAACTTTTCGGCAACGGTAAATGAACCCAAGTCTTTTTTTTGTTTGGAAACATAACTTTTAATCAAAACGTATTTTTTTAAAAAACAAAAAGAATATAAAGAACGTTTAGGAAGTCACTTGAAATGAATAAAACTAAAAACTGGAATGTACCGTATTTCTAGAAACTCAATTCATTCTACGAATTTTGTTACAGAATAAGAAAAAATAGTAGATACATAACAATATTAACCCTTATACCCTTCCTCTAATGGCAGAGGTGGGTATTATAATAGAATTCATCTTTGTTTACGTGTTACATCTGTTTTTATAATAGTCACATTCAAATACGACACTGAGTTGTAAAATAATAATCAAATATAATAGAACGTTCATGCAGTAATAATCATTCAATCATTATAATAATGATTCGAATAAGACCCGCACGCTGAAATTGTAAATGAAAACATGAAAAATTCTGCGGGGCTTATGCGAATAAAGGGATTTTTTTTCTCTAAAATTTGAAAATTTCCAAAAGTATAATTTGATTAATGAAGTTGATGTTATTTTTTTTTTAATGTATTTATTATTATTAAGTTAATTATTGAGAGTATTGAGAAGAACAATAGAAATTGTAGTTTTGAGAGTAATACGATACGATTATTTGGGCTTTATTTAACTTCCGGAGTAAGAGAGAAAATAAGGCCAATTTTTTTTATTTTTAATCTTTTGTTTCGTTTTTCGTATACGATAAATATAGGTTATGAGTACAATAAACATTTATATATATGTGTGTGTGCAGGAAAAAAACAACCTAATATCGATAAGTTTTCCGGGTCTGATTTGTCGCAGTGTTGTTTTATCAGGACTATTTTATCGTACAACATAAAGGGGAAGTTAAAAGCATCTGGCAACAACGTCGGTTTGAAAGCCCTCAAACCCGCACCGCCTACAGTAGGCTATAATATTACGACCAGTATCTATTTATTTATTTGAATCGCTATATGAGGGGAAGTTTCTTTTGTTTAAAGACTGCAGATAAACATAAATGTAAATTTATCAAAAAAAAAAAAATGATATTTCCACTCGCATAATGTGTATATCAAAGAATCAAATTGTCATTCTAGTTAAAATTTTTATTTTATTTGAGAGAATTCTATGAGCAAACATTTAAATGTTTTTTTAACTTCCTTTTTTATTGTAAAAATATGTGTTATAATATATACAAAAAACAAACACATACACACACAACATTTGGTAGCATCTAGCCTTTTATCCGGAGGTCCCGGATTCAAATCCTCCGGTTTTTTAGGCATGGCGTTTTCGTAAACTGCAAAAATTCTATTTCCATCTCCCACGCACAAGCTTCAAGCTTATGCGGCGAGATTATCAAGCAAAAAAAAAAAGAAAAAAATATATATGTGTAGACAGATATTTCTATTAATATTTTTCTATCCTTTCTTTGTTTTATTCAACTTATCTTACACCATTATTTTATTCATAATTTAATTCTGTACAAGTTTTATTTAAAAGTTTTACGTGTTTATTACACATTTAACAAAGTTATAGTACGTCAAACATTAATGTGTAAAAAAGTTGATTGATACTATATTAGGGATACCCTTGTAAATGATTACGACAACGAATATGGCCGTAGTTTGGATACTTTCTTTCTTTTTCCTGTTTAGCCTCCGGTAACTACCGTTTAGGTAATTCTTCAGAGGATAAATGAGGATGATATGTATGAGTGTAAATGAAGTGTAGTCTTGTACATTCTCAGTTCGACCATTCCTGAGATGTGTGGTTAATTGAAACCCAACCACCAAAGAACACCGGTATCCACGATCTAGTATTCAAATCCGTGTAAAAAATAATTGGCTTCAATAGAACTTGAACGCTGGAACTCTCGACTTACAAATTAGCTGATTTGGGAAGACGCGTTAACCACCAGACCAACCCGGTGGGTTAGTTTGGATACTTGGATGTTAATGAAATAACGCAAAAGAACTTATGTTTGATCGATTTTCGTTTCATTGATATTGTTAGACAAATCGAACAGTTCTATTTCATCTTTTTTTCTTTTTTGTTATTACTGTCAAATTTATATCGGTGCGAGATGTAATTACCTCAGTGCTCTTCCATAATACGCAGTTTCTTTTTGAGTAAAAATTTTTTGACTCAAATTTATTGGTTTTCACCCCAGATTTCTCAAAACCTACTGCAGATACGCATCTGAGACCTATTTTATTTAATCTTTCAGGTCAAAATCCAAAATAAATCACTAATTCTGACCCTTAATTAACGTCATAAAAATTTCAGTACGACCTCATTTCACCAGGGTAGCTGAAATTGGAGAGAAATTTTTCACTAACCGTAACTCGCAAACGAAGCATTTTAGGACATATGCATTTTTTCCTTTTTTTTACGAGTAGAATAGATTATGAAAGTCCCGGGAGAACTTCGTGATACATTCTGTATATATAGAAAGACGTAAGAAATAGAAATCGGTCACACTAGTATTACATTACTGCTAGAATAATAGTATTAATATGTATTTAAGTCTATTTTTTTCTATTAAGATAACTTACATTATTTAGATAATCCCCTATTGAGCAATGGAAAGAAATAAATGGCATTATTTTCGAAAGAAAGGGGCAGATTAATTTGCTGCTTTTTCTTTCTCAATATTTTTTATGGTGGTAACACATTTTAAAGCATCCGAGAGACAAGAAGCATTAATGAGAATTGCATTCATTGAAAATAATAATATTCATTATACAACCAGTACGTAAATTAAAATTAAGGTAAAATAGAGCTGAAAATCTACAATTCGGTGGGATTATTATATGTACTATTTACGACAGTAAGTTTAGTACAGTGAAGAAGCCAAACGGGAAACTACTTTACTTCTCATTTTATTTTATGAACCTACTACTGGATGCTTGTTTATTTTTTGAATAGCCGCACAAGTTTCAAGAATTAGATTATATTTTTTGTCAGGTCTCCTATATTGTTTAGTTTATAGCATATAACATATATAAATACATTAATGTGTAAAAAAATTGAGTGATACTATATTAGGGTAGCCTTGTAAGTGATTACGACAACGAATATGGCCGTAGTTTGGATACTTGGATGTTAATGAAATAACGCAAAAGAACTTATGCTTGATCGATTTTCGTTTCATTGATATCGTTAGACAAATCGAACAGTTCTATTTCACCTTTTTTCTTTTTTGTTATTACTGTCAAATTAATATCGGTGCGAGATGTAATTAGCTCAGTGCTCTTCCATAATACGCAGTTTCTTTCACTGTCTAAACATTCTTACTCGTTCAGTCGATGAGACTGCCATTATTAGAAAACAAAAAATGTAACGCTACCCAAAAATATTTTATTATTACATATCAGTAGTTTTTAGAGTTTTCCTATCATTTATTTCTAAATTTATTATAGTTGAATATCGTAATTTTCACAATGATTGTTTGAATAATAAAATCGAAGCGTAAATTTCGAACTATGTGTGGAAAAGTTAGCGGAGGGGGGATTGGTGAGTATGAAACTCGTTTCACAGAAATTTTACGTCCTTAAAACTTGGTTTTAAGGATAAAACTATATAAAACTTATTTACTAAAAATTAATTTTCATGTTTATATTTTTGACTAAAGCGTTTAATTGGTTTCATTTCATCGAAATTTCGTGCTTGTGCCTTTACTCTTGCGACTATTTTTAAGAAATATTTACCGTTAAAGGAAAAAAACATGTTATCATAATTTCAGTTAATTTTTATTTATAATATTGAATTCTTAATTAATTTAAGACAATGTGTGACGTAACGCAAAATCTATAGTAGCGAAGGGGTTACATACTAATAAAAAATGGAAATATTTCAAAGTCAGTGATACGAGAGTTTTTAGTTATATTTAAAACAGTATGACGAATCACAAAGTTTGTAAAAACTTCGCCGGTAAGAGTCCGCACAACTGGACGGCACGGCGAAGTCAACAAGCTACGTTTAAAGTTCTAAACGTGACCTAACTTAAAAGTGAAATGAAAATGTGGGGAAAAATAAAAAATAAGCATGAAAACATTATTTCAGTTCAATTAGATTTGCAATAAAGAATACTTTAAAAAAATACCTCGAATTTCGTTAGACAACGTTTTTTTCTTCCATTTGATGAACCGCGGGACTCGCGTAGCAGTACTTGATACTATTAGGTAGCGTAAAAAAGGTTGATAATGTACTTGAAATAATAAAATTTATAAGAAAATATACTACAGCTTATTTTAGTGGTAAATGCTCTTATGTAAATGAAAGTACTGAAGGTGAAACAATTTTTTTAATTCCCAACACTTCTTTAAAAAAATAAAAGTATTAGTTTACAAGAGTTTATAGCTGCTAATAAAACATAAAAACACGAATGGTAGGAAAGTGTTGCAAATGTGGCAACAAAGATTTGTTATAAAAAACAGAAATAAATTCGATCGGTAAAATTTTTATTATACATTTAGAACTATTTGAACTAATCGATGGAGAAACAAAAAAAAGTTAATTTAATAATAATTCAAAAAGTGCGTCCACAGATACGATAAAAATCGAGAGTTACACTTACAAAGTAGTAAGTGCGATGTTACATCACGGATCTTCGATTCCTGAAGGTCATTATACTAGTTTTGTTAAAAAAGGAAAAATGTGGTATGAAGTGATATGACTATCAACAAAAAAATTAGCCGTGAAATTCAAAAAATGCATATTTATTTGTTCTTGAAAGGAAATAGATTTTAATATTAAATCCTCAAGATAACAATCAGTAATTCATAAAAAAAAATAATAGAATAATCTAATAAAACGCAGTGATACTCAAAAATTTACAATGAAATTGTAAACCGTACGGTAAGAGTCTCGTAGATATCATTTCTTCCGCTCAAAAAACAAAAATTTCGATAATATAAATAAAACTGTTTTCAACTAAATGATACTGGTATCAAAAACAGTAAGACAATTTTATAATATCAAAATCTGTTATTAATTTAGAATTTTATTTTAAAAAAATTCATGTTAAATATATGTAATAGATAATTTACAATAATAGATAATAAACAATGTTTAAGCGTTCCATATGATAAGCAGAAATAGAAAAATTTGTTACAAAACTCTTACCGGCACGATTTCATTTGTATGTAATACATATCACATTTTCAGAAATAATACAATTCTTACGATTATTCGTTGTTTAATAAATGAAATGAATGGGCCGGTAAGAGTTTTGTAACTAATTTTTTTCAATTTTTTGCTTATTATATGGGATGCTTAAACATTGTTTATTATCTATTATTGTATATCTATTGTCTATAAAATATATTTAACATGAATTTTTTTTAAATAAAATTCTACATTAATTACATATTTTGATAATAGAAATGTAGTGTCTTACCTTTTTGGATATCAGTATCATTTTGTTAAAAATAGTTTTATTTTTATTACCGAAATTTTTGTTTTTTGAGCAGAAGAAATGATATCTGCGAGACTCTTACCGTACGGTTTACAATTTCATTGTAATTTCTTTTGGTAATGATTTACAATTTGAAAAAAAATACTAGTTATAGATTTCGCAAGTTATATATAATTAGTGAATGTCTGTCTTTGGAACAGAGCTAGAAAAACAGGACTTCGGATTTACTTTTAAAAAATTCTCAAATAATCTGAAATTTTTTTTAAAGGTATTTGAAAAACAAAAAAAATGTAACAGGTTAAATTTTTTATATATATTTATGAAAATCAAACAGTCCTTTTTAGAGATATTTATACTTAAACAAGACTGCAAGTAATAGTATTTAATCGGACAAATTGGTATGAAGCTTTGTTTTATGCCTAAAAAAAAATTGTGTGATTAGATATGTAGCAGAAATAAAATAAAAGACATTTGACCTGTTTAACTAAGATTTGTTGCGATGAAAAAACAAAAAACTTGTTAAGGTGAAATATGAAATAGTAGGTCTGAATTTTTACTACAGTATAATACAATACAACCACAAGTATGTAATTTTAACTAGAAATACTTGAAATTGAGTTCGTATTGGCAAACAATTGTAGTTTCTGGTTGTTAAACTTATATTATTATTATTGTTTGTTTAAAATGTTATTTTTTTCTCTTTAAGTCACGAATTTTTCATTGAATTGCATGAAATTTGCGTAATTGTGATTTATTTTATATATATATATATATATATATATATATATATATATATCTGTCTTTTTTTGTTTGTAGTAAAACATATATCTATAATAAAAATTACTGGGGTAAAAGAAAAACCATATTGTGATAGAACCTATTTCGTAACTACCCTACAATTTATGGACAAGTTAATCGTATGATGAATTACATTCATATAATTTCAATTTGTTTTAAACAAACTGAACTTTTATTATAGGTTATGTTGTGCAAAACCTAGAAAGTATTACAAATTGGTAAAAAAACGACGTGAATTTTTTCCCTCGAAGTTTTCAAGTTTACTAAATCTAAAAGAACAACAAATCGTATGTGTATGTATGTATGTGTGTGTGTGTGTGTGTGTGTGTGTGTGTGTGTGTGTGTGTGTGGACGCGCGCGCGCGTGTAATATGTTGGCATACATTTTTTCCGTTATATTCTAAAAACCGTTAAACTTATAGTAATAAAATTTGGTATGGTAAATTGAGCATGAGAGTAATGATTTAATTAGATTTTATAAAATCACACGAAAAAAATGGGGTGATGATATATTAAAATTGAACGGTTTTTGTTGAACATTAAAAAAAAAAACAGACTTTTTTCTTTTTCTGTTTAGCCTCCGGAACCAACTACCATAAGGTATTACTTAAGAGGATGAATGAAGATGATAAGTATGGATATAAATGAAGTGTAGTCTTGTACATTCTCAGTTCGACCATTTCTGAGATGTGTGGTTAATTGAAACCCAACCACAAAAGAACACCGGTATCCACGATCTAGTATTCAAATCCGTATAAAAATAACTGACTTGAACGCTGGAACTCTCGACTTCCAAATCAGCTGATTTGGGAAGACGCGTTCACCACTAGACCAACTCGGTGGTCTGTGTAAAAATAACTGCCTTTACTAGGATAGACTTAAAAATGTTAATCATATTTTTAAAAAGCACCCTACTCCTTTTTTTTCTTTTTTTCATCTTTTATACAGTATAGGATCACTTTAGTCAGTCCATTATTCAAGTCTCTCCGGATGAACAGTTCGGGCCTTGCGGTCCTCCCATAACCTTTTCATACGTTCCGATCTACGTGTCCTTTCTTGTGTTGGAAATGTTCGTGTTGTCAGTTTCTTTCTTGGGACTATGAAGCGACTGTTTTTGTCCTTGATTAATTTTATCTTGTTTGTGGTGTCTTCTGCTGTAGGCCTTCAGTTCTCTCTTATTTTTGTGATTCATCTTCGTCCTGTCTTGGTGTTTTTCGAGTCGAGATTGTACTGTACTAGCTGTTTCAGAAGTCTCAAATCTTGCATTCTCATGATGTGTCGAAAGAATCCTAGTCTCCTGTTTCACATAATATAAATGGTAGGTTCTAATTATTTGTACACGACTTTGTTGGGAACTATCCCACCACTGCCCATTTCTTTCTGGTACATTTTTTATGCAAGTTCGTCCAATTCTTTTCTCGATTTTATGGATTCTGCCGGTGTTTGATTGTTCGTTCAGGTGGAAATGTATTTTTGCTGATTTTGTGGCTTCCGGTTTTATAACTGTGTTGTATTGTCGTATTTTTGTGTTTATGGATAGACTTTTTTACTGTAGGTGTATCAGGTTAATTTTTCTGCTTTAGTTAGTTTGTTTGTTCTTGTTTGGAATGAGATTTTGTCGTTTAGGTAATTTGTTGTTATTATTTCTCAGAGGTATTTAAATTATTTTACTATTTTCACCACCTAACTCCTAATTTCATTAGTATACACTAACTTTATTTACCTAACTCCTTTATTATATATATATATTTTATTTTTCAAAAGTTTTATTTACAGTCGGTTACATTTTTGTAGGAACCTTAAGTAAATTTCATCACATATATTCACATTAAAAATAGATATCCTCATTGAGATTTCTCAAAAATTGTATACTAGTACTATATAGAACTTATGAGGGTAGAAGAGTACCCAAGGTAGTTCTAAAGAACTGTACTATCAGAAGTACAGTAGAAAACAATAACAAGAATCTTAGAAATAGTAGATTATGAAATAATTGGAAAAGGAAAAATAACCAAAAAAGAAAAAATTAAAAACAAAAGTGTAAACCGAAACAGAGACGAAGAGAATAAAGTATTGATTAATATAAAATACTCAGATAGTGTAAAATCTCAGATGTTGTAAGGTCCAGAAATTGTAATTGCTTAAATCTTCTAACATTCTCACCGCTGTCTAGTAGTTTTACGGCCAAGTGGTTAATGTGGTCATTTAGCCGAAGTTCATATTTCAAATTGAAACATTGTATTTCTTACTTGTCTTACCGTAGATCCTAGTTTTCGTGTTTTTCACTGTTTTTAGCAAACCACGATGCCTCAGCTGTACATCTCATTAGTTTTATTGAAACCGTTGTATGATTTCAAAGTTTATCTTGCTTGCCAAACTCACAGTTGGGTTGGGCGTCACAGGACGCCATATGTTTCATATTGGTTTCAAACTTTCTGAGTATAAAAGCAGCTTATAAGACAAATATAACTCAAACTTCCTGCCTGGCAACTACTACATTTTCTTGAATTTCAAGTTAAGTTGCTTTCTTTTCTCCGTCACATGAATCCTCCACGTCAAATGATAATCTAGGTGAAGAACCAGGTACCTTACACTTTCTGTATGCGGGATTAAAATGCCATTAAGGCGAAACCGTGTACAGTCCTTTCCTCATTGCAAATGTAACATGGCTCGACTTAGTCTTATCTTCTAAGATAAAGCTAAATCTAACTAACCACCTGCTGATTAGATTTAATCTAGATTTTAGATTAGTTGAGGCCACAGTTGGGTTGTTATCAACAGCCAGAATAGCCGTGTCATCGACAAAAGAAGCGACATTAACTCCATTGTCAACCGGAAGGTTGGCATTAACATACAATATAAGGACACAAAACTTTATTATATGTTGATTTTTTTTTCATTTTAATAAAAAAATAAAAAATGTTATTAAAATAAGAAACGTTTTTGTCAATACATAACAATTTTATTTTTAAATCCTTGCAATTTTTACTTCCTTGTATGAAGTAAAAGAACTATTGTGATCGCGAAAAATGTCGGTTTTTAGATTTCAACGGAAATATCCATTTTGACCATAACTGAATCCATTTTGACTAGTTTCGACGTGAGATCTTTACGTACATATGTATCTCGCATAACTCAAAAACGATTAGCCGTAGGATGTTGAAAGTTTGGATTTAGGACTTTGTAACATCTAGTAACACCTGGTTGTAACATCTAGTTGTGCACCTCCCCTTTTGATTGCAATCTACTGAACCAAAAGTGTCCAAAAAAGCCCAAAATCTAAAACAAATTGGATTTTGGACTTACTCTTAACTGCAGTAATAAGCTCTCAATAAGAGCTTTTCAACTATATATATAAGCGGTACTTATTTTCATTGGTTCCAGAGTTATAGCCAAATAGAATTATAATTAATAAAATATTTTGATCTTATAAAAGGAAGGCAAATCGGTTCAAATCCGACTTCTCCTTTTTTTAATTTAAATATATTGATATATTAATAACCACTAACCTCTGATTGTAAAAGAATTTTTACGATAAATAATAATTCAATAATAATAAAAAAAATATTGAAAAATATCAAAAAAACCATTAATAAATGAAATAAAATTTTATGTATTTTTAAATACGTGTATTTGTAATTTAATGGGCGTACAAGCAGCTTATGTGGTGTCCACATCAGATTTTTATATAAAAACAAGAATGCAAAGAGCATAATTATTTTATACTTTAATAGCTTTTAATTTTAATCATTTACCCATTTAATCTTCAATATTTGTTTGAACATTAAATTTTAAAAGCATCTATTGTTTTTCTTTCCGATAACTATGTTTTATTAACCATAAAGCATGGCAGTTCTCAAATAATTAATGTATTATTTAAATTTGAAGTTATTGTAGAAGAGAAAATTACAGAAATACTTAAAAGATTGATTTAGATCACTATAATTTGCTGCATTAAGTAAAACTTAATCTAATTGTCCTTCATGTTAGTGCTTCCCAAAATTTTAAGGGATATGGCTTATTATGATTAAATAATTTTAGCGAATAAATAAATATACTGCAATTTTCTATTACCAGTTACCGTTGAAGTACATAAGCTATTCTGTTAATCGTAATATTTAATAAACAATGTCCGACAGAATCAAAAATGACGTTATATTTAATAACTGAAATGTTTTCCAGCAATCAAAGCGTTCGTTCGTGTTTGGCTGCAGGACTGCAGGCGATATTGCTGTCTAAGCTATGTGTTCCTGGAACATGCGCTAGGTTTAAAATAAGTGGATGCCGTAAAATGGAATGTATTATATCTGCTTCATTAAAAGTTTTGTTAAAATAATTTAAAGACAAACTAATGATTAATCGATATAATTAATTAATTTGATGGATTTTAATCAAAGGCAAAACTGAGTGAAACAGAAAATTAAAAAAAAAAAAATACTTATTTTGAACAAAACGTTTAGCAATGTTTTCAACAAAAAAAGAGAGAGAGAGAGAAAAAATCTCTGATATGCTGTCAAATTTAATTAAACAGTAATTCAGTACAGTAGTGCCTACGTAGCTCTGGGAGTTTAAGCATGAGCGGCGTGGTGTAAAGTAAAGGAAACAGTATTAGTACACAAAAATACAGTTTTTTTTTTGTCTTCAGTCATTTGACTGGTTTGATGTAGCTCTCCAAGAGTCCCTATCTAGTGCTAGTCGTTTCATTTCGGTATACCCCTTACATCCTACATCCCTAACAATTTGTTTTACATATTCCAAATGTTGCCTGCCTACACAATTTTTTCCTTCTTCCTGTCCCTCCAATATTAAAGCGACATATTTTATATGTGGCCTCTTCTTTTTGCTATATTTTTCGAAATGCTTCTTTCTTCATCTATTTGCCGCAACACCTCTTCATTTGTCACTTTATCCACTCATCTGATTTTTAACATTCTCCTATAGCACCACATTTCAAAAGATTCTAATCTTTTCTTCTCAGATATACCGATCGTCCAAGTTTCACTTGCATATAAAGCGACACTCCAAACATGTACTTTCAAAATCTTTTCCTGACATTTAAATTACTTTTTGATGTAAACAAATTGTATTTCTTACTGAAGGCTCGTTTAGCTTGTGCTATTTGGCATTTTATATCGCTCCTGCTTCGTCCATCTTTAGTAATTCTACTTCCCAAATAACAAACTTCTTCTACCTCCATAATCTTTTCTCCTCCTATTTTCACATTCAGTGGTCTATCTTTGTTATTTCTACTACATTTCATTACTTTCGTTTAGTTCTTGTTTATTTTCATGCGGTAGTTATTGCGTAGGACTTCATCCATGCCGTTCATTGTTTCTTCTAAATCCTTTTTACTCTCAGCTAGAATTACTATATCATCAGCAAATCGTAGAATCTTTATCTTTTCACCTTGTACTGTTACTTCGAATCTAAATTGTTCCATAACATCATTAACCGCTAGTTCTATGTAAAGATTAAAAAGTAACGGGGATAGGGAACATCCTTGTCGGACTCTGTTTTTTATTACGGCTTCTTTCTTATGTTGTTCAATTATTACTGTTTCTGTTTGTTTCTTTTAAATGTTAGCAATTTTTCTTCTATCTCTGTATTTGAACCCTAATTTTTTTAAAATGCTGAACATTTTATTCGTCTATGTTATCGAATGCCTTTTCTAGGTTTAAAAATGCCAAGTTTGTTTATTCGTTTTTCTTTAATCTCCCACTATTAATCTGAGACCTAAAATTGCTTCCCTTGTCCCTATACTTTTCCTGAAACCAAATTGGTCTTCTCCTAACACTTCATCCACTCTCCTCTCAATTCTTCTGTATACAATACTAGTTAAGATTTTTAATAATACAGTAATACAATATATAATAATAATATAATATATTACATTGTATATAATACAATATATTAGCAATACAGCAATATACAATATTAGTATGTCTATTACTTTGTGTCTATTCGTCTATTCGGATAACAAGCAAGAATGTTTCAACAGTTTTTAACAAAACGGTTTAAAAAGTAAAACCGGGAGGATTCAATAATTACAGCGTAATTTTTTATATGTAATATTTTAAGTCACTGTAAGTAATAGATGTATCCCTCTAGGCTATAAAATTGAGAAAAAACTGAATTTATTTTTATATTTCATCTATCAAAATCCGATAAATTAATCACGAGAATTAACAGAAAATTGTAAGTTTTCGTAATTTCCTTAAATAGATAAAGATATATCTTTTCTGTAACTAATTTATCTGGTTTAAAAGTCAAAACTGTTAATACATCTACTAGAAGGCGGATTAATTTTTTTGAAGAGCATGTTACATGACCATTTTTTTACAAGACCATGTTACAAATTCACAGTGTTTTTTCGTATAATGATGCTTTCTGTCGAATTCTATAACAAAATTTTAACTTAAAATTCGTTAATGAGAAATCAGAGATAGGTTAAATTTTACTACGATTTTTCATTTATAAAAATCAGGAAATTTACTAAATAGAAATCAAAAATATACCAAAACAGATTTTTGGTCTCGCATATTTCAAAGGTAGGTAAGAAATATATATTTTTTTAGCAAATGCTCTCTGTATACAGAGTGTCCAGAATAAAGGTATCCAAAAGTAAATGACCTGTATTTTGAAAACCTGTCATCGTAATTTCTTAAAAGTAAGCTTATTCGACAGTAAATATCTCCAAGATTTGTTCTGTATACTCTGAAGATCAGCGGAATACGCATGCGCAGGCAAGCTGACTCACAATGTAGTTGTGGTCAGATAAGATATGAACCCCACAACAGCAGGTTCAGAACGTGCTTTGGTTAGCGGAGTTTCAATCAGTTACACGTGTTCAACAGCGTGTATGAAGTGATTGCAATATCGATCATCCTACATCTTACTCGTCAGTGGGATACGATTTTAAGAGAGACTGGAAGCTGGCTTTCACAATCGGAAAATCATCCAAAAGTTTCAGTTATGACGACACTATGATCGTATACGCGATACATTCACTGCCAGTCCTGGAAAATCAATTGGGCGTGCTATTTAGGAACTGAAAATTCCTCGTTTCACTACATCGCTCACTTTCTTTTTCTGTTTAGTCTCTGGATCCACCGTAAGGTATTACTTTACATCGTAAAGTATGAATCAGGATGATTTGTATAGTGTAAATGAAGTTTAGTTTTGAACAGTCTCAGGTCGACCATTCCTGAGATGTATGGTTAATTGAAACTAAACTACCAAAGAACACCAGTTTCCATGATCTAGTATTCAAATTCGAAAAAAGTAACCGCTTTTACTAGGATTTGAACCTTAGAACTCTTGAGTTCGAAGTAAGCTGATTTGGGAAAACGCATGCACCACTAGATCAACTCGGTGGGTTACCTGGCAGCAGTTAGATTATCTTCTAGACGTTTGCCGAACTACAAAAGATGCACACATTGAATTGACTAACGTCTACATTAAAACTTGATGATTAAAAAAAAATTATTAAATTAAACTAACTAATTTTCTTAACGTAAGCTGTTACTTTTGAATATCTTTATTCCGGATACTAAAATTGGGTTTTATTTTCATGATAGCTTTGCATTTAATATAAAACCAAATTAAACGCAATTATATTAATATGTATCTATTACATCGATTTGTGTATGTTTTCTTTTTACTACGTAATTACGCTTGAACGGAAAAAATCTGTTTTTACGAAACTTTTTCAGAGTGTACTTATTTTAATTAAACTGCGCTGTTTAAAATATTATTGTCTATTGTTGTGTCTTCACTTGAAATTTATTGCCAACAATTAGACTTACACTCTATATGAAAAATAAATCTTTCACATTTTTCTTTCAGTATGACTTTAACATTAATAAGTAAATAATAGTAGAAAATTGCCGTATTTACACTATTTTACAAAAATGAATTATTAAACAATATTTTGAAAAAATATTCAGAAATAAAATATTAAGTCAATTAAATTTCATTTTCTCAATTATCTTTATCGTTTTTCGTAACTACTTTTCAATAAAAAATTTTCGTCCAAAAAGTGCGTGAATTAGGTGAATAAGTACGATATTTAAATCGACTACACTGGTGAAATATTTTTAATGTATATTCTATGATGAATTTTAACTAAAAATTAAATCAAATGAAAATAAAATTTGAAACAACTGTTGGTTGTTATCTTATTTATTTAAAATAGGGATCGGTGAGTTTAAGCAAACTGCAGCAAAATATTTTCACGATTTACGAACTGAAATCGCTTGTATATTAGTAAAAAAAATTAAACAAATAAAATTTAAATAAATAATTTTAATAAACCTTTTTGAAAATTAAATCGGAGGTTCTTTCCCAATATATACACGAAAGTTACTTCGTGATTTATTCATATGTGAAAATTATGTTTGAAAATTAATGTAGGGAAGAAGAATTAAAACAAAAAAATAAGTATAAAAAATGTTCAACAAGTTTCTTTTTTATTTATCTATTTCTTTTATTTTTATTTCCTTTTATGAAGTAAAGGAAGTATTGTGATCGCGAAAAATTTCAGATTTCAGCGGAAATATCCATTTTGACCATCATTGAATCCATTTTGATTAGTTTCGACGTGACGTCCGTACGTATATATCTCGCATAACTCAGAAACGTCTAGCCGTAGAATGTTGAAATTTTGGATTTAGGACTGTTGTAACATCTAGTTGTGCACCTCCTCTTTTAATTGCAATCAGTTTGACCAAAAGTGTCAAAAAAAAACAAAAATCCAAATGAATTGGATTTTTAACTTTTTCTTAACTGTAGTAATAAGCCTTCATTGAGAGCTTTTCAACAATACATAATAAGTGGTACTTATGTTCATTAGTTCCAGAGTTATAGCCAAGTGAAATTTTAATTAATGACATATTTGGATCTTACAAGGGGAAAGTACATCGGTTCGAATCCAACTTCATCTACATACATATATATTGGTTTATTAATAATTATTAACCTCTGATTGTAAAAAAATAAAAACAATAAATAATAATTCAAAAATAAAAAATAAAAAAAAAAAATGAAATAATATTAGAAGTTATTAATGAAATAAGATTTAAGTCCTTTTCATTTAAAAAAAAAATGTATATACAAATGTGAACATAATTGTAATTTAGCTTGTGTAACGTGCGGAATACGTGTATTAAACATTTTTGTAAAGAAATTTCAGTTAGAGGCTAACTAACTTTTTGATGAACTAAATTATTTAAAATTGTCACAATATTTTATATTTTCGCTAGGATTATCATAACTGATTTGAGTATTATTTTCTCTACTTCCTAGGATTGTTTCACTCTAACATTCGCATTTGACGCGTTTCCGATACTTTAGAGAGTGGAGGTACACGTCAACTATGAATGTTAGAGTTACAATGCTAGGAAGAACATAAAATAATACTCAAATCAACTTTAGATTATTTAAATTTATGGTATCAATTAATTCTTGATTACAAAAATTCTAGTTCAGATCGCATCATATATTTAATTAAATTATTAATGGAAACCCGAATTTTGACTTAGATATGTTATTACTTTACTCGTTGCAATAAATAGATTAATAAAATACGAATTTGATCAGATTAATCGCGAGTAGGAAGAAATAATACGAATGGCAATTATGATGTTACATTTAATTAATTAAAACTTTAATTTATTGGCAATTGTAAGAAATTAAAAAAGCTTAATGGATAATAGGCAGGCTGCAGTATTTGATTAGATGAGATACTTATTAAAGATACTTGTATCAAGTACTGTTACGTAAGCCTGATGTATTTAAAAATGTATAAATCAGATCAATTGTAATACGCAGTCATAATAATTCCTTGTAAGTGGACTAACACACACACACACACACACACACACACACACACACACACACACACACACACACACACACACACACACACACACACACACACACACACACACACACACACACACACACACACACACACACACACACACACACACACACACACACACACACACACACACACACACACACACACACACACACACACAAGCAGAGAGAGAGGGAGTGAGTGACAGAGAGGAAGATAGAGAAAATACTGTCATTTATATTATGGCTGTCCTTCGCTGGTGGTCCTTTTGAATAGTATAATAATTCAGTTGGATATCTTCCATAAATCAGATAATTCTTAGAATGGGTGAAGATTATCGAATCAGGAAGACTGAGCCCCTATTCTCAGGTGTCTCTGTGTTGTATTTGGGAAAAAACTATTACATACAAGCTGATCAATGTAAAAAGATTATTTGAGTAGTACCATTCTGCTCCAACCCGGTAATTAAATTAAGATGTCAAATATCTTAACAATATTTTCCATATAAATATTAGCATTTAAATAAAAATTT
This sequence comes from Lycorma delicatula, assembly GCF_047948215.1. Classification (NCBI taxonomy): domain Eukaryota; kingdom Metazoa; phylum Arthropoda; class Insecta; order Hemiptera; family Fulgoridae; genus Lycorma; species Lycorma delicatula. The sequence goes on from NC_134462.1 coordinate 110,760,511, forward strand.
AAATAATTTTTTTGTTACGAATTATATAGTATTTTTAATGCAAGTTTTAATATAACTTAGTCAAAATATTCTTTCCTATGATTTATTTACTCAAAAATTATTTTAACAAAAAATAATAAAAAAAGTAATTTGTTAAAATTTTCGTTAAGGTAATTTAAAAAAAAAAACAAATTGTCTGAGGTGTATCCCATTTCTCATTACTGATAATAATTGAAAACTAGATCAACTTTGTATAATGAAAAGCTATTGAAATATTTTTATTTTCTAAATATAAAAAAAAAGACTGAAATATTACAGATGTAAAAAGATATTAGTAGTATTTAAGTTAATGGTTGATAAAATTTTAGTAATATTTGTGTAGTAACAGGTTATTTAGTTTTGTTACATTTTGTAAGCAACTGATGATATCTTACATAGAACGTCGATATCTATAGACAATCACCTTATCGGTTGTGTTGTTACGTTATTGTGACGTGTTCTATGTCAACGTAACACCTACACTGAATAGTTTATTACAATAGGCTGTATAATATAGTAAGTAATCGTTTGAATTACTGTACAATGAGGCCAATCAACAAATTAATTCTGACAGATCTATAGATCGGTCATTTATTCTGATTCTTTGAGAAGGAATTACGTTATCGAATTTGAAACAGCAACATTTCAGTTTACCATAGATAAAACTTTCTGGACGACGAAGTGCCAAATTGCTGAAGAAAAATCACTAAGGTACATCGAAGCACCATTATGATATATATTTACCGAGGAGGATTACAGTTAAGGCAACGTACCTCAAACGATACTTTCATAAAAATTTTCTGCGCTATTAAAAAGTTTGGTCCTTGTCGATCAACCATTAACTTAATTAAATATTTTTAAAAATTCTGCTCACATGTAACGTAAAGAAGCAGTCATAGATTACGTTTTAAATAATGTTCTCCATTAAGCGTAAATATTATATTAATAAACAAAGAATATGTTATGAATAATATTAATGCGTTCTAGATATTCTTTATTATCTCAGAAATAATGAGAGACGATAGTAATGAAATGTTTGTCATTCATTGTATTTCATAAAATGAACCTTATTAATATCAGTTCAGTATAAAAACGAATATATATCGATTTTATTATAAGTACGTTAGTTTGAGCATGCGCAGTTATTACTTAAACACTCGCATACTACCTTGGAATCAGTACTTTTTATAAATTCCGTATAGAATGAAAAATTGACTATAAAGAGATAATGTTTACTGCTTACACACGTTACTATACTAAGGACCAAAAAAACTAAAGCTAAAATACATAATGGTGACATTTGAGAAGAATTGTCGGTTTACCGAACACATTATTAACAGCTGCAAGAAGAAAGAAAAAAATGGTTAAGGCGCTCAACATTATTTAGACTTCGCAGAGAGCTCCAAGAGCGTCCAAAAAAAAATGATATTATCGGCAATGACTTCCTCTATGTTATATGCTGCGCCAGTCTGGGGGTCGTCTCTAAGCTATAAAAAAATCTGATAAGAATGTTCAGAGTCCATAGAAAGCTGTTACTAGCGATGATTTCAGCTTATACAACATATGAGGCGTTGCGTGTACTGTCTTCGACACCACCGCTTGAATTGCAAGTTGAAGAAAGAAGAGAGATAGCGCAGGGCTTAGATACACATGAGGCCAAAAACAGGCTAATGGAAAGATGGAGAGAAGAGGGGGTTGCTAGACGAACTAAGGAGCTAATACCGGACTTACTAGCTTGGCATAGCAGAAGGTTTGGCGAGATCAATTACTGTATGTCCCAGCTGTTTACTGCCCATGGTAACTTCAATGATTACCTATATAGGATCGGAAAAAGATCAGAACCCAAATGCATGTACTTCAACGAGGATGACACCGCTGAACATACCTTTCTTGATTGCGGTAAATGGAATACCTTGAGATATGAAGCTGGAATCGCAGGGAAAAGGCCGGTAAAATTGATAACTTAAATGCTCGACAGTGAATTGCAATGGCAACGGGTGGATGACTACGTAAGACAAGTGATCAAGCAAAAGGACATAGAGAAGCGGCGAAAGAGGTTTTAGCGTATGGTAGGGCGGATAGCCTCAGTGATGAGGGCCGACATGCCTTGGTGTGTCGGCTTCAAAGACCCATTGGGGACTCCAGGGGATGCTAGGACACTAAAAGAAAAATGACAAAAGATCCGACATCGCGTATCGACAGAAATGTTCGGGCGTGGTGTCAAAAGGGCAACAAAAAAATAACTCAAAAGAGCTGACCGGCGAGCCGACCTGCCATGCCAGATTTCCAGCCGGTAGGTGACGACGCTCATTAGAGTAAACAGACACTTCTCTGGGTGACGTAATACCAAACAGTTGGACCGGCCCAAGGGAGTAGACAGGAAAAAACTTGTGGGGAGACTTTGCCGTAATAATGTGACATAAAAAAATATGATGTGAACATCATATGACTTCCTTGTACGCCTATTAAATTACATATACACATTTTTTGCCACACTTCATTTAAACTTATTTCATTTCAAAGTGAGATACGGTACTCCAATTCTGTAATAAATTTGACAGTTACACAATTGCATTGTAGTGGACACCACATTTTTTTGTGGTTTCCGTATCAGCATTTTATATTAATTTATATATTAATTTTGTTCATATTGCTCAAGTAGTTATGTGGTATAAGTAAGAACGTGTCGGATCCATAACCATGCACACATCGGTTCGAATCCGACTTCATATACAAATATTTTTTTTAATTTAAATATATTAATTTATTAATATTAATCTCTGTAAAAAATTTTTTTTATTAAAATGGAAAGTACATAAAATTTTTATTTTACTAATAAATTCTGATATTTTTTTTATATATTTTTTTCTTTATTATTATTACTGAATTTTTAGTTATTGCAACATTTTTCACAACCAGAAGTTATTAACTATTAATAAATCAATATATTTAAATAAAAAAATAAAAAAAAGATAAAAACAAATATATGTATGTGAAGTCCGATTCGAACCGATGTGCCTTCCCCTTGTAAGATCCAAATATTTCATTAATTAAAATTTTATTTGGCTATAACTCTGGAACCAGTGAAAATAATTACCGCTTGTGAGATATCGTTGGAAAGCTGTCAATGAGGGCTTATTACTGCAGTTAAGAAAAAGTTCAAAATCAAAATATTTTGGATTTTTGATTTTTCCTTAATGAATATCTTTAATTCACAATTTCATCTTCGTTGCGGATGAAAAAATAATGAATATTTTTAATATCTTAATCTGCAAGAGATCTAGAGCTTCGGTTGACGGCGTAAAGCCTTCCCTGCGATAACAAGAATGTATCCTGCAAATTTGAAAGTCGGTTCTCGCGTGATACGATAACAAACAAGCAGACAAACTTTATAGGGACTCACAGTTCACAGTCCATTAATTCAATTCATTAAAGTTTGTGCTTTAACCGAGAAGTCTTCTCTACACTATATACTACTACTGTATATCTCACACTACTACTGTATATATATACAGCAGTATATAATTATATACCTTAATACTACTGTATATAGATATTTTTTTTTCTAGAGATTTTTCGAGATGAAATATATCTAAAAACCTTCTGTTATGCCAAGAGAAAAATTTGGCTGCATGCATAACCGAATAAAAAATTTGGTAAAGTGTTTATGGGTAAATTTTGGTTGCGATTGAGTGAGTCGTTTTTCTGTTTATCCCGAACAAACAAAACCCCTCATCTTGTTTATATAATAGTATAGATATAGATCTATCCCATATTTATTACTAAGTAGTTTTACCAGTTTGATTAAACTACATTTAAAACTCCCATGAATTCTTCTTTTGTAAAATAATGCATTCCAGGATCTGTAGAGCGTTTCGCGATTAATTTAGTGTAATTTCAACATGAATTTGACACAACAATATGATATCAAAATAAAATGATAGAGATATATGATTTCCATATATTAAAACTATCTCATGTGTTAAAAAGTCATTCGAGGAACGGCACAGTTCTCTTATTCAAATACATCAGATTACAACGCATTACCTGTTACAAAATTATGTGAATTACTAACCGAAATTTTAAAAAAAATTATTTTTTTATACAGAAATGTTTATTTAAAATTTATAAATTACTTTTTCATGATCTATTTATTCTATATTTAGCGACACTGATTTTTATCATACGAGGTACAAACCAATATTTACATTATAATATACAAGTAAAACCATGTAAGTTACTTAGTAACATAATATTCAAAAGTGTTTGTAGTAAATTAGTATTTATAGTGAAATAATTATAAAATGTAAGAATATAACTTTATAAATTAGAATAACTTAACTCTAAAATATATAAATAATCGAATTTTATAATCAAAAGAGTAAAATTAACGTAGCATAACTAGTATTATTAACGTAGTTAACTGTAAAAATAACTTCTATTTCGACATGCGTTCGATGTGCTTGGATAAATTCTGTTGTTTAACTAACCTTATAGAAGTAAAACCTTTGGTAGACAAGGATGGGAAATACTTATTTTTCTATATAAAAAAAGCTGACAACATAATTGTAAGAGTTTCCCATCACGCGGCTAAAGCCGACTTCCAGGAAAGTCCTACAACTGTGGGTTTTTTCTGATGCACTGCTCACACACAATCTAATTTATTATTTTATTTAAATATAATTTTTTTTTGATCGATTAATTCAATGATTCTAACTAAAACGCGCGCGAATACCGTTAATTTGCGCGGGTATGGCGGTATTAGCGGCAACGGTCGGCACTAACTAAGCTAATCTAATTTCATAACTTACATAGAACAAATTTCGCTTGTACTGACTGGTGTAGTTTCGAGGCTTAACACACTAGGTACCGTGGCGACCTAGCGATCGAGTTTGTCGTCCAGATAGACCGAGTTAATTTTTTACACTATAAATATTATTCATTTATTTAATTCTACAGCTCACCTGTGATGACGTCACAACTTAGAAATAGTTTGAAACATTTTTTTGGGGTGGAGGTGTGGTTTTGTTAAAGTTTTTTTGCAAATGTTATTTTTTAATTAATGTGCCTAAAAAAAGATATACCTTAATTAGGCGAAATCTTGAGATACTGAGGGTCACCTTGCTCTACAGCCTCACCCCTCCATGACGTTTTAAGTTGAAAATTTAATGGCATCTATGCCTCAGTAATCAATGCCCCCAAAAGTAATCTAATCAAGTTAAAAGCGGTCCCGTATTTCTGGAGATATAAGGTGATTTAGAGGTCGACATCAAAAGCACACACGTACATACGAACATTAACATCCGGAAAAATTTTACATCCGGTTTTTTGGGTTCCTTAGATGTCAAAACGTCACGATCCGGTGAAAACTGCAAATGTCCAAATTGGATCGATTACAACGATTTCCCTTCTAGAACTATAGCTCTGATATATCTAGACGAGAAAGTAAAATTTAAAGGTTGCATTTATATAAATAAGACTATCTGTTTAATTTATCTAATACACATGAGTTCTCTATTCGACAAACATGGTGTACACAATCCAATTGATAAAAATCTTTATTGTCGCCGCAATCATACGATACACTTCGATATATGTTTACGATTTAATTGTTTAATTACTTACATATTAAATGGATTTAATTAAGTTTGAAATATACTATTACAGTACATTATTAAACATATTAGAATAAACTAATTACATAAATTAGGATATAAAAAAATTAGTATAAATTAACGACGTATATTATTTTCACTTGCAGGAAATAATTAAAATCAAATTTAATTATGAACTAGATTGACTTGATTAAACAGGTTACTTAACAATGTAATAATATAAAATATTTGTTATAATAAGAAAAAAAAATTAGGATTATAAAATTTACACGTTTCGTAATTCATTAATTACTGTAAACCTTTTATTGATACGACAATTAAGAGTTGGTAATTAAATACAACTTACTGGAATTTTTTTAATTGAAAGAAGAAAAAAGAATAAGTTGTTGAAATTAATCTATTATTTTTTATGCCGAATTAAAATCTCTGATGTCCCTGAGGATAAAAAGCTTATGGGGGGTAAGTCCTTGAGACACCGAGAACATTATAAAACTGATAAAAAAAAGAACATATCATTGTGTTTACGGTAACACCTATTATTAATAGATTAAAATATTTAAAAATACACACACACACACACACACACACACACATACACATATTCACATTATATATGCAACACACAAATTTCTTATCTAATATTTAGCCTTGAGGAAATGTTAAGTACGGTATAATCTTATAATGACGAGGCTGTGTTTAGTCAGTTAATGAATTTAAAGTGATAATATGGCGTCAATTAGAATTACCGGTATTCTATTATATGATATAAAAAGAAAAAAAAACAATAGTGAAGTATATTGCTCTTTGGTACTTCATAATAAAACTGCAAAATTTACTCTTTTTTGTAGATATGAATAATACAATATAATAAAATTAAAGTATTAGCTTTATATTACTCATATATTTATTTAATAATAAATGCAGGAAAATATCGGTTCATTTATTTTGATTTACAATGTAGTAAAGTAACAAAATTGTAAAACAATAATAAATTATAAGTAATAAAGCAAAGATTATACATAAGCGACAAAAACTTATTTTACAAACGTGGATTTCTCGGTAAAAATATAATTCTTACTCTATTTAAGCAATATTTTTTAGTCAGTCGATTTAATTGTTTTGTTACAATGTAAAATACCTCTGTTCTAGAAACTACAACATTTTTAATTAATTATAATACATTGTATTTTACATTACAATTATTTTATACGTAATTTATGTAAATTGTAAAAATATAATTACTGTAGTTTTAAAAAGGTACACAATAATTGTGTATTCGGCATAACGACAGAACATGTGTATCCATAAACATGTAATAATTAGGTTAGTCACACATAACTAAATATTCAATAAACTTAACGACTTAAAATAATAGAATCTGCTTAATGTGTGTGTTAAGTGCGCGCGCATGTATGTAAAACAGAGTTTCGTGTGCATTTATTTATATAACTTAATTTTTTTTTGTGTTTCATGGACAAAATAATCACGAATAAACCAGCTAAAATCTTAAATCTATGACAGAAAGATTTTATTTTAATAGTGACTGAAATCAAAGCCGGTTTAATTTCATATTTACATATGAATAATCCAGATCTTAATGAAAAATCTTTCTAGAATTTAATTACATGTTACACTTTTTTAAATTTGCAATTATATTATTTTTATACAAATCTTTGTTCCCCGATGACATGTATTGTAACAAACCGGTATAGCGCGCCTGAGTAACGTATTCCTACCGATTATAATGAAAGTAAAAATTAATAAAATAATTGGAAGAATCCAGAAAGGCACAAAAAGGAGAACCCTTTTTATAAAGAATAGGTCCGTTTTACAATAGTCTTTTGTTATATTGCCCGTTAACACACAATGAACACCTGTTGTACGATGAGAAGAGCCCAGGTTTGGAATTCATGGGAACAAAAGCCTCGGTCGAATGTTGTCACGCTTCGACTTGGGTCCTATCCTACAGGTAAATAGGCTAACAGTATAAATAAATAGCCCAGTAAGACTAGCTAAAAAACGACTTCTATTAGAACCAGTGTGCGAGGCATTACGATGTTAGGCTCGCAAGGGCAGTTTCTGCGAGGAGTTCAACGAGGAGAGGCTGCGAGTTGTGTGGGTTCAAGAGAGTTCTATTAGAACCATTCTGCGAGGCGTTACGTCAGTCCCGCAAAGGCAGTTCTGCGAGAAGAGGCTGCGAGTTGTGTGGGTTTGGCGGAGTCTGCGAACCAGTCCAGCAAGATAAGACGTACAACGACGATCCAGCAAAGAGAGTCACAATTGTGAGTCTGCGAGACGACGGTCCAGGGAGGAGGGGACTCCTGTATCCAGTTCGATACGAGTAAGGTGACGCCACGAGTAAATCAAAGTATACAAGAAATACTATCGGTGAGTTATAATAAAACTATAAGTGTATAACTGAAAGAATAATGCAATAGACTTCATTCATAAACCGTTAGGGTAGGTAGCAAAGGTATTTGCAAGTGAACAATATACGATTGTTTGTTAATAAAAGACTAGTGGTTAGAAAGGGTTAAGACTAGCGGTTTTTTTTGTTAATGGGTCTTCATTTTCTTTTTTTTCTGTTTAGCCTTACCGTTCAGATAATACTTCAGAGGATGAATGAGGGTGATATGTATGAGTGTAAATGAAGTGTAGTCTTATACAGTCTCAGTTCGACCATTCCCGAGATGTGTGGTTAATTGAAACCCAACCACCAAAGAATACCGGTATCCACGATCTAGTATTCAAATCCGTGTAAAAATTTACACGGATTTACAAGACTTGAACGCTGAAACTCTCCAAAATCAGCTGATTCGGGAAGACGCGTTCACCACTAGACCAAACTGATGGGTTTTGTTAACGGGTCTACTTATCTAATTGTCTACCTAGAATAAATTCCGAATGATTATTTATTTTTGACTCTCTATCTTGTGTGTAATGTGCATTTATTAATTGTATCTGTATTTATTAATGACATTTATTACTCGCTATTTGATGTATTATATCTTTAATGTTATTGTTTCTTGATTACGCTCTGTTTTTATGTTATACTTACTGTTTTGATTATGTATTTTTATGTTTGATGTGTTCATTAATTGTTTTATTATTGTCACTAACTATTATTATCTTCATTATTGTTATTATTATTATTATTATTATTATTATTATTATTATTATTATTATTATTATTATTATTATTATTATTATTATTATTATTATTATTATTATTATTAATTTGCCTGGTTGTAATTTGAACATTTTAAACCAATAAACTGTAATTATATAAACATTCTAAATTGTCAACAACCTCTCTATATCCTAATCGAGCCGCACGGAACCACGCGATAGTATATACACCAGGTATTGGAAAAAGAACTCCGGGTTTCAAGAAGTTTTTATTTTCCAGCACTTAAAATTGGCTTATGCGTAATCTTGAAGCGATAATAATTAAGTTTTAGTTCATACATTCTCTATCGATAGCAGCTGCGTTTGACTGTTGCACAGACCAATCTGTTCAATCGACCAGTCGTACCAATCGGTTCAGTACCACAGTGTTACCACAAAAGAAAGCACAGTACGTGAACCGGTTCGCAGAAAAAAATTGGGACTGTCGTACGAATTGTAGAAATTCTCCTAGTTACATAAGCATACGTAAGTGGTGTAAACAGTTTTTTGGAAATCAGAAGTGTTTTGCCAAGACACTCCCCGGATAGGCCAAAAACATTCAAAGAATTAAAATTTTTGCAGTGAAACCCAAAACGTTCAGTTCGTAATGTTAAGTCATCTCCATACATTTCTGAAAGTACTATCTATGATGTTCGCAAGCGATTGAAACTTCGTGTTTATAAAATGAAGTTATTCCATGAAATTAAACTTAACGATAAGCCAAAAATAGTTCAGTTTGTAACGAACATGTTAGACTTCATTTCTACTGATGAAAAATACTTGTAATGCATTTTATTTTCTGATAGCGAAATTTTATGATCGTGGAGTCTTGAATAGCCATAACTGTCGAGTATGGGGGTCCAAGAAAATTAAATGTTCATAAAAAAATATTTACTATTAACGACTTTAAAATTTTTATTTTATTAGTAACCGTTCGGGACTCTGCCCCTTGGACTCCCGCAACCTTATGGTTGTGAGAATAATACTGATAAAATAACAATTTAAGTATTCAGGTTTTACAGAGATCTGAAAAAGAAACTAAATTATAAAAGACAGAATGCTAACTTTTTCCTCTACTCCACTACTAGAGGAGTGCAGGAAAAAAAAGAATGGTAACTATGGTAACCAAAGTATACACACACTTTTTTCTTTTGTTTAACCTCCTAGACCACCGTTAGGTATTTTGCTTCAGAGGATGAGATGAATGATTTGTAGCGTGTGTGAAAATGCCATGCTTGACCGGGATTCAAACCCGAGATCTTCGGGTGAAAGGATCAGATGCTACCACTCGCGCCACGGAGGCCGGAAGAAAAACGTACACACACCTATGAGGATGAAAAATTTATTACTTATTTCTGTTACCATGGTGACAAAAATATAATAATAAAGTAAAAAGGATTAACGTTTTTTTTTGTTTTTTTTTTTAATGAATATCCTTAATTCAACATCCAAAAGGTAAGACCTCGTTATATGATTTAAAGCCTTCCCTGGGATAACAGGAATGTAGCCTGCAAATTTGAAAGTAATCGGCTGGTTAGTTCTCGTGTGAGCGAGAACAAACAGACAGACAACAAACTTCGGCTTTATATATGAGATGTTACTATTAACTCTGCATAGTTGTATCAATATTACCGTATAAAACTATTATTTTTGTGAATTAATAAGGATTACAACCACCTTGTATTCTATTTATATATTTTTACATTCTCGCCTACATGATTATACTGTATATGGAAAGTATACAGAACCGTTCAAATATTGCACGGTGAGTTTTCTCTTCAGATTTTGACTTTTCTTAACCCTTCCTATAAAAAAGAAAGGAAAACCAATTTTGGCATTGAAAAGTTTCTGAAAGAGCTGTTTGATATTATTTTGGCCTGTTTTTTGTTTGATATCATCAGAGTTGGTGCACGATTTGGATGAATTTGGGATGATGTTTCTGGTTTTAGCATTGATGCCGTTTGATAATTCGTATAAGAGGCATGGAGATGCAGACCTTTATGGTTCCCGTATCTCATAATTTTTCTCAAAGGATAAATAAAGTTTACATTATTTAATGCCTCTTAAATAGATAAAAATAATAGCTTTGATAGTTCCTAATTGTATTTAATTTTATCAAACCCCAATAAAAGGGTAGATAGAAAAACATTTATTTTTTTGTCATTTCTGGACTCAAAATCACATTCTTGTCTATTTTGACAATTTCATTCAGGGATGGTGAACAACAAAACAAATTATTTGCTCAGTTTGCCGTTTTAAGCCGGAATTGCATAACGTTTTTTTGTTTTTTCTCTTTGTAATGTGCTCTGATAACGTTTTTCCGTAGTTTCGCTTGATCCTTCCAAATAAATACTATATTAATTTTTTGTTTTTGTAATATTCGTACGTGGAATAACAAACTTATTATGCTTGACGTAACCTATGTATAATGTATAGATTATGTTATGATCTAAATAATAATATATTTATTTATTAATGTATTCTACTGTTATATACGATAAGATGAATGTTAATGAATCATCCTGATATGCCATAATGTATTGTCTTTAATAAAATTTTAAAAAATTAATTATAATCAATGGAAATTTGTGGTTTCATATATGCTACCTATTTTATAAATATACTTTATGGTTAGTTACAACAACAACAACGGTGATATAATCGTGTTTATATTGGTATACAAGGACGACTGGTCTGTAAATATATATACTAAATCATTTAAGGATGCGATATTTTATCCATAGTAGGTTAAAAATATTATTAGTGTATGATATAACATCCAAAAGTTCTGTTTTCTTTCGTTTGATAATATTAAGATAAATAATTTTCGTTTATTATTTTGATTTTCTTTTGTTCTTCTTATAATTATAATACGTGAAAGAATCTGAATATTACAATCTATACATAACATTACACCCATATTCGCATAGGGTCAATTTATATTGTTATTAATTGAGCATTGCTTGAGGCATCCGTGGTTGGTGCGCTCCACCCAATCCAACCATATATATATATATATATGTGCGTATGTTTACTAGACATTAACTATGAGCGCAGAATTCACTTGATACTTTTTATTTTATTTAGAAAATAGGAAAAAAATAGCTTTTAGTGCCTCTCATTTATTTTATTTTTGCTAGTAAGCGCCATGGGAAGTTTTTACGAGCCAACTTAACTTAGATTGCTATCATTAAACGAGAACAAGAAGAAATAAATTAAATTCGCTGTTTGCACGTAATCTTTTGCGTCAAACAATAATAGTTTGATATCTTGTTTCTTGTTTTATAATAATATCCGCATTGAATAATTTTAATATAAAAAAATAAAAGCTGTAATCTGTAATATCACATATTAAATCAAAAACTCCTAAATAAATTAAATATATATTTCCTTGTTTTCTTCTTTAAAATAGAATAGTATACATATATTTTAAGTACGCTTAAATTTTCCTTGCATAAAAAAATAATATTAAATTCAATATACTAAAATAATGTGGAAAAAACTGTTAAAAAATGTAAAAAATACATAATAAAAGCATGCAATTTGAAAAACTTAATAATATTTTGCTATTTATAATTTAAAAAAAAGCTAAATACTGGCAGTTTATTTAATATCGTTTAACTGTACGTTAGAGTGTTTTAACTTCAAAACATTACATCTTAAAGTCGGTTACTATTTCAATTCATACATTTTTCAAATCAAATTTTTATATTCTTCATCAAACGACGTAATATATCCATAGAAATAATTATAATTTTATGACAATTTTTTTTGAGTTGTTCAACATTTTTGGTGGATCACTGAATAAATAATAAAAAAAAATTACTCTTTAAATATTTTTTCAAGAAAAACATCGCATGTTACACGATACGATGCTCTCGCAGTCCAAAGTATATCTTTATCTTTGGTGGTAACATGGAAACGATCAACAGCATTAATTGGTCACTTAAATGTATTACTGATTGGTCAATGTTGTTAAAACTACATATCTGGGATAGATTTAATGCTATTTTCGGAAACGAAATCTTCAATTAGTTGGATCAATCACTCTGGCGTGATTGTAACAGCATTCCTATCGTGAACTAAAAAAAAAAAAAAAAAAAAAAATGTATTTACTATTCCAAAAGATGTTTCTATATACTATACAGTGATTTTATTATTTTTCGATATTTCTTGGTGTTCATTATATTTTTTTGTCGCCTGATACCAGAAGTTTTGTTTATTCATATACCTGTTTATGAAAATATGTGATTTACGGTAGCAAAAAGTCACATCTCGAAATCGGCATCATTTAATGACTGGGCTAGTTGAATTTTAATATTCGTTATCAGAAATTTTTCAAACTGTAGTCATCGACAAGCCGGGTGAAACCGACTGAAAACTGGCTGACTAATTAAGATTTCATAGCAATAAAACTCAAATTTTCCTTTTTTCAAAGGCCTTTGTAAAAATTTCCTATCAAAAAAGAATCATCAAAACTATTATACCATTCCTAGCCCTGATGAGTTTTTACGAGAGGTGATCTTTTAGATTCCTCTAAAGTTTATAACACATAACCGTCATCATTTTGGTATTTGTCAGGAAGCCATCAATGCAAATTTTTCTGGAGACATTTTCATGAGTAATTTTCACAACCTACTATCACCTTCGTATGGCTTCTTCCAACCTCGACCATCTATTGTAACTAAAAACCCTCAACTATCAAATTAGCCGATTCGCGGTAGCGCGATCCCCGCGCCTTCCTCTACCATCAAGGTTTCACATAACAACTATTCCCCTATCAAGGCTGTGCACTCTAATCATTATTCGACTGAGTTTTTTAAAAACGAAAAATTCTATTCTCATACCAAAAAACAAGTAGTGATTGCAGCAACGACAATTTTGTCCTGCAATTCAGCCTAATAAAATTCTTGATTTACTCAAAAATCAACAAACAGATTCACAAATTAGATAAACTTCTAATGAAAACATATTCTTTCTTTCTCTGCTCTGATCCCCTTATGGGAACGATATCAATGTCTTCACTCTTCTATACGGAAGCTACTTGAAATTACACAAAAATAAATGATTACATACAGGTGAATTGTAAAACTCATCCTGAATTGAATTTGGTTGAAAAAGTGGTTCTTCACCACTTGATAAATAAATTATTTGATGCATTTAAAATATATTTTAACAATTATTAAAAAAGCAAATTAATTTTTCTTTTTTCTCTGAGAAGAAGAGAAAATTTTTGGCAGGATTTTAATGGGGCATGCATTAAGACATCCACATCATCATCATCCGATGTTCTGCCTGTCAGCAGGTTCCTTACGCCACCGCTGTCTCCATTCATTTCAGTCCCAAGCCTTCTCTTTTATTCCGTTGTAGTTTCCAATCATCAATTAATTTTATCCTTCTTCTTCCTCGCTTTCTTTCTCCATCTACTTACTCTTCCGATGCATTTGTCAAGATTCCACTTTTTTTTAACCACATATTTCCTTTACTTTTCTATATTTCTCGGATTAAGTGCTCTTTCTTCAGAAAGTATAAGACAGCCAGGTTCAGTTTTCAGATTAATATCTGAAAACTTTCTTTGTTTACAGTTATGATAAATTTAATACGATTGAGTTCTGTCCAAACAATACCCAAGTTGGCTAAACTGATTTTGACGAAGCTAAAAATCTGAAACATGAAAAGAAAATTATAATAAATGTAATAAAAATATCACAATATAAATATAAATTATAACTTACCCTATTTTTACTTCCTTGTACGAAGTAAAGGAAGTATTGTGATCGCGAAAAATTTCGGTTTTCAAATTTCAACGGAAATATCCATTTTTATCATCCTTTAATCCACTTTGACTAGTTTCGGCATGACTTCTGTACGTACGTATGTATCTTGCGTAACTCAAAAATGACTAGCTGTAGGATGTTGACATTTTGGATTTAGAACTGCTGTAACATCAAATTATGCACCTCTCTTTTTTATTGCAATTAACTGAACCAAAAGTATCCAAAAAAACCCAAAATCCCCCCAAAAAAATGGATTTCGGATTTTTTTCTTAACTGCAGTAATATGCCCTCATTGAGAGCTTTTCAACGATGTATCATAAGTGTACTTATTTTCATTGGTTTCAGTGCTACAGCCAAATGAAATTTTAATTAATGAAATATTTGGATATTACAAGGGGAAGGCACATCGGTTCGAATCAGACTTAATCTCCTTTTTTTGTTAACTTTTTTTTTAATTTTTATATAAGTGTTTATTTATTATTAAACTCTGTTTGTAAAAAAAAAGTTTTACGATAAATAATTCAATAATAATAATAATAATAATAATTAAAACAAATATATGAAAAAATAACAGACGTTATTAATGAAATAAAATTTTATGTACTTTTCATTTAAAAAAAAAAAAAATGTGTATATCTAATTTAATAGGTGCACAAGAAAGTCATATGGTGCCCACATCAGATTTTTTATATCAAGACAGTCTTAAGATAATATTATTTACATGCTCCTCCACCCCCCTCCATAATGTAACGAAAAATAATTTTTCAGCGTTTAATTGCTCTCATTTATGCTCTGCCTTTATGTGCACTAAAACATTAAGTTAAAATTAAATAAACATTTTAAAACTTTTTTTGAAAACAATTTTTTTGAAATTTATAAGGAAGCTTCAACCGCTTTTTTTTTCTAAGCCTAAGAATTATGTGTAAATAACGTATTTAGAATTGATTTTTAAAAAGAAATGCATCGTCAATGGGTTAAAAAAATAAAACATGTAACATTTTTCATTACAAAACAATTCTTTTTTTAATTTCGAAGGACGTTTCACCGCGTCGTGGGAGTACTGTTGTTTTTATATAAATACTCGGGAATAATTTTTATTACAAATATTATTAAAAAAAAAATAAGATGTAAACAAACTTCCTTATAAAATAATATAAGAACTCATATTTATATATGAATCCTCCACGGCCGTTAAACAATAACTGTATAAAACAATAATAATCCTATAGTAACCTTATAGCTTTTGAGTTAACCAATAATGTATTTATTTAAAAAATATAAACTACGAGTGGCGTAATGTGTTATGGTTGTTTTAGACTTTTAACCTTGCCCTAAACAATAGAATAGTAAAAGAAGTAATAAATATTCAAATGTAGTTGAACTACGCTATTACAGCCTATATACCTCGATTCTATATGAGGAGTGTACAGTACACAGTATGCCTACTTTTATTTGAATATAATAATGCCTAAATTTAGTATTATTCATTTGTAAAATATTAAACTAAATTTTAATATGAATAACACACACATACACTTACTAAAGATTAAAGAACAATAAAATATATATTCGTATACCGGTTTCCATTATTATATTTAAAAAACGTATTTACGTAAAATCAAATTACTTGTACATATAGCTAATATTTATAATCTACCTTTCATTCGGAAGGTTCCGGATTCGATTTCCGGTGAGTTTCGGAATTTTTTAGATGTTGAAAAATTCATTTTTCATCATAAATGTAAAAGTAGATAAGCATCTATAAAATTAAAAAAGTGTGAAATACAATTTATAATATTTATTAGTCTTCCAAAAATAATTTTTACAGATTAACAATAAAATAAATAAACTTAAACAAAACACAAATTGAATTTTAAGTATAATAAAACAACTTGTCAGCACCAAATCAAGACAAACAAGATCATATGTTTATATCTAATTTAAAATTATTTTTTTATAACTTTTCGACGACTTCAAAGATTAGAAATGCGAGTATTAAAATGAAAGAAAAGAATCTGATGTGCACACCGCATGACTTCCTCGTACATCTATTAAATTACATATATACATATTTTTTTAAATTACATAATATTTTATTTCATTAATAACTTTTAATATTTTATGATATTACCTTTTTGTTATTGTCATATTGAATTATTATTTATCGTAAAATAGTTTTACAATTAAATATTAACACATATTTTTCGTACAACATATTTAAATTAAAAAAAAGTTAAAAAATAAGGAAATGAAATCCATTTATCGTAAAATAGTTTTACAATTAAATATCAACACATATTTTTACGTACAACATATTAAAAAAATTTTAAAAAAAGTTAATAAAAAAAGGAAATGAAATCCAATTCGAACCGATGTGCCTTCCCCTTGTAAGAGTAAATATTTCATTAATTAAAATTTCATTTGGCTATAACTCCGGAACCGATGAAAATAAATACCACTTGTGAGATATTGTTGGAAAGCTCTCAACGAGGGCTATTACTGCAGTTAAGAAAATGTCCAAAAACCAATTTGTTTTTGGATTTTGGGCTTTTTTGGACACTTTTCGTTCAGTCGATTGCAATCAAAAGGAAACGTGCACAACTAGATATTATGAGTCCTAAATCCAACATTTCAACATCTTGCTGCTAATCGTTTACGAGTTACTCGAGATACATACTTACGTACAGAAACTAGTCAAAATGGATTCAGGTATGGTAAAAATGGATATTAAAATCGAAATTCAAAAAATCCGAAAATGATTTTAGATATTTATCTCAAACGATTTTTAAGCCCAAATCTAGTGAATATTTCGTTTGGCATAGTTGGAAAAGGGGAAAATTACAATCGTTTTTCAAAATTGTTTTACCTTTCTTCACCCATTTCAAGATCGAATTTCAAAAATTTAGAAATTATTTTATTATATTTACTTGAAGATTACACCCACAAAAAATCAATTTTATAACTTCATTTATTACAGAGAAATTCAAAAAATAGTAAATTTCATTGTTACTCCATTTTAACCCTTTAAATTCGGAATTTCAAAAAATCTTTTCTTAGCTTGCACTGTAAGAACATGTATACAAATTTTCATCAATTCATCTTCACTAATTTTTGCTGGACGTTGATTATGAATCACAATATATTTAAATATATGTATGTGCGTGTGTGTTTATATTACTTATATCATTATACTACATTAAACTAATTTTAAAAATTCCAATGTTGAGATTTAATTAGCAATACATCCTGACTTGGAAATTCATGGACCTAATAATTTCCATGTACACTCATTTCACGAACAAGAAATGCAGCTGTTGACAGACCACAAATCAAAAAAACTGAACTAGATATTTGGAGACTTTCGAAATGTCATACGAAAAAATTAATCAAACAAGCAACGATTACATCAACAAATAAAAAATCCTTTAAAAAATATTCGCGATTATGTATGTAACTAACTATTCATTGAAAGAAATCCTTTTAAATTTCCTTAACGAAACAGTATTGGGCATGATACAAAAACAACGAAATTGAAGCACTTCACAAAAAATTAAGACATACATTAATTATAATATACTGAGAATTTTGTTTAGGAAATAATTTTAAAAAAAATACATGAAATCAAGTAATATGAGAAATCCCAGGGTAGCTGGAATCTGTTGAATTACAAATTCTAGTAATATGATCGCGAAAAACGATTGAAATAAACACGGTTATGCGGGTCAATTATTTAAATCATTTTTAATATATTTTTTAAATGTTACAATGTTGCAATATTGTTGTAAATACAACAATGAGGATTTCAAAAATAGAATGAGAATTTTCGAAATTGGATTATAAAAACAATAGAAAGAGAAAATAATAAAATTTATGGTGCTTGGTGGGTACCTCGTATTTTATATCCAGAACAAAAAAAGATGAATTGCTGTTACAAATCTTTGCAGCCAATTCAAAAATAAAAACACATTTTATACTCTAAAATAAGCTGTAATGAAACACAGGTACATTATCTCATGACAGAATCAAAACGAACAAGTATACATCGGTGATATTTTGATTCACTAACATTAAGGAAAGTAAAAGTACAATTTTGCTTAGGAAAATAATTGCAATCTTTTTTTGAAATTTCACAAGAAGTATTTTCTATATAGCTCACACTTAGCACTATTTAAGTTATATTTCTAAAGTTTTAGGTTTAGAAATTAACTAAAAAATAAATTATTATATATTCGGCTAAAAATAAATTATATATCGCTCTTTCTTACATGATAAAAACGATTATCGTTCTTTCTTACATGATAAAAACGATTACTGCTCAGTAATATGCTATGATTTTAAAAGATACAGGTAAGCCTCAAATACCTCTGGAGAAATAAAAAATTCAACCAGTTTCCATTTGTTTTCTTGGTATAATACTGACTTCTGTTCTTCCCGCTTTTCCAACAGAAATCCTTAAGTAGGATATGTTATTTCACTTTTCTACACAATAGATTTAGAATCGTGTGTCCAGCTCACAAGGGCAGTCGTAACCGCCTATCCTTTGCATGTTAATTTTAGCTATTGAAGACCTATTATATCAGAACTATTAATTCTACAGGTTTCAAATATTTTCTGGATACATGGTATTCTAAGTAGATAAGATGCATCTAGAATTATAACTATAAACCACTTCCCTTATGAAATGTAAATTAATAATTATAATAATAAATGTTTTTCAATTTTTAGGAATTATTTTTTTAACGGATAATTGTTGACATATTTTCATAATTCTAGATGTTTTTTTTTGTCTTCAGTCATTTGACTGGTTTGATGCAGCTCTCTAAGATTCCCTATCTAGTGTTTGTCGTTTCATTTCGGTATACCCTCTGCATCCTACATCCCTAACAATTTGTTTTACAATCTAGATGTATTGAAAGATATATATTTATAGAATAATGACAAAAAATTCAAGTTGTTATATTCAGTGATTCTTAAGATAATGGGTCATAAATATAGCAAAATATGATTTTTGAAAAACGGGATTTATAAATTACATTAACGAGTTTTTTAAGTTAGCTGTTTTAAAATTGCCCAGCTTCATAATCTGGGTCATCAGCTTCCTGATTTTCAAGTTTTATTTCTGTTTTTCTGTCTTACCTTTTTTCTGTATTTCTTGAACGGTTTTTTCCACCTCGGTTACCCGTTCCGCGTCAACTTTTTTAAAAATTTCACGGTATTAAGAAAAGGATTAATTGCAAGGTACTGGAGAAGTTCACACTTTGTAATGTTTCCATATTAAATGTTGACACTGTATCATGTACTGCAAACTCAAATGCTTACTTTCCTACAAAAATATTTTTTGACAACCGGTTCCAAATTATGTTGTTGAGAGACTCGCAGTTCTACGTCTGTCCATGGACAAATTTTTTTAACAAACCTTCATCAGATGAACTTTGAAATATTGTCTTTATAGCTTGAAGAACAGATATTGGGAGAGAAGTTTTGTGAGTAAGAACAGTTTTTACCGGTAAACTTCCCAGTTTTACTGGAAAATTTGAGCGTCTTCGTTTGGAAAACAACTTTTTTTTTAATCATAAAAAAATTATTTTTTAACATACAAGTGTATGAATATTATATCAAATGATTCTGAAAATATTGAAAAATAAACTGAGAAGAAATTCCAAAAAAAAACGATTTTTTTTTTCCCTCTTGCCGGTTATGACTGCTCTTTTAAGGAGAGAAGAAATTCGATTTTAATCAGGAAGTGGTCATTGAGTTTTCTTTTCAAGGATGGGTCATCATATAACAAAAAAAAAAAAAAACTCTTCTAACACAAATAAAAATACACTGAACTGATAGAGACTACATTGAGTATTTTATTCCATATTATTCATTAAATAAATTATAGGTACAAAATTCCTATTCATATTTAAATCTCCCTCGAGAAACTGATAACATTCTTTGATACGGCACAATACGTTCAATTTAAATTAAAGAAAATAATAATAAAAACCTAGAAAATTAGTTTGTATCATCAGTTTTAGAATTTCTATTCCTACTGAAACGATTTTATAGTTAGAGTTAATTCATCAGTTTAATTTTTTATTGTTTTATATTTCATTGTATTTTTAATTTTCATACTATAGATACAATAGTTTTAGGTATTTTTTTTTACATTATTCTCATACGCTATAACAATAAAAAATAATAGAAAATATTACTTTATTATTATCATTGTTACGCAACCTAAAAGGATCGCACATTCATATAGAATACAGAGGCCTAGTATATTGTACATAAATCATTAAAGAAAAAAATACACGTGAGCTACTGGCGTCGCGTTGAACCTATTTATATTTTATAGAACTATACACGCACTTGTCAACAATTTTTTTTTTTATTTCATATATGAAAATATTCAATGAACGGAAATGCTGATATTTACATAAAATCTCAAAGAATAACACACAAACTTTCATTGTTAATTTTTTTTGTATTCTTTTATTTATTAATATAACCTCAAAATATTCCCACGAAAACTTATACATCTTCTCCTAAATACAAAAATATTTATGTTTGTATATGTACACATAAACACATATCTACTGGGAATGTATGTGTATTAATAATATACAAGGGCAAATACAGAAGATGGTTTCATTTAATTTTAAAATAACCTTCAGATAAAATTAGCAAAAAAAAATTAATAATAATAAAAATTATTATGACTATTATAGGCTTGCTACTTAATATGTAAAATCATAGTTTTATATTTTCCCACAGTTCTGAATACAGAGAAAATAGTATTAATTATAAATTACTAAGCATTGAAATAAATGTAGAAATTATAATTATTTTATATAGGTTAGATTATATTAGCATTGAGGATAATAAAAATAACTAAGATTTAAAAGGATATAACGGCGCTAAATTAATTGAATAATATATATACATACACACACACACACATATATATATATATATATATATATATATATATATATATATAGGGTGTCCCATATAAAACGCAACCCAACCTTATATTGGAAGGTATTGAAATAATAAAAAGGCATGTGTAAATGTAAATGTAATTTTTATTATTACCATCCATTACCTTACATTTAGAGTAAATGTTGGAAGTGGCCGCCATCTTCTTGAATACAAGCTTCAATTCTTTTTACAGCGTTTCTTGCAACTTTTTTCAAAGTTTGTGGCTGGATATTTAATACAGCTTGTTCAATATTGACTTTCAATCGTTCAAGTGTTCGTGGTTTGTTGCTGTAGGCTTTTTCTTTGAGGTAACCCCGTAGAAAAAAATCCGCGCAGTCAAATCTGGAGATCTTGGTGACCACAAGCCTTGACCGATAACACGATTACAAAAGAATTCCTCGACGAAATCAGAAGTTGTCGCACCGTCATGTTGTAGCCGGCAGTGTCTGTCTTCCTCTTCCAAGAGTGCGATGAACTGAAATAAAATATCCTGATATCGTTCTGCATTAATGGTGTACTCGAAAAAAATAGAACCGATTATTTTCTTGCGCGATATCGCGCACCACACGCCCAACTTCTGCGGGTGTAATTGTTTTTCGTGATAAACGTGGGGATTTTCAGCGCTCCAAATTCTACTGTTTTGGCTGTTTACGTAGCCATCCAAATGAAACGGTGCTTCATCTCTGAAAAATAACGAATCCATAACATTAATTACCTCACGCAGAAATAGACGGAACCGTTGACAATATTGTAGCCGTTTTTCTTTATCGGGCTCAAGAAGTCGATGAACCGTTTGAATGCGATAAGGTCGTAATTGTAATCGTTTGGTCGCCCGATGAACAGTTGATTTATACAAATTAATTTCAGCAGACAAACGTCTAATCGATTTATTTGGCGAGGCGAGTAATCGGTCTTTGATTTCAGTGACTGTATCTGTATTCAACACTGACGCAGATCTTTTGTGTTACTTCTTATAAACAGAACCGGTCTCTCTAAATTTTGCGACTAACCTTAATACTGATGTTTTGTTAGGAGCCGGTTATCTGGGTACTTATGGCGAAACAAATCTTGCACTGCAACCACTGATTTCGTACTGAAGTACGACTCAACAGTGAAAATACGTTCACCTAGCGAAAACACCATCTTGTCTCTAGCAATACACTGAACTAGGGTTCTACTGCGTCGCCGCGATGTTCAGATGTTGGACGAGTCCATTACAGAAACGAGTAGGGGAGTACGCTTGACTTTTGAAATTTCATGGATGAGTGATTGATGGGTTGCGTTTTATATGGGACACCCTATATATATATATACGATATATCCCTTAAATGTTTTCTTAATTCTAAGTGAAATTTTATCCTAATAGATTTTTTAAATTTCATCATAGCAAAATTTTAGACAGTAAGCGTTGTCTTTTAGACCTGATGATGATGATGAAACAAAGAAAAACGGGACTTACATTTTTTCAAAATGTCTTAGAAATGAGGTTTTAAAGAGCAGTGAATAACTGCATATTTGAAAGATCGAACAGTAAATGAAAATATTCATAAAGATTCGACGACTGTATATTACAATCCTTATGGATTGTGTCTGTTAAGCGGCAATGCGTCGGAAGTTTAAACTAGGGGCTAACTTCCGAAATATCTTAGGAAACAATAAAAGGGTGCTACCGAATGTCTACGATTTCTTAGGACCGTCCGTTTATATTCAAATATTTGATTTTGACTATATTATGTTTCACCTATTCATGCCGTTTGCCGTATGGCCAAACAAACAATTTTATTGTTTTAATTTAGATTATTAATGTAACATTTCATTGTGATTTTATTTCGTCTCTCCCGGTCCTACTAGTATACTATTAGGACCGGGACATTCATGACTGTTTTTAAATTTTAACTATGATTTTAAAATTTTTGATTTTAAATTTATTAATTTTAACTCCTGATGATGGCTTCCAAGTAAGCCGAAAGATCTAAAGAACGTATCAACGGCTGGTAAGGTGGATTATATTAAACGTTAATTTATTTACAGAAATATCGTGTTCGGACGCTGATGACGATACTTCGTTGTGCGCCCAGAAAAAAAATCAAAAATTTCCCGTTTTAAAGAAAAATAAAACATTAAAAAATTAAGTGATGCAAACATTTGAAAAGGATGAATAACGAGCGACAGATTATTATCTCATGCTTCCAAGGAGTGCAAAACAACAAGATATTTGTAACTAAACTTAAATTTATCTAACAATAATACTGATAATATACTCGCGTGAGACAAAAATATGTAAGAAATAAATAAAGATTACATATTTGACAAATAAGCTGTTGCGTAAATCGGTTACTGCATCACATTTCTAACTTTAAAAACTCTTTTTTAAAGTAAAATCGGATTTCTAGTACTTTCCCGCTTCCCTATTTAGATTATTTATCTTCAAGGAGATTGGAGTTTAAGATGTTTATAAAGGGCTATAGGAGGGCATTATTTAAATACTTGTCGTTTTATATTATTATAGTCGTATAAAATGGAAAAGGGTTTTTGTTTGTTCGGTATTAACAAAAGAAATTACTCGATCAATCTCAACCAAACTTTTTTCCATATTTTATGGTATAACTAAGAACGCTTTTAGATATATTTTATCTCAAAAAATCTTGAAAATATATTAATATATTAGTGGAGATATGCCGGTTGAAGCACAAACTTTAACTATGAACTGTCAACCTCTGTTGACTCGGGTTGAACTGATCGATTCGAATCAATCGAATAAATAATATTACAAAAATAATAGAATTAAATTTACGTTAAATAAAATAAAGTAATATTAAATAAATTAAAAAATTTTCTGTTTAATAATAACGGGCTTCCCGTACGGATTGTGTGTGAGGCTAGAATGGTGAGGTATGCGAGCACCTCGTGGGAGGCTAGACCAATCATCACCATCAACTGGTAACAAACGGGGTGAACCTGAGGAGCTGTTTTGGGAGATGCAATGGGTGCTCTTATAATATCTTTGCAAAGAGTCGTCCGATTTTAAAAATTCAAACGGCGTATTTGTTAGTAGGTTTTTGCATGCATCAGGTACACTCTCAATCTAACAGATCACGGTTATTTGGAAATATATAAATTTTCTGTTTGTTATCGCATCATGCCAGAACCAACTGACCGATTACTTTCAAATTTTTAGGATACATTCTTGTTATCCCAGGGAAGGTTTTAAGCCATCGACCGAGAGGAAAAAAAATAGAATAATCCTTTTACTTCATTATTATATTCTGCCACCATGGCAAAGAAATAAGTTATGAACTTTTCGTCTTCAATGGTGTGTGCACTTTAGTTATCGTAGTTACTATCATTCTACGTTTTGTAATTTGGTTTCTTTTACAGGTTTCTATAAAACCTGTATAGTATAAGGAATACTATAATTACTATTTATCAGTATTACTCTCACAACCATGAGGATAATGTACAGTGCGAGGTTCACGGGTTGGAGCCCTTTGGGTAAATGGAAATGGCGACAGAAGCAAGTCGTGTGTGTGGGTGTTCAGGCCGCCGGTTCCCTGGCAAATTGGGAATAGCGAGTGACGCGAGCTCTGCGGCCATGGGGTAGGCTCCTTGACCCCAAGGTGCCCCTGAGTCGGTTCCGAGATTCACGTGGGCTGACCTGAGCCAAAGGTCCAGGTTCTGGTTAAACGAGCCGACCAGTAGACTAATGTGATTTTTTTAATAGCAACCTTTAATAATTTTCTAAAAGTAAATCTACCCAGATAAAATTCTATTTTGTTGACTAATGTATTATAGTGAATAACATAAAACTAAGTTTAAAATATAACTGTAGTGTTGATGTATAAATTGTAATAAGTGAATTTTGTTACTTTTTAAGAAAAAAAATAACAATAAAATTGACATCTATGAAATGGTTTGTTTTTGTTGGAATAGGAGTATATCGATTCATTTAGCCGGGTAAAAATAAAAATGAATTTACACCCACCGAAAGTGACTTTTTTAATATTACGAGTATAAGCTATCTCTCATCGGCTGGTGACGTCACGTTATAAATTACTTATGCCTGTTGCTCCTAAAATATTTCTCCGATATAATAATATTAATTGTTATTATTTTTATATTTGTTGACAGGACAATTAGCGACTGTAGACAGGTGCTATTTGATTAATTATGTACTAAAAAGAAGGTGAAAGGTCAATTTTTTCACGTTCAACAGTCTGTACTAAATATCAATCGTTGAAATATTAATGATTATAATAAAAAGTTATTTACAAACATTTATTCACTCATCCATCTCAATATCCTTTAAATTATTATTTTTTTAAGTGTTATTTTTAATTTTATTTTGGGTATGATGACAGCTTGATTATTTAGAATTACTATTTTATATTTGAATGACATTTATTGATTGTTATTATTATTCTTTTAGCATATAAAAATCATTTTAAATCTACCTAAAAAAAATGTATAGTTATATAATATTGAAATTTCGTCTGTATACTTCTCAGAATAAAAATTTTTTCCACAATTTATTTCTAGTATCACACAAAACTCCTCACAGATTTTAATGAAGGTAGTTACAGAAGGAAATTATTTTACGCTTAATGTAATCTTAACTACATTTTAAACATTTTAGAGATGTGATTCCATATTAAGGAAAAATAGTATTTTAGCTTTACTTTCCAAGAATAAAACTTTACTAAATAATTATAGCAGGAAAATTATAACCTAAAATAATTCAACAACTTTTGACGGCAATATTTTTACTTTACCAGCTATTATAATAATTGAAGTTCATTAAGGAAAAGTATTACAAGTACATTGGATAAAATATTTTGGTAGCCGGTTTTTTCTGTATTTTTAATTTGTATTTATCATCTTCATGTTATTTAAAATCAAAAAAGAGTAAAAATAGGACAAAGTAATTTTCTACGCGTGAATCGGATTAATTCTGTTCTTGCTTTAAAAAGCCATTTTATTAAGCTGAAATCTTGATTATCTTCTAAGTAATTCTTAAATTCCTTCAAATTTGGATAAAGCATCGACATTGTTATTAATTTATGATTCGCCTTTAATTTATTTTCTACTTTATCTAATAAATTATTGACTTCTACATTTCCGTTCCTGAAATTCGTCAAAGATATATCGTACAACAGCTTTTCAATATCTTTCCACTTTGTATAAAAATTTTCATTCATTTTATACATCTTAGTATAAAAACAATTTCCTCTCAACAAATTTATTTAGGAGAAAATTTGGATAACTGTGAGGTAAAAAACTTTAATATATTTAAATAAATTTTAAGTGGAATTTTAAAATATGTATAAAAATAGAGAAAAATAGTTTTAAGTTACAAGATGTAATGAGAAGCATTCGTTGGCAAATGAAAAAGTTTTTAAGAAAAAACCATTGACTACCCACCATTTCATATCTTCTGGCTTCTCACGCTTGTGCCCCCACAACAGATTATAGATTTAGAAACTACATAAAAAATTCGCAATTTCGCATCAAACCAAGTTTTTTCTTGAAAATGCTTCTTCCACGACAGTTTCGAAATCAAATTTACTCGTAAATACTTATAGTCATTTACTATTTTAATTTCCTTACTATCAAACCACAACATTTCTGACCTCTTAATCGTAACGCCATTTCTGGTATACCATAATTTTGGATTTGTTAACATTAACTTCAAAATTCCATTTATTGCAAAATCCCTCTAATGTGATACTTATCAAATTGAAAATATTATCTGTAATGGAATACATTTTCCGATAGCCAGCTTTTAACTTCTTTCTAAATATTATGACAGTCAATCCACTTTTCAAGTTTATTTATTAGGAGACCAGTGAACAACTTTCCAACTGTATTACAAAAATATATACATATATTTAATAGGGTTTGTCGGGTTTTAAAAACCGGTTTTAAATTATCCGCTATAATGATTTTAATGTAAGCAAAAAGTATACAGCAAGGTGTATAAATAGGAGAAAGGTCCGGCAACACTGTTACCTGAATGGATTGCGACTGCACTAGAACACGCGTGATATGCTGACTAGACATTTATGTGCATTTTGCACTATCCGATCGGTGCGTGCGGTAGGCTCAGTTGGCCAGTCTTTATCAGACTGCAGGAGTATATAATTGACTTTTTTTGCGGTGTCTACGTAAACAATTATGTGTTGAGATTATTTAGATGAAATTCAGAACCGATTTCCATTTTTATTATTTCGTGTCACAGAGTACTGTGTTTATTCATCTGACATTATTGTAATTTTTTTATTGTTAAAAATATCGATTTGTAAGTATTTTCATTTATTTATTTTTTAGTCCAAAATTTCAGAAGTTTTAAATTATTTCAAAAAGGTTAAAAAAGATAGGGCACGTTGTAATTACTGTAATAAAATATTAACTTGCAAAGGATTATCCACGAGCAGCCTCCACAATCATTTAAAAACAGTTCACGAAAAAATAACGGACAAAAAAATCATCTGATGCCGGCCCGAATTC
This sequence comes from Lycorma delicatula, assembly GCF_047948215.1. Taxonomy (NCBI): domain Eukaryota; kingdom Metazoa; phylum Arthropoda; class Insecta; order Hemiptera; family Fulgoridae; genus Lycorma; species Lycorma delicatula. Next base: position 110,788,562 of record NC_134462.1, read on the forward strand.
ACAAAAGCAACCCAGCATCTTTAACTTCTTGAAAAGTAGTTTAGTAGACATTTTGTCAAGACTTGCTGCCTTGGATGGAGTATCCTTTAATAGCATTACAATAAGCTCGTTCATACGAGAATCAAAACAACAACGAGGCTATTCCTTACCTCAAAAAAACTCTCGAGTAATGAATCTAATTTGTTAATTTTATGAAACTATTAAAAATCTAAATTAATTAGATTGTATGAAGAATGATAAGGGAAAATTTTCTATACCTCTAGATGAGTGGACTAGCAAGAAAAATCGCAGATATTTGAATATTAACGTACATCATCTTAAAAATTATTTTAATTTAGGATTAGCTCCGATAACAAGTTCTTGTGATGCTAAGACAACGTTAAGACTGGTTTCCGGAAAGCTACGAATTTTTCATTTGGATCTAACAATTAATATAGTTGCATCAACAAATGATGGTGCTGCTGTTATGAAAAGGTTTGGTTAAATATCATCAATAATTAATCAACTGTGCTATTCACATGCCGTATCAGTTACTGACATATATAAAAATAAAATCCTGTTGAAATTACTTTAAAAGTAATTTTCTTGAAAGTAATTTTTTTTGTTAAAAAAACTATTTTTTACATTATAGTACGAATTGTGTTGTTTAAAAACATGTGTTTAATATTTTTTTCTACTTTTTAGTCATAGTTAAATTAATTTTTTATCAAACTTTACATCAGTTTTATATACATAATGTCATTTTTCGGCTTGATATATGAGTTTTACTACGATGACAACGTAGCAATTTATTTTTATTTTTTTGTTTTAATTAATTTGGTAGATGTGGTGGTTTTATTGCTGCAAATCGAACTGTTCAAACCTGATAACACCGTTTTGTACAAATCTCACAGATGCTATCACAAAACGTGTTGATTTCATTCTCGAATGTTCCCTTCCTCAAGATGTGCCCCTTGTATCTCCGACAACTTATATATAAATTTTCTATATATAAAATTAACAATGGACTATTGTATTGTCACCCGACTTACGTCGTTATGTAAAATTTTACCATTGTATGACGTCGGGAAATGATTTAATGCAAGATTTAAGGACACGATTAAACCATTTTAAGTTAAAGAAAAGAAATTTTTTCTCAAATAATAATCAAATATTACAATAACGTTATTCCTGATTTCTTGACATGATCTCTGTTGTGTCTCAGAAAATAAAAATAAAATCAGCAAAAATAAAATAAAATCAGCAAATAGGATATGTTGTAACCTATTTTTTTTTTTTGTGATTTTTGGCACAAAAACAGTGTTCGCTTTAGACGAAGGCAAGATTTTCGTGAGTAAATAAAATATATACAACAATTTTTAATTTGAAGAGTAAATTCACAAAAATATAGATGTACAATCAAACAAACAGAAAGATAATAACCAAAGAGATAATATAGAAAGGGGGAAGGAAAGAGAATGAGATAAAGGACGGATATTATTATTATTATTATAACTATTATTATGGCATTGTTCTCAAACTGTAATGAGGTCGGTTAAAACTAATTAAATAGAATTATTATTTCGTAAAAATGGAACCGACCTCAAACTGTGTAAGTTATTATAATTGAACTGTAAAAAGTACGACATATTGAAAATTAATCAGAAAACTTACAACATATCCTATTTGCATTTTAAAATCAACGCCGAACATTTAGTACATGCAGTATATACTTATATAAACTCTATAATATTATAAATTAGTTTAATAGATTAATTTTAATTTAATATAAATAATTATTTACTGAATGGCATGAATTAACTAGCAGGAGAGAAATTTAATTATAGAAAATAAATTGAACAAAAGGAAGGAAAGTAACAAAAAAAAGAAAAAGGGATTATAATGTCGAATTACATTCATAAGAGAATAATACAATACACCGGAAGTTTAAGAGATTTTTGTTATTTAGGTAGTTACATATTAAAAGAACCTTCAAAGTAAAGGCTTCATCAAAAGCACGCTATTATAAGTAGCTTTTTATGCAAAAAATATATTAGCTAGTATAAAATAAATTATAAAAAAATAAATTCCAAATAAAATTATTAATTAACTCAGAATATCTAAAATTAAAATATGTTTTATTTCTATTCTCGGAAAAAATGTCTCAAACTGCAAAAAATTTATGGTTAGTGGGTTTTGCAGAGGATGGGCTCCTGCGGCCTAGACGGATGTTGAGCTTGAACATCTTCACTACCATCGGATAGTGGAAAACTTATCATGGCAAATTAGCTGATTACGAAGTCGAGAGTTCTAAGTTTCAAATCCTAGTAAACTTTTATACGGATTTGGATACTAGATCGTAAATAGATCGTAGGTGGTTGGGTCTCAATCATAGGTCGACCTGAGACTGTACAAGACTACACTTCATTTACATTCATACATATCATCCTTATTCATCCTCTAAAGTAATACCTTTTGGTGGTTCCGTAGGCTTAACAGAAAAAGAAAGGGTTTTTGCCTTTTAATGTCTCAGAGAAGGGAGTAGTAAAAAAAACAATGCCAGTAATACTTTGGTTAGAGTTTTGTGTCTTGTACACCAATTCTTCCACTTTGCTTCTCATCATTCATCCCTTTTCAATACTCACATCTTACCTGCATTAAATACATTGGTTGTACACTGGATCTTTCTACGTCAATCCTGAGAATACTGGAAAACTTACATCCTTGGTGTAGTTTGGTTGGAAAATGAGGGTAGAACGATCGAGACACACTATTTCCTACCGATTGGTTGGACAATGAGCTGAATGGCTGAAATTTTTACCTGGTTAAACCGGACCTCCGTAGTCCATCCTAGAATGTAATACTTCTTAAAAAATTTTTTCATTGAAATTAAGAAATCTTAAAGCCGAACCGAGGAAGAAAGAAGTTTTGCCAATTACCACAATAATGAATTAGTCTTTCTTTACACACTACCGCAACGAGAAATCGTGATCAAATTGTAATGATCAAATTGTAAAAGATACTTCAATATGTAGTAAGTTAGCAGAGAGTAAAAAACTAGAATGAGCACGCTTGACGGTTTCCCTGTGGGAATAACAATACTGTAGACGAACGACGGAGTATATTCATCTAGCCCTGTAAGACTGATGACGTCACGAACCAGCCGATTCACTGTAACTGCAGTACCTTAATCACCTGCCTACCTTTGACAACACTTGCTAACAAAATAATACCTAACGAATGCATCGTTATTTGCAATATTACCAGGCCATAGGCTGGCAATATAAGTTGCATTAATCTAATCTACCGCCTAACGGGTAGATTAAATGCAATTTATTTATGGATATTCCCAACAGCCAATCAAAATTCAGCTCATCCTTCCCACTTTAAATGAGGCTGGTCATCAACACCAAGGTACTTTTATCGAAGGCGGTGAGTTGGTACTTGCAATTGGCTGTAGGTACGGCCAATTCTATTTCGATGTAGTCAATCTACTCTCACCGATTCGCTACACCAAGTGAAATCACTTTTCTAATGAGGAATTGACTACATGGACTTGGCTCGATCCGGAGCCACCCATATGCATGCATCTTGGTACACTAAACTATAGGGGCGAAGCCCGTGCTATCAGAAATTGTGGTCGGATTTCCCACATAGATCTACAACCCATTCTACTGCCGAGCTGCATATTCCTCGATTTATTCCTCTGAAATGATTTTTAACGTAATTAGAAGAACAAAAATTAAGTACTGAAAGACATTTCATGTTTTTACATTATACGGGTAGTACTATACTTCATAGCTTATACAAATCATAATTGAAATCATTCCAGTTTTTTTGGAATAAAAATACAACCGTAATGTAATTTACAGTCAGTAAACAGAAAACATAATCAATGGACATTCTGATGTATGAGTGAGCTTTCATAATGTAGTTTCATTCCCTCGCAGAGTTCCATGTCCTTCAGGAAAATTGGATATTCCTTCACGGAAATGAATACAAATTTATACAAAACCAATCTTATAATAATGAGAATCGATCGGATAGTTTCATAAAAATATTAATCAAATACATTTACATGCGTAATAATACAATATATTTTCTACAGTCGTACATACAGTACATGTATTGAAAATATATTTTTACAAGCACACATTAAAATTTGCGTGTGTTTATTTAACCCGATTTTCGTTTAAAAATACGGAACCGCTTAGCCGATCTGAACGATTCTTTATTTATTATATTTATCGAATTTTGAGATAGGTTTTAGGTGTAAATATGTTCATTACAATATGTTTCCTGATAATTCTATTATTTTTCAGCGGTTAAACCGAGCGATTATTTCGTATTTTACAATGCAATTATTCCTTTTGTAATTTATTTGAGTCCTTGATTAAATCACGATTTGTAAGATAATAACTATATAACGTTTGAAAATGAGATTTAAAATATTACCTGATTTTATTTTATTCATAAAAAAAAAAAATTGGAAAAGATCTGTATATTGTAAGCTGAGTATTTACCTTACTTTTATACGAAATAGAACCATAATGCATGAATGTATTAGGGTTGTTATTATAATTATTATTATACATCCTGAAATGCAAAAAAATATTCTTTTACGCAAATATTTTCAAATTTTAATTAATATAAATATATTTTTTTTTAATTTGGGTATTATAGTCAAAAAACAGGGATTAAATTAATATTCTACTGTATTTACTAATTATCCAAACATTCCTGCCAAAAAAATTATTAAATAAACTACCAAAAAAATAAAAAAATTAAAAATTTAGTTTTTGTACTTTAAAAACGTGAAATTTATTTTTAAAAAATGTTTTTTTATTTCACCTCTTTATCAGGGTTTGAATAAGACTAAACGTCATCAGAAAGTATCTTAGTTACCTAAGGAATATTAAATTATGTGAAAAAAATTGATCTGCCTTTTGACTAAAGTTTTGAGATACGGGATCCGTGATGTTTGTCTATATCAAAATTAAATGTTATTAAAACCACCATAAACAGAAATCATCCTACCAAATTTCATCCTAAATTGGTCCAGCAGGTTGTAGATATCAAACAAAAAACAGGCTAATATACAATTTTTTTGGAATTCTTCAGCGCTAAAATTATGTGTTTTCGTTAGAGAGAACAATGAATGTCAAAATCTGTGAACACCCTAACATGTAAAATTTAACCCGATTTGCATAGTTTCGCTTGTAAATCATACAAAGGAATTCCCCTTTTATTCAAAGGAATAACATATATGGGAATTCCTTTCGATCCTGTATATATATATATATATATATATATATATATATATATATATAATATATATATATATATATATGAGTGTAAATATAAAAAGTGCAAAAAACTGATGTGGAAACCACACGGCTTCCTTGTACGCCTATTAAATTACATACATATACATTTTTTTTAAATGAAAAGTACAAGAAATTTTATTTCATTGATAACTTTTGATATTTTATCATATTATTTTTTTTTTATTGTTATTATTGAATTATTACTTATCGTAAAATGTTTTTACAATCAGAGAGTTAAAAAAGGAGATGAAGTCAAACCGATGTGCCTTCCCCTTGTAAGATCTAAATATTTCATTAATTACACTTTTATTTGGGTATAACTCCAGAACCAATGAAAATAAGTACCACCTTATCATAATATCGTTAAAAATCTCCCAGTTAGGCTTATTACTGCAGTTAAGAAAAAGTTCAAAATCCAAGTTTTTGAATTTGTCTTTTTTGGACACTTTTGGTCCAGTCGATTGCAATCAAAAGGAAAGGTCCACAACTAGATGTTAGAACAGTCCTAAATCCAAAATTTCAACATTCTACGGCTAATCGTTTTTGAGTTATGCGAGATACATACGTACGTACAGACGTCACGCTGAAACTAATCAGAATGGATTGAGATATGGTCAAAAAGGATATTTTCGTTGAAATTTATAAACCGAAATTTTTTGCCATCACAATACTTCCTTTACTTCGTACAAGGAAGAAAAAATATAGAATTTAACTAAATAGCAGGAAACATAAAAATTCTAAATAATTCTATCTTTTTTTTTGTTTTAACCTTCGGGACCACCGTTAGGTATTGCTTCAGAGGATGAGATTAATAACAATAGCGTGTGAAAATGTTATGCCTGACCGGGATTCGAACCCGGGACCACCGGATGAAAGGCATATCGGAATTATAATATATCTATTCTTAAGATATCTGAGATTCAATACAAACTCAATTTTTTCATAACTTCAGAACGTAATTTTTTGAAAAAAAAAAATACTGTTAATTATTTATTTGAAAATCTTTTATTGCTTGAAAAAACTTGAATTTATTGAAATTCTGTTATATGTTCTACGAGTAATTGAATTGTTGCCAAATTCTTGAGAGTGTGTTTTAGTAAACGTTTTTAAGATAATAAATAATTATTACAGGTTGTAGGGGAAAAGGTATTACATTTTTTTTTGGAAAAAGTTTTTTTTAAATGTTAATAAAAGGTTCGTTTCTGAGTAAGAGATAAAAATCGATACCCAGAACAGCGGGTAATTCAGCTTGAATATATTATTATTATTGTTATTTATTGTTATTATTGTTTATTATTGCTTAAATGTTAAAAACTTATACAGTAAAGTTTTATAACATATAAATATATATATATATATAGATAAATATACTATCATCCTCGTCACGGCTTCTCTTGCGCAATATGGTTACTTGCTTTGCTTTTCCAGTCGCGGTCAACTTTTTATTTTATTTTACGTTTTTTAGTCAAATAACAAACAGGAGGTAGATGCAGCCAGTCGCGTCCCATATACAGTATGGGACGCGGCTAATCAACAGGCTGTGTTGATTAAGCCGCCGCGCCGTAAACCGTCCACCCGTTAAAAAATTGAAATTTAAAAAACCCGAAATGGTTTTTGGATATTTATCTAAATAATATTTTCAAGCCCAAAGCTAATGAATATTTTGTTTAGAATAGTCGGAAATGGGTAAAATTTGCAATCATTATTCAAAATTTGCTTACCTTTCTCACCCGTTTCAAGGTCTAATTAAAAAAATCCAGAAATTAGTTATTAGATATTCGTGTAAAGATTACTCACACCAAAAATCAAGTTAACATCTTTATTTATTACCGACAGATTCAAAAGATAACCGACTTTAAAAAAAGACATATTCTGAAATCGATTTTAATTTTTAAATGCGGAATTTAAAAAATCTATAAACTGGTTTTTAGATACTGACATGAAGATTATACGCACCATAAATCATGTTGATATCTTCATTTATTACCAAGAAATAAAAAAATAAAAAAAATAGTAAATTTCATTATTACTCCATTTTAACCCTTAAAGTAGAAAATTCTTTCTACTTTATTGTATCACTTAACACTTAACACTGTAAGAAAAACATGTATACAAATTTTCATCAATTTATCCTCAATAGTTTTTCTGGGCGTTGATAAATGAGTCAGTCAGGACAACTTGTTTTATATGTACAGATTATATCAATTTAGAGCCTTTTTTTATTTTGAAATTGATTAATTATGGAATTAATTAATCAATCTCTTTTAATGCTTCTGCATTTTCTCCATTTTTACTTCATTGTACGAAGTAAAGGAAGTATTGTGATTGCGAAAAATTTCACATATCAACGGAAATATCCATTTTGACTATTTGGATTTAGGACTGTTCTAACATTTTTTTGTGCACCTCCCCTTTTGATTGCAATTGGCTGAACCAAAATTGCCCAAAAATTCGAAAAATCTAAAACAAAATGGATTTTGGACTTTTTCTTAACTGCAGTTATAAGCCCTGTTTTACAGCTTTTCAACGATATTCATAAGTGGTACTTTTTTCTTTGGTTCCAGAGTTATAGCCAAATAAAATTTTAATTAATGAAATATTTGGATTTTACAAGGCGAAGGCAAATCGGTTCGAATCAGACTTCATGTCCTTTACGTTTTCTTTAACTTTTTTTTCTAATTTAAATATATTGATTTATTAACAATTATTAACCTCTGCACAAAACGTCTACGATAAATATTAATTCAATAATAAGATAAAAGTAAAAAAAAAATATCAGAAGTTATTAGTGAAATAAAATTTTAGGTACTTTTTATTTAAAAAAAAAAGTGTATATGTAATTTAATAAGCATATAAGGAAGTCATGTGGTGTCTACATCAGATTTTTTATTTTAGTGAATTCTATATTAATTAGTTGTGGAAAAAATTAATTTTGTTTTATTAGAGTAAAAAAACTTTGAGTATATGTGTGCGCGCAAGTCAATAAGCACTAACAAATATCTTTGAAAGCAAATCCAATCTTCTAGAAATCACTAAAAAAAAAAAAATAATAATAAAATAAAATAAAAATATTAATTACTATAAAAATTAAGAACAGAGGACCAATTATCATTTGAAATTGAAGTAGATGTTTATTAGGAATGAAAGTAATATAATAGAGAGTGAGAGAGAAAGAGTGAGCAAGAAAGGTTAATTATTATTATAATTGTTACTGAAACAGACAGCAATACACTATTTGAAATAATAATAATGGAACAATAAAACTGATGCTTACTAACACACACACACACACACACACACACACACACACACACAAACATCAAATAATAATAATTGAGAGAACGAGTGCGGTGCGCAGGTAAGCCGTGGACGGAATACAATATTAGTGAAATACAGAGCGTAGTGAACGTAGCAGAATAAGAGTACGGTTTACAGAAGCGGGGGGGGGGGGATTACTACTGCAATACTATACAGTACTTGGGTTTCTTGTCGCGAGGGTGGCGGAGGGGTTGGGAAGGGAGATTAAATACTTCCTGTTGCAGTTTAACAATGAAACTATAACTGCACACCTCCATCAACATCCTGGCCCCAGCCCTTTAAATATAAATTTGTTTGTGTGTAGTTGTGTATTCTTAATATGAGATGTACATTATACTTTCTATTACAATACAGCCTACTTAGAACACGATAAAAATATATCTAAATTACGTGGATTTTAATAATAATAATTACAACAGTATTACTGAAGTATAATGAAATTTAAGTACTACACTCTGAATTAATCTTTTTAGTTCGTAAAATTTTCAATCCTTTTAAATTACCAAACATCTGCATCGCCTGCGCATTAGCCTAATTCGTTAAACAAAAAAAAAAAAACAAAATAATCTTTACTACGCCCAAGTTTATAAAATACAATTTGTTTTAAATATTTTCTTTCACGAAGGAAAGATTTTAGAAAAATTTACCATCCTGCAACCAATTTATGGTGGTGAATAATATGTGAAATTCAAAGAATTCTATTTTTTTACAATCTCTTTGTGATTCACTACTTTGAATAAAAGGGAAGTCGAAATTAAATCTAATCCTCATATCTTCTAAAGGTAAAACTACCTAACTTACTTATGATTGGAGAGGGGAAAGAATTCTTCAATAGCGTAGAAAACTGTCTTAATAAAACAAACTGCTGTATTCTTTTCATAAAAATATTTCTATTTGTGGCAATTATCAATATCATATTGTAACTTCTCTATGAACTTTAACCCTACATGTCTTATACTGAAATAATTTTATTTAAATTAAAAGTACACAAACCTACTAGTTAAATTTCTTTTGTCGAAAATATGATGTAAAAATATAAGATAAAAATGTAGTCTTTTAAAATCTATCCGATTACACATGATTATTACTTCATAAATAAATAATGAAAGAACAAAAACTTGTAAACCTTTAATAGGTTTAATTATACAGTTACGATAACACATCGAATTCTAATCTAAAATATAATAATAACTCTTGGAGCTCCCTCAAAAAATTAGAACAGCTTTTCAAGATACAAAAATTAAATACCAAATCATTGACGCTAATAATTGTCAACTATGTAAACCATTATAATAAATTAAAACTTTTGATCTATCCATGTGTTTATATTTATGAAAGTGCTACTTTTTTTTACTTACAAACGATTATATTTTTGTAGGAACTTTAAGTAAATTTTAATTTTAAGTAAAAAAAAATCAAATTTGACAGTAAAATGTTTTGGATCTCAGTTGTCCGTTGATCAAACAACATTTTTATCATAAAAATTGCTAAAAAAACTAAAATAAAATAAAGTTTATTAGACATTTTTGGATCCCATTGACCTCCTTTTAAGTTAGCTCATATAAAAATTAAAAAAAAAACACAACTTGAAAAACAGATAAACCATCAAAAATTATAAAAAATTCAATTTTTTTTTAAATTCTTAAGTGATGTTCAATTAAAAAGTTTTTTTTTAATGTTTCAATATCGTCTCTATTAATACAAGATATAGATGGATTTTCAATCTTGAGAATAAAGGTTTAAAAAATTGATAATTGAAGTAGTGGCCCATTCAACAAATTTATTTATTGGTGTTATTATTTATTTCAATAAATCGGGCCGATTTATTGCGATGTTATTCAGTAAGGCTAAAAAAAATATAGTTTAAAAAAATACGGGTACTTGATGTCCCTTGTTCGATCGACTTGAAGATCCGAGATAAACATGGGAATTAGAATTTCAACTTTTTTGATTAATTATTTTTCGAGAAGCAAAAACTAAAGAAGTGATGTTTAATATCCCTTAATCAGTTTGACGAACTGGGATTCTGGCTGACACAAATCCTGACCGGCCATGGGGTCCTTCGTTCATACTTGTGTTGACGAAGAAGAGCTGAAGACCCCTTCTGCCCCTACTGTCGGTAGTTAGATACACCGGAACACGTGATATTCCAGTGTCCGCGGTAGAACGAGGAACGCCGCGACTGTAGTACTACCGTAAAAGGGCATCTCGAGGTGGGGACCATCGGTGGAACGATGTTTCGTATTTCGGTGGACTTCGACACTATGATGGGTTTTGTGTTGGGAATACTTCAAATGAAATACCGGGAAGCGAGGAGGTGAGGGACAGCTCTGTACGGAACTGCCGTTCGCCCGTGCTTGCACAGGTGGACGGTGGTGATGAAGTGCGGGGACTCTTGACCCCCTGAGGTAAAAAACTGAGTCCCGGCGGGCCGTACCTTTAGGGGTATCCCCGTTAGAGGCGAAGCACAAAGGACCCTGTTGCTGGGTGATGGAGGCCGGGAACGGCTTAGCCGGGCCTGGCGTTTCCCTCATCTGGCGACTAGAGGGAAAGGCATGTCCAGGAACCGTGTTCATGCTTAATTGGGGGTCTGGGAGGCAGGGGAAAAAACAGTTTGACTTAAATATTTTTAACTAAATTATATTTTCATGTTACTGAAGCTCAATTTTCTAAAAAAACTCAAAAATTAAAAATGGCAAAACTACGCCTTCCCTTTTTTAATTTTGTCCAAATTTCATCAATCCTCTACATACAGAAATCTTTTGAATCATTTCCGAAGAATTTATAATGAACCCGTCCGAAGATATTAATCAAAACACAAATTAACACACGTATGTACGTAAGTTTATCATCAACCATGACTAGTAGCGATAGAAAATATGTTGTTAATGATAAGGAATTTCAAACGATTACTGTAACTGAGGTTTGCTATTCTGTTACCGTTTATCATTTCATGTATTTTTTTATTTGCTATATTAAGAATAATGTTTATTAGGTTTAAAATAATACAATTTTCTGTCATTTTTTGTCGGTTTTTCTTTAAAAAAATCCTTTTTTAAAAGTTTTCATTGGCTGTATTTACAATAATTTTCTCAAAGTTAAATTAATTACCTTCAAGTTTTGTCACTAAATCTTCCACATTCATTAATCACTAGCTGACCCGGTAATGCTTCGCCATTGCTAGATTTCAGTACGTATATATATATCGATTAAATGAGCACAAATGAAAGTTTGATAAAACATTAAAAAACTGACATTACGGAACTTCACAAAATTTAACCTTTCCCATTTTTCCTTTTTCCCTTCTATTCTTCACTTTTCCCCCTTTTCCCTTTCTTTCTATTTCCCTATATCCAATTTTTGAAAAAATATTTATTTTCACGCAACTAATATATATTCTGAATATGAGCCAAATCGGAACATAAATGCAATTTTTCCAAATATCTCAACCCCAATGCTATCTAGCGTGTCCATTTTTTGCAGAGGTATTTCTTTCTATGTAACACATATTCTGAATATAAACCCAATCGGATCATAAATACAATTTTTCAAATATCTCGACCCTAGTGCCACCTAGCCGGTTCAAACTAATTCAGAAACTTTCGCGGGCGTGCGCAAAACTCACCAAAGTTTCATCGCAGTTGGATGAACGGTATAGGAACACATAAGGGACAAACAAACAAACATTCATTTATATATATATATATATATATAAGATTTAACAAAGCCATTGTACTAAAAACCTAAAAAAAAATTAGTTTTACGACACTGAATTTTATGTATACGTCGGATATCTTAAAAACTACTAAGTTACAGTTCTGGAACCTGTTGTATCCTATTTCCCAGCTCAAATTACATAAGAAACCATCAACATTACTCCTTTATTTGGGTCAAAAAAATTACAGTAGGACTTCTTTTTATATGAAAAGCTGAAAGCAGGCGAATCTTTCGCTTGCCGTTAGTCGAAAACAAAGCGTTTCCAATGTTTATATTAGTTGTTTCATTATTTTCATCAGTAGAACATGTCCTGAAAGTTTTTTCGTTTCTTTGTGGGACACTTTGTATAAGAAAGAAAAACTAAGCTCCTTAAAAAGAACAAAATTCTAATAAAAAATAAAAAAATAAATTAAAAAATAAATAAAATAAAATAAATTTCATAAATTCTGAACAAATTTATGTTAAATTGAACGATTTAAATATTACAATGATGAGACATATCTATTTTTAATTACAAGAGTATTTATTTATTTTGCGGTTCATGTTATTCTATATCGGCCAGTCACGCAGAGGGAGGAACTTTTATGGAATCCGTCTTCTTATAACATGTACGAGTATAAGTTAGGATTCAGTAATTAAAGTAATATAGTTTCAATTAATCGCACGAATATTGTAAAATCGATTTCATATCCTTGTGGTATGGGAATGGGGAATTACTTCAATATATTAACAGAACATAATTGCATTTAAAACGTATCTACAATAACGTTATTGCAGTAGACTTGTATATACTTAATTTAAAAACGTTTAGCTAGAACAATTTTTTTTCAACCTTTCTTTACTTATTTACCCTTGAGCTGTAAATATCTCTTAATTGTGCCTTTCATATTAGCAGAACACGTACATAAATAAAATAATTTTATTTTATAAAATTTATGTGTTTAACCGAAAGTAAATTTATAAATAATGAAATTAATAAAACAATTATTAAAAAACAAATAACCCGACTCTTAATTGTAGATATCTACCTAGAATAATTATGAAAAACAAACAAAAATTAATTAAATTTTTTTCTTTTCTTAGACATTCTTTCAGAATTCGATAAGTCAGCGACATGAAATTTACGAGTAATATTAGTTTTACATTTTATGTTGTATTTGGGTGCCTGTTAGGGTTGAAGTGGAGGCACCATATCATATACCTACACAGGCACCCGAAAACAACATAAAATTAGTAATAAATTAAACATCGCTGACTAACATACTATATCCTGAAAAAATCCCTGCAAGAAAAGAAAGAAAAATTGTATTTTTTTCCATCGTTTATTTATAGTTGTATCAACGATAATAGTCATTAGAGACTTAAATAAACTACATGATCGTAAATAATTAAACGATAAACAACAAACATCGGATAACAAACTAGAACACGAATAACAAATTGATAATAAATATTGGAACATCACCACTAGTCTGTTTTCACAGTGCACACAGTATTACTTAAGTAATCTCCCCTAAGCAAAGCCGATAAATTAAGTTCTTCATCCCACTATCACAGAGAAACCCCAACAGTCTTTGATGGCTGGCAGAACCTGAACCACCCAACCAAACTTGGTGAAACCTTCAAAAAGGTTCTATTTTGATCTCGGCGGAATTTTTATAATATCAAAATGTGCCTAGAGGCTTTAAAAAGGGAGGAAATTTGTAATTCAAAAGCTACTAGATCTTATTTTTGGTTTAAGTTATTAAGTTCGACCTAAATTATTGATTGTTACACTTTGAAATCATCAAACATTTTAAGCCATAAAATTGGTGGTAAAGTGTTTCAAAATTAATATATAATGAACCAGTTGTTCAATATCACACATAAAATACATTAAAATAAAATAATCCCTGTTATTACTCATAAATCTTTATCTAATTACCGTGTTAAATAATCAATCTGTTTCTTGATTTTCTGACCGTGAAAGGATATTAAAATTTTCTACTGTTATGTGAACGACTATTTTAAGTAAGGCTATTATTACAAGCATCAACTTCAGTTCAGTTTAATATAAAATTTTTTATGAATTCTTACCGATATTTGGGGTAGAGGAAAGAGACAACCCGAATGGAGCCGACACGGAATTAGAATTAGATTCGTAGTACATTGATAAATAATGTTATCAATCGATACACGTAAATAAATAAATTCCATTGAATATTAATTAATTTTTCTTTTACATTGAAAGTACAAATACAAGTTGTGCTATGATACTATATCGTGATCAGATTAACATGAATTAATAAATAAGTAAATAAATAACATGTTGTAGGTATATGTTACGAGAATGAATAATAAATAGGACCATATAACTATAGTATACGTGCCACGAATTCAATTAATTATTCATAAATAAATATTAAAGGTTATAACATAATAAACGTTTCAGGTATCGCGGATCACCTTTATCTCACCTCACAACAACTTCTATATTCTAACCGTTTCTCAGTAAATTAATAACAACATCGTTAACAAAACAAATCCTTCATATCACTTGTGTACATATTGCGTTATAATAGTATTATCTTATATCATTTAAATAACATATATTCACAGTGGTTAATTAAATATTTTCTAAAGTTGTATTAATTAAGAATAAGATGCGTGGCGACAAATTGGTTTAAGTAAAATTATAAAAAGAAGAAAAATAAAAATCTATTCATCAATTCGCAAACGTAATTCTATATTATAAAAATAATAAATAAAATTCAACATATTAATAAAGAAAAAGCAATTCCAAACGAGATCTAAAAACAGAATCGATTGAAAGGTCGCTTATAGTGTTTACACTATATTTCCCTCTTGAAACACTTTGTAAGGATTCATTTGTTATTTTAGACTTATTTCCTATGTTTTCTTTGGATTCTGATGGAATTACTTGTGCTATTTATTGGAACTATACTAATTTATGACGGAAGATGGAAATGTTCTCGACCGGACAAAGAAAATAAAAGATTTTCCTTTTATAATTCAATTTAATACCTTGCAATTCAATACATTTACACATTCAAAATTTTTAATATCCTCAGTATAATGAGATTTGTCAAGTCTGTAAAATAAACGGTTGTCTCAGATTTTACCTCATTATTTGAAGTAAATCTTTGTTCAGCGAGTCACTTCTTCATGTTTATGAAGAGGAAATAATCGCTGGAAACCAAATCCGGCAAATACGACCCATGCGGAAGCACTTCGAAGCAAAGTCGTGTAGTTTTGCAGGAAAAACCAAAGTCGTGTGTAAAGGCGTATTATCGTGGTGAAGGAGTATTTTATTTTGGCCAGATGTGAACGTTTAGCCTGAATAGAAACCTTCAATCAGTCCAGTAATGAAGTGTAATACGCCCCGTTAATGATACTATCGTTTTCCAGGAAGTCTATTAGCACGGTACTACTAGAATCTAAGAAAAACCTTAGCAATGAATTTTCCTACAAACGGGCTGTTTCCGATTTCTTTAGCGGACTTTCATCTACCCTTCCTTAAATACTGTTTGGTCTCTGGTGTGTAATAGTGAATCTTTTTTATCTACTGTTATAAAACATTGAAAAATCTCAACATTTAAATAAGTCAAACACCCTCAAGAAATGTTCAGTCGAATGAGTTTTTTGTTAACTGTTAACAAACGCATCCCAACCCCGTAGGGGGAAGACACCCATCTTGTGACGTTACCGGTCGCCACACCACCCCCTCCGTTCCGAGCCCTGAGGGGCTTTACCGGAGGTCGTCTTTAGATCCACTAACTGATTACATCTCACAGACATCAGCCAGGTCTCGGTCGGGATGCCACCGATGCGACATCAACAAACGCATTACCCATCGACCGGAAAGCTTTTTCATACAATAAACATCGTGAAATGTATTTGAATAAGGTCTATCGAGATGTTTGTAATGTCAGTCAACTCGCTTACCTCCAGTCTACGATCACTTAATTTTGCATTGTGTTTCTTGTGATATAGCGGGTTTTGGGCGTCCGAGCGTTTATCATCTTGAATGAATGTACGAACACGTTTAAATTCAATCCGTCGTTAAGAGAAAGAATCCTTTAAAGTTTAATCTAGCTCAATTTGTATGTCCTTCTGGATTAAAACTTTTTAAACCACAATACTTTATAAGAGTTCGAACTTCAGTTTTATCCATTTTTCAAAAAATGTCAAAACTTGTTTACGTTACTCGACCGCCAGAAACAAACGACTAAACGAAGGGGTCTGAAACTTTGTTGCATGCCGTCTAAAGGAACATATTTGACAAATGTCATAATCATTTTGTTATACCATAAACTTACGTAAAATCTGAATACATACTCGTACATATTATCTAAATAAAATCATTTTAACAATAATCGCTTTTATTAAGATTAGATGTATTTTAAAGCGAAAAAACTTAATCGTAAATTAAATATTTTTATAGAATGAATTTTGATGATATGCAGCTCTATTAATAAAATATATGTTAAATATAGAGTGTTCAAAAACTAATGCAACTAAAAGTAATGTAATTATCGAAGAATGTTTCCTTCTTTTTTTACGTGTTTAATTGAGGAAAAATGAGTTACACAATGCAGCAAAGAATATTCATTGTCTCAGACCCAAAATACCTTCACAGAAAATTACGGTGTGGAGGCACCAAACACGTCCTCCATCATGCGGCTATACGACAAGTTCCAAGAGATAGGGAATGTGGCAGATGCAGCCAAAAGTGGTCAACCGAAATTGTTAACATCAGAAAACTTGATCGACGTGCAAGGTGCATATTATTTTAGTTACAAAAACTCTCTGCGACGCCTATCTGGTCAGTCTGGTCTCTCCGTTGGTAGTGCCCACATGCCATTGAGTAAGTATTTAAACATGGATCCGTACAGAATTCGTGTTGTTCACGAGTTGTTACCTGCAGACACTGAAAAACGTGTAGCTTTCTTTCAGTGGTTCATGACATCAGTCATGCGCAGACGGGGGAAGAACTTGATGACTAGTTTTGGTCTGACGAGGCACGGTTCAGCTTGATGAATACGTGAATATACAGAATTCATGCATTTTGTGTACTTTCCATACACCAAATCCTTGAAATTGATGCGTGCAGTCGATGCGTGAAATACGTGCAGTTGCTGTGGATTTTCCACCTGCATCAACTGTACGGATAAAAAGTGGGTGTTTCGTATCTAATACCACGTAGGCGAACCTTCATGACGTTCTTTCGTGGCACAGTGAACAGAGAGCGCTGTACAGATGGTGCAACAATTTGTTAACACTATACCTGCAGATCGGCTAGAAGTACACGTGGTTTCAGCAGGATAATGCTACGGCTCATACAGCCAACAACACTATTAATTTTCTGGATCAATATTTTCATGATCAAGTGATTTGGAAGGGGTCGTAACC
Source organism: Lycorma delicatula (assembly GCF_047948215.1). Taxonomy (NCBI): domain Eukaryota; kingdom Metazoa; phylum Arthropoda; class Insecta; order Hemiptera; family Fulgoridae; genus Lycorma; species Lycorma delicatula. Next base: position 110,806,315 of record NC_134462.1, read on the forward strand.
TCCTCGATCTCCTGATTTATCTTATGAGGACACCTTAAGGATGCTGTTTACAAAACTCACCACTGCACCATTCCCGAATTGCTGAGGGAAATTGAACAATGTGTTGCTGCAATTCCTAAAAATATGTTACAACATGTGTTCAAGAACATTCAACGCCGTATTCAATTAAGTGAATCGCATAATGGGGGCCACTTTCAACTACTCATTTTCCCATAAGGTTGCGTCACTTTTAGAACACTCTGTATAATTTTTAACCAATTTTCATATATTTTTGTGAAAAAGTTGTGGATCTTCTACAATCTCAATTCTAATGTCACTAATAAAAATTTCCTTTCTCTTGCAATTCCCTATTTGAAGTAGATATCAAGAGAATACAAGTATTAACATATCAGTACATCGGGGATAAAAAGCAACAGGTCTAAATAGTGCTTGGTCCAAATAGTGTTTTACCTGTTGCTTGAATGGTAGAATGTTGGGAGATATATCTCCAACATTCTACCATTTAAGACGTACACATGTTGAATGATAGAAAAATATATACGTTAGTACTATTTCCTTTTTTATTTAGTAGATATCGATTTTAAAGTCTTCTAAATTGTAAGTACAATCACCTTCCAGCAAGCACTTTATAGTACTTCAAAATAATAAATGGCGTTTCTATTTTTTTTATTGTTACACGACTTGTACCGCATCTTTTTACGTTGTAAAATCTCTTTGCTTTTCGTCAAAATGTTCATGGTGTGCAGCACATTCTCCCTGTAAACCAGAAATTCATACCGGTCCGTATCTATATTTCTCAATGCCTTTTTTATATTCTTTTGACAACGCAACATTTTTACTAAGCAATTAAAACTAAAAAAAATCTTTCTCAATAGTGTCCTTTACGTTATACAAATAAATTTGTTATCCGATTTCAAAAGAAGTTACTTTATAGGAAACTAGCCGGTCAGAGCTCTCTTTGCTCCCCTTCCCGTATAGGCAGGGGGTTCCGCCCCCTTGAACACCGCTGTATTCTTTACCCTCATGGTTGCAAGAATAATAGAAATAAATAAAAATTAAAGCCTAAAAAGCTCTCTTTTCTTCAACGTTTTTCTCGTTCTTGTTTAGAAGCTGTGATATGCTCCTGCTGTAGACGAAGGAACAGCTCGAGTCTGAGCGTAGCACTCTCGATCAGCAGCAAACCGAGAATCATCCACTTCACCTATTCAGACAACCGAGATACTTTCATACTTTTAGCGGACTTAAATAATAATTAAGAAAGGTTACTTCTCTTTTTGAAGGGTATCATTTTAACTTTTGATAATCTAATATTGACAGTAAAAATAAACAATCAAAACCCATAAAAGTTCACAAAATAATAATTTATGATAATTACCAATAGTACAATAGTAGTTTTTTGTTTTTTTTACTTTTACTTATATGTTTTCATATAATTTTACAATATAGGGTCCTGCTAAGACATAAGTCTTATGATCAGGTTCCTATATTAACATAAATTGAATACAAGTTATCTACATAGTACAACATAAAAATAAAATAAAATGAAAAATATACTTATATTCTTAGTAACTAGTTAAAATTCTATCAAATACTTAATTAAGGTGACGTCAGTAAGTAATACAAAAGTAAATTAGTATTAATTAATTAAATAAGAGATTAATTTTTTTTCCATGGAATATGAAAATGGAATTTTTTAACGTATGAAAAATGCCATGCCTGACCGGGATTCTAACCCGGGACCACCGGATGAAAGGCCGAGACGCTATCACTCGCGCCACGGAGGCTGGAAAACTTATAGAATTAATTAAATTTATAAAATTACATTAAATAAAATTTCAGTAAAAAAAAAAAGATAATATATTTTATTAATAATAAACTAATAAAATAATTAAATTGAATAGGTTAGGTGATAAGTATATCGATATTTTTTTTTAACTTACGGGTCCACCGTTAGGTATTGCTTCAGAGGATGAGATGAATGATTTTTAGCGTGTGTGAAAATGCCATACCTGACCGGGATCCGAACCCGGGACCTCCAGATGAAAGGCTGAGACTCTACCACTCCCGCCACGGAGGCCGGCTGATAAGTATATAGATCTGAACTCAGAGATATTTTTCTGTTATCGTGGTAACAGAAATATAATTAAGTAAAAGTATTAATTATTACTTCCTTGTACGAAGTAAAGGAAGAACTGTGATCGCGAAAAATTTCGGTTTTCAGATTTCAACGGAAATATCCATTTTGACCATCCCTGAATCCATTTTGACTAGTTTCGACGTGACGTCTGTACGAACGGACGTACGTATTTATCTCGCATAACTCAAAAACGATTAGCCGTAGAATGTTGAAATTTTGGATTTAGGACTGTTGTAACGTCTAGGTGTGCAGCTTCCCTTTTGATTGCAATTGACTGGACCAAAAAAGCTCAAAATCCAAAAGATTTGGATTTTTGACTTTTTCTTAACTGTAGTAATAAGCCCTCATTGAGAGCTTTTCAATGATATATCATAAGTTGTACTTATTTTCATTTGTTCCAGATTTATAGCCAAATGATATTTTAATTAATGAAATATTTGGATCTTACAAGAAGAAGGCATATCGGTTCGAATCCGACTTGTACTTTTTTTAACATTATTTTAAAAATTTAAATGTATTTATTTATTAATAATTATTAGCCCCTGTGATGGTAAAAAAAATTACAATAAATTATAATTCAATAAAAACAAAAAAAAAAAAAGATTAAAAAAAAGATCGGAAGTTACTAGAGAAATAAAATTTTATGTACTTTTCTTTTTAAAAAAAATGTCTGTATGTAATTTAATAAGCGTATAAGGAAGTCATATGATGTCCACATCAGATTTTTTTTTTAATGAATATTTATCTTTAATATTTTAACCCCAATTAGGAATATCATGATAGGCCTACCGGGCTGATCTGTTGGTTAGCTCGTGGATTGCAAATCAACTGATTTCAAAGTCGCGAGTTCTAAGGTTCTAATCATAGTAAACCGCAGTTACATTAACTACGTACTATCACGTACATTAATTATCCGTATTAAATACGGATTTGAATACTAGACCGTGAATACCGGTGTCCTTTAGTAGTTGGGTTTCAATTAACCACATATCTTAGGAATGGTCGATCTGAGACTGTACAAGCTACATTTCTTTTACATTCATACATTTCATCCTCTGAAGCAATATCTTACGGTAGTTCCGGAGGCTAAACAGAAAAAAAGAAAGAGGATAAAAAAAAAGAGATGAATATCATGATAATTCTAATTGAAAATAATGACCAAGCCTTTAAGGTATAAATTTGCAAAATTTTATTCTAACCTGACTTGTAGATTTTGTCGTCGTCCCTGTGGATGATCATAGATGTCATTTTATTATACGTATAGATAAGTAAGCTTTTTTTCAAATGGTCTGCTAACTCTTTCAAAAATGCATTTAAAAATGATGGTGGAGAAAATAATATACGTTTGAGAGCCGCTCTGCGTATTATATATTTCAAGGATGCTTGAGGCTCAGAATATTCATATATCGTATTCGGAGGTTATCCTGCAAGACTTATTAGAATTTCTCTCGACTCAGTATCTACCAATAAATAATGCCACTGTTTGTTTGTAAGCACTTGGAGTTATGGACTGAATTTTCATTTTTTATCGAAATCCAATGTAAATGATAGAAACTAATTCAATCTTTTTTTTTTTTTTGTAAAATATTATCAAAAAACGTTTAAGAAAATACAGTTTTTGGGTACTTACGTATTAACGCCACCGCAGCTACAGCTTTATTTAAAATTGAGTATTTATTTTATTTAGTATTTGTTTTATTGAGTCTCTTTATTAATTTTAAGAAATGGTTATTTATATTTATTTATTTTATAAATATAATTTAACCAAACTTAACCTACACTCGCTTCTCTCGCTATCCTTGACTAATTAACACCGTAATCTTTTGACTATTTATTTAATAAATTCAGTAATTATTCCAATTATTTATTATTTAAATAACAATAATTACTGAATTTATTAAATAAATACTCTAAAAATGACGGTGTTAATTAGTCAAGGTTAGCGAGCGTAGGTTAAGTTTGGTTAAATTATATTTATAAAATAAATAATTTTTATTTATTTTAATTTATGTTAAACTCTATATCGGCCCATTTTCTACCGAAATCCGATTGACTACTTTGTTTTTAAATAAAGCTGTAACTGCGGCAGCGTTAATACGTAAGTACCAATTTTTGTTATCAGGGTGAAACTGGGTGTACGGGTAGCAATTGATAACACAATCGAGTGAATTAGGGCTCAATTCATTTTACTATTGTGAATAAAATATCGTTAGAGATAAAAATAAAACAGAAAGAAATTTAAAATTGCAACAACGAAGTGGTAAAATGATTGACAAGAAGAAGAAGCAGCGATGAGAAACATAATTGTAATGTTGTATGTATTTTTGACGATGACAGACAAAAATTTCAAACAATAATATTCCAACTATAATTACACTGATTAAAATAAACATTTAATTTATTATTTTTATTTTATTCAAGGCCATTATTATTATTATTTTTAATGATTAAAATAAAATGCAGTCTCGTTTAGTTTATTATAATCTATCTTCATAGAAATGAAGCACTTGCATTTAACTACGTACTATAATTCGTCTATGATCTAATCTAGGTTAAATGTCGCTTGGGCTATAACAGATGTCCAGTTTAAAATTATTCTTATCGCACTAGCCAACAAGCTGTCTAACCAGTCATCCATTTAATTGAGTACAATAAAAAACATTAAATCCGATTTAAAATGTCAGTAAATTAAACGTGTCACTATTCGTACTTATTAAATTCTTTAAAACCCCAAATTATTTGTACTATTTTTTAAAGTTTTTTTACAGATCCACTAATAAATAAAATAAAGTACAAAGCGTTTAAATTAAAAAAAAAAACTTGTATGTTCATTAAATGGCACAACAGTAATATTTGAAAACAGTTAATCGTTTAACACATATAAAGTTATCGTATACACATATAAAAAAAAATTATATCCATTTTCAAATACAACATCCCGTTCCAGGTTTACCAGAAAAAATGAGGAGTGAAGATAATCCCCGTTACATTCTTCATTGAACCAAATACGAGTATACGATTACATATCAACACACTAACCCCACTGAAATGCAGGTTTTAATTAACCCTTTAAGTTGTCAAATAATATGCCGCCTTGGTTCAATACCTCGATTAGGTTTAATTATTCTAAATATTTGATATTCGCTGGTTCGTTCAAATAAATAAAAGTCTATTTTATTTATAATGTAAATTAATTTATTATACTTTGAACTTGTAATTCATATATATTGGTTTGCTTGGCATTTTTCCCGCCACCACCCCATTCGTCGCTCTAAAGCATAAGACCGAATATCTGTGCCACAAACGGCTACTGAGCCTCGAAACAGTTTAGCCTTGAACAAATAGCTCCTAGATCTTACCTTATCTTAGAACAGCGTGAGCGATCTAAACGCGGTGCCATACACCACCGGCTTACGTGTTCCAACCGCTCACTTGTCATATATTTCCTAAAATAGGTAGGCGCAACCCGTCAACTACTAAAAATATATACGACATTCATAAATTAAAATTGACTTCGTTTAGACAGCAATTCGCTAGGTCGCTAAATGACAACAAGTACCTGTCCACCATATTAAAACGCTTGGAACCTTAATTGGCTGGTGGTCAGCCACATATATCTCTAGGTTAGCTTCACACAGTAGTGAGGGAAGAGTCTTTTCCCTTTGGTAAACTACTGATGTCGGTCGAACATAGCAATCGCATCAAGGAACTCCCACACGGTCCGACAATGCGACTCTCGCCACATTGACTCACCGGTTGCGGGTGGCCAATTTTCCCCTCTAAGTTCCAGGGTGGCGCGGTCCCTGGCTCCCCCAAGAGCAGGGCAGTCAAACAGTCAAACATCAGGTGTTCATCTGACTGGATCTCCCCGCAGACGCACAGCTCATCAGCTACCAGGCGGAACCGAAACAGATAATTTATATCTATATATATATATATATATATCATTATTACATCAATTACTTATACATTCGTAACAAACACGTTGAGTCCTCGGATTGACTAAAAATAGGGCATTAGACCAATTCAAATAATTAAAGTAACAAAAAACGTGAGAATTTATATAGAGTAACCGCTGATTTATATAACTGGGTAGCGGATCCCATGAATTGGAATTGGTAAAATGCCACTTAATCAATGGTAAAACTAAATAAAATGAAACGGGGCTCATGCGCAGAGGTAAGTGTAAGAGTAGGAATAAAACCACTTTTTAAACCGATGCAGTTGAAGTGGTCTGATTTTGTATTTTGAACACTGATCTCTATATAAATTTTCTATAACTAACCGTAAATCTCTGCTTGTGTTGCGAAAATGACCGTTCTTTTAATTATCTGACTTGAGTAAAGTAAATTCGTTATCCTCATGGTTGTTAAATATTTTAAATATTAAAGTATTAAATATTTTAGATATTCATTAAATAAAAAAATAATCATTTTACTTCATTATATTTCTGTTGCCATGGTGACAGAAGTATAATAATGAAGTAAAACGATACTTTATTTCCTTTAAATATCTTTAATTAATAGATTCACTTCCTAGAGGGTTAGGGCCTCGATCTTGACTTAATACCTACCGCGGAATAACATAAATATATCCTGAAAATTTGAAAGCAATCGGTTGGCTGGTTCTCGCGTGATGCTGTTGCAGACAGACAAACTTTCGCATTTATAATATATAAGTTGATAATATATAATATATAAGATATAAGCAGTCTTATAATCTTATAATATATAAGATATAAGCATTTATAATATAAGATTAAGTTGTCATTTCTTAACACAGTTCTAACCAAATTTTATCATTTCTTATCCCCAAAAAGCAAATATAATTTTAGATTAATCCTTCGTATCAAGAAGTATAAATCGTTCGTGCGCTTTATTAAAAAAAAAAAGGTGAGCACATACAGCAAACAAACCAATGCATCGTGCTTTTTATTGGAGAGATATGTGACGTATATAACCAAATAAACACGATCAATATGTAGATTAAAAATATCAATCATGTATAGCAAATAAAAAATGATCCTTAGAAGCATCATTGGAAGGTGCTAAAAAGAGAGTTCAAAAAAAGACTATTGTCCATTTAAAAGGAAATGAAACATATCACAAAATTTAAAACTTTAGCTTAGGTCAGATAACCTTACAAATGATAAAAAATAGCCCAAAAATAAAAATTAAAAAATCTGATGTGGACACCACATGACTTCCTTGTATGCCTATTAAATTTCATTTAAACTTATTTCATTTGAAAGTAAAATACGTTCCGCCAATTCTTTAATAAAGTGGACAGTTACACAGTTGCTGAAATATTAGTTTTTATTAACATCAAATATCTATACAATTATTAATTCAATAATCTTACATGAAATATTAGGATAGAGCATAAGTCCCTTTAACATTAAGAGAATATGATAAATATAAAGAGGAAGAAAATGTTAAAACCAAAGAAAGAAAAAAAGATTAAGAGAGGATGATGAATATAAAGAGAGAAAAAAATTAAATACTAGAGAACGTGTACACAAAGATCAAAAGAATTATTTCAAACCAAAGAGCGATTAAATCGTATTAGAATCGGGCATATATGCCTCAGTGTATATGTTTTTCTGGTGAGGGTCTATTTTTCAGTCACTCTGTAGTTAAATTTAATGTAGATAAAATTATACATACATTCCAGAATAATTAAATAAAATTAAACAGAAATTAAAATAGAAAATAAAAAAATAATACGATTCTAAATTATAATTTTGAATTAATATTCAATAATCAGATGTTTCACCAAATCTACTACATAAACACACACGTTAAATTAAATTGCCTATTAAATTACAATTACGCATTTTTAAAAGTACATTAAAATTTTATTTCACTAATAACTTCTGGTATTTTTTCATACTGTTTTTTTATTGTTATTATTGAATTATTAATTACTGTAATTTTTTTTACAATGAGAGGTTAATAATTATTAATAAATCAATATATTTAAATTAAATAAAAAAATTAATTAAAACAAAAGTTAAAAAAAGGAGATGAAATCTGATTCGAACAGATCTCCCTTCTCTTTCTAAGATCCAAATATTTCATTAATTAAGATTTCATTTGGTTATAACTCTGTAACCAATGAAAATAAGTACCACTTATGATATATCGTTGAAAAGCTTTTAATGTGGGCTTATTACTGCACTTAAGCAAAAGTCCAAAATCAATTTTTTTGTTGATTTTAGGCTTTTTTTTTGACAATTTTGGTTCAGTCGATTACAATCAAAAAGAGAAGTGCACAACTAGATGTTACAACAGTCCTAAATAAAAAATTTCAACATCCTACGAATATTCGTTTTTTTTGGTTATACAAGATACATATGTACGTGCAGATATCACGCCGAAACTATCCAAAATAGATTCAGGAATGCTCAAAATGGATATTTCCGTTGAAATCTGAAAACCGAAATTTTTTACTTCGTACAAGGAAATAAAAAGGAAAAAATAATAATCAAAAAGAAATTATTGATTGAATCAAATTTTTAAATAGTGAAAATACAAATTCATTGTCAGGAGTGATAAACTATATGTACAATATGATAAAGCGTAAAACACTAGTAACGTTCAAAATATTTTTTAAATTATCAGAGCGTTGTAAATACGCGATTAAGTGTAAAAATCCAGAATGTGTTAAAGTATATTTTATTATTTAAAAAATGTTTATTAAAATTCTGAAAAAGAAGGTATGTCAATAGAAATAATTACAAGAGGTAAAAATGAAAACGGGTCTACCTAAGATGATATATTACCTTGATAATACGTATTCCCTTAGTGAGTTGATAGATCCCTTCCTTTTTTTCATTCTTCATCCCTTTTCCCCGAAGGTATACAATTTCTCAGATTGGTACACTTAAAACTGGGTCAGCTACTGAAATGGTGTTGTCATTTTGGCACCTCCTAGTGGCCGCTATAAATCCGCTTCTTTATTAAAACTCTGTGTGGTGGTTGATAAATCAACTCGTGTAATTATTTTCTATTCTAAATGTTGCGTAAAAGGCTAAACTAGTAAGCTTATTGATCAAAATGGGCATCCTACCAGTCCTAAATTAAAAAAAAAAAATTGCAATTAAAATGATTCTTCGGCAAACGGAGAATGTTTTCCATATTTGTTTATTTATTTTTTGTAATCGCTAAAGATTGTTGCCTGTTAAATAATTTTAAATATAATTCAGATAAAAAAGGATGGTATATAAATAAAAATTAAGTGTTTCTGTATTTACTTTTTTCTACTGTTCAAAAACAGTTAATTTGCATACCATAACTAACTGTTTAACACCGAATTCAACAGTTTAAATACTAAGTACGAAAAAAATCATTTAAATTTTATTCAGTTACTTTTTAATGGAACATATTTATTCGATTACACTGGATATGAAACCGGTTAATTTTTTATCTTCGAAAAATAATTTGTAGTATATATTCTTATTAAAAAATATTTCCGTTAATTCCAGCAAATTAATAATAAATAAACAGTTCGGACTACCGAATAATGTTGATTACTGAAAAAAAATATCCTCAAACTTTTTAAGTTTATATGAACTAATAACTGGTTTAAGTTGTATCGTGGCACATCATAACCTATATTTATGTATGAAATTGAAATAAGTTATGTTTGTGACAAAGTAAAGAACAGTTATAATAGTTACCATGTACCAACTATGTTTAATCAGTTTAGTGGTTTTCACCATTTTGTTTGGCACATTTAATATATATTAATAACTATCCGGTCTGTCTAGCCAGAACCTAGACTCCAAGCGCTTAGCTCGACCCAGGCAAACCCCAAAGCCAACTTAAGGGCTCCTCGGGGCCTACCGCCCAGAGCTCGTTTCGCTCGCCATTCCTGTGTTGTAGGAGGACGGCGCCTTGGATACCAGCAGAGCTCGCTTCGGTCACCATTCTTGTCTACCAAGATGGCTCCGCTCCCTGGACCCCCCCGCGCTGTTCGTTATCCTCATGATTAACGTATTCAGGCTTTATAAAAACCTGAAAACGAAACTAAATTACAAAAAAATAAAGGAAGAAATATAATATTGAAGTAAAAGGATTAATCTTTTTTTTCCTTAATGAATATTTTTAAGTATATACAAATTAAGACACTGTACGGACACTTAGGTCTAGGAACAGTAAAAATTTCCATTGATATTTTCCATTACAACTCAGCTGTTCGAATCTAATCATTATATTGTCTTTTTGTTTATAATAAAATATTTAAAATTTCAACTACTAAGCAATTACATCCTAACAATGGTTTTTATGATATCTTAAAAAGAAAAATTAAGATGATTTTAATTTTGAGATTTATAAACATAAAATTCTTGAATTTATTTCTTTGATGAGAATAATAATTTAAAAAATTAAGTCAAATTTCGTTAAAATAACTTAATCCGTTCTGGAGATGAACGATTAATTTATTCATTACAGAAAAGTTTGTATAAGGAAATGGAATTTTGTAACTTATGAAAAATGTTATGCCTGACCGGGAACCCCGGATGAAAGGCCGCGATACTGCAACTTCTCCACGGAGACCGACGTATACTACTTATATTAAGAAAATGATGGACGAACCGATAAAAAGAATTTCTGGACCTATTTTAATAGGAACTTTTTCACTAACATTTCTTAGTAATATAAAATTGAAATAATGGTGATCTATTTTTACACACACTTTAAAACTTACATAGTAGCTGTAATATGGGTATTAAATAATTGTGATCATATTTTCGTAAACTTAATAAAAATATATTAAATTTGCACTAGAGATATTTGAATGTGCTGATAAATAGATATTTATTAAAAATAAATTTTAATAATCGAACTTAAAAGAAAACAGTGTACTTAAATTTTTTCTTTATATTTTCTGATCTTTAATTTTTAACACAGCTGTTTGGTGTAAAAGACTTATTTATAATTTTGATTAAAATATTAAAACAATAAAAAAATTTCAATCTCCCACCCACACACACACACACACACACGCGCTCATAAAAGCAAAATGTACCTTGCAACATACCATTAAATATTCTTTTATATAGAAAAATTTCTTTATTAAGTTCACAAACAGGACGATCATGATCGGTCATCAAGGGCACGATTACAATGAAGGCTAGGCTATTCAAGGGAAGGAAGTTGAAACTCAACGATCTGTAACAACAATAAGAGAAAAAAAATACGGGAAAATAAGTTTAATTATTATTATTACACTACAATCCGACTAACTGAGCCTATACCAAGTATTCAGTCCGTAGGAAATAGACTATTAAATCTGAAGTGTAGTCTAATGTAACAACAACCGATATATAAATTGTTCAACATATATTTTAAGAAATAATAATGACAACGATAATTAAAATAAATATAATTAACGGAGGTAGTAAAATTAGTTTATAAATAAAAAGGAAAAAGGTGTAGCGCTTAATAGACGACTCCCGTTAACAACAGACCGGTGTTCACTAACAGAGACTATCGAATTACATTAACTAACACTAAACGCTATCAACATGCATTATAAAAATTCATTAAAGCTCTATCATTATTGCTTAATTTACGCACAGAATATGATAAGAGAAATTTATAGATGTAATCGATAACCTAACAATTCATTCATTCATCAGGGAGAGTAGTAATACTAATACAGAGTCATTCACGGGAACCGGATGTTTTTGAAGTGGGTTGTACTCGGGCGTTCGTGGTGGGAGGGGCACGTGGCTGGTGTCTGACGTTTCCTTTTTTCGTAGCATTTACATTTTAGTCGTTGAGATGGAGCCGTGGACGCTAGACCAACGCCTATATGCGTATGATAGTTATGTACGAAATGACGAATCCGTAACTGCTGTTCAGCGAGATTTCCGCCGTCAATTTAATATCCGCCGCAAGTGTCCCTTCTCGTAACACAATTTTGCGATGGGTAAACAACCTTCGAACGCGGTTCAATATTGAAGAAAAAACCACCGGGTCCCCGACGAACTGCTAGCACTCCGGAGAACATCGAACGAGAAAGGAAAGCCATTGTCAGAAGCCCACGCCCCTCTATTCAGAGGCATTCAGCAGCGCTTCAAATGAGCACAAGTACGGTAAGACAAATTCTGCATACAGACCTGCATTTCCATCCTTACAAGATAGCCGTCGTGCAGCAGTTAAACGAGCAAGATTTCACGAAGCAATTACAATTTTGTCAACAAATGCATACCGTTTTTGATGAAAATGAAAATTTGTTATTGTTAATGAATGACGAAGCCCATTTTCATCTGAATGGCTTCGTCAACAAACAGAATTGCCGGTACTGGGCAGAAAGAAACCCGCACCGGCTTCAGCAGAGACCACTTCATAGCCCAAAGGTGACTGTCTGGTGTTCAATAGGAAAGGTTGGTGTTATTGGACCGTATTTTTTTGAAGAAAATGACGCTGCCGTAACTGTAACAGTTGATCGTTACATTGCGATGTTGAATACGTTTTTCATCCCTGAGTTACGAAACCGGGGAATCGATTTTCAAAAGGTGTTATTCCAGCAGGATGGAGCTACAGCGCACACAGCGAGGGCAACGATGGCTGTTCTCCGTAACTTGTTTCCGGGACGGATCGTTTCCAGATTCGGCGACATTCCTTGGCCCCCTCGGTCCCCCGACTTGAGTAGTTGTGATTTTTTTCTGTGGGGGTTTCTGAAATCGCGTGTGTACGGCAATAAACCGCGTACATTGGAGGACCTAAAGATCGCAATTCGTCATCACGTCACCCAGATTGATGTAGACATGCTGCATAGAATTGAGGCCAGTTACCGTGAAAGGCTACAACAATGTATTGCCCAAAATGGACATCGCTTGCCGGACATAATATTTCGTTCATGAGTAAGTAACAAATGCTTTGATTTAACAAGTGTTGCAGTACCAATAAAACTTTTTTAAAGTAAATATTCAATTTTTTATGAATATTTTAAAAACATCCGGTTCCCGTGAATGACCCTGTATAAACCTTTTATTTAACAATATCAATGGGATTATTTTTAAAAACCTTCTTTAAATACAAATAATAAAATAGTAAAGCCTAACCTAGTTTTTTTTAATTTTAATTCTGTTAGCAAAACCACTGAATTAAATAAATATGAAGTCTGTTCAGAAAATAACCGAACTTTATTTTTTTAATCTTACTTATTAATTTTACAGATTATTGGTCCTTGTCCCCTTCAAAGTACTCTCCTCCCCTATTCACACAATTTTCCCAGCGGTGTTTCCACTTCGCGAAGCAGTCCTGGATAGTTTCATTTGAAATAGTCTTTAAACTCCGTGACGAATTTGCTTTAGTGTCATCATTGGTCCATTCATCACTGATTTTAATTTCGAAAATAATAAAAAATCGCAAGGAGCCAGGTCTGTAAATTAGGAAGGCTGAGAGAAAACGGTCATCTGATATCTTGACAAAGCTGTATGTGCGGGAGCATTGTCGTGGTGAAAGAACCATGAGTTGTCTCGCCACAATTCTGGTGTCTTTTTGCGAATTTTATCACGTAACCGTTGTAAATCACTTTGATAGTACGCGCGGTTCACTCTTTCACCGTAAGAAAGAATTCAAAATGCACAATTACATTAAAATCGAAAAAACAGAGAGCATCACTTTGACATCGGATCGAGACTGACGTGCTTACTTTGAGCGTGGAGATCCTTTACCGATCTATTTTGATGATTGGACTTTTGTCTCGATACCGTAAACCTAGCTTTTTTCTCCTGTTATGATCCTTTGCATGAATGTTTTATCGTCATCGGCTTGTTAAGAAGTTGCGACAAACGTCCAATGTTTTCTTTCTGTTGTTCGATGCATATTAAGTTTTTTAATCAAAATGTCACGAAATGATTCAATCGAGATGCTTACCTCTTTTGCAAGTTTTGTGAGAGTCAATCGGCGATTTGATTTACTGAAAGTCATCAGTTGAACTCAAAGGCCTTTCTGATCGAAGGAAATCATCAATCAACTGATGACCATTAATAAATTGTGAAAACCTTTCGTTACATTGCGTACGACCCAGAACATTATCTCCGTAAGCTTGTTTCAAAAGAGTTGAAACGTTTTTGTGAAAGTTTTCTCCAATTTTACGCTAAATTTTACGTTGTTATCAATCCTCTCGAAAATCGCACATTACGAAAATCGCTACTAATACTTAAAAACGTTGCTCTCAAATAACAATAACACGAAAACTAAACGAGATATCAACAATCCAAGAAAATGTGGTTACAGTGGAGGTTATTCGAAATAAAATGCTACCAACCGCACGTCACTAAATATCTCAGTTGGAGCGTAATTAATAATGTTCGGTTGTTCTCTGAAATGACCTTGTACTTTGTAGAAAGGTTGAACTCATATTTTTTTTAAATATTGATGTATATTTAAAAAGAATGTATCTTTTAGATTGTATATCCTATGAAACTCGATATTATTAGAACAGAAAAAACAGTAAATATAAATTTTTTAACAAAGAAAAATTTGTTGTCATGTATGCACCGAGTACATGATTCCAGTCGGTCTTTCCATACATGTATATATCGTCAAGATCTATCCGATTAGGATATTTTGTTTTTACTTCCTTGTACGAAGTAAAGGAAGTACTGTGATCGCGAAAAATTTCGGTTTTCGAATTTCAACAGAAATATCCATTTTGACCATCCCTAATTCCATTTTGACTAGTTTCGGCGTGACGTCTGTTCGTACTTATGTATGTACGTACGTATACGTATGGTTCTAGCATAACTCAAAAACGATTAGCCGTAGAATTTTGAGATTTTGGATTTAGAACTGTTTAAACATTTATTTATACACCTCCCCTTTTGATTGCAATCGACTGAACCAAAATCAAAAAACAAATTTTTATTTGGACTTTTTATTAACTGCAGTAATAAGCCCTCATTGAGAGCGTTTCAACAATATATCATAAGTTGTACTTATTTTCATTGGTTCCAGAGTTATAACCAAATAGAACTTTAATTAATTATATATTTGTATCCAGGGAAGACACATCGGTTGGAGTCAGACTTCATCTGCTTTTTTTTAACTTTTTTTCAATTTAAATATATTGATTTATTAGTTATTAACCTCTGTAAAAAAAAATACGATAAATAATAATTCAATAATAACAATAAAAAAATATGAAAAAATATCAGTAGTTATTAATTAAATAAAATTTTATGTACTTTATATTTTTTTTAAATATGTGTATATGAGTAATTTAATAAGCGTAGAAGGAAGTCATTTGGTGCATACATCAGTTTTTTCATTTAACATTTCAGATATTTGAATATCCCGCTTTATACAGAAGTTTTTAAACCTTTTTATTCATAATTAAAAAAAAAATGTAAGACGTGATAATATAAGAAGGATAAATAGACTCGTGTGTAATACAACAGGTTGTTTGAACACGTTCCCAAAAAATTACTTTTTTAATTCTTTATAAATATTTTCCGGCTACAATAAGGGGAGATGTAGAAAAACAGAGATAGAGATTTTATGTATAAAAATTCTCCTAATGAATTGAAATTGAGTATGTACCTAATTGTTTCACAACAGAAAAGGTACATAAACTTGTTTCTTGTTGCATTATACAGTATGAACAAGTTATTCTTATAGCCATGAAGTATGTAAACCATCTGAAATCAGTCGTTACTAACTAGTCGTTTCTTTCAGAGAAAGAAACGATGTAATTTTATATTAGTATTTTTTTTTAGTGCAGATTTTATTTGTTAAGATAAGTAATTAAACAAATACTGAGCATTATCTTGAAAAATCGTTCTCCAATTTTATTTGAAGATATAAAGTTAATAATATAAAAAAAATAATAAATAAATCGTATTTATTAATCGATAACATGCTCTGAATATTATCAATTAATAAATACTATTTATTTGTTTACTTAACTGTAACTAAAATTCATACGTGTCGATCTCCGTGGCGGAGTGGTAGCGTTTCGGACTTTCCAGAGGTCCCGGGTTCGAATCCCGGTCAGAGATAGAATTTTTCATACGCTAAAAAATTTCATAGAGCTAAATGACCAAAGAAGTCGATGCTAGTCATCTCATAAAAAGAAATTCATATGTAGTTTAAAATGGAATAATACAATCAAAATTTCGAAGATACCTGAAAACACAGATTTAAAACGGCTATAACTTTTCTCTTATATTGTAAAGGGTGAATTTTTACAGGTAAACAGAAGAAGATTGAGAGAAAATAAAACTTGGAATAAATGAAACTGATGGCTAAGGATGAACGTAAAATAAAGTAACTGAATATTTGTGATTATCATTTTTTAACAAAAAGAAAATAATAGAGAAATTAATTTAGCTGTTTAAATTCATTTCTCTATTATTTTCTTTTAATCGACAATAAAGTTTGTTTAAAAAATCCATTAAAAATGTTTAATCTACTGAAAGTTGAATGTATCTACAGCAGTGCCACATTCAGAAAAAAAATGGAGAGAGGGTAATAGTCTATTACGTCACAAGAGAAGTAAACGCTTAAAAAACCAATACCGAATCGTTTAGGCAATCATATTAAACATCAATCCGTAGGCAGGTTTCACAGAGTAAGGACAGTACAGTATTACTACGACAACAAATATACCGATGAGCGTAGGGATTAACAAATTATACAGCAAAGCAATCTTTTACATATTTTACCCTAGCTGTCCACTTCCTATCAGCCGAATGACAATTTTCAAAAGAAGAAGAATAATTTTATTTTATTTCCAACTTTTTTTTTCCTTGTCACGAAGGAAATAGAAAAACACGTCAATACGTTGTAAAATTTTAGAACTGAGGTAAACTTACATTCAGAATTTAATACCTTTAAAACTTGTTTCAAATTTTTGTTTTTAGCATCCTGAAACAGACTAATATTTTAATATTAATTACATTTATATATATATATATATTATTAAATATATATATATATATATATATATATATATATATATATATATATATATATTATTAAATATATATATATATATATATATATATATATATATATATTATTAAATATATATATATATATATAAAATAAAGTAAACTGCAGATTACAGTAATCTCTGAATGTTATCAATTGATCATTACTATTTATTTAATGTAATTAACGTTATCAAAATCAAATAAAACTGGGACACCGATTTTTATAATATACAATCTCATCTTACAGATAATAAAAGTTTAATAAGATATGAAAATAATAACAAAAAAAGTAGTGTACATGCTTAATCTTGTAGGTTTAGTCCACTGGTTTTTGTAAAATAAAATACTTCCTATTAAAAAATCTGATGTGGACACCACATGATTTCATTTTACGCCTATTAAATTATATATACACATTTTTAAAAGTGCATAAAATTTTATTTCATTGTAACTTCTGATATTTTTTCACTTTTTCTGTTGTTGTTATTATTGAATTATTATTTATTGTAAAACATTTTTTACAGTCGGAGATTAATAAATCACTATATTTAAATTAAAAAAAAGTTAAAAAAAAGAGAAGATAATTGATTCAAACCGATATGCCTTCCCCTTATAAGATCCAAATATTTCAGTAATTAAAATTTGTCTATAACTCTGGAACCAATGAAAATAAGCACCGCTTATGATATATCGTTGAAAAACTCTCAATGAGGACAGTTAAGAAAAAGTCCAAAATCCAAATCTGTTTGGATTTTGGGCTTTTTGGACACTTTCGGTCCAGTGGATTGCAATCGAAAGGAGTGGTGCACAACTAGATGTTACGACAGTCCTAAATCCAAAATTTCAGCATTCTATGGCTAATCGTTTTTGAGTTATGCGAGATACATATCCGTACATATGTACAGACGTCACGCCGAAACTAATCAAAACGGATTCAGATATGGTTAAAATAGATATTTCCGTTGAAATACGAAAACCGAAATTTTTCGCTGTTACAATACTTATACAAGGTAGTAGTAATACATGAAAAATAATTTATAAAAAACTAAATTACCTTAAAATTCTTTTAATAATAATAAAAACAACTGTTTTAATCACTTAAATAGTCCCATATGAAAAATAATTTGAATTATCTCATACGATATTATGAACTTAATTCCATTAAGTTGAGAAAATAAAAAATTATAGTTTTTTTTCGTAGCATAAGTTTGATTAATCGCTTACTATGCACTTCGGATCTCTCAAGGTTTCTTATGCAAGTTTCTTTATTTGTAGCTCCGTAGAAAGCTGCATCCCTTTATTTTTATACAGGCGAATGTACCTGCACCTTGTTTTATATTGTTAATTAGAATCCAATAACAGAAATGAGATGGTATCGAGGAGCCGATAAATAAGTAATAAAACCCCAACCACCAAAGAACACCGGTATCCACGATCTAGTATTCAAATCCGTGTCAAAATAACTGGCTTTACTAGGACTTGAACGCTGTAACTCTCGACTTCCAAATCAGCTGATTTGGGAAGACGCGTTAACCACTAGACCAACCCGGTGGGTAACTCCCTACGGCTGGCCCCCCATAGCCACACGGCATCAATCGCTCTACCTTAGGTCAACTACAGACTTCCAGCCTGTCTGCTACTCATCATAACATCGACAGATAGCCGAGAGCGGACCTTTCCCGAGGCATTCATGGCCTTCCTATCCATGTTAAGTTGCAGAGAACGCCTCAATAGGCAGATCTTCCCAGAAAATATCACTGTAGTCGTCGCCATTCCTGTCGACATGTGACGTCTCATTACCCGCAACGTTCCATGCACTCGCTCCTGCACTACCCGTTGGTGGCACTCGCTCCTCTTCTTGTCCACCACGTATCCCTCACACTGCGGACACTCATTCCTCCTGTGACCTTCCCTATTGCATCTAAAGCAAAGCTTGGATCGATCCTAGTCACCACTCCTCGCTGCGATATGTCCACTCTCGCCGCATTGATAACACCTCATCTACACCGGATTATATGGTAGTTGATCCAGCCCACTGCAACCCTCCCCGCCGTCATTAATTTCCGAGCTGCGAAACCGGGAACCAAAACTGACGATTCTGGGAATCACCATAAGCCGGACGCAAGGAGGGGATTATCAACTCTTCAGCGACGCAACCCACAAACTCACCCGACAGTAGTAACATCGTGCTCCAGGTTCTTCACATGAAAATATGCAGAGCGTGACTTCCGGCCAATTTCCGTTACCACAACCCCTTCGACCTTCTGGCTAATTGTCTGCTTCAGTGTCTCAGCCTGTTTTGCCCGTACACATATTTGACCAGCGTCATCCGTCCCTTTTCTAACCGAGACCACTTCAACCACCCCCTTGTCGACGCTTTCCCTGACGGATATTTTTGTTTATGTCGTTTATTCATATTATTATTGTTTATTTTTTTGTTTATATTGATCTTTTGTTTTGTTCGACTAACTATCGCTTAATTTGTTTGCTTGTTTATTGACTATTTATATGTTTACTGGATTTTATTTGTTAATTCTTTGTTTTTATAGACTATGAAGCGTTGGCAGATATATTTTTTTTACTAATGAACTTTAAAATTACTGCTTACCGATAGCTTTTGTAATAGATTGACTAATTACGGGAGTTCCTTAAGAACCCCTATCACGTGCTTATTGTCAAACGATTTACTTATGGTTCCACTTAAGGAACCGATTTTAAATATACTAGTTGTGGAAAAAAGTTAGTAGATAAAAGAATAAAAACAGTTTAAAAGAATACAAACAGTTCCATAACAATGAGACCAATTACTTGTATAAAAATCGTGTCTTTTCGAGAAGTAAAATGGAAAATTTATTACGTTGTGAAAGTTGTATAGTAAATTTTAGTCAAAATTAGGACAACTAAAAAAATATTTAACCCTCGACCGTAGTGAAGGGATTAAAGGAAGTTATGTGTTTCACGTGTGCAGCGTATTTTCATCACGATTTTTTCAGTACCTGTTGCAGCTATCGACTTGATTCTTTCCGAAAATTATTTTTCACGTTCCCACGAAGGTTTTTGAGCCACAAAACTTTAAAATTTTTAATTTTATCTTTCATTATTTTTTATTTTATTTTTTTAAAGTCGGAGATTTAAAAAATAAATTTTATACTTGTTTTACTTCATTTTTTTAATAATTATTTTTTTTTTTATAATAATTTATTTTTTGCTTTTCCAGTAGTTATTCAATTTATATAAATATTGCTAATGCTTGAAAATCCCACCAGTTCTCTGGAATTAATTAAAATTTTAAGTCCTATGAGTTCAAACGAACAAAGAAAATTAAATGACAGAATTTTTAATTTATAGATTAATGCTAGCTTTAGACCTTAAGAACAATTCAACATATAATCTTGTAATGTTATGTAGTAGATTATCTAATCTACTTAGATTATCTAATCTAATCTTTACAGCTATTGATTCTATTAACTATTTAAAAAAACCTATCATATAAATGTGAAAGACCGATATCTGGCAAATGTCAATATTCTCCGGTGAATGTAAATACATAAAAAATACGCCGGTAAAAGACCGAAATATTTTTTATTCGGACATTCACCGGTACACTTCGATAAACACAGATAAGCTCGGGTGGGCATCAAAACGATCCCAAAATGATCTAGATATTAAAAAAAATCACCCGATACCAATCTCTAAGGTAAATGGATTACAACAATTCCTCGTAAAAAAAAAATGAAGTTTAAAGTTAAGCCAAACCATGACCTTATGCTCGCTAACCTCGTCTAATTAACGTTAAATATACAAATTATAAATGTTATTCTGCAACATTGGAGGCGATTAATCAAGTTCACCGCATTCAGCATGCATTGATGGTGAAAGTTGAATAAAAATATTGAACAAAGGGCAAACCATCTGACCATTTATTTGTGTAGATATCGTTCATCCATGCATTTAACCATATTCTGTACATCCCGACTGGCCCTTTCAATTTATAAAATCCTGAAAATTTGATTAAATTTTTTATAAATGTGCGGCGAATTTGATTAATTATCACAATCAGCGAATGAGGATATATTTTTTTAAAAAAAGGAGAATATGTTGTTAAATAAAACCCAAACTATTGTTATTTTAAGTGCAATTTTTTATAATTTTTTACTGACATAAGAATTAAGATAATGAAAGGGTTTTAAATTGTAACCTCTGTGCATGAAACACAGATATGTTTTTTGGAAAGTAACCTTTTTTTCCAAATTAACTATCAATGATTACTAACAACGTTGCAAGGTTTATTCACTCTTTTATTTTATTATTATTATTATTTTTTTTTTTTAACAGCATTATTATTTGAATAAACAGTATGTATGAAATTAATTTTGTTTTTACTTTCTCTTTTCATATATCTTTAAAAACACGAAAAGTTTTCTTTTTCAATTAATATAATATTTTTAAGTGCAAATATAATCTAAAAACAAAAGCACGATAATGATATTTCATTATATTAAAACAGCGCTTCACATAACGTCAAATTAAAAAAAAAAAAGTTAGCGAAATATAAAATAAAATAGTGTACGAGTATATATATCGAACTTAACCTCTTTCAAGAGCCATTATTCATTTTAAAAGTGAACAGTGAATGAGCCCAACCATGCGCAAAGGAGCCCCCCAAGGCCGAAACAAAACTGCGGTGATAAAGTAATAAACATTATTGTATTCATATATATATATATATATATATATATATATATACACGAGTGCATACACATAACCTTACAAACGTATATATATATACACACACAAACACACACTGCACTGTATACCATAATAAATAATAATAATAATAATAATATATACGAACTCGTGTTATTTAACGCATAGTCAAGTATGCCACCCCGCTAGTCAACAATATAATGCTAAATGTAACAACTCTGTTAAGCGGTTCATTTAAATGCTATAGCCTAACAGCATAGCTAGTATGTTTTACATGCATATAGTATAGCAAGCATCGGGTAACATTTATAACAAAATGTTAAGGTTAAAGCAAAATAACATTATAACAATATACAGTAATATCGGTTCATTTGCGAGCTATTTATAACGCTGAAAGAAGAAAAAATGGAACAAAATGAAATAAAACAATGTGAAAAGAAATGTATAATACTTCATATGTAAATGCCGGTCTAGTAAAAAATTACAAATGTACGTGTAGATGAATCGTCAAATAAATATGTTATGCAACACGCATGACTTATACTAATTCCGCAATATAGGTATTGATTTACTGTAAAATTTACAAAAAAAAGAAATTTTAAAAAATGAAACTGATTTCAAATACTTTTTAACTTTTTTTTGTTTCAAATTCATACTTTTTTATTTAGATTTTGAAGTTTTATAAATCGGTACCAAATTTAAAACCAACTATCCTTAATTTGAATTGAATCTTTTTAAAATCAATGTTAAAAATTAACAAATTATTATTAAAATAAAATTTTTTATGAAGGAGTGGACATTGGTTTGCTTGGCATTTCTTCCGTCTAACCATCGGGTTGGTCTAGTGGTGAACGCGTCTTCCCAAATCGGCTGATTTTTGAAAAGTCGAGAGTTCCGGCGTTCAAATCCTAGTAAAATCGGTTATTTTTACACGGATTTGAATACTAGATCGTGGATACCGGTGTTCTTTAGCGGTGTTGGGTTTCAATTAACCACACATCTCAGGAATGGTCGAACTGAGACTGTACAAGACTGCACTTCATTTACACTCATACATATCATCCTCTGAAGTATTATCTGAACAGTAATTACCGGAGGCTAAACAGGAAAAAGAAAGGCATTTCTCCCGCCACCACCCCATTCGGTCGCCCTAAAGCATACGACCGAATGTCTGTGCCACAAACGGCTATTTTGACAAAACAGTTTAGCGACAAGTGTCCTAACTAGCTTCTAGAGCTAACCTAAAAGCGTGAGCGGAATAAACGTGGAAGGAGTGGGCATCAATATCTATGGTCATTAGACCAGTGAAAACTGGTAACGTGTGAAAGATGCCTGACCGGGATTCGACCCGGGACCTCCGCATAAAATCCCGAGATGTTACTTACTCAGCCAAGGAGATCGGCATTAAAAATATTATTTTTTAAATTTTAAGTAGAATTACACTACTGTTTTTATTTTGGGTAGCGGTATTCTTTTTTGGTAAGCGGGTATCATTTTTTTTTTACCCACGACAGAACGGAGACGGTATATGCGTTTGTATTAAGACGTTGTATGTGCGTGTGTGTTTATTTGTGTTTGTGGGTATGTCTGTTACCAATTTCCCTCAAAAACTACTGGACCGATTTCGATGCGGTTTTTTGCATTACGTAGATACCACTTCAGAGCAGATTCTTAGATATGTTTTACGGTTATAGCCCACCAGAGAGTGCTGCTGTATAGTGTTTCTCTAAAACAGCTGAGCCGATTTTGATGCAGTCTTTTTTAATTACATAGGTATCACCTCAGGGCAGGTCCTTTGATTAGTTTTACGATTATAAGCCGCCAGGAGGCGCTGGAGTAGATATGTTTTTCAAAACTACTTCGTGGATTTTTTAAATTTTCTTTTTATCACTTGTTTCTCAAGAATAACAATAAAAAAACGCATTTTTAGATTTATATAACAATAATCAAATAAACGTTTTACCGAAAAACGACCAATTTTCCATATTAACAATCGATCTGGGCCTTTTATATTTTTTATTTCTACTCGTTAATTTTATTCAAACATGGAAAATGTATCTAAGAGAGGTCCAATATAAGCATTATTGCTTATTATTATAACCAACGCTTGCTAACCTTGACTAGCGGTCGTAGGTAAAAATTGGTTAGATAATATTTATAATTTCTCTGCAATTACCACCAAATACCCACTGATTTGGAAGAAAAAAAGTGGGGTGGTACTCGCTTACCGAAAAAGGTTCTTATTTTGTTATAATTTTATTTAAAATATGGGTAGACCTACAAAAAAGATGGAAAAATATTACATGACTTTCATGGCTACGTCGGTCATTTACTTAGTAAAAATAAAGTATAACTTTTATGAAAGAAATTAATGAAAAAAGTGCTTCTTATTTTGAGTCCAGAAAAATATGGCAAAGCTACTTTGGTTTAAATAGCCCTTTAAATGAGATGATAAGTACACTTTTTTTAAATAATAAAAATTAAAAGAGATAAAACAGAGTATATATTTTGTAGAGATGGGGAATTAATTAAAATGTTTTTTTCTTTAAATCTAACACCACCTTCAATAAAGGCTAAAATATGAAAAAGAAAATTTTCAAAAAACTTTTCTGCATTTTAGGTGCGAAGTCTATAATTAAAAATAAAATTATATAAATTTTTTAATAGTTTTATTCGGATATGAGAAGTATAAACTTTTGAAAAATATTTAAACCGAAGGAAAATAGATCAAGAGATGATAAAAAAATATTTAAACTTTAAGATAGGGGATAATTTTTTGATAAAAAGGATTTTAATTATGTATATATGCCGTTTTCATTGTAGGCAACAAATTTGCTTTAATAAAATTTTGTATAAAATGTTTCTGAAGAAATTCAAAATTGTTTCTTTTTGCGATATATCCCCATCACCTTAACCAAATTTTAAAAAAAATTAATACATACTTTTTTGGGTTAGATGGACTAGTTGAATCCTAAAACGTAAAAATTTGTAAAAAAAAACCTGATATCGGATTTTTGAAATAATCACCATACTTTCCCCTTTAATATAAATATTCTAGCTATATTCGCTGGGAAAGTAATAACCATTAATAACCGTATTAAAAAAATAAATCGATAACAAAAACTTCAAAACAGATGAAATCTATATCTTGATTAAAAATAAGAAAACTAATATAAAATAATTATTATTCATCATTAGTTATATTAAAATTCAGTAATAAATATTATTTTAGATCAAGTTTTTGTTTAAATCTCAAGTGTAAATATCTTCTTCTAAAGAATATCAGAATGAATATTTTGTAATTACACAATAAAATTCCAAATTTAATCGACTGTAACAAAAAAAAAAATTAAAAAAGATTGACAAAACAGTTGTAGGACTCCCATCACGCGGTGTTTTTGTGCTTACACACACAACTTAATTTAAAATATTAATAATTTTTTTTTTCGATTATTTAATTAAATGATTCTAACTAAACCGCGCGCGCATGCCGTATTTCATTCGCGCGGGTGTAGCGGTGCTAGCGGTCACCTTAAGTACTTTTTTACACTTTAAATATTATGGGTTGGTCTAGAGGTGAACGCGTCTTCCCAAATCAGCTGATTTGGAAGTCGAGAGTTCCAGCGTTCGTCCAAGTAAAGCCAGTTATTTTTACGCGGACTTGAATACTAGATCGTGGATATCGGTGTTCTTTGGTGGTTGGGTTTCAATTAACCACACATCTCAGAAACGGTCGAACTGAGAATGTACAAGACTACACTTCATTTATACTCATACATATTATCCTCATTCATCCTCAGAAGTATTATCTGAACGGTAGTTACCGGAGGCTAAACAGGAAAAGAAAACACTAAACCGCGCGCCCATGCCGTATTTCATTCGCGCGGGTGTAGCGGTGCTAGCGGTCACTTTAAGTACTTTTTACACTTTAAATATTATTCATTTATTTAATTCTACCACTCACCTGTGACGTCAAAACATAGCAGACGATTACAGCAACTGTACGTCAGTGCTACAGTAGTGCTCCGTGTGGTGAGAGGGGATACTACTCAGTATAACCACTTAGCGAGTAGTTAATTTAGAGCATATTTTTGGATGGGGGTACGATTTTGCAAATCTTTTATTTTTGAGATATTATTTTTTTTAATCATTAACAAATCTGTTTAAGAAAAATATGACCTTAATTAGGCAAAATCTCGAGATACTGATGGTGACCTTGCTCTAAAACCTCACCTCCTTGATCTTTTAAATTGAAAATTTATTGGCATCAATGCCCTATATATAGAAGTAATCTGATCAAGTTTAATCAAAATCGGTGAAGTAGTTTTGGAGATAAAAGGTGATTTAGAGGGCAACACCGAACATACACACAATCAACCGGAAAATTTTCATCCAGTTTTTGGTTTTTTTTTAGGTTCCGTAGGTGTAAAGATCCGATGAAAACCGCATACGCACATATTGGACCGATTACAATATTTTCCATTCCAAAGTTATAGGGCTAAGCGGGAATGTAAAAATCACACAATATTTTTCTAATCGTTTGCATAGAATGACCTAGTGGCGCTAGGTCACCCACCGGGTTGGTCTTAACGCGTCTTCCCAAATCAGCTGATTTGGAAGTCGAGAGTTACAGCGTTCAAGTCCTAGTATAGCCAGTATTTTTACACGAATTTGAATACTAGATCGTGGATACCGGTGTTCTTTGGTGGTTGGGTTTCAATTAACCACACATCTCAGGAACGGTCGAACTGAGAATGTACAAGACTTACACTTCATTTACACTCATACATATCATCCTCATTCATCCTCTGAAGAATTATCTAAACGAATTATCTTACCGGAGGCTAAACAGGAAAAAGAAAGAAGAAAGAAGTGGCGCTAGGTTAAAAATTTCATCATATAATGACGTAATTAAAGGTTTTTAACAGAATTTTCAGTGATACAACGAAAATTACAACTAGTAATAGAAAACTGATTATAAAGTAAAGAAAAATCAGTTATAGTTACCTAGTATTTTTATGAAACGAATTATTATGCGTTCGAATTATTAGCAAAGATGTGGTAATACATTTGCCAGTTAAAAATTTAAAAAAAAATATATATATCTGGTTAAATATTCACACCATTCAATAAAAAATATTTTCAAAGAATAATTAGATATTTTACTTAATATATTATTCTCAATTTTATTTGTGAAAATGCGTTAATTGCTTAAAATTAAAAATACTCCTATCTTTTATTAAAAGAAACAGAAATTATTATAATGAACATTATTTGCATTAATAATAAAAATATGTTAGTTGACGCTTAATTCATCTTTGAACAAAATAAAACAAGTGAAAACGGGGTGACGCGTATAACGTACAACAAATATAAATTGTTTTTACTATCGAAAAAATGGTATGTTTTATTATAAAGCACGATCCTACAATGTAGTTTTATTTTATTACAAATACAGTACTACTTTTTTGGAGAAAAAAAACGTAGAAGAAAAGCAAACAAGCCCGTTTTCACGTTTTAACAATATTTCACGGTCACACAAATCCAACCATTACTCAGACCAACACACTTAATGAATCATCCAGGAATTTATTGCTCTATATAATCTATTTTCAATATCGAAAAATGCAATAAATTTTCTAAAATTGCAAAAATTTTCTCTCTCCCTTTCTTTATATATATTTATAATGAGCATACACATAAACAGAATAATGACATCGTTATATACTCGTAAAAATTATAATAAAATTAAAAGCAAGGTAATGGAATGTAACGAAAAATAAAATAATTTTTTGATAAAGTTATACAACATATTCGAAGACGAAGAGATTTGTCATTTAAGCAGTAAAATATCACAAAGATGGACTAAATA
Source organism: Lycorma delicatula (assembly GCF_047948215.1). NCBI lineage: Eukaryota > Metazoa > Arthropoda > Insecta > Hemiptera > Fulgoridae > Lycorma > Lycorma delicatula. The sequence continues at coordinate 110,833,987 of NC_134462.1, forward strand.
AAAAAGATATTAAAATTAGATTATCACATGAAAGAAAAACCTGTGGGCTGAAAAGAAATTTACTATTATTAAACATAAATTTATACGTTATACTTCTGTCGTATTATGCTTCTCAACAACACTACCAGTCTCCGTGGCCCAAGTGGTAGCGTCTCGCTCTTTCAGACTAAATTAGTCTTATTTACGTGCTGGTTATATAAATATCCAAAAAATTACAATGATATTGTAAACCGTAAGGTTAGAATTTCGCAGACGTCATTTCTTCCGCTCAAAACACAAAAATTTCTGTAATTTAAATAAAAGTGTTTTTAAAAAATGATACTGATATCATAAAAGGTAAGACACTACATTTCTATTATTAAAATTTGTTATTAATTTAGAATTAAAAAAAAAATATACATAATAAATGTATGTAATATACAATAATAGATAATAAACAATGTGTAAGTGTCCCGTATAATAAGAAAAAAATAGAAAAAATTGTTTCAAAACTCTTGCCTGCCCGAAGTCATTTATTAAACGCCGAATTATAAGAATTGTATTATTGCTGAAAATGTGATATGTATTACATATAAATGAAAGGTAAGAGTTTTGTAACAAATTTTTCTATTTTTGCTTATTATATGGAACGTTTAAACATTGTTTATTATCTATTATTGTGTATCTATTGTCTATTACATGTATTTAACATATATTTTTTTAAACAAAATTATAAATTAATAACAGATTTTGATAATTAAAATGTAGCGTCTTACTCTTGTTTTTGTATCAGTATCATTTTGTTACTAATTCTTTTATATTACAGAAATTTTTGTTTTTTGAGGGGAAGAAATGATATCTGCGAGACTCTTACCGTACGGTTTACAATTTCATTGTAATTTTTTTTGGATAACTCTGGGATTTGTTAGATTATTCTTTTATTCTTTTTTTTATGAAATATTGGTTGTTATCTTATGGATTTATTAAAATTTATTGCCTTTCTAGAACAAACAAATATACATTTTTTGAATTTGTCGGTCAATTTTTTTGTTGATAGTCATATCATTCACTTCATACCATATTTTTCCTTTTTTAATAAAGCTAGTACCTTCTCGAATTGAAGATCCGTGATGTAATTTTGGACTTTATAAGTGTAACCCTCGATTTTTATCATAAACGTGGACACATTTTTTATATTATTATTAAATGAATTTTTTTTATTTCTCCATAAATTAGTGTAAATAGTTTTGTGATTGTAAAATAAAAATTTTATAAATCGTATTTATTTTTGTTTGATGTAACAAATCTTTGTTGCCACATTTGCAACATTTCCCTACTGTTCCTGTATGTTTGTGTTTCATTAGCAGCTACAATTTCTTGTAAACTAATACCTTTTTTTTATTGAAAGTGATGAGAATTAAAAAAATTGTTTCATCTTCAGTTTTTTAATTTACATAAGAGCATTTATTATTAAAATAAGCTGTAATATATTTTTAAATTTTATTATTTGAAATCCATTATCAAATTTTTATATGCTATCTAGTACTATTAAGCAGTGATAAATTCGAGATGATCAAATTGATTTCGTTCGCAACAAAATCAAGTCGTACTGTTTGCTGTGAAGTACCTAAATAAAAGTTATCATTATTAAATATTTACTAACATTTTGTGTATTCCTGTCTCAAATGTTATCTCTTGGGGCTCCCTAAAAAAGTCAGGTTTTTATGTAAAAATATCGGCCCTCAGATCATTTTTTGTTCTCATAAATTACGTAGAACGATATATAGGAAATAAAATATTTTAACTTATCCGTGTGTTTATATTTTTGAGTGTTTGATCTTTGCTAGAAAGAATAGTTAACATTTTTTTGTTCTCAGTAAACGGTCAAAACCATTTATTGGAATGGAATGGAATGCAAAGTTGGCAGGAGTCTATTACTCCCTACTTTATCGCAGAACCTGGACAGAGTCCCTTGCTGCTGGATCATTCTAATCGGGCTTGTTTTTAAAAGGGTTATTTTTTTAATCTCGGATCTAATTTTTCAAGTTTTGTCTATTATTATTTTAGTGAATTTAAGACGGATTTAATTGCATTCCAATCCGTTGTTAAACCAGCGTTATCGAACCCATTTCATGGGCCGACCGCGGAAGGCTAGGCTTATAAAGCCTGTCCTCCCGACGTAATTCCCCTTCAGACCGTCCACTGAAGTCCTTTCGGTGCTAACTCTTTAATAGGCTAGCAGGAATACGCCACAACGGGGCACTAGCTATAAGGAGGGAGCAATGCGTCCCCTTTTCCGGAGGAGTCGCAATTGCTGGGATATTTTGTCTTACTGTAAGTTTTTTTTTTAAATTTAGACCGCGTTTTTGTTTTATGCGCGACTTACCGTGTTTGACGTCTTCAAACTATATAACTCGCGAAAACTTTTCACTCGCGACCCCGGAAACGCGTCTGACGCACTATTCCGTTTATGGCTCATGCGATATGGAGGCCCCTAAGCCTGGTTTGTCGATTTTCGGCTACCGCACCGCACCATCACGGTGGTTCGTCCAGTACGGCGTGAGGCCGCTTCCTTACAACTGTCGGAGTTGGGTCCTCTCGGCAGATGTCCCGAAGATGACTGTGTTCAGACACAGCCGCTCTCCCGAACAGTCTGCGCGCCTGCGCCACCCCCACCTCGGACACGGATTGAAATCTCGCATCAGATCGGAGAGTGGCGTTCCTGACGAACCACGGAGCTCCAAAGATCGTCCGCAACGCGATGTTTTGGACGGCCTCGATCTTCTTTTGAAGCGAGGAGCTCAACACTGCCCCCCATGCCGGGTAAGCATATGTTAGAATCGGCAGTACGTATAGCCGAAAAATGAGGAGCTTAGTTGCCAGTGGGTACGGGCTGGCACTGTTCAGCACTGGGTATAGCGAGGCTCTGGCGGCCTTAGCCCTCCGGGTCGCATAATTTACATGTTCGCCGAAGGTAAGCCGCCTGTCCAACACCACCCCCAGGTACTTAACTGTTTTCTCAAAAGGGATTTTCTCCCCTGAGATTTCCAGCTCTCTGGTCGGTTTTCGTGTCTTGCATGTGAACATCACGGCCACCGATTTTTCACCGTTGACCCTGATTCTCCACATGTCGAGCCACGGTTCCACTAAGTCCAGCTGCCTTTGGAGCCTCCGGACCGCGTAATCCACATTTGCGGATTCGTAGAAATATGCCGTGTCGTCTGCGTAAAGGGCCGTTTTGACCCCTTCCGACAGCGGCATATCGTTCACGTACAAGGTGTACAAGAACGGGGAAAGTACTGCTCCTTGGGGAACCCCAGCGGCTATTTCTCTGGTAGAGGAAATCGTTTCCCCTACGCGCACGACAAAATGTCGGTACCATTTATTGAGACGTACCACGGAGCACAACAAACGGAAATTGAGAAAGAGTCTGAAAAATAAAATCAAAAACAGACTTTTTTGTCTGGATTTTTTTTGTCCCTGTTAGATTTTTATAGGGATTATCTTACACCTTTCAAGATGAGTTGGTTTTTTCTTCATATTTTTAGTTTATTTTTTAGTATTTATTTTATTGGTTCTTTCCATTTTCGGTAATCTAGATTTTACCGTTAATCATTCTTTTGTGTTGTTTCATATTCATTCTCTAAAATACAGGGTGATTTTTTAGTCCTGTTACCCAATTGTTAATGTCTGGTAATTTTTTTCTAAGAAAGGAAAATTTTGTTTTGTGACACGAAGTTGGTAGCGTTACTCAACCGGTATAGATACGGCAGTGTGAGTTGATTCTCCTTGAGCTGTGTAAACGTTTGTGCCGTTTTCGGGCATGTTACGAACAGAATGTCTTTTACCAAACAACAACGAATTTTCATTCTCAAACAATATTTTGCTACGAAATCGTACGCGAGTGTAAAAGAATCATTTCAAATTAAATTGACGGATGACGTTTTAGAAAATGTGAAAACAAGATTGCTCAATTCTCCACGGAAAAGTTTACGAAAAATTTCCACGCAAGTCGGTTTGTCATATTCGAGTGTTCAAAATTCCGCTAAAAAATTGAAATTGTATCCGTATCGCGTACGATTAGTCCAAGAGCTTCAGCCTCCAGATTTAAACAAGCGATTGCAATATTGCCGTCGGTTTAGGTCTCTCGTAAACGATAACGGAATCGAATTTTTAAACACAGTGTTCTTTAGTGATGCAGCTTGGATCCATTTCGACGGTTATGTGAACAGTCAAAACTGTGGAATTTGGGCGGTTGACAATCCTAACGCTTTACAAGTCAAATCTTTGCATCCTAAAAAATTGGTGTGTGGTGTGCGATATCTCGTCCTCGTATAGTCGGACCCATATTCTTCGAACAAACAGTAAACGGTGAAGTATACATGCGCTACATGCCACACGTCTCGAGAAACCGTGGATTTTCTGCAAGAGATTTTTGATGATCGAATAATAAGCAAGGGCTTATGGCCTCCAAGGTCCCCAGACCTCACATCTCCTGACTACTTTTTGTGGGGCTATATTAAGTCCGAGGCCTTCAAAAACAATCTTCACACTATTGATGAACTTAAAGTCAATATTACAGACTTAATCGCGAATATTTCCAATGCAACTCTTAAAAAGGTTTCTGCTAATATGCTGAAAAGAGTCCGTGCGTGTATAACCGCAACGGGTGGGCATTTTGAGCATATTCTCTAACAATTATGTAAGTAATAGCTTTTTATTAAATCTCTTTTGTAAGTAACAAATACATATTTTTATTTCACCTAAATTTCCCTTTCTTAAATTACATTTAAAATTGGGTAACATGACAAAAAAATCACTCTGTACTTTTATAAAATCATATAGTTATTTCACGTATAAACAATATTATTGATTTTTATTTAAAAATATGATAAGAATGGTGTACATGTAATTTTAACAGAAATCAATAAAGTTCCTCCCTCTTTCATAAAAATGTTGGATAAGATTTTTATTAATAATAGTTTTAGCAATTAATAAGAGTAATTACATTTAAAATTGGGTAACAGGACTAAAAAATCACTCTGTATTTAAAGCAATCTATTCTAGGTATTAAAATGTTATTTATTTTAAGACTTATTTTTTTATTTTTCTTACTTCAGTTGTCACTTTTAATAAATACAAAGCCATTAAATAAATCTTCTTACCAATTTATTTAAACTACAGTTAAACGATTTTTTTTACAGAAACAACATTACACTATTGATGAGTTTTTAAATAATACTAATTTAAAAATTAAAAAGATACCCTTGAATTTTCTGCATCGCATTCAGCGTGTACATTTAACACGTGTACATTTAACCTTAACATTTCGTGAGTTTGTATTTTTAATAATTAATATGGGTTTTAATCATATTTTATCATTAATATTTTTATATTAATAATAATTTATCTTACAACTACGTGTCTATTATAACGTACTATTATGTATCGATAAAAATAAAACCATTTATTTTTTCAAGAATAAATTAGAAAACAGAATTTTTTCAAACCCCATTACAAATAATTTTTATCTAACATGTAAACCTAAATGGTCATTCGATTGTAATATAATCATCATCAGTTGTACTACAGTAAATGTAGATAAGGAAATTATAATAATAACAATATAAACGACATTAATTGTAAATTAAATAATACTGATAAAATAAAATAAATCACGTAAGTTTGGATTTTAGAGCAAAAAAAAAAACACAAATAATAATTTTCGTTCTAAGCAATCGCAATAGAAAGTGTAAACATGTTTAAAAGTATCCAAACCATGTAAACCTCCTATCCTGACCTATCCAGACAGAGTTAACGCGTATCTCTTTCTTTGATTGGATAAATTAAACTTATCTCAAGTTTTAAACCAAGTTTTAAAGTTGAGTGTTAAACCAGTCAAAGAGATACCACCGTCCATGAACAAAATTTTAAAGTGGAGGAAAACCATTTAATATTCTTGTTATACGTATTTCTTGTTATATGAAACGTTCTTTCCATTTTCTATACTCTAGATTCTACCACTAATTTCTTTTCACGTTATTCCATATCCATTCTCCAATATATTTAAAACAATCTATTCTAGGTATTGAAATGTTATTTATTTTGAGACGTTTTTAAAAAATTAAATTACGTTTATTTAAAATGAGCTATTATACATACACTTTATTACTTTTTTTCATTAAATTTGTTCGATTTTAGAACCAAGATAGACCAAATAAAATAACAATTTAGAACAAAAAATTATATACGCGTTAAAAAAAGATGCAAAATATTTAGGATTATATTATCATTATTACTCGTATTATTATTATTATTATTATTATTAATTATTATTATTATTATTTCATTTATATGAAGAACGTGAAGGAAGACATTAATAATTTTTATTTAAATATTTAATTAATTTTAAGTAACATGAAAGAGAGAAATGGAGAGCAGAATATTAATGTTTATGAGGATAAGGAGAATAATTTATTTGTTTTGTTTTTGTTAATTAATCATAAGTTTTGTTTTATGTTTTATTTTTTTATTGAATTTTTTTTTTTTTAACTCTATTATTTATATGGAAACTCCAGACAAATTACTGTATCAGTTTAGAGGATCCTAATAAAAATGTAAATTGAATGAAAAAAAATTATTATTATTTTAAATCTCACCAACGATGTAACATTTTTTAATGATTTGGCTACAAGATCCTTAATATTTTATATAATATTTTTTTGTTTTTTTTAATATATTTATTATAATAAAAATAAAAGCATATTAACTTTCTTTCTGTTTTGGAAAAGTATTACATAAGGTAATGAGAAAAGAGTATCTAATTAGATAGAAAGTGGATACATGATTTTTTATTTTATTCATAAATAACTTGAAAAATATAGTAAAAACATAAACGAATTGGAAATATTAGAATTTGTATAATAATATTTATAATTTATTAGATATTAATCTAAACGTTTATATTTATGAGGGGGGAGTCAAGTCAAAGAACGATTAGAAATTATATTTTTACTTCCTTATACGAAGTAAAGGAAGTATTGTGTTCGCGAAAAATTTCGGTTTTCAGATTTCAAAGAAAATATCCGTTTTAACCATCCTTGAATCTATTTTGATTAGTTTCAGCGTGACATCTGTACGTACGTATCTCGCATAACTCAAAAAAGAATAGCCGTAGGATGTTGAAATTTTGGATTTAGGACTGTTGTAACGTCTAGGTGTGCAGTACCTCTTTTGATTGCAATCGACTGGACCAAAAGTGTCCAAAAAGGTTCAAAATCCAAATTCTTTTGGATTTTGGAGTTTTTCTTAACTGTAGCAATAAGCCCTCATTGACAATTTTTCAACGATATATCATAAGTGGTATTTATTTTTATTGGTTTTAGAGTTATAGCCAAATAAAATTTTAATTAATGAAATATTTGGATCTTACAAGAGGAAGGCACATCGGTTCCAATTCGACTTTTTTTCTTTTTTTTTTTCTTTATTTAAATATATTAATTTATTAATAATTATTAACCTCTGATTGTAAAAAAAATGTTTTACAATAAATAATAACAATAAAAAAGAAAAAATATAAGAAGTTGTTAATGAAATAAAATGTTATGTATTTTTCATTAATAAAAAAACGTATATATGAAATTTAATAAGTGTACAAGGAAGTCATGTGGTATCCACATCAAATTGTTTTAGCTTGGAACAGAATTATCCTATTTTTTGAAGAAGCTTAAAAATTATGCGGTTCAGTTAATCAATTTCATTTTGGTTATAATGTAAATAAATATTTCTCAAAGTATAGGGAATAGAAATACCTATTTTATCTCATTAATAGGAATTATATCTGTACGGTTTTTTACTATAATCTGATCGAAACTCGCATTATAATATACATAACGTAAATTTAATAACGGTACCGATAATATACATACATACATACACCCACGCGTGGATATACAGAGATAAAGACAGCGAAAGAGTGTCTGGGAGGGAAAGGCGAGGATGGATAGAACAATGAATGAAACAAACACTATTACAGTAATCGTCATTATCATCATCGGCAGGCAGAGGCAGTAACAGTAGGTTAATAATAAAGAATAATAATTTGTTATTACGAAATATATATACATACCTAATGTATATACATTACGTTGATCGTATCGTATATTACAGCGGTAACCAGAAGCAACAGAAACGGCAGAGAGAGAGCGCGAATAAAAGAGAGTGAAAGAGAAAAATGCGGGGCCTGCACACTGTAGTGGTATAGTAGTAGTAATAACAATAATACTGCTAGTAGCAGTGGTGTATAGTACATTGTGGTGTTCAGTGATGCACATCAAACAACTGAAGAAGAGGAAGAGACAAACACCGACTCTGCTGGAAGAGAGGACGGCAGCACTAATATCATTCTGGCCTCATCAAGCTGCAGCCTATACCGACCGACGTAGACTGCTACCACCATCACCGACATCATCAGATCATGACCCGAAACCGAGAACTAACTCAGTGTGACTCTGAATGACTGACTGTGAACGACGCGATTCTGACAGTGAAAATGAATTATAACGAACTAAAAACCACATAATATATATATTTTTTAAAATTCACGTTTTTTTCTATTTTTAATTTATTATAAATAAATAAAAGTCAATAAATTTTCACAACTAATTGTACGATTCTATAAAGTAAATAAAAATAAATATTTATACTTTTTTGTAAATTTAAATGTTTAATTTTTTTTAAATTTATTACCTATAAAAGTTTTTTTTTGTTAATATTATGTAAACAAATAAAAAGTACATTAATCGGTAGCGATAAAATCACATTGAAAAAAGAGATAAAACGTTTTTTCTAATAAAAAATAATTTATATGTAAAAGTGACAGTTATCTTTTATATGTATATAGCTATATAAAGAATACTATCATTTTCTTGTTTTAATTAATCACAATATCATTTCTATTTGACATTTTATAAAAAAAAATAAAAAAATATATATATATATATTCATATATTACGAACGTGTCATTTCATTTTAAATAAAAATAAATCAAAGTAAACATAAAAAAAAAAATAATAACAATAAAAATAAATTAAAAAAATGTTATCAACAACAACAACAACAACAATTACTAGTGAATATTGTGTTAATGGTAATAACAATTCAAATAGTGATGATGATAATAAAATTAGCAACACTAATAATAATAACAACGGCAATATTAGGTAAGTGTTTATTAATTTTTCGTTTAGCATATATTGTTTTTAGAATTACATAATCTTTTAAAAAGAAAATCAAAAAATATAGAAATAATTAAAACATACAAATACAATAGATTACAAAAATAAACCAATTGTTTTGTAAAATCTGAATAAAATATATGTTACGAAAATATAAAAATACAAATCAACAGTGTATACTTTAAACACTATTGATATAATAAATACAATATGCAACAAATATATTATATATATATATATATATATATATATATATAGAGAGAGAGAGAGAGAGAGAAGAGAGTGAGCGAGAGTGTGGAGCGGGGATGTTAACAAAATATGGCAATCCGTAAATAACTTACTACTAAGTATTACACATAAAACTTCTCACCGATTTTAATGGAAGTCATTATGGGGAGAGAATTATCTTAAGCACAATGAAATCTTAACTACATTTCAAATTATTATAGAGAAGGTACCTTCCTATATTGAGAAAAAATAATATTTTGACTTTACTTTCCCAAAATGAAACTTCGTCAAATAAATTATAGCAAAGAAAATTTTAATCTATAATGATTCAACAACTTTTGAAAGTAATATTTTTATTTTATGGGAGATTATAATATTTATAATTTATTAAGTAAATGTACCTCGAGTATAATGGATAAATATTTTGGATACCCTGGTTTTTTATTACTCATTTGTATTTTTCGTTTTCAGGTTATTTAATTTCAAAAATCGAATGCAGTCACCACATGACTTCCTTGTACGCTATTAAATTACATATACACGTTTTTAAAAGTAGATAAAATTTCATTTCATTTAATAACTTCTGATATTGTTTCATACTTTTTTTTTTTTGTTATTATAGAATTATTATTATTTATTGTAAAACTCTTTTTACAATCACAGGTTAATTCTAATTAATAAATCAATATATTTAAATTAAAAAAACAAACAATTTAAAAAAAAAGAGGAGATGAAGTAGGATTCTCTAACCGATGTGCCTTCCGCTTTCTAAGATCAGAACGTTTCATTAATTAAAATTTTATTTGGCTATAACTCTGGTACCAATGAAAATAAGTACCACTTATGATATATCCTTGAAGAGGTCTCAATGAGGGCTTATTACTGCACTTAAGAAAAAGTCCAAAATCTAATTCTTTTTGAATTTTGAACTTTTTTGGACACTTTTGGTTCAGTTTATTCAATCAAACGGGGAGGTGCACAACTAGATGTTACAACAGTCCTAAATCCAAAATTTCAACATCCTACGGTTAATCGTTTTTGATTATACGAGATACATATGTATGTACAAACGTCATTTTGAAACTAGTCAAATTGGATTCATGGGTTGGTCAAAATGAATATTTTCGTTGAAATTTAAAAACCGAAATATTTCGCGATCACAATACTTCCTTTCATTTCTATAAGGAAGTAAAAACAGATGATTGCTTTGAGGTTGGAAAATTTCCTTTTTTTCTTTTTACTTTCTTGTACGAAGTGATCGCGACAAATTTCGGTTTCCAGATTTCAACGGAAATATCCATTTTGACCATCCCTGAATTCATTTTGACTAGTTTCAGCGTGACGTCTGTAGGTACGTATCTCACATAACTCAAAAACCATTTGCCTTCGGATGTTGAAATTTTGGATTTAGGACTGTTGTAACATCTATGTGTATACCTCTCCTGATTGCAATCGACTGAGCCAAAAAAGCCCAAAATATCTGTATTTTGGACTTTTTCTTAACCGCAGTAATAAGCCCTCATTGAGAGATTTTCAACGATGTATCATAAGTGGTAGTTATTTTCGTTGGTTCCAGAGTTATACCCAAATAAAATTTTAATTAATAAAATATTTTTATCTTACAAAAGGAAGGGACATCGGTTCGAATTCGACTTCATCTCCTTTTTTAATTTAAATTTAAACATATTGATTTATTAGTAATTATTAACCTCTCGCTGTAAAACTTTTTTTACGATGAATAATAATTCTATAAAACAAAAAAAATATCAGAAGTTTTTAATGAAATAAAATTTTATATACTTTTCATTTAAAAAAAAAAATTTGTTAATGTAATTTAATAGGCGTACAAGGAAATCATGGTTGTCCACATCAGATATATATTTTTTAAATTCTGAACAGTTATTTAAGAAGTTCTATAGACCGCTTTTGAAACTACATGTGTAAATATATATTAAATGATCGACATTTAGGTTTGGGTTGTCGTTACCCGACGTTTTTCTTGTCAATTTTTTTTTTTCCATGGCCTATTAAATCTTCTTCACAATTCTATTCTTTCCAACTAAAACTTTTGAGTAGCTCCCCTCCATAGTGGAGTAAAAAATTGATCACATATAAAAAAATAAATTGTTGAAAGGTAAAAGAATACGTCAAATTTCAATTTTTTATGTTAAAAAAGTTATTTAAAAATTTCCTTACTTTATTAATATTCTGTAGATAATACGTATAAATAAATATTTATTTATTTACTGTTATTTGTTTGTTCAAGCATCACACTTGAATGGTTCATCCGTTTATAATGAAATTTCCAAGTTAATTATGTCTCGGTCCACTTCTAACTTAGGCTATGTAGTATTTCAATTAACCGTTGCAACTACAAGGAGGGGGAAATTTACCGCCTTTTATTGGTAAAAATAAATAAACAATAAAAGAAACAATTTTTTTGCAGTTATCTTGATTCAATAATACTCTAAAAAAAAGGATTTTAAATGGTGGGGGGAGGGGAATAACAACAATTTAATGTAAACACACTCTCCTTGTTTACATTAGATTCATGTTTTGAATTTTAAGAAACTTCAAAACAATGCCAGGCATAAGGCTCACAAAATTAAATTATTTCCGTTCGATTTTATAATTAGGCAAACTGAAATTTTTACTAAATTTCATAGGCTAATTTTAATAGTAAAAGTTAATATTGTACTTTCACCGTTCAGAATAAAATGGCTTGTAGGTTACAACCTACTGTGTTAAAAGGTTTTATTAAATTTGTATAAAAGTAACATCGCTCAAATTCATCCGATTATTTGTGTATATTAAAATGAAAAGGTGATCAATTTAAATAGAGTGGTGCGCAAGCGTACTGCCGGCTTAATTTTCTGCAATAACTCATTGTTTATCAAAGGATTTTTACAAATTACGTGTCATTTTGTTCAAAATAAAATGCTTATTGAATTTTATAATAAGTAAAAATTTTATCAAACAAATAATTACAAATATATTGAAGATTAAAAATTTAAGATGGCCGCCATTTTGAAATTTTTTAAGGTTACGTTTTCAAAATATTTTATTTTGTAGAATAAGACACTAATCTTAGATTTTCCCAGTTTAATTTACCCGTTGCTATGAAAAAAATTTATTTGTTGAAAATCACAAATTGGCGTCCAGCAGGAACATAAACCAAAATAGAACTTATGTTGTTATGAACTTTTTTGCTCATTTTGGTATCCTGAATCAGTACCCAAAATTCGGGGAATACGTTCCGTAACACTTTGTGTGTGTCTCTCTCTCTCTCTCTATGTGTATGTGTATATATATATATATATGTGTGTGTGTGTGTGTGTGTGTGTGTGTGTGTGTGTGTGTGTGTGTGTGTGTGTGTGTGGGTGTGTGTGTGTGTAAGTGTGTGTAAGTTGCATACAATTCTATTTCCTCTATACCTAAAATTTTACTAAAATATATCCTCCAAGGATAATTAAAATGAACTTACCAAAGGGAAGTGGGTTTCATTTTTTTCGTACTAGTAAATATTATCCAAATAAAGAAAGAATACTATTAAAATTTTAATCGTGAAAAATTTCTCTGTTCGTCCTTAAAAAAATCGTTACAAAAGGCTATGTGTCTAACATGCGTAATCACGTAACATTAAAATAGACACAAATCGAGGTAACGGGCACAAATTGATTAAACAATGCCATTGAAGCAAAAGCCATTTTACTTTAATGTTATATGGAACGTAAAGTTACGTGAATAAATTAACTAAATCTTAGCAATTATTTAGACGTAACTTAAATTATATAAATAATACTAAAATACTTCTCGTTATGAATAATTACGGTACTCGCCTCCTACGAAAATTATGATTCAATAGACTTTTCTGTTTTATGTTAATCGTTTGATACAAGTTTCCGCCTTATTATAGGCAATATAATAATTAGTTTCTTGTACACTAATTTATTCCAATACATAATCTGCCCTAGTCTTTATGATGATTGTGTTGAATTTAAAGTACAAAAGGCACTACTCAGAGTTGCTTTATAGAGTAATGATTTTTACAACACAATCGTTAAGATGAGTAGAGTCGATGGTATCGCTTGTCCAGTTAATTATCACCCGTATTTCAATGAGCTTGAGTATATTGATATTTTTGGCTATTTATTAGGCTTAATGAAAATTACGAGTAAAAACTTCAATTCTCAATTTCCTAAAGAAAATTCAGGCATGGGATATGTTGTTCTTGGAAATTGATCCGTCATTTTTGTGAGTGTCAGATCGCCTATGATCATTATTATTATGGTATAATATACTTCTAATGAACAATTTTCGCGATTATGTGATCAAACACTAAAATAATCTACTCTATTTTCCAGTCCTATAATTTTTGAAACTGTCTATAGTTTTTTTCATTTCACAGTGATGAAACTACCGCAGTCTCCGGCCTTGATATCGAACGAAAGGAGCAAAGATGTTAGTATCGTTCCTCGGAGCCATTCAGGTCTTAAAGAGCCAAAGCACAACACCCGCGTATGTGGAAGTTGAACCCGCTAAACCAAAAACTACGCCTTATCCCCAGTCTAGGAACCGGCTTCACCAAAAGGCATACGCGGTTCCTAGACAGGTATAAACCCTTAGCGGGAATACATCGCACAGTATGATCCTTCAGTCCCATCCGCTTCAATCCCACCAAAAGTTGATGGTTCCACGGAGGGGTGTCGCGCACGGGGATCGGGTGTCCCAGGAGCGTGATTAGCGCTATCCACCCGCGCTTTTGCGGACAGATGACGGTTCCGCAATCATGCTGATCTCTCCCTCGGGTTGATCGGCCCCACAACACCGTTCCTCGATACTCAGATCTTCATGAGATTTTCAAGGCATCTTCTCTCTTTGCAGCCAAATCATGTGACACACGCTTCTCTGTCATATCGTAATATTTCGTGGACAAAATGTTTAATAGTATTGAATTCCTCATCCGATTTAAGCATTATTTTGATAATAATGCTGATGTCTAAGGGTCCAGTAATTCCATTCAAGTGCTGTCTTTGGGCTTCCCATTTGGAACAGTGGAACATAACATGTGCTGATGAATCCATCAGTAGGCAATAGGAAGACCTGTCGTCGTCTACACGTCTCGTCGGATGCAAGTATGTCTTGAAACAGTCATTGCCCATATGGAACTAAGAGACAAAAGGTCAGCTCCCGTCTTCCTCCTGAGCCACGGCTTGATGTTCCTTAGTAGCTCGTCCACGTTTCCTTGTCCGAGGTATCCTATCTACGTTGCCATTCGGCCACCATTCTATAGTATACGATATCCCTTTCGCAGCCTCCATAAAACGCTATTCTCATTTCTACCAGCAACGATGCGGGAGGCATCCTAGCGATGACTAATGCATCGGTCGAGACTGATCTACAGCACATCGCTATCCTTAACGCCATCATGCGCTGTACATGTTCCAGCAATCGTCTATTTCTGGCTAACTGCAATGCACTTCCCCGCGCTGGTACAGCCTACAACAAACAGGCATTTTTCACGTGACCATATAACTCTCTCTTCTTAGACCGAGGCTCTTCGACATTACCAAGGAGTCGAGTCAGATTGCTCACCGGTGTTTCAGTTTTATAGAAACTCTCCTTAACGTGACGGGTACTCTCCTATTCAACAAGACCTCGAGATATAAGACCTGCTCCTGTGTCTGTACCTCTGTATCTCCTATCTTGATGCTCACTGGCTGTATCCTCCTTCTTCCGGTCATTAGAATAACCTGAGTTTTCAGTAATGAAAATTGTAACCAGGTTTCGCCCAACCAGACCTGGATTCGAATAATGACTTCTTCGTCTCTATTAACCACCTCCGCCTGCGATTCCGCCGACACAACCAATGCCAGGTCGTTGGCGAAAGCGAACATATTGACACCATCTGGGAGGGCCATTCTTTGTAGCTCATCAGACGCGATGTTCTAAAGTAGGGAACGACCTAATATATATCCCTGAGGAACTCCACAGGTCATCCTGAAACGTCGGCTACCAGCAACTTGTTGGTATATTAACCATCTGTCACTTAAGTACGCCTGTATCATGCATCTCAAATATGAACTAATGTCCCAATCATCTACTGATTTAATTATGAATTCCCATTTTAGGGAATTGAAAGCATTCCAGATATCTAAAAGGACCAGCAACGGTATCTGTCTAGTCCTCGAGGTCCTCTGAGCTGCGATATCCAATCTTTCCATCAAGGCTCTCACAGCATTCACAATGGATCGCCCGGGTCAGAATCCGTATCGGGTCGTTAAACCTTCCCGCCTCTTTAATCAAGTTAAAAAAAGAAGACAGTCTGATTCGAATCGACGTGCCCCCCTTAGGTCCAAATATTTCATTAATTAAAATTTAATTTGGCTATAACTATGGAACCAATGAAACTAAGTGTCACTTATGATATATCATCGAAAATCTCTCAATGACAGCTTATTACCACAGTTAAGAAAAAGTCCAAAAGCTAAATGTTTTGGATTTTGGTCTTTTTTGACACTTGGTGAAGTCGATTGCAATCAAAAGGGGAAGTGTACAACTAGATGTTACAACAGTCCTAAATCCAAAATTTCAACATCCTACAGCTAATCTTTTTTTAGTTATGCGAGATACATAAGTACTAGTCTAAATGGATTCAGAGATGGTGAAAATGGATATTTCCGTTGAAATCTGAAAACCGAAATTTTTCGCGATCACAATACTTCCTTTACTTTGTACAAGGAAATAAAAAATAAAAAATAATTAATCTACCAAATATTTCTTATTTGATAAGTGATTAAAATGACATAAATAATATATAATAATATATTTTTTTCTTTTACAGGTACCCGACAGCGTCTATGGATATGAACAGGCTTGCCAGCCTTTCACCATCACATGGTCATGATTTTCAACCGAAAAATAAACTGATTATGGTTAGAAAAACTGAGAAAAGGACATTTGCTGAAGGAAAACAAGGCGAGGTAAGACGATAAAATAATTACAAATACTTAATCAAGATTAAATACGTAAAACCAAATCATTAAAAAAAATAATAATGTTTGTAATAACTGATTTTTTGTTTATGAGATACATCAGAGAATTTATCTCGTTCCTAGTGCTGGTCTTGTTCTAGTACTGGTCTCGTTCCTAGTACTGGTTTGTTTGCTTCTATCTTCCTATTTTTACCGAGAAACGTCTCTCGTCATTCGCGATTTTTTTTTAGATTATAATTCGTATTTGGCAAAGTATTTTCTCTTATTTTAACACACTTAAAAGTAACAAATTACGGGTTTTCGATTCTTTTTTTTAATTTAAACATCTGAATGATGGCGACAAATTATAAACTGACAGCTATCATTTACCTTCTTTTTTTTCTCGGTAAGTCTGAGGAACCCCACTTACGGGCAGAGTGTCGGGCTCGCTAACATATTCCGCAAGGTGTTCCTAAGAGTGCGTATGTATGCCTGCGCCCTACCGACAAAACCTCCTATCTCACCGGACTCCCCTCCCGGCGCCGGACCCGCAATTAAGTATTACTCAGCCCCGGAAGGTATCTCGTGCTCGGGGGCTCCAGAGTTTCCGTGCATCATCACCGTCAGCTATCCACGCAAGCGCGGACACGCGACGGCTCTGCAGGAGGCTGTCCTTCACCCCCTCGCTTATTCGTCTGTATATTCTCCGTCTTTGCCGGTTTTCATCTTTTCAGCCTCTGTCTAGATCCACATCATATAATAAACTCTTACTAAAGCCTTTCCAGCTATAAGTCTCTTCTCTGCTCCTCGATATCCTTAGCCCGTCGAACAGAATCCGAGTAACTACTAAACGCACTCCAACGAGCTGTAGTAGTTACTATGTATGATGGAGGGTCGCTGGTGTCAAGTTGGCGATCCTTGCGCGACCCCTCTGTTCCTCCCATTCAGGGCATTGAAACAGTTGTTCAACGAAGTCGTGTTCCGTACAATACACGTAGTTAGGGGACTCGCGCCTCCCGATACGGTGTAGGTAACCACCAATGTTACCATGCTCAGTGAACATCTATGTGGTACAGTAATTAAGTTTGCCGCACTTTTTCGAGCATCATAATTTCAGATCCGGTACAAAAAAAACATCTCGTCGACCATGAGAGGCTTTCCTCAGCACTTTTAGCATTTTCATATCTTCATTAGAAGGTTTCCGATCCACACTTCCAGCTTTAACTTCGTGCGCCAGAGCGCTCCTTGTCTTAACATTTCTCGACGAGCCACTAGGTTTTTTAATCACCTTACCTAAATCAGGGTCCGACATTTCAAATTATATGATGTCAAACGCTCCAAATTAACCACAATTAAGTACAAAAAAAAAACAACAAAGAACAAACGAAAAAAACAAAGTCAAAAAAGTAAATAAGTGTCGCTTTGATGGAGTGTCCCTCCGCTTAAACAGCTGATACTAAAATTAAGTAGAAAACTCCAAAATAACGTAAAATACATAGAAGTCCAAGGCTGGTGGTAGGGGTTCCTTGTACTCCTCAGGAGAGGTCTCTGAATTGGAGAAGTGGGTCTCCCGCATGGAGGAGGGGAAGAGGAGTACAGGTGGTGCAAAGAGCCTTAAACTCCGGAAGAGATGTTTTATTAATAACATGACTTTTTTGTTTTCATCCATAGTGGTTTAAAATTCAAAGTTCAATGAAACACAAATCCCATTCTTTATTACACCCAAAATAGTAACTTTTTATTTTTAATAAGGCTACCATATAAAGACCGGCCATCGGAAAATATTTTTTAAATACAAAATTGAAAGATTTTTACTTATAATTTAAAATAATTTTAAATGTGTATATAGATCTCCTTTAAAGGTAAGGACAAATTCTAGGAAATGATTCTACTTAACATACTGGAGAAAAATTGTCCAGTGAACATAGGTCCATAGGTCCGAAAACGCATATTTTTCTGTCTGTCAACATTTTGTGTTTTTTAAGAAAAAAATTATTTCTCAAGAACGGTTGGAGATAATATTTAACAATAAAATTTTGTACTTTATTTTAAACTAACATTTTTTAATAGGAAAAAAGAATCATACTCTTCGTTGACAAATTTAAAAATGGTGGTCGTTTCAATTTTCCATTCTTAAATATCTTAGGAATTATTAGAGTTATCAAATTGTGTTGTATTATAAAAATTATGAAACATTTTTTTTTGTGAAAAAAACGACATCTTAAACCGATATGGCAGCCGTCTTGTTTTTTTATTATCGTGACACTTGAAGATCTAAGATGGCAGCCACATCGGTTTAGGCTTAATTTTTTCGAATAACTCTCTTGTTTGTCGTCGGATTTTTATGACTAAGGTATCGTTTTGTTCTCAAAAAAACGCCTCATAATTTTTATTATAAAACACAATTTGATAAATCTAATAATTCCTAAGATATTTAAGATTGGAAAATTGAAACGACCACCATTTTGAAATTTGTCAACGAAGAGTATCATTCTTTTTTCCTATTAAAAAATGTTAGTTAAAATAAAGTACAAAATTTTATTGTTAAATATTATCTCCAACCGTTCTTGAGAAATAATTTTTTTCTTAAAAAACACAAAATGGTGGACAGACAGAAAAATATGCGTTTTCGGACCTTTATTTAGTGAACATTTTTTCTTCATTATGTTAAATAGAATCTCTTCCTAGAGTTTGGCCTCCTCTTACTCTGTATATTCCCTTAATGAAACTAATATAATTCTGAAATTATCTTACCGGACAAACAAACGAAAAACGGTGCCTTTTTTAGCGTAATTTTCCCAAACTTCAAAGGTTTTGTTTAATTAAACTCCCAACAAAAACACACAAAATAATAAAGTTTAATATTGAATAAAAGTAAAGTTGTATTTCTGTCAAATAATTCATACGACATAACTCTTCAAACAAAAAGCTTATTTTTTAATTAAGAATATTTTCTACCATTCCTATTAGTAAAGTTTGGCACCTCCTGTAATACATCCCAGATCTTCTGCTTTGATTAATTATTAAATAAAAACAAATCATTATTACATGAATAACAATGTTAAGTAACATCGAATATGATTACTAAACGGATGGTGATCGTATTACTGTTGGGATCACTTGCGATTTTAATTTCAGGAAGAGAAATGGCCAGGAAAAATGTTTAATAAAAAAAAAACAAAGTAAAATAATAATTAAGAATTCTATTGCCTTGACATTAAATTAAAAATGTAACGTACGGAGTTTGTTGTAAGCTTTTAAATAAAACTTATGTAGTCTTACAAAAGAAATCTCATTTAAATAAAGGTTCTTTTTCTTTTTTTTCGCTCGGTATTCGACAAAAAAAGGAAAAGGGAAAATGCTTTCTCCATCTTTTAACTGCTTTACTGCTATTAAAAGAGTCAAGAACGGGAAATTTAGCTCTCTTAAAATCCCATTCATTTTTTTACTATATTATTCTGAAGCGCATACAAGCTTTATTCTTAATATTCTTCTTTTTTATAGGACTCAGAAATAGGGTATTTATTTAAAATACGCGTATAAAGGCGACTTTTCCGTATTTTTAATTTCAAACTTTCTATTACATACACTATTATTCTCACTAAGACACAGTTTTTAAAACTATAATTACGGACTAAACTATATTTACATAAAAAGGGAATTATGAAAATAAATAGACTACCTCAATCCGATACATAAATAGATATATCTTTACTACTAGACTATCCTTTCTTGAAGAAAAAACACAAATGAAATCCATTCTTTTTCGGTAATTTTTGTTTAATCTATTCATTCAGAGTACATTTTAATAAATACTTTTAATATACAAAAGTAACATCAATAACTTTTTACTTGGAATTTTAAAATTAATAAAGAGACAAACACTAGTTAAAAATACATTAAAATATTTTAAAAAGCTGACAACACAGTTGTTTCTTATGCACAACTTATATATATATATATATATATATATATATATACATACACACACACACACACACACACATACACACACAGCTTAATTTAAAACTCTTATTAAATTTAAATATAATATTTATTTAATTTAATGATTCTAACTAAAGCGCGCACGCATATCGTATTTAATTCGTGCGGTAGTGGCAACGGTCGGCACTAACTAAACTAATGTAATTTCACAACTTACATAGAACAAACTTCGCTGGAATGAGACAAACGGCCGGCAAACGAGTGTAGCCGCGAGGCTTAACGCACCAAGTGCCGAGTCAACCGGGCGATCGAGTTCTAGACCCAGCCAGACCGAGTTACTTTTTTAAACTATAAATATTGTTAATTTATTTAATTCTACCACTCACCTGTGGCGCCACAACGTAGCAGACTACAACAGCTGTACGTTAGCACTACGAACCTTTGAAATATTAATTAAATAAAATAAGGTAAATAATTAACATTCAAAGTTTAAAATAATAATTTGGTTGCATATCAAAATAGTTCGTTCCAGACACACATGCTTCCGCGAAAAATAACGGTCCGTAAACTTGCCGTCGAGATGCGGCACAAAAAATATTCAGTTTTTGAAAATCTCGTTCACACTGCAATATTTCTTGAGGATTTTCTGATCTCCAGATACGCACATTATGAGTGTTTTCCGTTAACATAAGATGTTGAATCGTCACTGAATACGACACGATAAAGAAAGTCTTCATCGTCACGTCGCATCATTTCATTTGCAAAGCTAGCACGCAACCATAATCTGTGGGTTTTAAAGCTTGTACACGGCTAAAACTGTTTGAGCTGCCCTTTCATTCATACAATACATAAAAATAAATAATAATTAATAATAGCAATAAATACATTAAAAAAAATAATAAAAATGGCTTTCGTAAAAAAAATGTGTATTTTTCCTTTCAGTGGAAAATTATGAGACATTCTGTAGTTAATGCCTGAAATTCTCTCTCTCTCTCTCTCTTTCTCTCTCTCTGTGTGTGCGTGTGTGTGTCAAAACAAAGAGAAAGACAAGAGTTGAGATTAGGTAAAAGGCATACTTGTAATCAAATATTGAAATATATGATTTCATTCTTCGAACTCCTTCATTATACACCCGGGTAATTTTCGTAGAAAATCCTCTCTTCCCACTCCCACTGGCGCTACAACCCAGGATTGGATTTGGCTCCCGATAGCTGCTCGAGCAACAGCCACGGGGACCCCTTCATTGCAACATTAAAATCCAATTCAGTATTACTCTTCTAGTAACCGAAATTATATCTAAGTTTCACTAGTTTGTAAATATTACACAAATAAATATTGCGAAAAAGGTATGTGTTAGGGAATATTTTGTAAAAATTGACGATCAAATGCATCGTTATATAAAGCAATCGTATTTTGAGGTCAACAAAATTACTAAGAAACGTGTTACAATTTCCAGTGATAATTACTATCACTGAAATTATTGAACAGATGAAATTATTCATGTAATAATAACTTACATGAATCCACTATTTTGAGATGTTTTTCTTGTAAGCCTTCTTTCTAGGGTGCCATAAAACATTGTTGGCGATAAAAATCAGTAGTAGACAAGTTTCAAAAAATAGTCAGTCCCTTGACATTGATATTGTTTGACATTGAAATCTGTACTGATTTTGTTAAAAAGTGGTATTGCCCTAAAAGTGGTATTTAGCATTTTTCTGTATACAATAAAATTTAAGTGATACGAGACCTTAGAAACGTTATTTTCGAGCAGAATAAGTTACTGCGTTTCCGATTATAATTTAATTAACACTGAAAGCAAAAAAATTCTCAAAAACCATTTATAAACATTTTACTTAAAATCAAAAATTAAATGGGCATTTTGAGAGTTAAACAATCATCGGTAGTAGATACTGAAGAAATAAGAAGAGATATAAAATAAATCAATCGGTTAAAAAAAACTGACTACATAATAATTTCTGATAGCAGTAGTTTAGAGCATTTTTTGGGGTGGGGTACGATTTCTGAAAAGCGATTTTTTACAGATATTGTTATTTTTTAATCGATAAAAATGTACCTAATAAAAATATGACCTTAATTAGGCAAAATCTCGAGATACTGAGGGTAACCTTGCTCTACAGCCTCACCCTCTTGACTTTTTAAGTTGAAAATTTTAATGGCATCAATCCCCCTATATAGAAGTAATCTGACTAAATTTGGTCAAAATTGGTCCAGTAGTTCTGGAGGTATAAGGTGATTTATAGGTCAACATTGAACATACACACGTACATACGAACATTAAATCTGGAAAATTTTCCTCCGTTGAAAACCGCAATGCCTAAATTGGACCGATTACAATAGCTGTAGAGTTATAGCTCTGCTATAGCGCTATCTAGACGAGAAAGTAATATTAAATATAATATTAAAAAATAGTAACGATTATTAAAAAAGAAAAGTTAATTAAAAAATTCTATATGACAAGTATTTTTTCTAATAATGTTAACAGGATTAAAAATAAAACAACCATTGTTTTAAAAAAATCCCATTCAAACGCGTAGTTAGCTTAAAAAAATTTAAGTATCTGAAATCTTTAATTAAGAGATTGTCATTCATAATTTATTTCTGAGTAACAATCTTGTTTTTATTATTTTTTCATTAAAAATCGAATCTTATTTCTTAAAACAGTATGAGATGGACTTTTTTAGTGCCTTAATTATTTTTAAGCAATTTTTTTCGCATTAGGTATGCTTAAAAGAACTTTATTATACAAAAATTTATTACTATTATTTTTATTTATCTCTTTATATTAGTAATTTTTTTTTTTAATTCTATTTCCTAGTTTATTTTTTAAATATATTATTTCCGCAGTATTTCTTGATGATGACTGTTAACAATCGAAACAATCATCTAGATTTAGATTTTAAGTAGAATCTTTATAAATGATTTTTTGAGAAAATTCTTATTTTCCTATTTATTTCAGTGATTAGTTAGCGTAAATTTTTATTTAATTTTTTATATAATTTAACTAATTTACTACAAAAGCAACCTTTTGTGTTAATATTATATTGTCCGATCAGGGAAATTGATTTTAGAGATCGCTTAAATTTTAGGTTTATAATATATATATATATATATATATATATATGTTACATGTCCCAGAGTAAACTAAAAACTCTTCAGTTCTAAGTCATTTAACTTGAAAATACGAATTTAAAGTAATTATTTTGTATTTAAACAGGCTCCAACGCTTAGAACCGTGACGAGAACGACAGTTCAAACATTCGACGGCAACAATAAAGTATTGAGAAAGGTCACAAAGCAAAAGAAGAGCGGCGATGAGACAGACAAGGAAACTAGAACGCCTGGTAGTAACACCCCTGGGGCTGTCACTCCGGGCACTCCTGCGACATGCGGTACTGCAACCCCCGCTAATGGCACTACAACTCCTGGCACAGCATCTAATACACCATTAACTCTAAATAGTAAGTAAAATACTGTCAACGAATTTTAATGCGGATAAAAACCTTAAGTGAATAATTTGATACTCGACGTTGGGATTAACTTAAGAAAATTTGTAAGAATAACCGGCCTATATTTTTTCAAAAAATCTAAGCTAAATTTCTAAAAAAAATTAAACAGTTTTGAATATTTTTATAACATTTTAATATTTTTTAAGAAGTATTCTTCGAAATTGAATGGAGATACATTCTTTCTTATAGATGCATTCTAGATTTCTTTCTAGATGCATTCTTTCTTACAGAAAAGCACATGTAAATATGTAGTCTTACACCATCTTTCACAGTCTTTCTTACGACTATGAAGGATGTAAAGCATCTGATATGCAAGTTTCATAAATATGAGTTGCTTCCTCTGAGAATAATGATGCTTATTATATAACCAAACCCTGCAGTGAATATAGTGAAGTTATCGCTTGTGAAGGCTTTTTTTGTGGATCCTGACCCTAGTAGAGGAAGACACCCGCCTTGTGACGATTCCGGTCACCCCCCTCCCCATACATAGTTCTGATGGGCTTTACTGGAAGTCGTCTTTTAGATCCTGTAAACCTCATAACACATCTCAATCATCAGTTTGGCCCCTGTCAGTATGCCACCGACGGAAATGCCTTGGCAGACATTTCGGTCAGTGAATTTATACAACCTACCATCATCGCCTTCATTTGGCCTCTCACAATCACGACCACCTACCATAACATGCAACTCTCAATTATCAAATTAACCGATTCGCGGAAGCGCGATCCTCGCGTTTTTCTGTAATACCGAAGGTGTCTGAAAAAACTTTCCTATATCTAAGTTCAATTACTTGATTAAGTTTTGAGGAGGCTGAAAATTAACCACATTTCAGTGACTCTAGCATCTTGATATTAAAGATTATATTCGACTCGGTGAAAAACGCAACGGGAAATCAATGCATTCTTCATTATTCTTAATAAAGGCATAAAATATTATTATTCTTAAAAATCATGGAATTTTTGAAAGCGATTTTGTCTCGTAACAAATCGATTACAACTATTACGTTAAAGAATTCAACACGCACAAATATTTTGTTATTTAAAACTTGTAACAGAGGTATTAGTTTTGCAAAATAATTACTTTTTTTATAAATTTTCAAAACTTAAAAAAGCTACATTAAAAAAAAATTATTTATAAAATTCTACCTTTTTTTTGCCTTCAGTCATTTGACTGGTTTGATGCAGCTCTCCAAGATTTCCTATCTAGTGCTAGTCGTTTCATTTCTGTATACCTCCTGCATCCTACATCCCTAACAATTTGTTTTATATACTCCAAACGTTGCCTGCCTGCACAATTGTTTCCTTCTACCAGTCCCTCCAATATTAAATATTAAAGCGACAATTCCAGGATGCCTTAATATGTGGCCTATAAGTCTGTCTCTTTCTTTAACTATATTTTTCCAAATGCTTCTTTCTTCATCGATTTGCCGCAACACCTCTTCATTTGTCACTTTATGCACCCATCTGATTTTTAATATTCTCCTACAGCACCGCATTTCAAAAGCTTCTAATCTTTTCTAATCCGATCGTCCAAGTTTCATTTCCATACAAATTCTACCTTATGTACATACATATTTTATGTTACAATTACGTAATTAAATACTCAAAGACTATTCAATAGCCTCTGAACAATTAATGTTACTCTATTTAAAATAAAAGACCATCAGAAAATAACTTTCTTCTTTTCAGTTTATTTATTTCGTATACGGTAACCAAACTGAACAGAAGGAATATTCTAAACTAGAATACAAAAATTCTTCAAACTTTAGATTCTTTTACGGTTAAAACGTTGGAGAAAAAAATGTAATTATAACTTTAAAAAAAGAGAATAATGATCTAAATATTGGAAAATATCTACAAATAAAATAAATTATGAAAAATAAATTTAAAAAAAGCTGATAAGTTGTTATACTTTCCTGGCATTGATTATATTTTTTTTATATTGTGGAGAAATAATAACTTGAAAAGTTAAAAAAAAAATTAATATTCTTAAACTTTAATTGGTTCCCCCCCCCCTACCAGTACTCCCCCAAAGTATTATTTTTGAGCCACTTGCACTATTACTATGCTTAGGAAGACAAAAAAATTCGGATTAAAAATATGCAATAAATAAAAAACATAATTTTTTCAATATTGCGGGAAGGAGAAGAGTTTGGAAAGCAAATTTGTTTTAAACGGTAAGATAGTGCTGAGCTTAATATAAAGTGGAGTTATGTTTGGAAAATTTTGAGAAAATTGACCCCAAGCTTTTACCAACAAATTACTTCATACACACGAGTCTCTGTGCCAAATTTCATCAAAATCGGTTTATCCAATCAAAATTTATTAAGTTTCAAACACGCCAACACAGGTATATATTATATCGGAACATTACCTCACACTATTGTTATGTTTTTTGGGGTCCCTGGCTTATGAAACGTCGAGAAATGCAAAACCCTCATACCCCGTTTTTTTGATTGATTACCATACTTTCCTTCCTGCAGCATAGCTCTAGAGCTATGCCAGGAAAGTAACTGTAAAATATCTAGAAATAAAATGAGTTATTAAATACAAATATAAATAAAAATAAATAAAAGTTTAATACCATTATTTAAATTCCCTTGTATTATGTTAAAAATTTTACAAAACGAAAATTCACTAGTTAAAAAAAATAAATTGATATTTTTTTTTTAAATCGGTAATATTAAAATTTGATCAACAATTGGAATTTGATATTGCATCTAAAAACTTTTGTATGCTTTCAAAATTAGAGAAAATCACAGCACTTGAGTAAGGCCTTTATTAAATATCCCTCTTCAGTTTTAAAATGAAAAATATGCAGAAATAATTTTTTTAGGGCACTGTATGAAAATATGCTAATTGGACATCATGAATATCAAGAAGAATTACAAATCCGAAAATTTTGCTTCATTATTTCATTGTTTACTTACAACTGGTACTTTTCTATCGTTTTCGTATTCTGTTGAAAGCAAAAAACAAGGTAGAGTGAATTTAAATCGACAAAAAGGGTAATGTAATTCGACGTAGGGTAGAGTATAGTCGAGGCTCAGTAGTTTTCGCTCTGTTTTTTTTTTCAAAACAATCAAGTTGTTTTAAAACTCAAACTTTTAAAACTCTTCTTCATGATCAGTTCACATTACTTTTCTCAGCATTAAATTTTTTAGAAATTTTTTTCAAAATATTATTTTTTTATTGACAGTTTAACAGCATGTTTCCATTTTTTTTTTGTTACACAATAATTTTCGAAAAAAGATTACTAGTACTTGCAAGCTGATAATGTTTTAACTGTTTTTATTTCTTCCCGTAAACGCAATAAAAACTATTAATAATAAACAATAATAGTAAATTAATAAAAATTATCTATTAGTACTACGGTGCGCAAACTTACTGGTTAATTGTCTGCAATAACTCGATTGTTGTCAACAGATTTTTATAAATGAGGTATCATTTTGTTCAAAATAAAATGCTTAATAAAGTTTGTAAAAAGTAAAAATTTTATCAAATAAACAATTAAAAATATATTGAAGATTAAAAAATTAAGATGGCCGCCATTTTGAAATTTTTGAAGTTACGTTATAGAATTTTTTTATTTTTTAGAACAAGATCTAGTCTTAGATTTGCCAAATTTAATTAAAGTTGGTTCACCCGTTCCTAAGAAATAATTTTTTTGTTGAAAATCACAGAATGGCGTCCAGAAGGATAACAAAGCAAAATAGGACTTATGTGGATATAAACGTTTTTGCTCATTTTGGTATCCTGAATCGGTTCCTGAAGTTTGGCTAATACGTCCCGGAACACGAAGATGAAAACAGACACAAAATTACATCAATTTTCTGCCATAATTCCGCTATTTATTAACCGATTTTAAAAAATAAAAAGGCGTTTCGTTAAAAAAAGGCTTAATATTTTAGAAAATGAAATAAATTTTGATAAAACTAATATTTACGTAGATATAACGGATTAAAAAATAAACATTTTTGCCATTTTGTCATTTTTCGAAAATGACAAAATGGCAACCGTGACATTTTGTCATTTTCGAAGGTGTTTAATTACTGATTTTTTTTTCTAATTTTAAAACTTTATTACCAAGACGCTTACCATATATTAATGTGATTCGTCTATCCGAAGTTGAGATATAAATTTTTGTATAAAAATGACAAAATGGCAGACAGCGGGAGAACGGAGGAGAACCCGCCATTTTTCCTAAGGGCATTTTTTGTTTAGTTTTACAAGTAGAATCCGAAAAAGTATAGCCAGCCAACCATTTTAGAAGCACTCTGTATACTGTGTGTGTATATATATATATTTTGCTGATGAATTAATTCAGCACAGAAACTTTTAAGTTTGTATGTGGGAATATGGAAATAAAATTTTGTAGCTTATGAGAAACGTCGTGCCTGACCGGGAAACGAATCCTAGACTCCCAGATGATTGAAACGAGACGCTACCATTCCGCCTTGAAAATTTAATTTAATATATTTTTGTTTCTTGTCTATTTTATTTATTTATATATCTTTGTATTTGTTTTATACTTTTATGAAATAAAAGTGTTGATTATGATTATTATTTTTTCAGAAAGCAACATAAATGGAGCATGTGTTGCAACCACCAATGGAGACGCTTCAATAGCAAAAAAGGAACAAATACAATCGGCTACAAGAATACCACAGCCAGTTACAAAGGTAAAATTAAATTAACTATATTATTTTTCGCCACCATTCATATGAATTGATTCGATTCAATTCTTCGTTCTTTTCTGAGCTGTACTGAAACAGAAGATTATTTTATTTATCATGACCTCGTGTTAAATAGATCTTCCGAAACTTAAAAACAATTGGGGAAACGAATCTTTAATTTCCGATTTATTTTTTTACTACAGCCCCTGTCATATTGTACTAAATACAAAAGCTGGTAACGTTGTTGCGAAAACCTCACAGCTGTATTTAACCCTATTTTTTTTTTTTTTTTAAACTCCGGGACCACCGTAAGGTATTGTGCTTCAGAGGATGAGATGAATGATTTTTAACCCTAATTTGAAGGAAACTACGTTAACTCCTAATCCAATTTTTATAAAATTTAATTTCAGTGCCCCATATACATCATATCAAATTTAACGATATTCATAATTCACTCTTTCCATATGCTAAATATTCGCCAACAGACGTTCACGCACATTCACAAACACACACACACCAATACAGAATTAACTTTTTTTCTTTTATAATTTTTTAACTTGGGCAACTTCGAAAACTTAAAAAATTCAGATTTCCAAAATTTTAACACATTCAATAATTTCCCTAACAAAATATAAAAAAATAAAAGATGAAGAAGAGATATTTCTCTTCAAATAGACTGTAGTTTTCCAATGGCTAACTGCGAAGTACTCAAAGCCTAAAAGTAGAACTATAAATTTTTGCCATATCAATGAAAAGTGAATATTTAATTAATAGATATCCTCACTTCAGTAACTGATGTAAGGGACAGCTCTCCTATATTAGAAATTCTTCTTAAGTATTGCTCTCTTGAATGCTAACGACCCTTTGAGAAATCGTACTGTAAGTGATTTCATGATAACATCACATTAAAAGTAAATTACGAAGCGATCTTTGAAGACAAACGGGTTTATTTATTACGATTCATTGTGCTGCTATTCACAGATTACCCTTTCCTCATTACCCAACTATTTACTCTTTTTTTAACGCTTTAATCCTCTGAATGTTGTTCTGATTTTGACTAGATGCTAACCGGACGAAAGAAAAGAATTTATAATTATCGTATCCTTTTAATTGTTACCTAAATATTCCGAATTTCCAAAGGATTTGACGGGATGGTTGCCTGAAATAGGTCATGACCTCCCTGAATACGTGCTGAAATTTTTTCGACCTGAGAATCTGAAACAACTTAATAAGTAAATCCTTGGACATACCCGAAGGCAATCTGAGGACTCTGTTTTAGATTCGGTGGCTATACAACAAATTTAATGACTAGACTGTTTAATTCTTATTTAAATACTACTTCAATTCGGTTCAGTAAATTACTTCCGTAATATATACGATCTTAAAAATGGAAAAAGTTGTTTCTTTAGCAACCTCTTGAAGTCTATTTTTTCTTAAATTTGCTTTCAGTTTTTGAAGAAAAATAACTCTCATTGCGGGTAGAATGAACCTTCATCTGAATGGATCACTTTGTCCAGTACTGCCGTAAGAGGAACAAACTACCTTAAGAGGAACCGCTCCTCTGAAGATAGTTTGTCTTTTATCCCGATTCAGCCTTTTCATTTATCCCTTCTTCCTTAGGGTTCTCTGAGTGCAGATCGAATCCTATTAAATTCGTACTAAGGATTTACAGATGTATAGAACTAATGTAGGGTGATCTGATCGAGAACTATTTTTATCGTGTGGCTAAAACGTAATTTACCAAAAATGTAAAAAAACGCAAAATTATCAATCTGGTAAAGCCGAATGAATTCTAATAAAAACCATTATTCGTTCCATTCATAAAGTGTTGTCCAGTGATTAACCGGACTGAATTAGGAATTTTTCCACAAGGCTGAAGAATACCAACTACAGAAATTCGAATTGGCTGAGAGGATTTTACTTTTATTAATTTATATTTATTAAAATTTTATTAACCGGATATTCAGATAATAAATAATTTGAATTATAGATTAAAAAATAAAATTAATATATATCATTCTTCGTATAATTTATTATTGTTAGTAAACTTAATCAAAGTCGGTTTCTTCACAAATACAGTGTAGTAGTAATAATTCTAGTTTACTAACCAGAGCGTGAAAAGGTTAATAAGTTTTTGAAAAACATACGAAGTTTGCAAAATTCTACAATATCAACGTATAAAAAACTGTGTGTAATAAATTACGAATATGCGCTATGAATATATCTATGTGTGTGTGTGTGTCTGTGTGTAAACATACATTGTATGAACATTCAAATCAACATACATTCACCTAGTATTGTACAGTAGGCTACGTAAAGCAGTCATTAACAGAACATTATTAACAGCGTTGCCATATTTATTACCATCTGATTATCACTCCATCTTAGCTTCAAGCAAACACACACGGTAACATCTAACGCGGCTTCATCTGCTATCAGCTCTCTATTTGCGTGATAAGAGAAGGGTAATAACCAAAATAATAATCAAAATGTTGGAAAATCTTTCCTAGATAAATGTAACTCCAATTTTATTTTATTCTAATTTTGTTGTATACAATGAATCTTATTTATTACCTTTGTCAGTCGCTTTAATATATAGTGTAAGATGAAAAATGTAGTGCTGAATATTACCTCCATTTTGTATACTTATCCGGTATAATAACAATGAAAAAGACAATGGAAACTTACTAATAATAATCTCGTTTCCTTTATTAAATATTATTTAAGATGACTGATTTTTTTTTAGAATATCATCTTCAAAAGAGACATTATCTCATTCCTTGTCGCCAACAATCTTTTAGTCAGGAATCTAGTAATATATTTTAGTTTTTGTAATGTATTTTAACTATGTATTAAATGAAAAAAAAAAAATTAAATACTATTAAACGAAAACTAATAAAATACAGTTCCGGGGCCTAGTTGGTTTTTTTTCAGTTTTTCAGATCAGATTTTATACAGAACCACTAAATTTACCCTTTAATTTGGGTCCCAAGAATAATACTGCAGCTTAATTTTACCGAAGGCGATGAAATCAGGGCGCTAGCCGACACTCACAAACGAAGCGTTTCCGAATCTACAAACATAGATTTGAATTGAAATTTCCTCTTTCTTTTCACCAGGAAAACTTGTCCTGAAAGTTCGTTACATTGTTTTGAATCATTTTTTATATACACAGAGTATCCCATGAAGAAACGGAGAAACTTTCCGAATTAATACTACTGGTGAAAATAATGAAAAAAAAAGGTAGATATATATACGTGATATTAAAATTTTACCTTTTTGAAAACAACTATCAAATGTGCTCTGAAATCCTTGAATTTAACACCGACTTCAAATAATAGAAATTTAAGAAATAATTAAAAAAATATATTATTACTTAATTCTTGAAGGTCTTTTATTGTTTACACGTTGTTTTTTTTTTTAATTCAAATGTTTTATTAGAAGTCGGTAAAAAATAGTAATTATTACAATAAAAAAATGTATAACAACATTATAAGTTGATGCTATTTAAAACAACGTGTTATGACATAATTGTTATCGTATTTACTGCTTTCAAAAACGTTCAAATGACAGCCGAGAGAGGTATATTTTTACAACTACTCGTGGTTATTAAAATAAAATTAAATGCCTGAATTTAATGTAACATTGTTGGCAACGCTGTACACGTACATCAACTATTAAAAATGAATAAACGGACGTCACTTTAAAGAAAGAGAAAGAAAATTACTATGAAGTAAAGAGTAAAAAAGAAATGAGAAATGAGATGTAATCTTAGTTAAAAAGAAGAAAGAATAAATCCCCTCGCATTGAGCAAGAGCAATATAACGTTTAGGCCTCGATAGTCGTGTTACTGGTATTATAAAAGCTCTGCTGAACTATGTTACGTTAAAATACAGCGTTGTGATGTCACTGCTTAATTCTATGTTTAATTTATTGTACCGAACAATTTATCTATTGTATATGCTATATATATAAGCTATACAACTTGATGTCGTTTTGCATAGTGTACCGCAGTTTAAAAAGTGCCTAAACCAGATATAACCGGCCAACCGGATTTATGTACATCTTTTACAAAATAAAAAAGAAAAAATACTTCGTTTAACACTCCAACGCAACTTCAAGGTCTTTTATAATTGTATATTTCCACGCTAACAAAATAAAATAATGCCTATGGTGATGTAGCGTTGTAGTAAATGCATTATCAACACGCGTAAAATAACAAAACCTTTGACAATAATAATAATAATAATAATTATTATTTTTCTCTACCGATATAATGAACTGTTTCACCACAAAACGAGATATTTTAGTGCCGTAGTCTCTTAATGTCTTTGACGCATCTAAGAAAACTAATAATTTAACGACTACCAAAGAGTTATTTTCTCTGAGAGTAATGTATACAACTGGTCTTTATGGTTATAATAGTGAAGTTATTTGAACTAAATTTATCATTGAAATTATGATATACTGATATACTACAGTATCGCAAAGTGTAAATTATAGGAAATTATTTCTTAAATAAGAATTTTTTTTGTTTTAAACTAATCATCCTGATCTTCTTGAGTGAAGACACCTGCCTTTTGATGATCCCCAGTCGCCACACCACTCCTTCCGTTCCCAGTTCTGATGGACTTTACCGGAGGTCGTCTTTGCCTCGGGAGACATTTCCAGCAGTATATTTGCAGAACTTACTATCGCCTTCGTAGGGCTTCTTCCAACCTCGACCAGCTACTATAACTTACAACCCTCAATTATCAAATTAACCGATTCGTGGAAGCGTGATCCCTACAACTTTCTCTAACACCGAAGGTTTCACACAAAAACTATTCCCATATTTAACTTCAGTCAGACTATGCACTCAAATCATTATTTAACTGAACCTTTCAAACACCAAAAATACTATTTTCATTCCAACAAAACAAGTACTGACCGTTGATCGCAACAACGACAATTTTTTTCTACCATTCAACCTACTCAAATTTTCTTCTTGATTTACTCAAAAATCGAGAAAGAAATTTATAAATTTGATAAAGCTCTAATGAAAACAAACCCTATTTCTCTCTGCTCTGGTTCACTTTCGGAAGCGAAATCAATGCCTACACCCTTCCTCGCCGCAGCTCAATCGCAGAAGTTAAGACACCCTTCTAGGCGAAGTTACCATCCAGGCGGGCCACTACCCAGTAGTACCCAGGTTACTATTCTCTTTCTAGATCCATAACGGCATTAAACCACCTTAGCCATCCTTCGTAGGGCTAAGAATCTCAGGAAGCCAGCAACCGGAGGTCGTCTTTTAGACCCCTCTAAACCTGATAACACATCACAGTCATCAGTTTGGCTTCTGTTGGGATCTCACTTATGGAAATGACATCAGTGTATTTACACAGCCTACTATCGCTTCGTACGGCCTCTTCCAACCTCGACTACCCAGGGTAACTAACAACTCTCAACTATCAAACTAACCGATTCGTGAAAGCGCGATCCTTCTTCTAACACCGAAGGTTTCACACATAAACTATTCCCATAACTACTTCAATCAAACTATGCACTCAAATCATTATTTGACTGAGTCTTTTAAATACCAAAAATACTTATTCCATTCTCTTTCGGCTCTCCAGTTAACTTGCAGATCAAAACCAGAATTGACCCTCCCAAGCTCTCTTAACTACTTTGGTACGTTCAACTTCGTACCTGGTGAAGAGACATAAGACACGGCGCACATCAATGACCCAACATTCCGGGAAAAAAGCCTGAATTACTCTAACCAAATCTGGCCAACCTATCTCTAAAAACACCATGTTCATAAAGAAACTGTGTAATATGCTGATTTGGGGAAATTCACCTAGAGACCTGCATACTTCTTACATCAGGAAAAATATCATGCGTGCCATCGGGCGATTCATAGTTTAAAAAGAAAATTATTAAACTATTTCTTAACTTTATTTTCGTTATTATCCTATTCATTTTTTGAAATAAGGAGACAAGCTTGACGATTTCCTCGATGAAGAACTCTATTATTAGTTCTTTGAATCGGTCGATAACAATTTTATGGTTAACGTCATCGGTCTACACGCGTTTCACGCTCAAAAATTTCCTTTATTTTATAAAAAGATTAAAATCAAATGACGCTACATCCAAACAATATGGAGAAAAGTACGCGTATAATACCTGCCATCCTTTATGTAACAACTCTTCTGTTTAGCGTATCATGGAAAAAACAATTCCCTTAGTAAGCAGGCTACTCCAAGGGTTCAGTATAACGTGTTAATTTTTTTAAAGTTTTGCATTACGTTTCTGTGTTGATAGTTTCTCCTCGAGGCATAATCATTTAGAAGAATATTTTTCCAATCCCCTAAAAAAATGGATGATTTCAGATTGTATCCGTATATTACTTTATGTTGTACGTTTGTTCTTAATTTTTTGAACAACCGAAACGTTTTCTAACACATTTCCTCGTTCATTACAACTTATGCAATTCAGTTAGTTATAAATGAATGAACAAATATTTTTTAAATTTAAAAACCCATTATTTTCTAATCATAGACCAAGGTTTAGCCTTTCTTTTAGTGAAAATTAGTTTTTTGCAAAATTTTCTTTTATTTTTATTTTTATCAAAAACCTATTAGGAAAAAAATGATTGCCCTATACTGTTCAAAACAAAACTTGTATAGAATACTTCTCAAAAATTTGGAGTCGAAGTTCTGATACTCTTACGATAAATTTTATTTTAGAGACGTCATAAAATAAAATTTTAACATTTTTTATTAATCCCTTTTTAATATACTCATTTATATGTATATGTATATGTATACGCTATTTTATAAAGAGGAAAAGAGTTTTTGTTTATTCGAGATAAACAAAAAAACTACATCAATTACAACAAAATTTTTACCGATGTTTCTTGGCATAACTGAGAAGATTTTTAGATATATTTCATCTCGAAAAATGGAACAAATTTTCAGGATTCATTTGTATTATACCATGGAAGGTTTTAAGATGCAGACCGAGCCTCTAGCTCCTTTGAAGGTTAAAATATTTAAAATATTCATTATTTGTTCACCCCCAAGAAGGATAAAGTTGTAAATTAAAGATATTCATTAAGGCAAAACAGATTAATTCTTTTACTTCATTATTATATTTCTACCTCCACGGCAAAGAAATAAGTTATAAATTTTCGTCGTCAAAGTTGTGTGTACTTTAGTTATTACTAAAGCTACCATTATTCTTACTTTTGTAAATTAGTTTCTTTTTCATGTTTCTATAAAGCCTAATTATTTTAACTGTTATTTAACAGTATTATTCTCACAGTCGTAAAGATAACAAAGTGTGCGGGGATCCAGGGGGCTCCGCCCGCTGGTTAGACGGGAATGGCGAAAAAAGCGGGCTCTGCAGTCCTGAAGTAAGCCCCGAGGAGCCCCTGAGTTGGCTCCGGGGTTCACCCGGGCATTCAGGTCGTCCCTGAGGGTGCAGGTTCTGAACCCTGTATATATATATATATATATATATATATATATATATATATATATAAGGAGGCTAGACCCTCTTTTAGTGATAATTTTTTTTTTTTTGTTTCCTTGAACCCCGTTCACGTTTACGTTACATTCTGCCAAAATAATTCTCATGCAATTTTAAATTTAATAAATGTTTAAAACATTGGAATTTCTACCAAATATATTCCGCCTAACTCTGTGTAAGACCGAAAAAATTAAGTAAAAAACTATGAAAAGAAATGGAATTTTAGACCACTTTGTGAGGAAATATTACCATCTACTAATAATTCAGCTCTCAAACATAGATAATTATTATAGTTTATTTATACTCTCTACAGCAATTACCGATCTACACCCAATTACACATATCCAACTCCGTTTTCTTTTTTTTTTTAATTAAAAGAAATTAATTTTTGTAGCATGCAAAAAATATCAAGTCTGTCTACTACCATAACCCACCAATGAGGTGTGCATCAATTATTTTATCAATAAAGTAAATATGTATATGTTCTTTTATTGTACTTGTGTTTCTTTAATTCAAAATGTTCTTTTTTCATGTTTTGTCCTCAAATCTTGCATCCTTAATTTAACATACTTCCTGACATTGGCAATTGATGAAATTTTGCTAAGTTACTAAGGTGAGATGACAATACAATATTCCACCATTATTTTTGCAAAAATCCTCCCGTACGGAGGTAAATTAAGACTGGAAATTAAGGGTGCAGGTATAAAAAATTGCAAAATCGGCAAAACGGCTATGCGGGGTCGCAGATGACAAATCCGATAGCCGTTTGACATAAAAAAAATGACAAAACTTGACAATAATAATTTGATTAAAGTACGATTAAAAAGTATAAAGAAAATTTTTTTAAAGTTTTATAATATTATTCATTCTCAAAATTCTCCTCTTTGTAATGACATACGTACAATTACAGCAGTTACAGTTGTTTTCCTGATGTTTGAACAGATTTATAACAAACGTAAATTGGGATAACAGTTCACAATTGCCTTTA
Source organism: Lycorma delicatula (assembly GCF_047948215.1). Taxonomy (NCBI): domain Eukaryota; kingdom Metazoa; phylum Arthropoda; class Insecta; order Hemiptera; family Fulgoridae; genus Lycorma; species Lycorma delicatula. The sequence continues at coordinate 110,871,051 of NC_134462.1, forward strand.
ATTTTGTAGAAAATGAATACATATCAGGAATAGAGGGCATTTTAACCAGTGTATATAGACAAGATTTTAGTTTTTATTATGATTTATTGATTGTTTTTTTTTTCTATTTTATGTTTAATTTAGATAAAGGGAGTAAATGGTATTAATGGCGCAAGTGGAGGGACTGACGGTTCAATTACACCGACAACACATCATTTAAGAGAAAGACAGCAAAACGACGCAGGAGGTACTGGACAAATCAGGCAAGATTTTGCTAGTGAATGTCTATTAGCGCACAATGAATATCGACGTTTACATGGAGTACCTGAGCTCAAATTAGACAGAAAGGTAATTATAATCTAATTCATTCGAACTAAAGTTCACTTTTTTTAAGAAATTCTGTTAAAATAGATTATAAAAAATCATTCCAAAAATTATTAAAATAATTCAAAATATATTTTAAATCATTTTTAATTTACCATATTTTGATAATGGTTCCTATGAAAATTAAAAAAAATAGCAGTCACGAGTAGAAGTTATTTGAGGCTGCGTAGGTTTCCTCGATAAATATTACTTTTTTCATAACCTCCAGAAGATATGTTCAAACATATCTTCATGCGTTTCTTCTTCTCGTGAACATCCAGATATTCATTGTACGGTATTTATTAATATTTTTTAATTTCAATTTACTTGTTAAATAAAAGTATCTTCATAGATTATTAAATATTTGATAAGCCTACGCAGTAAGAAAGAAAGAAACAAAAAAAGTACAAAAAGTCCGTATTTTATTACTTGCAGCAGGAAGTGTGTTCAGTTTTAATTGTGTGTATTTAAACGGAGAAACTACATTCCACGCTTGACTTTTTAATTCATAAAGTAGTTTCAAATCTAAATCCGTTATTAGTCTCCATAATTTTATTTTGATTTAAATTTTTATAATTAAATTTGAGTTGCACCGACGATTCCAACAATATCAAATGTATCATAAAATGCACATTAAATCTCGGAATGCGCTTATATTTTTAAAAAAACCAATTTTTTTTTTGTCTTCAGTCATTTGACTGGTTTGATGTTTGTCTCTTCTTTAACTATATTTATCCAAATGCTTCTTTCTTCATCTATTTGCCGCAATACTTTTTCATTTGTCACTTTAAAAAACCAATAGGCATTTTAAATATATTTTAATCGGACTGTTAATAGTACTTAGTGATTAATAAGAATTAGATAACTCAAATCTTTTTGCGGCGTGTCATTTTTTTATAACTGTCTAAATATTATTCTTTTCTGAAAATCTACTGAAAAATCCTGTATTTTTCTATTTTTATACCAATAAAAAGAAAACAGCACGCAAATGTTGTTTTATATATTTTACGCAGAAAAGTATTGATGATTCCAATGTTGTAATTAAATTTTCTTTACAATATTTATTAACGACGTAATAAGATGGCAAAGTCACCCGCCAAGTTATATGTCGCTAAATACAGTTAAGTAATAAACTTAGTTTATTATTAAAGGTAAAATTCCCCGTACGAAATGAAAAATAAAACTTCCAAGGAAAGGTATTTAAAATTATTATTTTTATTTACCGAAATTCTTTGTTGAAATACATTTTGAGGATGTGAAATAAAAAAACTGGCAAAGTATTGAATGACTTTTCGGACTACGCTGGTCAAGTAATGATTACCAAAATAATTTTTTTTCATGAATATTTTGCAATCTGTTCAATTAATGAACAATAATCAACTCTCCACAACTCAATGAGATGAGGATGATGTATATGACACGTAAAGGAGGTCTAGCCTTGTAGATACTCAGGCCGACCATTCCTGAGACTTGTGGTTGTTGAACCTCCGACCACCAAAGTACACCGGTATCCACTGTCTAGATTCAAACAAAAGCAACTAATTTTTTTTATGATTTATATCTCATAGCTCTCGATTATCAAAATAAAATTTAAATATTAAAATTCCTAAATTTTCAAAAACGTTTTCTGAGTACAAACAAATTAAAAGTTATTTTTCTCTCAAAATGAAGAGGTGGATATAAAATTTGTAAAACAATAAAAAAAATAAAACTTATTTTATCGATTAACACATGAAACTTTAATTTTACATGAGTGTAGTATGTATAGGTCGACAAAGCACTCACTAACTACAAAAACTTACTTCGTACCAAAATTATGTTTAATTCTTCCATAAAATCATTGATAAGTCGGGTAAAGTTTACGAGGTTTGGATAATTAAAATATCAAAATAAAATTCAATCAATTTTCTAAATTTCATATTTGGTACCGTGAAGATATTTCTTACAGAATATTATTTAGTCAGTGATTTAAAAAATTATTTTTTTAAAAATTAATCTACTTCTTATCGGTTTTAATTCTTCCTGTTCATCAAAAAATAAAATAACTATTCTTCTATCAAAAAAAAAGTAGGTAAGGACCAACCAAAATAGAAACAAGTAAACTTAAAACAGTCTCACAAAAGAGGTATTTCAATCCAAAAAAAATGTTTCATAAACATCTTCAGAATTAAATCAATACACCAGGTAAAAAAAATGAATCTAATCAATCAACGGCTCCAAAATTTGAAGCGAACAAATTAACCAACACTCGAATATTTTGAATTCACTCTCCTTTAAAAATTATCACTCCATAAAAATCTGATGTGGACACCACATGACTTCCTATTACGCCTATTAAATTACACATAAACATTTTTTGATGCACTTCATTTAAACTTATTTCATCTGAAAATGAGATACGATCCTCCAATTCTTTAATAAAGTTGACAGTTACACAATTGCATTGTGGTGGACTCCACATTTTTTGTGGTGTCCATATCAGCATTTTATATTAATTTATGTATTAAATTTGTTTCACGTTGCTCAAGTAGTTATGTGGTATATGTGAAAACGTGTCGGATCCGTAACCTCACACACATCGGTTCGAATCCGATTTCATACGCATATTTTTTTATGTAAATGTATGATTTATTAATAATTATTAACCTCTGTAAAAACTTTATAATTAAAATGAAAAGTATATAATATTTTATTTCATTAATAGCATCTGATTTTTTTTCATATTTTTTTTCAATCAGAGGTTAATAATTATTAATAAATCAATATATTTAAATTTAAAAAAACGTTAAAAAAAAGATCTAATTCGAACCGGTGTGCCTTTCCCTTGTAAGATCCAAATATTTCTTTAATTACAATCTGTTTTGGCTATAACTCTGGAACCAATGAAAAAAATTACCACTTATGATATATCGTTGAAAAGTTGTCAATGAGGGCTTATTACTGCTGTTAAGAAAAAATTCTAATTACTTTTTTTTGGATTTTGGGCTTTTTTGGACACTTTTGTTCTATCGATTGTAATCAAAAACGGAGTTGCACAACTAGATGTTACAACAGGCCAAAATCCAAAATTAAACCAATCTACGGTTAATAGTTTATGAGTTATATGACATACATACATACATACGTACAGACGTCACGCCGAAACTAGTCAAAATGGATTCAGGGATCGTCAAAATGGATATTTCCGTTAAAATCTGAAAGCCGACATTTTTTTCGATCACAATACTTCCTTTATTTCGTACAAGAAAGTTAAAGGGATGGTGCGTGGGTTTGTTTGTTTGTACGTGCTCACATTTTTATTTTAGTTGCTATTGGCGCAGAGCGGATCAATGGTGGTGCATCGGGTAACTACGCCCAGCACACAAACAATTCATTCGTTTGAATGATTTAGTCGTTCGAATGATTTATACTTCTTGATACAAACGATTTATCTGAAATTATATTTGTGTTTTTAGGATAAAAAAGAAAAACAATTGGGTTAGAGCTGTTAAAAAATCAGAATTCAAGAAACAACTAAATTGTTCAGGATTTTGAAGCTTTCGTTGTTGTTAATACGCTAAATTCATGAAGGTTATTTAATTACAATTGGCAAAAATAATTATTTAATCAAATCATGCGTAATGAAGCATAAATCATGTAACATTTTCGCGGCGTATAACTTTTTTCTAGTATATATAAAAATTAATTTATTGCCAACTAAAGCATCAAATTAATACGAATAATGCGGTTTTAAGAATAACCACTGACCCACAACAGTGTAGCCTCAATATTAACAAAACATTTAGAAAATAATATAAGAGAAAACACATACGTTCTAAAACAAAGAAACATAACCTTACACAACATTATCGTATTATCCGAATGGTACGATCCTACTCATTACTTTCACAGGATAAATATACGATCCGCATAAGACCGTTCTGTATTGGGTTTTGAGAATCCTACATCTACGATGACTATTTAAGTTATAGTATCTTAAAATGATATAGTAAATCTCGTTATTATATCATTAATATAGTAATTACAATCCCATTCATCTTCTGAAAATCCATTAAAGAAAAGTTAGGGGGAGATGTTTTCATAATATTTGGATATAGCAGTATTTATACTTTTACCCAATTACAAAACTAGTTGGATATTTCATTTATATTTACAAATACAACAATCGGTAGGTTATACATGCGTTGGATATATATATACTTTTTATTTTAATACGCTAATAATAATAAACTTATGTTGGCCGTCTTGCTCCAGAAACACAACAAATGACTAAATGTTAAAACATTAATTAACGTAAAAAAAATAATACGGGTGATGTGCTCATCCAAACGATAATTATTAGCGCAAAACTAAACCCATAACCACAACACCGTATCTAATAAACAACATGTAACATAAACAAAACTCGCACACACACTAAAACACTTATACATGGTAACATAAACAAAGCGAGGCCAGATACTAGAGAAAAGTAAAGATGCATGCATTTAAAGATGCAGTAAAAAAAGTAAAGATGCATGTAAAAAAAATCACTGACTTATACAAAAACGTTCTTTGAAGAAACACAAAGCCGAGATACTTGCCTCAACTTTTTTTTTCTTCCGCGGACGCCTAAGCAGTATCGGGTTCGCTAACAGGTTCCGCCAGTCATAACCAAGGGCGTATGTATACCTGCGCACTACCGACTATTTCTCCACCCTTGGCTTCCCCCTTCCTTGGACTGCTTATAAAAACATTTCATCAGAAGAAGGGGGAATCGCCCGCACACATGGTCGTAACAATCCAACAATGTTACACATCACACAAACAACACTACTGGAAGCAACACATACAGCACGTCAAATACATACGCCGACAACAACCTTAACAACCTTAAGTCTTCTAAATATATTTTTATATATGTAACAAATATCATGTGAATAAAGTAATTTACGATTAACACTGTACAATAGATTAAATCATTTGATCGGCATAGCTTGCAATTGTTTTTTATCACCACTGTAAACTCACATACCCCATACACCCACTTGATAAGATAACCTTTGTTTACATTTAGAAATCATAAACGTATATAATAAAGTGCATATTGTAAATTATACTTAGGCCTGGAACTCAAGGTAATTTCTGTAGTAATAAATAACCGTAAAAATATTACTTCTATTGGATAAATTTTCATTTTACTTTCCCGGCTAGATAGCGCTGTAGTGCTATATAGCTATAGAAGGGAAGTATTGTAATCGGTTTAGTTTGGGCATATGCAGGTTTCACCGGATATGGCATTTTGACATCTAAGGAACCCAAAAAACCGGATGGAAATTTTCCGTATGATAATGTTCGTATGTACGTGTGTGTGTTCGATGTGTGACACCGAACGCACACACACACGTACACCTAAATCACCTTAATATTCAGAACTACTGGACCGATTTTGACCAATTGTACGTTGCAATCTATTCTAGTAACGAACAATAAGCAACCCCCTCACACCCTGGTCCAATAAGATGAGAATGATATTTATGACGTGTAAATGAGATACAGTCTTGTACAGACTCAGGCCGATGATCATTTCTGCGATGTGTGGTTAATTGAACCCCAGTCACCAAACTACACCGCTATCCATTGTCTACCAATTAAATCCGTGTAAAAGTAACTAACTTTTACTAGGAGTTGAACCTCAGAACCTTCGGAAGTTTTAAATGAATTAAAAAAAAGGATTTTTTTTGTTTTATTATAATGTAGGTAAGCTTACAAAAATCACTGACTTATACAAAAACGTTCTTTGAAGAAACACAAAGCCGAGATACTTGCCTCAACTTTTTTTTTCTTCCGCGGACGCCTAAGCAGTATCGGGTTCGCTAACAGGTTCCGCCAGTCATAACCAAGGGCGTATGTATACCTGCGCACTACCGACTATTTCTCCACCCTTGGCTTCCCCCTTCCTTGGACTGCTTATAAAAACATTTTATCAGAAGAAGGGGGAATCGCCCGCACACACGGTCATAACAATCCAACAATGTTACACATCACACAAACAACACATACAGCACGTCAAATACATACACCGACAACAACACACAAGAACCTGTAGAAAACAGGACAAGCTACTAACATCCACAACACCCACGCGTTACACACCCACACAGCCGTCAAGACAGAAACCTTAAATAGTCACACCACTTACCAGTAGTCACCATCAGACCCACGACCAGAGTGTACCCGGCCTCATTTCAGCCAGGCGACCCCCACACGTACGGGGGCCCTCTAGGCACTTAGCGGAGGACCTGTCCGCCCTCGCGCCCTCCGGCGCCACTCTCCTCTGCGGGAATCCTCATACAATTAGAGCTTCCTCATGACCGTCCTGACGAATCTTTCCACAGTCTTCCACTGTGCCTCACCTTGTAATAGGAATCGTAGGGTATCTTCAGGGCGAAACATGTACTCACGTCTCAGGTTGCCGAGCATCTCTCTACGTTCTATGGAGAATCACGGACACAAAAAGAAAACATGTTGGGGGGTCTCTTCCACCTCGTATTCTGGACAATTTTCAGATTGATCGAACCCGAATCTATATAAATAAGACCTGAATCCCCCGTGATCCGCCAGGAATTGCGTTAACTCAAAACTCTGCGTGCCATGGGTCCTCCGGCACCATCCCCTAATGTCCTCAATAAGGCGGTGGGTCCACCTACTCTTCGTGGCCCGATCCCACCTATATGTTAACATAAAACACCAAAAAGATTGAAAAGAATTTAAAAAGTATTACAACAAATCGTGAACTAACGTTCTCTGGAATTCGAAATATGATTATTTTTTTAAATGTAGTTTATACATATAAATTTATTAAAAATACTGAGTCTAAAGAATTTTTGACTACCAGTCAAAAATTCTTTAGACTCAGGTAGTATCTTTTGATTCTCTTCCTTCTGGTAGTATGTTAATCGAATTTTCTATATGTAATTAATGCAACCTTTCAAACAAATACTCTTTGAATTCTCACTTAAAAGTAGGTTGAATTGATAAGCTTCTTCTTTTTAGAAGTTGGTTAAAAAAAGGGAAAAAAATCCGGCAGTTTTCTTTTAGAATGAGAAAAAAATAATCTAAAAGAAATTTCTAATGATACAATTTAATGTACATTTTTAGTTTATTTATTTTTTATTTTTCTTAACGAATGAAATCTTTGAAAGTTAACGAATTTTTAAATCATAATCTTTCGGATAAGTGGTATGAATGCAAAATTGAAAGAGAAAATAAAAATAAAACATATTGTGAAATAAGATACCGTACTTATTAGATTTTAAAGATATTAATTTTTTTTTGTAAAAGAATGTAAAATTTAACGATTAAAAAAATAAAAAATTTAATTGATAAAAATTAATTTAATACAAAATATACGTATAATGTAATAATAGAAGAGAACCAACAGAGAAAGCGATATCAAGAAGTTAAACAGTAGTAACTTATTTAAATGCTTTTAAATTAATAAACAAGAAACGACCTTTAAGATTATCAAATAATTTTAATGAGAATTTTCAGTCTCCTTATTTGTTAACTTTTTAAGCCTGAAAAAAAACGAAAAGTAAATGGAATTTTTTTTTATTATTTCACCACATAAGCTTCAAGCTTGTGCCACGGGAATATGAAATGAAAATTTCATATTCCCGGGAATATGAAATTTTCATTTCATATTCCCGTAGCATATGAAAAATGCCATGCCTGATAAGGATTCGAAATCGGTAGCTCCGAATAAAAGGCTGAGACGCTATAACTCCGCCACAGACACGGACATTTATTCCGGTTAATCATTTTTGAAATTTCCACTGTCGAGCAGTTAATTTCAAGTCTTAGGCATGAAAAAAAATGAGAAAAATAATCTAGAAAATTATATTATAATATTTTTCACTGTGAGAAAGATATTTCTCACAGTGAAAATGTGGATCTAAAAATTTCTACATTTGATCTTTAGACAAAAGTAGGTAAAAATTGTGTACACTTTCAGGAAATTTTCATGAATGTTTTTATGAAACATAAAATAAGCTAGGAATTTGTACAGACATCCATTTTTGTGATCGCGAAAAACTTCGGTTTTCAGATTTCAACGGAAATATCCATTTTGACCATCTCTGAATCCATTTCTAATAGTTTTGGCGTAACGTCTGCATCTCGCGTAACTCAAAAACGATTAGCCGCAGGATGTTGAAATTTTGGATTTAGGACTGTTGTAACATCTAGTTGTACACCTCCCCTTGGTTGCAATCGACTGGACCTAAAGTGTCCAAAAAAACTCAAAATTCAAAACAATTTGGATTTTGGACTTTTTCTTAACTGCAGTAATAAGCCCTGATTGTGAGCTATTCAACGTTATATCATAAGTGGTACTTATTTCCATTGGTTCCAGAGTTATAGCCAAATAAAATTTTAATCAATGAAATATATGGATCTTACAAGGGGAAGGCACATCGGTTCGAATCCGACTTCATATACATATATATTTTTTTAACTTTTTTTTAATTTAAATATATTGATTTATTAATAATTATTAACCTCTAATTGTAAAAAAAAATTTACCATAAATAATTCAATAATAACAATAAAAAAATATGAAAAAATCAGAAGTTATTAGTGAAATAAAATTTTATGTACTTTTCATTTTAATTAGAAAATTTTTACAGAGGTTAATAATTATTAATAAATCAATATATCTAAATTAAAAAAAATTCATTTTTTCGTTTATTTAATTCAATGATTCTAATTCAAGTGCGGGCGCATATCGTATTTAATCGTGCGGGTGTGGCGGTACTAGCCGCGATGGTCGGCACTAACTAAACTAATGTAATTTCACAACTTGCATAGAAAAACTTTCGCTTGTACGGTTGGCAGACTGGTGTAACCACGAGGCTTAACGCACCAGGTACCGTGTCAACCAGGCGATAGAGTTTTAGACCCAGCAAGACCGAGTTAACTTTTTATATTTTAAATATTATTAATTTATTTAATTCTACCGCCCATTTGTGACGTCACAACATAGCAGTAGTTTAGAGCATTTTTTGGGATAGGGGTGCGATTTTACAAAAGCTTACTTTAGCAAATATTGTTATTTTTTAATTGCTAACAAATGTGCCTAAGAAAAATATGATCTTAATTAGGCGAAATCTCGAGATAATGAGTACGACCTTGCTCTACAGCCTCTCTCCTTGACCTTTTAAGTTGAAAATTTAATGGCATCAATGCCCCATATATAGAAGTAATCTGACCAAGATATAAGGCGATTTACAGGCCAACAACGAACACACACAAACATTAACACCCGGAATATTTCCATCCGGTTTTTGGGTTCCTTAGGTGTCAAAATGTCAAGATCCGATGAAAATTGCATATGCCCAATTTAGACCGATTACAATACTTTCCATTCTAGAGCTACAGCTCTGCTTTAGTGCTATCCAGACAGGAAAGTAACATTTATCTGTGAAACGTTAAACATTGATGAAGAAAATTCAAGTGTAATTTTTTTTCATTATATTAATATTATTTAAAAAATAATCAATAAAGTAATACTGTATTGGTAAAGAACAATCTGTTAACATTATGCGAAATTAATTTGGGAAATCTTTAAGGCAAAAGTGGGAAATTTATAAAAATCTTTAAAACTGTAGCCCTTAAAAAAGGGAAAATTACGTATAAACAGAAGCTTTAGTTTTATTAATAAGAGAATATTTTAAATATAGATAACAGGAACAAAATTACTACCCTCCTTGAATTATCTACGGATTTTACGTTCAATTAATAATTATCGCTTAAGTATTTTTGAAGTTTTGAGTAGTCGAGTGTCAATTCTTATCTATTATCCAAAAGAGAACCGACTGAAGCAGTTTCAAATAAAAAATTAAGTTTTTGTGATCTATTCGTTCAGGTGCATTTAAAATAGTAGGTTTACAATTACACCTGCTCCCTTTTTATTTTTTATTTTAATTCTTTCCCTCAAGATACATTTTATCAAAAAAGTAAATAAGAAATGAAAAAAGTTTCGAAATAATGTTCCTAGAATTTTTTTTTCATTTCAAACTAGGGTTGGTGAGATTTCTCCTTGCTGTTGATTTTATAGTTTGTTTGCTAAGGATATATTTAAATAAAATATACTGGTGATGAAAATTTAAGAAAAAAGAATAGTAAACATCTCTCACAGACCTTTTTAAAATCTCAGGTTACATTCCAACATATTGTGACGGAATTTATTTATTATTTAGTTGACTGGTTGCATTTTTATAACCCGAATCCGCGGGGGGGGGGGGGGTACAAAATAACAGTAAATTAAATATTTTCATGTGAAATAATTTTAATCGAAAGTTTCCTTCTGGGTAATAAATAAGATCTGGTAATACAGTCGTATTACTAGTTAAGCTTATTTATATATAAAAATTACAAGGAAGCACGCTTTCAATTTTATTTAAAGTAAAAATATAGGCTAGGCCAGGTGGAGCACAATACTGTGCGAAAGTATTTTACTTTTTCTTATTTAGCGTGCAATATACTCATACGTTTTCTGTATGCGTGAACAATACACACACACACACACATATATATATATATATATATATATATATATATTCTACGAAATAGGTAAGACAGGGCGTGGTCTGTCATCCTTTTTATTTTGTTTAAAAAAATATAAATAAAAGAAAAGATAAGCTAAATAAAGAAACCATCAACGAGGGAGATACCGCACAAGTGATTTCATTCACACGACATTTGATATGAAGAATAGTATACGATATACAACCGGGTTGTTCCTGGGTCTAGGCCTATAAATGTGAAAATTGATACCCGACTGAACTTTTATTTATTTTTCGCAATCGTTGTGGTTTTATTATTATTATTGATCTTATGCAATAAATGTTGTTGTCATTTCATAATCGCTGACGTCCTGATCAAAATGGGATTATAAACAGCTGGTTATTTTGAGATATATGATAAAGGAAGTTTTCCTCTAATGACTTTCCAAAGATTATATCAAAATATCCTATTATACAGGATGTTTCTAAAATGGTGGGCTGGATATACTTTTTCTGATTCTACTTGTAAAACTAAACAAAAAATGTCCTTAAGAAAAATGGCGATTTCTCCTTCGTTCTCCCACTGTCCGCCATTTTATTATTTTTAAATAAAAATTTATATTTTTATTAAAAATATAAATAAATAATATTAATAATAATAATAATAATAATAATAATATAAATATAAATTTTTATTTATATTTTTCGGATAAACGAATCATATTAATATTTGGTTAGCGTCTTGGTAATAAACTTTTAAAATTATAGAAAAATCAGGAATTAAATACTTCGCAAATTACAAAATGGATGCCATGTTTATTTTTCAATCCGTTATATCTACGTAAATATAAGTTTTATCAAAATGCATGTTTTGCTAAAATATTAAGCCTTTTATTTTGAACAAAATTATATTTTATTTTTTTAAATCGGTTAACAATGGCAGAAAATTGATGTAATTTTGTGTCTGTTTTCATGTCCTCCACTTTACGTTCAATTCGATTAAATATTAATTCTTTTTATTTATTGTTAATTCTAGTATTGTAAATTAGTATCAAATTAAGTAATAATTTTTTCACATTAATAGACCTAATAATAAAACAACTGATGACTGTGATAATCTTACGTTAATTATTATACAACATTAAGTCTAATTAAACAGATAAAAATTGTTAAAAGTTATCAGAGATGTTCAAAGTGACCACCATTAGAAATTACAAAAGTCTCCAGTCTTTTACTGAGAGATTGTCTTAACCGTTCAAAAATTCCGGGAGTATTCCTAATTTCTTGAAACTCATTTTGGATCCTTTGTTGAAGATCCTCAATGTTGAGTTGAATAAACAATAATATGTTTCAAATGGCCCCATAGATAGAAATCAAAAGAGTTTAAGCGAGGTGCTCGGGCAGGCCAGGGCACTGGCCCTCCGCGGCCTATCCATTTTTCATGGAAAGTTTCATGCAGGAAATCTGATACCGACTGACTGAAATCTGCAGCAGCTCCATCGTGATGAAACCACATATTTCCTCTTAATTGTAGAGGTAGGTCTTCCAAAAACCGTGAAAGATTTTTGGTTAAATGAGCAAGATAATTTTCTCCATTTAAGCTTTTGGTAGAATGACAGGACCCAAAAGATAGTCATTAAAAATACCTGCACATATTTTCAAGGAAAATCTTTGTTGATGGCTACTTTGAAAGGTACTATGAGGATTCTTGTTGATCCAGATACGCTGGTTGAGGTAGTTTTGTACACCAATCCTGTTGAAGGAAGCTTCATTTTTGCATTGTTAACAAGATCAGTAATAGTCGCTGTATAAAATAATTCAAAAGTGAAAAGTTAATATCAATTGTTTTATTATTATTTAATATTAAATCTTATTGTGAGAAAATTATTACTTAATTTGATACTAGTATTTACAATACTAGAATTAACAATTAATATTTAATCGAATTGAATGTCAAGTGGAGAACATGAAAACAGACATAAAATTACATCAATTTTCTCCCGTAACTCAGCTATTTGTTAACCGATTTTAAAAACCGAAATGTCATTTTGTTCAAAATAAAAGGCTTAATATTTTAGTAAAACATACATTTTGATAAAACTAATATTTACGGAGATGTAACGAATTGAAAAATAAACATGACAGCCATTTTGTAATTTGCAAATGTATTTAATTCCTGATTTTTTTTCTAATTTTAAAATTTTATTACCAAGACGCTTACCAAATATTAATGTGATTCGTCTATCCGAACTTGAGATATAAATTTTTATATAAAAATAATAAAATGGCGGACAGGGGGAGAACGAAGGAGAAATCGCCATTTTTCTTAAGAGCGTTTTTTGTTTAGTTTTACAAGTAGAATTTGAAAAAGTATAGCCAGCCAAACATTTTTGAAACACTCTGTAATACAATAAAAATAAAATTTATTTTTTTCTAACAAGAAATTACAACTTTTATTTGATTACTGTGAACAAATTTAAAATGGTAATGTTAGATTAATTTATTTTCTTCATATAGAAGAAGAAGAAGAAGAAGCAGTGACTGTGGTGGAAGAAATAGCCTGTAAATGTTATAAAAATAAAAAAAACAATTTTATTATTTTGAGGTTTCTCCCTGTAGTGGTTGTTCAGATCATGTGATGGGTATATATAAAGTCATAAGTTCTTCTGTCGTAAGAACTTATTGACTATTTCAGTTGTTTTCAGAATTATAGCTTTCTCCTTTTTGGCGTGAATATGTATTAGGAGATCTAATCTCTTCAGTTATTGTTTATTGTTTTTGTCTTACGACTGATATTATGATGGTACTATTGTCATCAAGTTCTGTTTCCAGATTTCTTTTAATTCTATTACGAGGAGAGTATACTTTTTTTTCTCTTTTTTTTCTCTTTTTCTTTCAATATTGAACTATTGTCGTTTGGTATAACAGTATGTATTATGTACGTTTATTCTTCTGATATGTCGATTAATGTGATTCTGGACTATTGCATGTGATTATTTTTTCTGTAAGTACAGATCTGTCCCAGAATAGTTTGTAGTTACTTTTATTCGGATTTGAAAACTAAATCGTAGATGCTGATGTTCCTTTGCCGTTGGGTTTCAATTAACCATACACCTCAGGAATGGTCAACCTGAGATTACAAGACTACACTTTATTTACATTCATACATATCATCTTCAATCATCCTCTAAAGTAATACCTTACGGTGGTTCCGGAGGCTAAACAGAAAAAAGAGAGATATTTACAGTCACTGGTTTTCTAAGTCGTAAGAAGAAGATTGCTTCTGGTAGTGTCTTCAAAATTCAGCAAATTATGTTAATCGGATATGTGATTAATTCCTAAACCATGAACTTCAAGAAGTTGGAAAAAACAAGAATATAATCAAAAAACGTCCCAAAAGGAGTCCCTAAGATCATAGTCAAGGTCACCGTCTGATATCCCCCTTCTATCCACATAACTCCTATAGTCATTTACATGCTCTTTTCCATAGTTTGCAAAATAAATGGCCTGGAATGTGAATATTACCTTCAAAAACAATGTTGTATGACCTTCAAAAATGTGTAACTCGTACAACATTATCACCCGTATAAACCATTTCTGATGGTTAGCCGTGTGACCTACAAAAAGGTTCCAAGGTCATATGTGTGACCACATATTCTAATGTTTGGTGGGGTCAGAAATAGGTCATTACATTTGAAAAAAATCATGTTAACCTTAAAATTAAGGTCAAGATGAAGTTCAAGGTCAAATTCAAGATCATCATGAGGTGTCCCCCTCCAGTTCTAGTAACTTTTGTTTAGTCCTTTTTTTTGTATTATACGCAGTTTACGAGTAAATCGCCTGGGGAATTGAAATTAAACATTTTATATGTAGATAACTACAATTTATACTTAATTAACTAAGTTATAATTTTGCCGAAGAAACCGAAATTTAGTAATTCCCTTTTTTAATAACAGTAAAAATCTGTAGTAGCTTTTATTTTATTCCCCGATCACTTTCTGTTAATCAATGCGATTTTATTTTATTATCGATTTTTTTAAAAATATAAATAAATAAAAAGTAAAGAATTCATTTTTGATTAGTACAGTATTCAAAAATAATTATCTTTTTATTTTTCTCCTTACATTCCCTGGTATTTTTCTTAAATGGATAATTGTTATATTGTTGAATAATTAATTTTATCCTAACTGAAATCTACGCCCGTACGAAACGCTCAAAAGAGTACACAGTGAATTATTTAATAAATAATCTTATCTATTTATATAATAGATTAAGAAGAACAAAAACGCACAAACTAATACAGGAAATTAAGTAGTATTTGAATTAAATTTTTCCATTTATTACAAAATTTTCAAATAATACATTTCTTTTAGAAATTATAAATAACATCTAATTATCTTATTATCACACTTATTTCAGGAATGGTATTCTTATTCCAGCCAGGAATATTTACTTTTAAATATAAAAAAATATGTTCTTTTCGACAAGTTAAATAAAAAAAGCAAAACGGTAATTAAAAGTAAACTTTATTATCATGGGTAGCTAAGTAGCACTTAATGAAAATTTCTTTGAAAAAATTGTTAATACTATTAATTATCGTGAAGATAATATGTACTATCAGCCAGTAGTAATTAGACTTGATTAGCAGTTATTATGATTTTCTGCTTATAAAATAAAGCCCCTATTAATCAGTTCCTTTGGAATGTTATTGTATATCGACTGAATTTACATTATATATAATAACAAATATCTCATCGAATCGTTGTTTTTCATTATGATATTGTCATACTCGGCTTACCTCATTAAAACTAACATTACAAAAACTTTATCTTTCCTGCAGTTATTATAATATAGCGTGTACTTATGGTATTCGTGTAAAAAAAATCACCATTTTCTCAAAATACAAAACATTGAAAAATAAAAAAAAGATGGGTTAAATTCTTTTGTACGTATGTGAATGTGTTTGTGGGCGATTGTTTGTATTAATTACTCGGAATTTGCTGGACAAAAATGTTTAGAAATGACATGATTGCTTCTATAAATGAAGTTTGAGGTTGGATCCTTAGGCAAGGGAACAAATAGTAAGATAGGGAACATATTTTGGCTAGGATTGGACTTCATGGAAATGTTAATAGTACGAGATTTGAATTCTTTTAAAAAAATGATTTTGTTGAACAAATTCTTTTCCATAAAATAACCCAGTACTCAAAAATAAAATTTTAAGTCCAAATTTTCAACATCTAGATTTGGTGTCTTATTCTAACCTGGTAATTAAAGATTTTTCAGGAAAGTTTAAAAATGCCTTGCTGAATTTTTAATTTTTACTTCCTTGTACGAAGAACAAGGAAGTATTGTAATCACGAAAAATGTCGGTTTCCAGATCTCAACGGAAATATCCATTCTGACTAGTTTCGGCTTGACATCTGTACGTACGTATGTATATCGCATAACTAAAAAACTATTAGCCGTAGGATAATGAAATTTTGGATTTAGAACTGTTGTAATACCTAGTTGTGCACCTTTCTTTTTGAATGCAATCGACTGAACCAAAAGTGTCAAAAAAGCCCAAAATCCAAACAGTTTGGATTTTGTGCTTTTTCTTAACTGCAGTAATAAGCCTCACTGAGGCTTTTTAACGAAATTTAAATGTTTTAAATGAAATTTTAATTAATGAAATATTTTACAAAGGAAAGGCACATCGGTTCGAATCAGACTTCATCTCCTTTTTTATAACTTTTTTTTTTAATTTAAAAAAAATGATTTATTAATTATTAACCTCTGATTGTAGAAAATGTTTTACGATAAAGAATAATTCAATAATAATAATAATAATAAAAATATGAGAAGAAATCAGAAGTTATTACTGAAATAAGATTTTATGTACTTTTAAAAATGTGTATATGTAATTTAATAGACGTTACAAGGAAGTCATGTGGTGCCCACATTAAATATTTAGTATTTACCATTCCAAGTGAGATATCCCTAATTTGGAAAATGCCCGATTAAAGGATAACCATTGTTAAAAAAAAAAAAAAAATTAGTAAGGATAATGAGAAAATATGATTTATTTTTTTTTTAGTTATATTTTTTAGAATTTTTTTGCGCTTTTCACGTTAAGTTGATTAACATTAAAAAGCTGACAAAGAGGATACTTTTCTTTATGTCATTTTAGTTCTTTGAAAAAAATATCCATAATAGAATTAAATTGAATAGGAAAACAGAAAGGTTATCCATAGAAAGCAACAGTATTGGTTGATAAAATATGAGCTTCAATTTTCTACGTTCATCGTGAAACAAGCCTATTAAGAATCAAACATTCAAACTCTTCAAAAAAAATAATCTATTCCTACTTTCATAGAACCTTCTATTTCCAACGAAAGAACTAGTTTTTTTTTCATATTTAGCAAACTGAAAGGTCGATGACACGAAAGATGTCTCCTCCTACTCATAAAAATGCAATTTGTCAAATTCAATATCTTTGTTTCCATGCGGAAGTAACAACAATACTTCATGTCAAAATAGGATAAATGCAAAATTAAACATTGATCTGCATACTTCACTAGTAAAAAGTGTTTACAAACTCTAATTTTTATTATTAAGTATGTAAAAGTATATTTTCCGTATGATAAACACATGATTTATTAGTTATCTTCTCTTTTTTTTACACATATACACTAGTATGATAAATCAAGGTGTTGTACTGTAAAATAATTGTAATATTATTGTTACAAAAGTCGACACATTTACATAACTTCCTTTATAGAGTAAAAAAAAAGCTTACTGTCAACAAATGCTATTGTATGTGCATAAATATTTAGTTGAATAATTGATTTGACCCATCAGCTGCTATACAATGCCCAGATGTCATTAAATGAATGTCATCAATAAACAATCAAGAGATATGGCTCTTGTGCAAAATATGTACTTCTGATCTACATGAAAAACTTATATTAATCATAGGAAAGCACTTGATGAAAAGAGTAAACAGAAATTTATGTATGAAAAGAGTTGAAAATTAAATCATAATTCATAAAATTTAATTTAATATGGCTTTAAATTAAAAGCCAACTATTGCTTCATAAAATTTAAAGAAAGATATTTCATCAAGGAGAAATCACAAAATTTTAATTCATAGCTCGTTTTGTTTGTTTTATCTTTATTAATTAATACACAATTCCCAGAATAAAAAAATAACAAAATAATAAAAAAAAATCTGATGTGGACACTACATGACTTCCTTGTATGCCTATTAAATTACATGTACACATTTTTAAAAGTAAATAAAATTTTATTTCACTTATAAGTTCTGATTTTTTTTCATAATTTTTTTTATTGTTATTTTTGAATTATTATTTATAGTAAAAATTTGTTTACAATCAGAGGTTAATAATTATAGATAAATAAATAAATTTAAATTAAAAAAGAAAAAGAAAATGAAATCGGATTCGAACATATGTACCTTCCCCTTGTAAGATCCAAATATTTCATTAATTAAATTTTTATTTGACTATAACTCTGGAACCAATAAAAATAAGCGCCATTTATGATATATCGTTGGAAAGCTCTCAATGAGAATTTAATACTGTAGTCAAGAAACAAATCAAAATCCAATTTGTTTTTATTTTGAGCTTTTTTTGGACACTTTTGGCTCAGTTGATTGCAATCAAAAGGGGAGGTGTACAACTAGATGTTACAACAGTCCTAAATCCAAAATTTCAACAACCTACGGCTATTCCTTTCTTTGGTTATGCGAGATACATATTTACGTGCAGATATCACGCCGAAACTATCCAAAATAGATTCAGGGATGGTTAAAATGGATATTTCCGTTGAAATCTGAAAACCTAAATTTTTCGCGATTACAATACTTCCTTGTACGAAGCACAAGGAAGTAATAATAATAATAAAAATTAACATGACTGTTCTAATGTAAAATTAATTTTTTTCTTTCAATTAAAATTTTGTTTTTCATATTTAGCAGACCGTATAAAGTAGTATTAATGTGTTGTAAGTACTGACTTACGAGCACGAGTAAGGTATTCAAACTGCAACAAAAAAAAATTTCCTTTGGATCAGATATTATGACAGACAGTGTTCCGGGACATATTTCCCGAACTTCAGGGACAACTGATTCAGGACACAAAAATGAGCTAAAACGTTAATTTCGATATACGTCCTATTTTGCTTTGTTTTCTTCTAGACGCCAATTTATGATTTTTTACAAAAAAAATTATTTTTCATAAACGGGTAAACCAACTTTAATTAAATTTGGCAAATCTAAGACTAGTATCTTGTTCTACAAAATAAAAAATGTTGAAAACGTCACCTTCAAAAATGTCAAAATAACGGCCATATTAATTTTTTAATCTTCAATAGCCATTTAATTATTTGCTTGATCAAATTTTTTTATTTATTAAAAAATTTATTAAGCATTTTTATTTTGAACAAAATGACACCTCAGCAGTAAAAATCCGTTGGCAAACAACCGAGTTATTGGAGATAATTAACCCGGCAGTACGCTAATTTTTATTAATTTGCAGGAATTATTATTTATTATTAATAATTTTTAATACATTTAATGTTGGAAATAAAAACGGGCAAAAAAATTATCAGCTTGCAGTACGGTGCGCAAGGGTACTGCCGGATTAATTGTCTGCAATAACTCGATTGTTTATCAACGTATTTTTACAACTGAGGTCATTTTGTTCAAAATAAAATGTTTAATAAATTTTGTAATGAGTACAAATTTTATCAAATAAACGATTAAAAATATATTGAAGATTAAATAATTAAGATGGCCGCCATTTTGAAATTTTTGAAGGTGACGTTTTCAACATTTTTTATTTTGTAGAACAAGATACTAGTCTTAGATTTATCAAATTTAATTAAAGTTGGTTCTTCCGTTCCTGAGAAATAATTTTTTTGTTGAAATCACAAAATGGCGTCCAGAAGGAAAACAAAGTAAGATAGGACTTATGTCGTTGTAAACTTTTTTCTCATTTTTACTGAAGTTCGGTAAATACATTCCGCAGAACTCCGAATATTTTTTTAACGTGTTAAAAGTTTAAGGCCTGATTAGTGTGAAGTTCAAAAATATAAGAAACACAATTATTATATTTGTTCCTAAAGTACCTTATATAAGAAAATAATTTGAACACTTATTGTTGTGCTAACAATGGAGTAAAGAAGAGCTAGACAAAATTTTAGTACAATCAAAAATTTTAAGCAAGCAAGTTTTTAAAGAGTAAGCTTTAAACCAACCACTAAATCAAATTTAATGATTTCGCTTAATGAGAAACATATGAGCTTGCAACTTTGAAGTCGGTTTTCACTTTAATTTTATGCAATTCAACCGTAACATCCTTTAGACAATAATCAAATATAAATTGATTTGCAAATGCATTATTGTGAACATGTTTTCAGAAGATGTATAACTTTGTATCGATAGAAAAAAGATTATCAGGTTTATTTGCGGTCTAAATAACAGTACTTCTAGCATCATGTAGTAGGGATTTAGTCGTGCTTTGTATTTATATTTAATAGATTTATGCACAAGAAAGAATTTTTTGATTTTAATACGCTACTAAGTTCATAGTCACAATAATTTAAACCTCAGTTAGCAACAATCTTTTATGAACTTTCTCACCATTAAAAAAAATTAGGGTTAATATTTAACCCTACTAATCAAAAAAGCTAAAAATTATCTTTACTATTACAGACTAACTTATTTTCAAATAGTTTATTTTTTTTTTTTTGAAAAGAAAATTTCTGTAGTTTTGTTATAAATCAGTTGTAAAATCAGCATTAACTTAATTCTGAGCAACACACTATGTTTTATTCTTTTATAAAAGTAGTTAAAAATTTTAAAAAAATACAATATTTTTATGCAAAAACAATCGTATATTTTTTTCACTCCTACATCGCTGATCATATGGATAGAATTTCCAATGATAACAATAGTATTTCAGTTGTCCACAAAGCAAAAGTTTTGGGTTTTTTTATTGGATGACAAGTTTACGAGGGATGATTAAATTTTGTAAAAAATTTAAAAATCAAGCCATACTGTTTTGCTCTAAAGCGCCTTCTTATACTTGGCTTGTCATCATTATTAAAATATATTCTTGTATAAAGTATAGTCTTGGGGCTCCCTTCAAAAGTCAGAATGAGTTTTTAAGATAAAAAATGGGTTTTAAGATCGTTATCCTGGTGTTCATAAATGTGAATCGTATAGACCGATATTTAGAAAATTAAGTATGTAAACTTATCTTTCTGTTTTTATTTATGAATGTGCAATTTTTTAAGTTATGCTTCTTTTGGCGCGTTAGGAGAAACTGATCAGAGTGTAATTTTAGCAAGGTATGGAAGTGCGCGCGTCGATGTAACACACCATGAAGATTTGCGCAAGCCAAAGTGGATCAGTTTGCACGCATATGCGTGAAGTGTCTAATTCAGTCGGTCGTTCAATACAATTAAGTGATTAGCACGTATTGTAAACAACAGATTTTGAGTCGGAATAAATATATATTTATATACACGGATATTTTAAACTTTGAATATTGTTGTTCATATCCATAAAATTGTATTTATATTGCAGCGTATATTTAATTTTTTTATGAAAATTGTGTATCATGATTTGAGGTTATATTTATGTAGGTATTATTTTTTTGAGTAAAATTATATCTTTTAATGACAGAAAATAGCACACATTAAATAAATTCTTGATTTTGCATAAATAATTTTAAATTTACCAAAAACAAAATTTTTGATAAAATACACTAATATAAAATAAAACTATTTGTTTCATACATAAACTGTATTTTTCATATCATAAGCCGCTGACAACCCTCGTGCCTATTCAATTATTATCCGAAGAATTAATGGAACTAAACTAATATTTTATATGACAACGAACACTTCAATACTTTTTAAATTGTATAAAATAATTGTATAAATTTAATTTAATTTAAGGGTTATTTTTTCAAACTTTTATTCATCATATTTAATGTCGTTTATCGATCTTTTGACTCAGTTAAAATTTGTTTGAATGCGTAAAAAAATTATTATTTTTTTAAATGAAAAGTACATAAAATTTTATTTCATTAAAACCTTCTAATATGTTTTATATATATATATATATATATATTTGTTATTACTGAATTATTCATCGTAAATTTTGTTTTTTTACAATGAGAGGTTAATAATTATTGATAAATCAAATTTAAATTAAAAAAAAAAAAAAAATAGTTAAAAAAAGGTGATGAAGTCTGATTTGAACCAGTGTGCCATCCCCTAAAGTCCAAATATTTCGTTAATTAAAATTTTATTTGCCTATAACTCTGGAACCAATGAAAATAACTACCATGATATATCGTTGTTGAAAAGCTCTCAATGAGGACTTATTACTGCAGTTAAGAAAAAGTCCAAAATCCATTTTTCTTTTATTTTGGGATTTTTTGAACATTTTTGGTTCAGTCGACTTCAATCAAGAGAAGAACACAACTAGATGTTACAATAGTCCTAAATCCAAAATTTCAACATTTTATAACTAATAGTTTTTAAGTAATGCGAGATACATACGTACGTACTATCGCCGAATGGATTCGACGACACGTGGCTCTTTATAACCTTGTATTAGCCCTGAGAAGGGCTGTTGTCGTCGATTGGCTTCGACGGCTCGTTGTAATTTATAACCTTGTGGTACCACTGAAAAGGGCTGTTTCTTGCGTTAACTCTGAGAAGAGCTGTTGAGTCCGGAAGCTGGTCTCCGGCGAAGTCGGGGAGTTGCGGCTTGTCCACTGAAATCAAACCGAGCTTCCCCTCAGTGACAGTTGGGTCCCCACTACAGCGTGGCAGTGGTGGTTCCCAGAGCCCCGCAGTGTTGGGTCGACATCGGTCGTCTTTCGCCAGCGCAGCCGAGGTGTTCTCCCCGAGCGATCCCACGCTGGGCCGACTATTGCTGCTGAGTCCACCGGACCGGGCGATTGAAGCCCAGCGAGCTAGAGCGGGAAGGTAGCGTCCGCGTCCAGCGGCTCCCTCGGCGGGCCGGCCAGGCCAGCTGCTCCGACGGGGATGTTGGCGTCAGCCGGGAGGTCCCACGCCAGGGAACTTCTCCTGTCTTCTTCCATCTTCTTCTTGGCCTGTTCAGGTGGTGATCGACGATGAATTCAAAAATTCACTCCCGTGCATGCTCTTTTATTGGAGCCTGGACGCTGCGGTGGCGCCGCAGCGTCGCTATGGTGGGAGAACCGCGCGGTCATCTGCGCAGCGGGAGTGACGCTGTGCCAGCACGTACGTATACTGTGCTTCCGCTGACATCTGAGCTGCTACCGTTGCCGTCCGCCGATATTAAGTTAGGCTGATATGTGATAACTGTATATACATACTTACGTACGTACAGACGTCACGCCGAAACTAGTCAAAATGGATTCAGGGGTGGTCAAAATGTATATTTCCGTTGAAATCTGAAAACCGAAATTTTTCACGATCACAATACTTTTTTTAATCATACAAGGAAGTAAAATTTAGTTAGAAGAAAAAATATTTAACGGCATAGAATTATTGCTAGGATAGAAATTCAGTCTTAAGATAATTATGAATAAAATAAAGGTAATGAAATGTGACAGAAAGGATAGTAATGAGAAACTCTTCATTATATATAAGGGAATACAGTTTACTAGAACATTGTTACTTAGTAAAATTACAAATAATAAATGATGTGATATGGATATAAAAACAAACCTTACGCAAGGGAAGAATTACTTGTTTAAAACAGAGCTCTTGTAGAACCAAATATGAATCTATGAAAGAAGGATGTTCTTAAAAATATTTGTATGCAGTGTAGATCACACTTTGTGTAATTGAAACTTGAACAGAAAAACAGAAAAGAAAAGAAGTTTTTAAAATGCTGTTTAAAAGGAGGGTGTTTAAACTTAGGTTAATTGATTAAGTATAAAATGAAGAAGTCTTAGAACAAATGGGAATGTAGAGAAATTAGGGTATGAATCTTATAATGAGACAAAATAGACCAGTTAGTCATGAAATAAAACATTCAAGTTTACTTCAATTTTGTCATTTCAAGAAAAAAAAAAAAAATTGTTACTAGAAGACTGTATTATTAAAGAGTACGTAAAACTCTCGAGAAAGAAAGACGACTATTTAAAAAAAATGGACGAGGATATAGAATGTTAAGTTCAAAATCAGGCAGAATAGTGAATAAAATCATGCCTACCAAATTATCAATGATTAAATAGATAAATTAAAAAATATCAAAACCCAGAGTTCAAAAACAGTAAAATTCTCCACTTAATATAATAAAAACACCTGATATGATAATGATAAAATTAAATTGAAGAAAATTATTATTTGACAAGTTATTTCCTTCAATTCATTTTATTTGCTACAATATAAATTAACAGTTCTTAATGAAATAAAAAATCTTGATTAACATATCATTAAATATTTTATTTAATTACATTTTATTTTTTTTTTAATTATTCTTACAATAGATTTAATTAAATAATTATGTAACACGTTTCCCTGGTGTAATAACACCCTACAGGAAAAGAGTATTCAATGTCAGTGGAAGCAGTCAGTCAGTTGTGCGGCGAGTCTTTAATATTGATTTTCCAAACGCAGAACAAGGTCATTATCAACCATCCGTTACCCTTCTAACCTTCATTCATTCATTCTGTTCTATAAACCATCCTCCCGTCACCTAATATAAATAGATAATAATATTGATTAACTTAAAAATTACTCATCATTAATATTTAAACTACACGTAATTAATAAAGAGAGTTCTATCTATTAATATACAAGATCAATGATTAAAATAAAATAATGAAGTAATTGTTAAATACCTTCTACCTTACTATCGCTACATCAGAAAATTTCAATTTAAATTTTTATTCATAATTCAAAGTCTGTTTTAAAAATGTGATATAGTTGTTAGCACTGTTAGAGCTGTTTTAGGTACCTTGTTTCAGTTGCAAAAGTAAATTAAAATTGAAATAAAAATACCATCCATAATATGCCTGGTTTACCATTGTAAAGGATTTTGAAGGAAGTGTGACCTTCAACCATCAGCTGACCTGTACAAAATCAGATCCATTTTCTACCTGAAACAATAGTCATTAATTCTGAATAAAAAAAGAAAGAGATCTGAAAAGAAAATTGGATAGCTGAATATGTAACATCTAAAGAACTGTTGTAAAACTTTTAACTAGTTCATGATGTATAAAATTATACATATATACAAAAAAAAAAATTTCCAGAGAATAACTTACAACTGTACCATCACACAGGTGTCTTGCAAACTTATAGCAATTTGATAAAGTGCATTATCGGTACCTATCTTGCAATAAATCTCAATACCATTTTATCTATTATTATGTAATTATATGATCTCAAAGAGGATCAGATTTATTCACTCATGTTTGTGAATTTATAATGAAATATAATGCAGGTAATGCTGAAAAATATGTCTCAAATTTTCCATTCCCAAAACTTGGTCCAGTTAAAAAAAAAAATGTATTAATCTGTCCACTAAAGTATAAAAACGTGAAATTTTTTTCATTATTTCATTAATGAAAAAAATAAAATATTAAAGCAACATTAATGAACTCTAAGTAGAAAAATGCATTAATTTGTAGAAAACATGACTATGATGAGTTGAAAATTGTTCATAAACTAAAAACATCTCATAAAGAAAAAAAATTTCAAGTTTTTACATTATTTGACTCAGCCTTTCTTATGATTGTGGCACATCCTAAGCAGTTAAAGTAAAAGAGCAACTAACCAGAGTTGCTTTCCTTGAAAGTAATGGTCACTGTGCACTCAGTCACATTAAAAAACAGATTGAAGAAATCACTTGTATAATTGGACTTACCCTACATTTTGCTAGGTTGGTCAAGCCTAAGTAAAACTCTATGTTTGGTTTAATGAAGAAAACAAAGGAACCGGTTCATTTCTCATATTCTTTAGTAAGCATGTCATGGGGACAGTTATTACCTTGAGAATGGTTGCACCAATTTCAAAAGTGGTAGTATTCATGTCAGATCATAACAGAACTGTATGGCATATCACAGGGGTCAAGTTTATACATCCTGTACTAAAATCAACAATTCTATGCATTATTACTTTAACTTTTTACATTTTCAACCCCAAACCTTGAATTTTCTCTATTATGTATGTCAAAATTAGGTGTTAACAGGGCATGAAAAATTTTAATGAGTTTAATAGAGGTACCAAGTAAACTTCAAAATATTCTTCAAAGTCATTTTTTATTCTCAGCACAGGACTGAATTTGTTTGAATATTTATTTTTAACAAACAATCGCACAAATGTTTTTACAGCTTTTATGTAGGTAAGAAAGTAAATAGCTCATCAAAGCAAAATATTTCTAGAAGAAAAATTAAACTGGAAGAAAAGTTAAAGTAAATAAATAGAGTTAACACTTCACAAATGCTGGGATATTTTAGTTAAATACTGGATTCTTGAAAATTATTTTTTAACATTTGTATCTTGCTGGTTGGTGTAAGTAGTTGGCAAATGAGTTATTCTGTAATAATTATTTAAGTCTAAAATGGAATGAAGTCTAAATTAAGTCTAAAATCAGTTGGGTTCTAATTGATTGTGCTGTCTTACGTTCTGGACAAATTGAATCTGTACTTAATCCACATCCTACAGCATGTCAAGCACAAACCTATGTAGGTCCCATTTAATAGAAATTAGAATGAAAAATTGTAAATCAGGTTAATGGAAATTAAAAAAATCACATGTTAACAAGATCTGTTTTAAAATACATCTTCAGTTGTAAGTATTTAGGAATTAGGTTTACGAGCTACCACAACTTATTAGGTTTACTGTACAACATAGCTTATTTAAGCTGTAACACAATCTCTGTCACCAGCCAGTTGCCCTAGGTTCTAACGGTAACACGTAACAATTAAAAAGGCTGGATAATACAAAAACTAAAACGAGTAATACAAATGAGTTCCGATAAATAAAGTAGTCACATAACCTAAAACTTCTGAATTGTTGCAACTGTGTTATGCAGTCATAACTTTGATAATCAAAAGATGAAAATTAGTTAACTAAACTTGTTCTCACCGCTTAATTATTCATAATGAACATTTATTTTTAATTATGTATGCTATTTTGATGTATAACATATATATAGCAATATATGTTGTTTGATTAATACAACATTCTGGAGGCTTTTAGTCTAGCTTGATTCGATTCAGCACCTGTAGGTAGGTGCATATCTTTGTGTAATGCTTTTTCTTGTAGCTGTTACGTGATGAATTGTCAGAGTAGGATACATTAATTATTAGAACCCAATAAGTGATGATGGCGTTGAGGAGCTGGTAGCATTAAAAATGCATTCTCCAGGTCTTGAACTGTCAACCTTCCATATGAGGACAATGATTTAAACACCTTCAACACACTTGCAAATAATGATTATAAAAATCAGAAGTTATAATTTAACGTTATACTTATAATGTATAAATAAATTTTGGTTTGAATTTATTCGTTTACTTATATCATAAAGAAAAAACATACTTTACGATCCTGCCTAAGAATTATCAAAGTAATTCTACTACACCAGAATAAAAAAAAATCAGTATTAAGACCATAAAATTACTAAAATTTCTTGTTAATGTTTTAAGTAATAATAACATTACAATATTTGTTATAAATCAGTTATGCAGATATAGTCAAGAATGGGCAGATCACCTGGGAAAAGTAAAGACAACATCACATCGGCCAAATTCAGATTACGGTGAGAATATATTTTTCTTTTGGTCAAGCAATCCAAGAGAAAGGGTACATGGTAGAGATCCAGTTGATAATTGGTACAAGGAAATAGAGAAACATACATTTGGTGTTGAACCAAAAACTCTTATATCAGGTAAGTGTAAAAGAAAATATTAGAAAAGAATCTATAATCCACAACTATTATTTTAATATAAATGTAATTTATTTTATAAATCTATCATTAATAAACAATTTAAAATTATTTTTAATGGAAAAATATTTTTTTCAACTTTATCTACAACGTTATTTTTATACATTTTGACATAAGTTAACCATTTAACCGATAAAAATTTATATAATTACTTACAAAAGAATGTTATCTCCAGCAATTCACCAAACTTCACAGACAAAAAAATTTGGTTGTAGAAAAATATGATACATTTCAGGGTTAAACTAATTTTAAAGAAAATCACAGCATTCTAATCCTCAATTACCTTAAATAAATGAAGCATCTTTAGCTAAACATATTTCTTTGTACGAAAACCTGAGAAATATTTAAGAAATGCAGGTAAATTAATTTGTTTCTTTATAGTAACAGTCTAAATCTTTCTTATGGTAATGATACATCAATCTTACCTGAAGTACAATAGATACCAATTAATTACATTTGCTTTATATTAGAATAATAATGTTTACTGTCTAGCCAGTCTTTCTGCTAAACAGCAAGAATGTAGGGCTTAAAATCAGCTGCATTTCACTTTTAATGACATTCTTCTGATGTCATGCTATGAATGAACTATATAAACTTACACAAATCAACATAAATAAATAGTTCTGTAAAATATTTTTAATTAATCATTATAAATGAA
Organism: Lycorma delicatula; assembly: GCF_047948215.1. NCBI lineage: Eukaryota > Metazoa > Arthropoda > Insecta > Hemiptera > Fulgoridae > Lycorma > Lycorma delicatula. The sequence continues at coordinate 110,899,567 of NC_134462.1, forward strand.
GATAGAAGGATTTTTAGATAAACTAATACAAAAATATATCATAAAACATTCCCTAAATAACACAAAATTATAGTAATTTTCTTAAACATAAACATTAATATTAAAACTTAATAAATAGATCTGGATGAATAAATATGCTTTAATTTAATTTAACATAAACATGAGAATAACTTATGGATATGTATTGATGTTCTACTTAATGTAATCTATGGTACTAGCAATCCCAATATTAATGCAATTTTTTAATTCAATTTTCCAGATGCAAGCTTCTGCAGAAAGTAATTTTACCTTGGAATAGAGCCAACCTACTTGCATTTTATCACTAATAAATTGTATGTTATCCTTTTATATTCACTGACCCTCCACAATAGCTACTACTCTGTATGCATACTAATGAATTTGGACATTCTGGGACGTGTTTATTAAAATATAATGAACTACAGTTGTAAACAAATATATGCTATATATACACTTAAAACTAGCTGATTTTTTACTATTATTATCAGTTCTGCAAGAGGAAACAACCTCCCCTCCACAATCAAAATTCTTAAAAATTTGTGTAGTCATTTCAAATTTTATATGCTTTAATTTTTGTTTTTTGAAAGTTTCGCCTTTAAAGTGGCCAATGCATATAACTCATCATTTTTAAAACTGATTCCAAGTTAATAGAATCATTTGTGCAATTAATTTTTTTTTTTTTTTTTTTTTTGCAAACTTGTCCTGAATAAGACAGGGATGCATCTAGAGGCAAATTGGGAACAATCAATCCTCCTTAAGAAATTTATATTTGAATTCCTTATAACACCAAGTTGATGATGTCTGTTATAATTATATATTTCCTCAAAGATAAACTATTATTATCATGGAATAATATTTTTCCTACTTTTTTCTTCATTAATTACATTTTAGAATTAAGAATGATTATTCTATCTGATAAATAATATTAATGTATCCACACCAAATTTTTTTCTAAAAGATTAGGTCATGTAATTTGTTTTTTAAGGTATTATTTGAAAATGTATTTCTTTAGTATGCATGTACTTCCTTTAATGTAAATTAATTTTTAAAATTTTTAGTAGCACTTTCCTATTTTTAAACTCAAAGTTTATCATATTTTTTTATATTTAATATCTCCTTTGGTAACAATATTTTTTGGCAGATATCTTAAGAAAATACTTGAGTTCTTACTTTAATTTGGTATTTAATAGTTAACAAAGATTCTTTACTGGTTAATTTTAAATATTAATTTAGCCAATTTTATTGAAATACTTGTAAATTCAGGAATTCTTGTAAATTCAATAAGCTAAAATTCTGATTACTTACATATTATTATAAACCGCTAAAACATTATTAGTTCATGAACTAATTTTTCATAAATTTGAGAAAAACTACTACTAACATACACACGTATGATGCCATTTGATTTTTTGCCTCTTCCTACAGGTAAAGTGGCTAGATTCACCTCTGAAGCAAGAAAATTTAAAAATCTACTTTTCATCAAAAGATATAATGAGTGACCCTATTAACACAAAAAGCCTAAGTAAAACACAAATCTATCACTTCTGTAAATTAGGCAAGACCACAATTTTATAGAAATCAAAACTAAAAAAACAATTTGTACAATTTATATAAAACTTTTATGTTTATTATTGCAAGAATCCTAAATTATCACTCATAATGTTTAATTCTTGTATGCTATTTAAAAAAAAAAATTATTTAAAAAAATACTGTCAACAGTATAATTAAGTTTTTCAATCATTTGCAAAGTATTCTATAAAAACAGTCTTAAACGATAATATTCTGATGGTTATATGGAAAAGAATAATTTAAAAAAAATTTTAATTTATCCTCTTTCTCTATAAAAGAATTTTATAACAATATTCATCCTAATAATATGCCGAACTAGATAGGAACTATGCCGGCCTCCGTGGCACGAGTGGTAGCGTCTCGGCCTTTCATCTGGAGGTCCCGGGTTCGAATTCCGGTCAGGCATGGCATTTTCACACACGCTACAAATCATTCATATCTCATCCTCTGAAGCAATACCTAACAGTGGTCCCGGAGATAAAACAAAAAAAAAAAAATAGGAACTATAAAAAGTTAGTATGAGTCCTATTTTAAAGTGTGTATTACCCTTTAACTCTAAGGATTGAAAATGATCCCATCCAGATAATGCCAGATCAGATAAAAATCAGTTCTTTAAAAATTAAGAAAAAAATCACATAGAAATAACATTTTTAGAATTAGGAGAGCAATTGTATAAGGATCGTTCAATAATTAAACACATGAGCAGCTGTGGACGCAAAACAGTTGGTAAGAGAGTTATGATACTTTTTAATTTTGCTAGAGATTATTCTGAAAAGTGAAAAAAGCCACATTGATTAAATAAACCTTTTAGCTCCAGAATAATCTGTTTCTTTAATTATGGAATGACCCAGTATGATATAATTTAATTCAATTTTTTTTTATATGCAAATAGAATAGTAATTACAACATAAGGAATATATATAAAAATATAATAAACCAAACTGATCCACCCAAGTACAGAAATATACATTAAATAAGATGACACCTTATTTTTTCCATATCTTTAAAAAAAGTTTATGTGGAAACCCATCTTCAGTTACAATTTATTTTAAACTGTTTATACCAAATTACATACTACACTCAAAACATTCAAATTTATCGAGGTAAAAATAATTTTTTTTTTTTTTTTTTCAATTAAAAATAGTTAAAACTTTTTTAAAATATAAATTAAAGAAATAAAAAATAAAAAATTAAAAACTACATATATAAAATATGATGTCAAAATTTGGTAAAAATTAAAATAAATAACTAGGATGAAATGCAACATGTAACTTGGCCAGTCAATACAGTACTGTGTACATTTGAATTAAATTAAATTGAATAATACATTATCATTATTTGAAAAAGTGCTGCCACAGTTTTATTTGAATTATTCAAATAATGATAATGTATAATTCAATTTAATTTAATTCAAATCCACACAGTACTGTAACATTGGCTGGCCAGTTACATGGTGCATTTCATCCTAGTTATTTATTTACTTTAATAACAATAAAATTAAGTTATAAATTAAACAAATTTAAAGAACAAACAGATATATACAATCCTAATAATTGAAAATATAGTATACTAATGTTAAAATTAATTACAGGTCATATGACACAAGTTCTATGGAAAACGAGTCAAAGACTAGGAGTTGGTGTAGCAAGAAATACAGATGGACAAACATATGTTGTATGCAATTATGATCCAGCTGGGAATTATGTAGGAACTTATGCCAGAAATGTTCCACCAATTGGGTAAGATGTTCACCAGATTCATTAAAAATATATTATTTTTATTATCAATGAGATTAAATTGACTTATTATCTTGAGATTAAAAAATTATAAAAATGTACTGCAATAATTTGAAAAACAAATACTAAATTATAATATTAAACAGTTAACTAGATAAAAAAAAAAGAAGAAGTTAATACTGAATAAAAATGATATCTTTTGGATGTAATTTAAAAATGAACAAAATAATTATAAAGTTTGTTAAGATCAAAAGACGTGTAACTAAAACAAACACTATGTTTGTAAACAAATCAGTATCCAGCCAACAAAAGTAAAAACAGCATGAGGTCAGTGTTATCATTATCAGCATGTTTAACCCGAACATTATTTATTCAGTTCTGGAATGTAGCATTATAGATTACTGACTTAAAATGAATTTTTTTCATAACTAGTTTCAAAATTTATTTATGTTACTTTTATTTTTATTTAAATACTTTCTATTACTGATACAATAACAGTAAATTAAAATTTATGAATGTTTTTTGTCTATATTTTCACCAGATCTTTTTTCTTTCAAACGCAGATTTAAAATTAGATTAAGGATAATTCTTGAACATATTTAAGTGGCAAATAGTATTTTACAGTTGTAAAATATGGATAATAGAAAAGTTCAAGACAAACAAAAAGAAAAATTTTTTAAAACATTGTTTTCATTGAATGATGAAAACTGTATTTATTGAAGAAGTTTAATTTAAAGAAATGTTTAAAATAATGGTAAAAACACAAGTTTATAGCACAACTAATATGAGTTAGGTCAGTAGGCTACATTTTAAGCTAAATAGAGTTAACTAATTTAGTATTAAAAGGAATTATAAAAACTGTATCTGAGAAAAAAGTAATAATTCTTGTACATAGTACAAATAATTAGGAATGTAAGGCATATCACTACTTATGGATTAAGATATTTGGCACTGAATGAAAATAAATTGAGAATTTTATCAAACCAGCGAAAAGATTAATAAAAAATAAACAATTCAATCAAAGTTCTTCAAATCCACAATCTGATAATAAAAAAACACTGTTTTTTGATATTCCATCATCAGACTGAAGAAAATTCCTGAGATAATATTAAATGAACTCTAACAACAAAAGCACATAGATGATATCAGATATTTTAATTCAAATAAATATAATTATATGTTTATTCAGAACTGATCCTTGGGAATTCAGAAATACTGAATAACTGATTATTAGGATTCTATTCTCAAATATACTTCATGGAATAAAAATATTTTTCAATCAAAAAGATAATGAAGTTAAAAGAAGTAATAGTAAATAAAACACACATAAAAGAAGATAAAATTGGTTTCAGAGTAAAATCATTTCTGTTTTATAAGAATTGTAAATTATGAATCAAATTCGCCATTTCACCCTGAATTATTTTTGTGGTATCAGAGCAAAGAAAATTCCTTTTGAACTTAGAAATAAAGATTATTAAACCTTTACACTCAGTACATAACAAATGATTCTTGTTTTAATTAATTTTATTCAAAATATTTTAATAACTTATCAACATATCCCAAATTACACCACACACCTCTCATTCCTCAATGAGTCTTTTTTATACCAACACCAAAGAATACATCTTGAAGCCAGCAACTCTTTTACATTTGATTTTTTGCTTCCTTGTTGCTATAAAACTTAACTACACTTAATGATGCTTTAAGGGGCCAAAAATAGTGTGATGGAAAAGGATTAGACTACGATGAGAATATCAAAACTTTGATATTTAGTCAGTAGTTTCAAGTGTTATTTGTATAGTATGCCCAAAGAATCATCCTTTACACTGTGTTTTTTTTCTATTACTGCAGGCTTCACTTTATTTTCAACCATATCTCTGAATTACTGGTTATTCAAGCAAGACGGCAAGCCGTCTTTCCAAAAAAATTACAGAAATTTTAACCTTTAGCGTCACTACTGGCTGATGTTGAATCTTTTCGTGTTGGGGAAAATTGGGATGCTTTCAGTCCATGCTTTACTAACTGAATTCTGGCTCATAATGATTGACTCAGCTCTCATCACAAGTCACTGTCAAAAATTTATCTTCTTCAAATAATTTGCCTGTCTTACTAACATGAGATTCCCAATCTCATAACTTCACTAGTTACGAAGAACTGAAACCTCAACTGTATATTCTTCATATTGGTCAACAGTAAAACTTATTCGGTCACTTTTGAACTGCCCAACCAAATTTTAATATGCTTGAGCATACTTATGATATTGAGATTTGGAAAAGCTCAAGCATAGTGGTTTAGCATCTGGGAAAGACTTTACACCATCTGAAACAAGATTTCTTATCACTGAAAATTGTTCAAACATATACTTTTCAAAATGATTTTTCATTATTGAATGATTGATGTTATATTAAATATATATATATATATATATATATATATAAGTAATTTTCAGTTAGATATTTTAAATTGATGACAGGGATGCCAACTTATGATTTGAAAAGTAAAATACATCTTATTTAATTTTTTTTTGTTGATCAATTACTGTTGTACTTTGTTTATTGACTAGTCCTTGTAATTCATAAATATTAGACTATATTTACTGCATTTAAGAAAAAAAACTGAAATAATGTAATCTTATAACAATGTTCATGATTCAGAGGTTTTGAGGAAGAAGATGAAGAAAACTTTGTGGATCAAGCACTAAGACTGCACAATGAATATAGAGCAAGACATTCCTCACCACCACTATCAATAAATACTCAGGTATACAAATTTTAATTTTCCTCTTTTTTAATCAGAGAATATTCTTTTTTAGGTATAACTTGAAAAAGACTGAACAGAAAAATTCCCAGAATTTAAATATTATATGTTTAAATCATTTAATATGTTTTAATTAGTTTTTATAATAGAATAATATATTTTAAAACATCAAGTTTTATAATTACAGCTATGTGCATTTGCTCAAGACTGGGCTGACACGTTAGCAAGAACAAGAACATTCCATCATAGACCATCGAATCCGTACGGTGAAAATTTATTTGCAATGCGTTCATCAGATCAAGTAACAGCTGCTGATGCTTGTACAAGTTGGTACAGTGAAGAAGTCAAATTTCATAGTTATGGTCAAGAACCATCACGTCTTGATCCTCCAGCAGGTAATTAACCATAACAGAATTACTCTTAAAGTTTATTAATATTTTATTGGTAATAGTAAATGACACCACTTCTTCACTGATTCGTATCGCTTCATGAGACTCACTGATTTACTGATTCTTATCGCTTCATGAGACTATCACAATAATTGGGTAAAGTTGTTCATATGAACAACTTTATTGGTTTTTAGTAAACCAATTCTTTCGAAATAAGTTTGTATAGTACATATGATGAAAATAAAAGCTTGCTTGTATGAGGCAGACAGTTGCTGTGTAGGGCATTATATTACTATTTTCTTGTAATATTAGGTTCATTCAGAAACTGAGTATTCTACAACTCAGTGTGTTTAACTGTTTTCATAAAGTTTTTCTACAATTAAAATTTATTATCATTTTGTTTAATTTCAACAATAATCTCTAAAAATAATTAATGTACTTAACAGTTTATACTTGTATTAATACTATACAACCTCTACCAAGTCAAAAAATGAATGACCCCTTTTTACAAATAAATAATATCAAAGTATTTCATATGTGCTATATTTATATGCACTTGTAGTAGATATTGTTGATGATGTTTATGGTAATAAACATAAGCATTAAATAACAGGCCTAAACGCTATAAATTATAATAATTTTTTAATAGCTTAGTCATTTTATACGTATCATAGTAAGTAATTTTTTTTTTTCACATTGTTGATTAATATTCAATGCTAATGTTTACTTTTTATTTTCAATAAACTGATTTAGTTCAATTCTTGGTGTGTCCTGATATGAATGGTATAATTGTTTCCTTCTGTAATGTATAGCGTCTTAATTTTTGTGTGTGTTAATGGATGTGTGTTTTTTGTTATTTGTTATTGAATTTTTTTTTGCAATGGCAGAATTTAAATCCACAGTTAATAAACTACATTGTCAAGCTCATGAAACAATTAATAATAAATACAATTTTATGAAGAAAGAAATTATAAAGTTAGGAAGATTAGAAGATGACACACATTTAATATTCATTCAAGAATGTGAAAAAGAACCGTTGCAGCTATTTGAAGATCACAAGATCAAAAACTTTGAAAAGAAAATCAGGATTTTCTTAAATCTAAATCAGTCATGCTTGTTCAGCATGCCAAAAAACTATAACAATATTAAAATCTGTTAGTGGATTAGATAGTTTTGATCAAGGCATTGTAAGAACAGTTAACGAGTTTCACTCAAAACATAATGAACTGCCTACATTAAATAAATGAAAGAAGTTCAAAAGAATATACAATTTAACAACTATCCTGAAATAGTTAGATTTTAAGTGGTGTAAAACTGATAATAATAGGAAATGTTTGTTTGAGAAAGAAGACATCCAGTGGAAAAGGATAGTATGTTTAAGAAAAATTACAATTTTAAAAAAGAAAATTCTTTGACTGCTTATTTGGATGAATTGTATATTTTAATGTTCCATTCGACAACAAAATCATGGCCAGATGATAATGGTGCAGGAGTAAAACTGCTGATTAATAAAGGTGATTGATTAATCATAATCCATGCTGAAGGAGAAATGGGATTCATTCCAAACATTATGTTAACTTGGAAAACAAGTTCAAAAAGCAGTGGCTATTATGATAGTGTCAACAACAACAATTTCATGAAGGGGAAATCTGAAAAATTAATTCCTGGTCTTCTCACCCCCAGTCAGTGGTTGTTATTGATAATGTGCCACACCACAATTTACTTTTAGTGAAGTTTCCGAATTGAAATGTTAGGAAAAGTGACATGATTAATTAATTAGAAAAGAACAACATTCTGTTTAATAAAACAATATTAAAACCACAATAGTATGACTTAATAAAATCACAAAGAAACTCAAAAATAAAGTAAAATTTTGATGAACTATTAAAAAAACATGGGTGTGAGGTTCAGTGACTTCCACCTTACCATCCCAATAAAAAAATCCGATCAAGATGGTATGGTCGTATGTGAAAAAATATGTTGGTAGTAATAACACAACATTTTTAATGTTAGATATTAAAAAATTAGCTGAGGAAAAAATTAATGAAATGAATAAGGATAATGGAAACCATATTGTAAACATCTAAAAAAAAGCTGAAACTGAGTATAAGAAGATGGAACCGCTAATCAACGAAATGATGGATAAATTTATCATACTCAAGAGAAAAAGACAGCTCTGATGAAGACAGAGAAGAAGGTAAACTTGCACAGGAACTGGATATGTAATGGAAATTTCATGTAAGTGTTAATAATAAACTGTACAAAAAAAAAAAAAGGGATCATGATTTGAAATATATACTATCCCAGGCTCTCTCGGACGACGATTTAATTAGAGCAGTAAGCACAAACCGGCCCAAGCAGTGTGATGGCTCGAGTGAACCACATCACAGAAGGCTTGAAGACTGTGGAGGCAGACATGTCCCGATTCATTGATCTGGCTGCAGTTAAGTCCGGTGGGGTCATGTATTCCGGAGTCGCTGCTGATGACGTCATGGCAGATAGTTAGATTTCTCAGGCAAGATATGACCAAACCCTCAAAGGGCTTCACTGTTTTCTTTGACTCCGAGTTCGGGGAAGTCGCGTCTCAAGGGATGATATTGAGAGTCCTAAGAAGGTATTGATAAAGAGACGACTACACCTCCATTTTTCTTACCGCAGGACAAGGTTGGATGGTGTGTGGAAATGTGTTAGTCCTGTATTTATTTGGCCGGACAGGTACCGAGGTCAAGGTGGTAGACCATCGAGCCACCACAGAAACGGAAACGGGATGCAGTAACTCCATCTACTCGGCGTTCTACCAAGGCGGAGGTGAAGAGTGGCAGGGTGGTTGTGCGGGCCTCTGGGCGCCGATTTAGTAAACCAGTTAAGCAATCAGTGTTGGGCCAGGAAGTTGGGGACAACCTTTCCGTAAGACAAGGCAATGGCTGAGAGTTGTGCATTAAAGTGAGAGGTGCGAAGAAGGCTGCCGCCTTGAAGACGATCATTCGAGGTGATGCATCTGATTTGAAAGTAGACCTAAAATTGAAGGACAACAGGCGCACGGTAGTGCACATTCATCACATTGAAATTGATGTGATCAATGATGAGGTTGCAACAGTAGTGAGGCAGGCGACCAGGCCAGATGTAGACTTCCGTATATCCTCTCTCTGTCCAGCTTTTGGGAAAACACAGAACGCGACAGTCATTACGTTGTACGATGCAGCCAAACAACTTATAGCACGAGTGAAGATAGGGTAGGTACACCGTAGAGCCCAGGTACGTGACCCGGAGGAAAGGTGTTGTAAGTACTGGAGGCTAGGACATATGTCTTGCAAGGCCTGCAAAGAACCAGACCGCACCAAGCTGTGTTTCAATTGTGATCAAGGACATCAACGGGCCCAGTATACCTGCCCACAAAAATGCGCGATTTGTGGTTTGGAGGGCTATAAGATGGACGACTGTACAGCTCAAAAATGAAATTCTTGCAACTGAACGCGGACAGAAGTAGGCGCTTGCTCGATGTTTGTTAGGAGGTGGCTCTCCAGCGGTCCAATGTGTTCTTCTCTCTGAACTGCCAGCCTTGGTCACTGCAGGCTGTGTGTCTGTTGGACACCATATCAAATGCAGTGATTGGTTTTGCTAAGACTGGGGCGCTGGTAGTGGCCAGTGGCTCAGGAAGAAGCTTTGTGTGGGCTAATATCGGGGTTCTAACAGTTTTTCCCTGTTACTGCTCTCCAAATACTGGTATTGAAGAATTTGTGTCGTTTTTTAAAGTAGTAGCCGGAAATTTTATGCGAAGGCAACTCACTGACCTCAGGGGTCAACATCTCTGAGAGAGGACGGCGGCTATGGGGCTTATATTCGTAAACGAGTTAAGTTCCTACGTTTATGAGAGAGTGTTCATCTTTCGTAATATACCTGACATTTGTGACGGGTGACAGAGTATGTGACTTTCCAAACTGGGAAGTCTTGGACGAAGAATCGATGTCTGATTATTTATTCATCGAATTCACAACTCAGTTCTACACAGAAGTGTTAAGGACAGACAGAAAGATGCAGACAGAGCTGCATTCGGTTTGGCAAAATTATCCAAGCTTGACTTACTAGTACCCATCATCTGTAAAACTTAGTGTGGAGTACCACAGGGATCGGTTATTAGCCCAACATTGTGGAACCTGGTGTTCGATGATGTGCTTCAATTACAATACCCAGCGGGAGTCGTGCCGATAGCCTTTGCAGATAGATGGTCTTACACTGCTAGTTTCGGCGAAAGACGGAAACGGGGTAGTTGTAATCGCCAACGAGACTACTGGACGAGTACCATGTTGGATACAGAGTAAGGGACTATCTAAATCTTCACAAAAAATATCATTTATATGTATGGCTGACAGACGCCCCCAACTTCCGCTGCGGATCAAGATTGGAGACACGTTGGTTTCCCAAGTAAGGTCGGTGTAGCATTTAGGAAAGATGGTTAGACCATCGACTTAATTTGTCGTGCACGTTAAAGGAGCAGCGGAGAAAACAAGGACGATGGTCAAGGCCCTAAGTAGACTCCTGGGTAATGTGGCCAGACCGCGGGCTTCAAAATGGGAAGGATACAGTCACATCATTAATTCAATATTGCTATACGGAGTCACAGTCTGGTCAAATTCTTTAAGATGTGAACGGAATCGTCGGATACTGGTGGGTGTGTAGAGGCGGATCACCCTCTGCGTCATTTTTGCATACTTTTCCATCTCAACAGAAGCAGCACTTCCATTGCGGGTATTCCCTTGGAATCATCCAAGGTGATGACAGAGACGAGATGAATAGACGGGCTCCTCCAAGAATGGCAAGCCCGCTGGGACTTCCACTGGCCGATTGACTCTCCGACTGATCTGGCAGATCGAGCCGTTGATCAACTGCAACTTCGGTGAGGTATCCTACTGGTTGACCCAATTTCTAATCGGCCGCGGCGTGTTCGGAGCATACTTACATGCCAGGAGGAGGACAGACAATCCCCTCTGATTATACTGTGGGGAGTTGGACACGCCGGAACACATTGTGTTCAACTGCCGGACGTGGGTCAACAATCGCCACGGCTGTGAAATGGTCACTAGGCACCATGCAGTTGAGAACATCAGCGTATGTTGTCCGGAGTGGAGGAGTTTCGGGCAATAAACAGTTTTATCATACGTATTTTACAACAAAAAATTCGAGAAGACGGAGCGGCGAGGGATGAGAGACAGCGGAGCTGTCGTTCATTGGTGCTTGCACTAATGGGGACGGTAGTGATGAGGCACTGAGACTCCCTCGTCCCTTCATGGAAAAGACTTGAGACCTGGTAGGGTCCCCTTATTGAGGTATTCACATTAAAGTCTAAGGTTTCAGGATCAAATGAACTTTGACAAAAAGGCAAATGGAAAAGTAAGTTCTCTGAGAGGCTGAAGAACAAAACCGTTGGGTGGGGGGGGGGGGTGAGGGACAGCTCCCTGCAGGGCTGCTGTTCATGCGTGGGTGGGCAGAGGTGATGATGCACAGAGAGCATTCTGGATTCTCCCTTGCCCAAATGCACTTCCAGGGGCCATGTAGTGCTTGATTGCAGATCCGGCCCTGAGAGGGGGAGCTGGTGAGGTGGTTAGGTTTAGTCGGTAGGGCACAGGAACACACACACACACACACACACACACACTACTTAACAACAACTAGTGGAACCTGTTGCAACTCTGACACTTTGTCCATAACTGGGATTATTCCCCCTCCTCATAAAAAAAAATTAATTAATTAATTAAAATCATATACACGAGTTCAAAATGTATAAGAAAGTTGCATATTTTTGCCATGTAGGATGTTTAGATGTAAATGAAATTTACAAACACAATTTGATAAAAAACATATTCAATAAAGAAACACAAATAGTCAGAATATATTTTGTATATGTAAGGGACTTCGTAAACATTTTAAGAGGGATACTATTAAAAGCACGCTATCAAATACTTGAATGAGGGGAGCACAATAATTAGTTCTAAAAGACCTGGGATAAAAAGTTTTGTTAATCTGAATGCAAATCATTTAATATCTTCTAACTTAAAAGTATTTCTCCATTTTTGTCATTCTGTTCAATCTTTCATTATAATTGACTGTAATTTCGCATATTTATTATTTTACTAATCTGTATGAATTACTCAGGGAGGGTAGCACTGACATTGCTTTTCTACTTCACAGTTCTTAGCTACAAGCATTAATATCCAATCAAGATTTAATAAAAGTTTTAATTTTTATTAATATTTAGTATAAAAAAATTATTTAAAAAGCCGGCTTCTGACAAAACTTCAAAATATATGAAAAATTTTGGAAGTTCATAGGCTGTCATTTTTGTCCACTTTTTGCAATTAACATAGAATTCATTCTGCAAGCTTTTTTGAAAATCAGACACTCAAACACAAATCAAGAAAGTAGGCTGTTTAGCTTCTTTTTAGAAATGCAAAGAAAACTATGCATGTTAGTTGCTATTGCAGTACAAAATAGATTGTAGATAATCCAACATGATATGCATGTCATCCCTAAAATTGGCATTTTCATGATAACAAGATCCCATGCCAGGTTTACAAAGGAAAGGCTGTTCTTACAAAAGGAAAGTAAGCAGTGAAATGATCCCTGTTCTCTTCTTCACTAAGCAGATATACTTTTGCATATCAGCTTAACAAGCCCATCGAAATGCTTGTGATATTCAGTTCTACAAGACTGCACCTTCAATCTGTTTACCATAGGAACTGACTAGTGAATATCATTACTCTCTGAGAAATCAATTTTGAATCTGTATCTCTTAAACTGAATGTATGATTTGCTTGCATTCAGTCCCAAGAAAAGCTGGGCAAATAGTGTAGAGCAACAAATTGATTTACCTCTCCTGATAAAAAACAATGCATTACATACATTGCCTCTACTTACTATAGGAAGACCCATTAAAAAGGACTAAAAATGTTAGTTTTATTTTACCTATTTACATTAAAAACAATTAAATTTTTAATAGACTGTTTGCTAATAAAAACATCAGAAGAAGTAAAAATTCTTATTAATTTATCTTAGCCAGGTCATAGTCATCAAATTATTAACATCTAAGTTAACATCCAATAAATAAAAGTAATAATTTGTATATTTTCAGGTCACTTCACTCAAATGGTATGGAAAGAGACAGAACTGATGGGTATTGGTAGAGCGACAACAGAATGTGGTCAAGTAGTAATTGTTGCTAATTACCATCCAAGAGGTAATATAATATCAAGGTTTGCTGAAAATGTTCTAAAACCTCATCCAAGAAGCAGTCGCAAAAATCAAAATATATAGTGATTTTAATAACGTCCATTTGTTATTAAATGTAATATGTCGTCCAGTGTATGTGCCAAAACATAGAATATCAAAATATCAAATTATGTTAAATTAAGAGGCTGGTACAGTTGAAATGGTCTTACCATTTTAGCTAATGTACACTATTCAAAAAAAAAGATGGAACACTAGTTTTCATTAATAATATATATATATATATATATTACTCTTGGTCTACTTGTAATGAATATCTTTAAATCAGCATAATAATAATATCATAAATAAATCAGCAGTAGTAGAGGTAGCAGAAATAAGTTTTAATTTGATCATATTTTAATTTGTATGACGTTAAGTATATTCTGCCACAGTGAAATCTTATACTAAACTATTTTAAAAGAAGTTTTAGTTATTATAGAGGTACTGCTGTTAAAAGTAGAGTATTCAAAACTTTTTTATCAGTACAACATGAAATCTATATCCCAAATGGTTTATTTAATATCTTTAGTGAAATGTATTATCATGTACATTATTCCCAAAACCTTATCGTTAGAGATGACCTTACACAAGATGTAAATCAATCCTGAAATCACAGCCATTTCAAAAAAATAAAATCTAATGAATCTAATGAAATTACGGTAACTGAAGAACCACTCCATTCTAAGAGATTTAATTTCTTGAATCAGTAAGTAAGGGAACTGAAAATGAAAAAAAGAAAAAAACCTATGCTTAACTGAATGTAAGCATGATGAAGTAAGAATATTATAATAGATGAGCTATTTATAAGATAATGGTGCACAAAGCAAAAAAATTAGCTTGCTTCATGAAAAACTGCTTAATTGACCAAGCAAAGTAAGGTCTTGTTTTCTCAATATCTGAGTAAATCTTTTGGTTCTTAGTCTAAGTTATAGTTATGATCAAACACATTTTCCCATCTTATTAAATTTTTCAGCAAGGTTCTAATATTTTTTATAGCTATTATTTGAAACAACATACGAATTTTCATAAAATTTTGCTTTTCAAAATGGTGTAGCTGGTTTCTTTCTTAGTCAGGGGTTGATGGAGAGATAAGGAAAATTTACTTTCGCAATGATGCTGTAGACTAAGCACATAGTCTTGCAGTCTTTTCTCCTTTCCTGTTGTTACATATCACTTCCTATCTGTTTCTTACTTTGATAGACTTTAAACAATTTTAAATATTGCACCAAACACGTTTTTAAAATAATTAGAAATATTATGTTTAGACGAGTATTTCTAAACACCAGTATGAAATGAATTTCCCCCTGTCTCCTACTTAGAAATTGTCACAACACTATGTGGTGGAGGGAGGCATCAATGAAATTTTTGATACCAATTTTTGAGTGCCAAAGAAAGATCTATGTGATTTATACAATTTACACTTCTTGTGTTTAGTAATGTATTTAACTTCTGTAACAATTTTTTTATTTCTCTGATTCTTCAAAATATTATGTATTCCATAAACTATATGTATTCTCTAAAAGATGAAGTTTATTAGCAGTTTTATCCATCAAATAATATTAAATTTGTGCTACATTGATTGTTGTATCACATAACTCTTGAATAAAATAATTTAACCTTAAAATGTTCATTTCAAAAAAAATATTATCAAAATAATTTTTCAGCAAAAAAGTTAGCAAAAGATTATATTCAAAGTTAAAATTTTTTTGGATATATCACATTAATCTTGAATGGATAAACTATTTTTAATAATCATTCAAATCTGAAAATAAATAATGCAGAGTTCATCATAAACTTAAAATTATCAATAATTATATCAGTAACATAAATATTGAGAAATAAATAAACCAAAGCGTACATAAAATTGTGATGAGGAGGTCTAAGATGAAGTTAAATATCATATAATTCCTGGCTGATTCCTAAAACAGTATTGTAAAACACTAAAAACAGTATTTCCCAAAACACTATTGATAAGGCTTTCACACAATTTAAAAAGTAGAAATAAATTATAATTTGCATCAAAAAAATGAAACTGATTTTTTTCAAAAAATAAAAATATTACAATAAATTAAGATAATGAATTGCAATGCTATTTGTGTAATGTTACATCATTTCATATTAACATAACTGTGAACTTTTGTGCCTCGTTTAAGTTTATCACTGCATAAGTAATCATTATTAAATAGAATAATTACAGTAAATTAAAATAAAATTACTCGTATTACTTGTAAGGTAAGAATAATCATCAATTAAACAAATAACTTATACTAGAACACAATTCTGTTGCTAATTAAACTATATTGAAAATTCTCAAAGACTAAGTTAATATTTTAACGTATAATATATTTATAAGCAAAATTAATTTTAAGTAGATGTAATGTAAATTTAGCTGAATCAATAAAATGAAAGATATTTACATTATTTCATTACAAAAAAATAATAAACTACATTTGACATATTATTTACTAATGAAATAATAATGTAATCAAAAGAATAAATAATAAGTCAACCAGAAAAAAACAACAAAAGTAGCAAATTAACCAATCCAAAAATTATTTAATGATCAAATAAAAAGTACAATATTAATGACACTTTTTAGTACATGGAAAAACTAATATTAAGATAGGTTATTGCATAAAGAAGTTCTTATAGCGACAGATAATTGAATAATTTTACTGAATTTTAGATTAATTTAGAAAAAAAATAAAATAATTTTGATCATTACCGTTCAATAAAACGTATGGTGAATATAACAGTTGCAAAAATATTCCCGCGTTTAGTTTACGTCACTGAATGTAATAACAGATGATTTAATGTATTTCATATTAGGGAGTAATTTATATGAAAGAAAATCCTGCTATGATCTTACCTTATCAGATTTTCTTGATCCAATTCTAAATACCGTATATATAGCTATAACACTATTAGAGATTACGAATAAATAAATAGTTACGAAAATTGTTCGTACTATTCATTTAAATGTACTGCATCGATATACTACATCGATTAGTTCGCAATTATAATTCTTCAGGAAATAAATATTTATAGTAATGAGTTTCGATAGTGTCCTTTTTCCACTAAACGATAAAAAAATTGATTCGCTAATTAACAAACGCAAGTCTTCACAAGTTTACGTTTTTTTACTTAAAGAATTTAGATATTTAAAATTCTATTAAAAACTAATAATAGTATAGAACGGTTCTATTCATCGTAGTTACCACTTTTTATTATTCTGACAGCCTTTCTTTTAAAAATAAATAAATGCACAATAATAAACAAAAGAATGGACTGTGTTTTTAACCAACTGAGGCAAAGTAAATACCCTTTGTAAGATAATTAATCCCGTGGCCCTTTGTAAGATAATTAAAGGAAATTCATCCCATTTGTAAAATCAAACACTATAATCGCGTTAAAAATTTAAATCCAAAGCCAACTAAATCAAAGCAGTACGACTGAAGCGCTTGTGTTAGGTATTTGTAGTCCAGTACTCGTTTGTCAGTGTGATTGACATAGCTACACTTACATCAGTTTTTAGCTGGGTAAAATTCTATTTGGTAATATATTTCATTGTGATTATATATTCTTAAATTAACCGTTTTAATAGTGTTACTGGTGAAAATGCTGTCAATATTTACGTATAAGTCACGTAGATAATACGGAACGTGAATACTTATTAGTAAGTATAAAATAACTTTGATTTTGTAAAAAATAACATTATTTTTTCCGTAGTAGGTAAGAATTTAATTAGTAGTAATTTTGTAATATTCTATTTAGCCATGAGATAATTCGAGTTAGGGAATATACTACTTTGAAGAAACAGTGGGTGTTTATTCACAAATTCGTTCGGTAACTAATCTATTTACTTTATGTCTTATTCATTCTATTTTACATTAGATGTACGGTAAACCGTACATGTAATTTTACGTAAATTGAAGTATTGTTTGTTTTACTTCACAGGCATCATAGTTGTTATGCTGCAATAAAAAATATGGAAATAAAGCAATAAAATTGCTTTAAAGAGAAAAATGCAGGAAAATATGCAATAAAGAGTATGGAAAATAATCGGTTTTGGGATTTTTTCTATTTCTCGACGTTTCATGACCAAAGGGATCCATAAAACAAAAAAGAAATAGGGGTAATATACGTATGTAGTGCGTTAATGTGTTTGAAGCCTATAACTTTTCACTGGATAAACCGATTTTGATGAAAGTTTCTATAACTCTTGTATAATATTGGACAAAATATCATCATTACCGTATTGATCATTACCGTAAAATTAGTAAAAATTTGGTGTCAATATCTTCAGTTTGTGAAGGGGTTTTGTGGTCAATTTTCTCAAAATATTGACAACAACCCTTCTTTATATAGTTCAGTACATGCCTGCATTCCTTTTCACATTTTTAATATAAAATTTGCTACAAAATTCCCCTTTTCTCTAAAATCGAAAAAAGCTATCTTTTTATTTATTGCATATGTTTTAACCGAATTTTTTTTACAGTCTTCCTAGGCATAGTTGTAGTGCAAGTGACAAAAAAAAAGTTTTGGTGGAGAGCTGATCAAAATTAAAATAATAAATTTTTAGTAATATTACAACAAAATTCATCATAATTCACAATCTCAAAAAAAAAATTAGGTAACTTTTTATTGGTTGTATGTTTTTTAGTGGAGTTTTTTTTTTTATTTTCATCCATTTTACATAGTAAACAGAGAAATGAAAAAACCTATTGGAAGGTGATTTTGGAGGTGGGGAGCAGAAAAAATTAAAAATCACCGATTTTTTAATTTTTAAAACTTTGGTCTGTTTAAATGTATAATGATAATTTTACAATAAAACTTCATCATAAGTAACCCCCACCCCAAAAAAGAAATCTTAGACAACCTTTTTCATGTATAATTATTTTTTCACCGTATAAGGATAAATAAACAATGCCAGGAAAGTATTACAATTTTCTTGTCAAATCTTTTTAAATTAAATTTTATTCAGTTGGAAATGTTTCCAAAAATTTAAAGATTGGACAGTAAAACAAGGTGTTTGAAATTTTACTTCAGTTAGGTTACATTATCAAGGATTTGTGGAGGAAAGATTTCAATATCTGAAGACTTGTATCGATTCTTTTTTCTTTCGATAATAGTTAAGTATTGTCTGTTAGACATTAGAATTGTTTTTTATTCTGTCATTCCATTTTTAAGTTGAAATGTATATACCACTAAAATTGGCAAATTTGTATTAATATTAGCATTTTAATTCATTATATTTTCTTATGAAATAAATAGGTTTCTTCCATCCCTAATTATAGTTGAATTTTTAAAAAAAATATTTTTCCTTTTTCCAAATTAATATTATTATACATTCCATTTTAATTAGACCTGTTTGTAGATTTATTGTTTTGTTTTTATGTATAAATGAAAATATCTTAATCAGCATGATGAAATTTGGTTGAAAAAACTTCAATAACTCATCTACACATATATATAATATGAATACAAATTCCTCCAAAATATCTTATCAGACTTATTGTGTAGGCTCTTCATCAGTGGTGTTTCATTTGGTGCTGTCATAAATGGCAGCCATTCTATAAATAAATTATTTATAATTTGTTAAATTTTTTTGTCAAATTTGTTGTATTTGTAACTTAACTTTATTTTATTTTTGTAGTCCATGATGTTTTTTGTGTTATGAATAAACAGATTGCATTTTATGGTTAATACCATATTTGGCAAAAAAACAACGAATTAAATGGGAGATATCAAATAAGTATAAAATATATGAGGACCTTGATTTTAAGTGCAGCCAACTCCATTGTTATTGAAAATTAAGAGTTATATTATTGGTTTATTCACTTTAGAAGTTGTTAAAGTTATTTTGTTTCAATACCTGCCAAATGCTGCTAAAAAATGTTTATTAAATCATGAGTTAGATTCAAATTCTGATAATTTGTCAGAATTTTAGTTTCATAACTGACCATTTCTAAAACCAAACCCTTAAATTTTTGAGTTCTGAACAAAAAAAAAAAATGATCCTATTTTTCAATATGATTGCTGATAAGCTGTTTTTATGCTCAACTAATAAAAATGATTACTTTTTACATTCTTTAATTTTTTTTTTGTAAGCTTTATTATTTTGATTTGACTCAAAATTGGATTCTGAAAAAGTTTACATAAAGCATCACAAATTCAAGAAATGCTGAAATATAAAAAATTGGTACCTTTTATTTTATAATTTTTGTTTTAAAGAGCTGTTGTAAGATATTAATTTTTTTGTCAACAAAAATAAATTGTAGTTTTTTGAAACTGAATGAATATTTCTGTTTTTAAATTTACAATATGAATGGCAAAAGCAGCCTTCTGATCTGTTTTAAAATACGTCAGGTGTATATTTTTTAAAGTTAAATAAGTATAAACAAAAAATCCCATTCAGAAAACTTTTCCCTGATAAAAATTTTGATTAAAAAAAAAATCAGCATATTTATACATGTAAAATTGTTTGTAACACTTTTCTTGCTATCCTGAATAAAAAGTGAACTGGATTTGTCCAGGTTTGAAACCAATCTCCTCATGTACTAAAAGTGCTGCTATGCTACCTGGGCATACCAGCACTGTTAGTTACTTAATGACAGTTAATCAAACTCCCTCCTCTACTACCCCTGATGGAGTTAATACCAAAGAAAAAGAAAATTAATTCTGGAAGCATGTTCCATATATACTGGTGTATATATATATCTATAATGTAGAATGTGAATCATTCTTTAAATTTGGGTAAAAATATTTAAATTAAATTATAATTTTTTTTTATATGTTAATTATATAATTATCTTATTAAACCATAGATATATGCTGTAAATAAATACTACTCACTTATGCACAGCATGCCTTTATATGTGAATGTTTATTGTGGGTATATTTATACATTATGAAACTGTAAATTATGGTTTAACTCAGGATTTTTTTAGGTAATGTGAGGCTTATTTTATCTAGAATTTATGCTTTTACCACATAATTTTTTTTCTATCCTTGCTTTATATGCTTCTATCCATGCCTTTATATGTGAATGTTTATTGTGGGTATATTTATACATTATGAAACTGTAAATTATGGTTTAACTCAGGATTTTTTTAGGTAATGTGAGGCTTATCTTATCTAGAATTTATGCTTTTACCACATAATTTTTTTTCTATCCTTGCTTCCTTTGGATAATAAGCTTTGATCCCAGAATCTGTAGTACTCTGAATTATGAATGTAAAATTTTTGTCTTGGATATCAAAATCTAATAAACCAATAAAATACCGCTTGAATTAAAAGCTATTAGACCAATTAATAATACTTATTTTATTTAATTGTATAAAATATGTAGCTTTGGATAGATGATTTACAGTTTAGTTGTATAGTTGTAGGGATAAGTAAGTAAGGATTTTTTTTAAAGGCATCCAAGCCTGTTCTCAGATTTTCTTTTGTATCCTGAGGAAAAACAATTTGTAGCAGGATGTATTCAAACTAATCAATAAAATATTATTAACTGGTAATTATTCTGTGATTTTCTGATGCATGTGGCCAGGATAGTTACTGCATAAATAAGATTGAACATGGAAGTATACTTTTGAGTTGACTGTTATATCTTTTCACAGTCCTGCTGTGGATGGTCATCGCTTCCCCTATCCATGATAACTTATTATTCATTAGTATTCCATAATTTTTGGTTAAGATTCCTATAGGATTTATGCTATGAATTGTGTATAATGTTATTGCATCCTTATATGTTAAGTGGATAATTGTCTGTAAGCCTGTCTGAAGAATGTATTTCCTATCCAGTGGCTATAACAAAAACCCAACAGAGAGCTGAGGAGCTTATCTGGTAAAGCAAGGCAACCTTTCTTATTCTGCTACATACATGTATACATCCATAATCAGTACTGTTAGAGAGCAGCTGTCATTACAGCTGATATCCATGAACCATGTTAGGTTCATGTAAATTTGGTGTGGTGTTTAAATCACCATATATCAATTTTAATGTAAATTTGTCTGTGTTGGATAGATTACAGATTATAAAGACAATAAGAATAACCTTTTTGTATGTACTGTTCATTTTGACTGCAAGTCATATTACCCAACTAATCCTGAGTTAATCAAAATTTCTTTGCCTATTAATTAATATAACATTTTCAAATAGTTACTATTGAATTTCAATTTAAGACAATTATAAATACAATCATACCATATATTACTATTTATAAATTTAATATTAATATATTAAGCAATATTTATACATTTATATTTCATATGATAAGTTTTTAGGCACTAATTTTATAATATTTTCTTACAATATATAAATTTTTACTGCAGTAGTTAGCTACAAATTTTTTCAATTACAATTGTGTCCATTATTAGCTGTTATGCGTTATTCTCTATTATGCAAATTGTAATTGTTAAGATTGTCACCGGTTTAAATCAACACTATACATCATTAATCTTCGTAGTTAATAATTTATGTATTATATTCTCAGTAAAATTATATAATATTTCTTAAAATAATAACTTTTTATTTTTGAGTAAAAAAAGTAAGTTGATTTTTAATTTAGTATTATTAAAAACGATCAAACTGGGTTGATATAATATAGACATTTGAATATTGCTATCCGTTATGGTTGATGGTGAAAATTGTATGAACTACATTAAAGTTTAGTGATACTGAATCAAATTACTTTTTAAACATTGAACAGAAAGCTTTCTTGTTCTTTTTTTTATTTTTAAATGGTCGGTTTATGTTTACTCTATGTTGTTATGGAATGTTTTTTTTTTTCATTTCATTGTATTTTAGTTTGCAGCACGTTTTTCTATTATAGCCCAAAAATTTAAAAAGCTGGATAAATTAATTTATTATCCAGAAAAAAACATTCCACTATACTTAAAGGTATCTATTCAAAGCAATGCCCTTGGAATTTATAAATAAACTGTTCCGACTGCATAATTTTATATATTGGTCTAGCTTTTATATTAATTGAACTGTCTCTTTTAAAATATGTTTGGTATTCTATTGAAATCAGTACTGTTAATTAGCTGTTGAAGGCCCTGTGGATGAAATATTTTCATTAGAAAGTCTGTCTTTAAAAATTTTAGTATTACACATTTTATTATGCTGTTTAATGTATATTGTGCAATCAGAATGTAGTTTTAAATAAAGTCTCAGCAAACACAAAAATTTACAGTCTGCATTTATCAATCACTTTATAGAAGTATATTAAAAGTCAATGAATTTTATAATTAAAAAAAAATTTCACATCTTCACATGTTCAAACATTCTGAAATATACAAATAAAAAACAAAAGTATTTTATTAATTGAATAGAAATCAAATCGTTCAGAATATTCTCTTCCAGGACATGCTGAATGTGTGTGTTCCTCAAGCAAATAATTACCAATATAACAAAAAATTATATTAAAAGTAATATATAAGATAATGTTGTGGTGAGAAACAGTTGTTACAAAATGCAAAGAGCAACTGAATGGTTGTGATATGTCGAAAAATAAAATACCTAATTCATTGTGTTATTAAGAATTAATAATTTGTATAATTCTGAAATATATTTTAAATTTCAAATAACATTAAAGGCTTTAGAAATAGCAACTCATTACCTACAGCATGTTGTCACCATTCCTAAATTAAACGTCATTAAATATTTAGTATGATTTTTATTCACAGGGATTACAATTTTTGTAGTCCCTGAAGAACTTAATTATCTGAAGCAACTGATTAAACACTGATTTTGGCTGTTGAAAATTGATTATTTCTTAATAATTTATTTTATTTTTCAGGATATCATATCCTTACTGATGTTACAGGCATAATAAAATTAAGTTATTTAGGTATTTAATTTATCATCTAATGCCGTCAGCATACATTTTAGAAAATAAAAATTATATCTTAGCATTTGCACCTGTCTGTTAATTTTCCAAGGTTTTTGCTCCCTGAGATTTTTAATTGTGGAACTATCAAAGTTGCTTACTGTTTACTGTCTATCCTGCACATGTTTTTTTTTTATGAAATGAGTTTTAAATACTCAACCTGTAGGCAAGATTAGATAATAAGTTTTGATTCCAGTTTCAAAAGTATAAAATTTTCTTAATTCAAGTTTTTCCTTGAAGAATTATATTTTTTTTTAAGTTCAAATCGCATTTTCTGTTGGTTTTCTTTGATTACAAGTTTTTAAAAATACCTAAAACTATTCATTTATTTAGAATGTAATTTAATGCCTTGTCACAAGACTGTTTTTGAAAACTATCCGCACAGAATTTTATATACTTATTCAGAATGAAATTAGTTTCATATGTTTAGGTGAAACTGTTTATTCTGGTGGCAACTAAATTTACAGTATAATTTTCATTTTATCAGTTCTCATCTGTTTTAAAAATTGTTAGTTTTATTTTAAAGTTTTCCCCTCATTAGGTGTTGTCATTTGATGCTTGTCAACTAACACATTAAAAATAATAATTTGCCTAAATAATTCACTATGATCTCGGAAAAGATAAAACAGCTAATTGTTTATGGATATGGATATAGTTTATATGGCAATCTTTGTTCTACAGTTGATAGAAAAAGATTTTGTACTGAAAGTTTTTTGAAAAATTGATAAAAAAACAGTTTTTTCTGTATTTTTTTTATCTTCTATGTTTCGCAAAGGATACTTCTTGATGTTCTAGATAGTAGATGTTTTCGAGGCCTTGAGAAAGTGATAATAGTATAGTCATGAAAAATATTTAATTTTATCATATTTGTTTGTTAAGTGTCATACAGGCTACCTTAACACAAGTCATCCAAAACTAGCGTAGTTCTCAAGAATAGCTAGCATTTCATGCAAGGTTTACTTTGAGAAAGTGAGCTGTAAAGTGTTTCCCATTGTTTTCATTGTTTCAGACATTTGCTACATTGCTGCTACAAGTGGTACCTTCAATCTGTTTATCATAATTTGTGCAGTTATTGAGAAAGCAGTTTTGACAACTGGTTGAAGTATCTCTTGAATTTTACATATGTCACAGACATAAAAAGATGGAATAGATATCATACCTGTATTAGGAAATACTAAACCCTTGTTAATTTACATTGCCCCAACTCAGCAGAGAAACATTTTGCTGTTAGGTGACCAAGTAAGTTACCAATTTCATAAACTGGAGTTTATTTTTTGAACACTTTTAAAATAAAGAATATACTTGAAACAGACAATGAAGTCTTGGAACTGAGAAGTAAGGAGTTCCTTATAAATTTTGTCAGTCTTCCATTAGCTTTTATTTATATATTATAGGTGTTTACATATTATTTGGTAATTTCTCATTACCTTTTAAGGAAAAGGTAATGTATACATAAAAGGTTATGTATACTTTTAACATTATTTCTAAAACGTTTGTATTCCTTATCATCATCTCTTTTGTTGAATTATCTTCTATAGGATTGTTCTCTTAGTATTTATTCCCTTTTCACCCATATGAATTTTTCATATTTTGATGCAAAACATTTAATTGTTTATAGTGTTCTGTAATCTTTTCTTAATCCTTGCTGCAGTACAGTGATACAGTTCACTGAAAAATCTTCAGTAGATATTTTTCGCCAAAGGAAAGATTTATAAATTTTAATATTCTTGGAAATTAGTATAATTTACTAAATACAGTAGATAGTTCAGATTCTAGTTAGGAACCTGAAAGATTAGAGGATTAGCTAAATCAGGATTTTTTTTTTTTTTTTTTTTTAATAGAATAATGATTCCCAACTGCTTTAGTTCCACGACTCCCAAAAAGCAAAAAAAAAAATATAATGAATATCTTCTTGTGACCTCCCTCCCCGACCACAACCCAGTGAAATCTAGATAAAACTATTTAGCTGCGTTGATAGCGACAGGTATGAACTATACAAACATGAGCAATTTGTAGATTCCAAATTGATGCGTATGTGCTCCTTGTAATTTGGTCTGCTTGCATAATATTTGGTGTGAGAGCACCATGTTTGAACATAAAAAAATTCAGTTGGCGAAGTATATCCTGGAGATAAAATGATTTCTCGAAGAGATGGGTACTGAATTCATTTAGTGAAAACATTGTTGCAACTGCAAAGTCAGCAGTTTCACGACCAGCTCATTGAAATGTCTGCTAATAAAACGTTATAGATACAATTCACATCTGAAGATTTAGGTACATTTTGATTTGCTTTTCGATGTGAGTATAGAAATTTAGTCACACAGAAGCACTGAAAATATTAATTCCTTTTGCCACGTCTTACCTCTGTGAAAAAGGGGGTTTTCTCAATAGCTGTGCTAAAAACTAATATAGGAATCATCTTTTATCACTTGAAAACGATTTGCTTTTGTGTGTTTGTAACATAGATCTGCATTTGGAGAAAGTTTTAAATGAAAAACAAACGCATCTCATTAATTTATTTTCTTTACATGTGTATGTATAAGTATAAGTAGAATGTTTCCAATAAATTATTTTTTTCCTCATAAAATAATTTCATTATTGTTTACGTATAAAGTTGTAGGGTAATTTCACGACCCCCCTTTCATATCACCACCAACTACCCCTAGGTTGAGAAACACTGGTTTTCAACTAAAATCAGACTATACTGCATTCCAAATAATTTTTTTTTTGGGTATATTTTTGATATTTTTTACTTAACCCTTCTCTGTTTCTCCCTGTATGACATCAACAACTTGGCTGTTGTTCTTCCATCCATAACATCTTCCAGGTTCAGTCTTATACATTCCAGATCGCTGAGCATTTTGTTTCTCGTTGTCATCAGGGATCTACCTCTCTTTCTCTTGCAGTTTTCTTCAACCTTTTTTACTTCATCACCATATCTTTCATTCTTTCAACCATCCGTGGCCCAGTTTTCTCATTTTGCCCAACAACTTACATTTTTTATTCTTGCACTTATATATTCTCATTACCCATTCCCCCAATCTTTATTCCTACATTGTTATCACCCCCAAAATAAAATTACTTTAACTGTATGGATTTCTCTATTTATTCAAAAATTGTTGTAATTAGTAAATAGGTTGGGACATAAAAAAAAACTGGTTTATATGGCATATGTTTTGATTAATTACCTAAGTGAGTTTATTATTTTTAAATAAAGAACTGTTAAGATGATTGTACAATTTTGGAAAATATGATTCAAAAACTATTAATACTATTAATTTTTATTTTTATTTTAGGTAAAAGCTTTTAATTTTAAGAAACTGCAAATTTGATTAGTGATCTTACATAATTATATTAATAGAGTGTATTAATTTTATTAATACAGACACTATAGACTTTTATTAAGCACCAAAGAATTTAGTATAGTTTACTTTTAAGCTTATTTTTATTGTATATTTGTTATGAGATCTTTATTTTCTTTAGTTGATGATTTATGAAACATATTCAGAATAATCAAATGATAATAATATACATTTTCACCAGACATTTAAATGTTCATGAATAATTTTTAAAACTGCATAATTTGTGTTTCTCTCATGAAAAGTTATAGTAAGTTATTCTATTATTTACTATATGATATGTTAAATAAAATTTGTGTATGTTTGTGATTGCGTGTTTTGTATTATTAATTATTATTATAATTTTATTGTAATAACAATGTTATTATTTATTGTTATCTATTAATTATTAGTTATCAGTGGATGTATGTTAGTAATAATATACATGTAGTTTATATGCATTATACATTTTATATTATTGTTATTGGTAGTTTACACTTTTTTTTCAATAAATCATAATTACATCTTTGATTTGTTTTTTTTACTGATTTGCTAGAAGTTATTCAAAACCACCGTCATGATCATGAAAACTTGTTAAATTCTGCTGTTTTTTTTTTGTCCCGGTAGGAATACTTAAGTTGTTCCATGTCCATTAAGTTTTCAAAGAACGAGCTACGGAGTTAGCTTGCTGCTGCCTTCTCCATTCCCACATCAGTTTCATATTTTATGATCTGCTGACCCTCGTTTTTTCTATTGTGTTAAAGTTCAGTTATTTTCTTTTTTTGAAGGGGAGTAATGTTGTAGCTTATTTTCTTTTAAAACTTTTTCTTCTCATTTTTGATCATTTCTTCAGTAACACTTTAGCTCTTCATATTAGACTTTATTTCCTGCATCCATTTATTTTAGGCCTTGTTGTTGAATTGATAATTTAGTAACTGTTTAGTAGAGTTGTATCAGGTACAGTACCTGTGGTATAGTAGTATTGTATCAGGTAGTCTGTGGAGGTGGCTGAAAAAGGTGATTCTCCTTTTTTGCATTGTGTCTGTTATCAACTCGTTTTCCTTTTAGACTATACTGTTAGGGATTATTCACCATTTACCATGAACTTGGTCTTTAGTATTCTTCTGTATTTTTTTTTAAGTTTGTTGGTTGTTGATAGGGTGTTTAGTTTGAATAAGATTTCACAGGTGTATGTGGCTTTTAGTTTGCTTACTTAATTATAATGTCGTATTTTAGCATTGACTGAAAGGGACTTCTTTTTATAGGTGGGCCAGGAGATTGGTTGGACTTGTTTAAGTTTAGTTACTTGGTTTTTGATTGATAGCTTCTTGTTGAGATTCCATGGGATTATTTCACAGAGATTTTTTTTTTGACAAGTTTTATTTTTTTCCATTGCTCAGTTGAAGGGTGTGGAGTTCTTGTTTAAAGATTGTTTTTTCCATTTATATTTTGAGCCCAATTTTTGCTGCTACTTGTTTGGGGTGTTGATTTGCTGATTGGTTTCTTCTAAGTTATATAGTGCTAGGTCATTACAAAGGTGAGGCAGTTTACTTTGATATCCTTTCAAATTTGGATCATCGATGGGCAACTCTTGTTCCATTCTCTCATGATCTTCTTGAGGACTTAGTCGAAAAGTAATGGGGACAACCCATCCCCTGGGGGAAGTCCAATCTTGATTTCAAATTCTTCCAAAATATCTCCTCTGAATGTCACATTAGATTTGGTGTTGGTGAGGATGATTTTGATTGATTAGTTTTCTGTGAAGGCCAAATTCCTCCAAAATTTTCAGTAAGGAGTCTCGATGGATACATTTGTACGCCTTTTTGAAGTCAATGAAATTAATCCAAGTTTCTTGGATCTGCTCCTTAGATGTTTCGTGATCCATTTGAGGTGGATCATTTGGTAGGGCAGTTTCTTCTTGGTCTGAATCCTCATTGGTATTTGCCAAGTTCCTGATCTAGTTGTCCTTGAATGTAGGTTAGGAGAATTTTGGAGAAGATTTTGTAGGTCACATTCAGAACGGATGTAATTATTGTAATTATCATTGTAGGGGTAGGTTCCAAATATTAAATTGAATTAACACAACAAACTGTATATATAAACTGATTTATTACAAAAAAACACTGAACACCAGAATTATTTATATACAATAAATATATATATTTAAATTCTGCTTTGGTTGGTTGAGCAAGACTAAATTTTCCTTGAAAAGTAGCTGCAACAGCCTCTAACGTTTGTGCTCTTTTGTCAATAAATTCCAGAAACTCTGCAAAGGTAGCAACACGATTAGGAGGAGCATGAATCTGCCATTCTTTTACTGAATCTAATTTAGTAGCCAACAGGTAAACTAACATAGTATCCCAAGTATCAGTAGGCTGTTTTAAAGATTTTAATGCCCTAATGTGAATGTTATTTTCTTCAATTATTTGTCTAATAGCAAAACTTGAATCCTTGTCTAACTTAGGTTAATCAAACAAAGCCTTAATATGACGCTCAATAATGAGCCTTTCATTTTGAAATCTTTTAGTGAGTAACTCCCATGCACTTTTATAATTCTGCGCAGCCAAATCAATTGAATCGATTAATTTAGCAGCGCTTCCCCCTTTCAGGGATTGCCGTAAATAATAAAGTTTATGGACCTCGTCAAATCTGGGTTTTTATCGTTAACAGCTGTAAATAATTCCTTAAAACTAATCCAGTCTTCGTATTTTCCAGAGAAGTTCGGTGCGTCTATCTGAGGGAGTTTAACCCTTACAGAATGCGGCAATTCTGACGCAAGTGTTTCTTGTTTAACAGAACTACTCTGTTGAATTGAATTAAGCAACTGTTCGGCCCTGGCAACGGTTTCAAAATTTGAGTTTTTGAATTCCAACCATTCATTTACGTTTTCTGTTTCCAGTTCTGGAGCAGAGTCTAAAATTTCTATTTCATCTTGTATTTTATTGAATTCTTCCCATGTTTCTTTAAACTTATCTAATCGTAATTGCAGTTGGGCTATTGTTTGTGTCTCATCAGATGTACATGAACTAAGGAACGTCTTAAATCTAGTTGATTTTGATTTTATAAGCCCTTGTTTACAGATTAAAGTTTTCAAATCCATGATTCAAAATGTAAAGAGACTGAATGTCTACAAAAAGGTAAAATACAAACGTTTTAAATTCACATCAACAACATAAACAAAAACAAAATATTATTCAAAATGTATAGATGAGAAATCAATAAATATTATTCTAGTTGTAAAATAGGTTTGAGTAAATAAAATTCCAACTAAAACGATGAATGTAAAAATAGATTTGTAAATCAATAATAATGTGTATAATAACTCCACAAGAACTCATTAAATGAAACATTTGTTTAATGATAGAAAGTTGTTTATCAGGGCAATTATGGGTGGAATGAAAATTACTAAGAATAAAGTAATGAATAATTAGGAGTAGTTGGAAATGACGATAAGAAATTGTTATGACTAAGGAATGTATTGGGTTTATGAAAAGTAATTAAAGATAAGGCGAACCACTCACATGAATAATCCCATGCATTCATGCAGCATTGCGCGCTCACAGTGCCAGGGTGTCTGTCTCCAAGATCCGTCTGAATAAGTATCATTCACAGTTACACTTACAATGGTTCTATCTTTTTATGTTTTCATGTTTTTAATGTTTTACAGTTAATTATCGTGTGCACAAATAATGTTATATGCGCTATGCAAAATAATCATTAGCACCAACTAATGCATTAATTTAACACATTAAGACAGTATTTTGATTGTAACAAAATGTTTTTTGTTTTATGAACAAAGTTGACTGCACCAAACACTGAATTAAAATGAAAATGTCTTTTAAAATCCGGCAATGGTGGACCAACATGTAGGTGTAGGTCCCAAATATTAAATTGAATTAACACAACGAACTGTATATATAAACTGATTTATTACAAAAAAAACACTGAACACCTGAATTATTTAATATACTGACTTGGATTGATTATAAACTACATGAATTGAATATAAACTGTTACTTAATGCACTAAATATGACTATATTCATAGAAAAAGTATACTGATTGAATAGCGGACTGTAAAACTGAATGCGCAGCCGTCGGCAACCGGAGCACGACTAGCACGACCTGATTGAATAGTATGCCTTGCTCCCAACAGAGCAAGGCAAACACATGTATCGTATATGAGCGGGAATACAAAACGCGTTGAAAACGCAACAATCATTATACGTAATTACAATATCTGTTATTATTGGGATCTATTTTATTGCCTTTCTTGTAGAGAGAATGTATGATGGCCGTGTTCCAGTGCTCCTCGGGCATTTTCTCAGAGTTCCAAATATCGATTAGACATTTATGAAGATTCTTTTTGGTGGCTTCATTTGCATTCTTCCAGAGTTCCGCTGTGAGCCGGTCTTCTCCAGCTGCTTTATAATAATTAAGGGAGTTTATAGCAGATTCTACTTCTTTGTAGGTTAATGGGGCAATTTTTTCAAGTGGAATCTTGTTAGAGGGGTTCTTGTTAAACTGTTGATATTCTTCAGGTTCTTTACAATTCAGGAGGTCTTTGAAGTAATCCGCTAATGTTTTTGTAGGGCATATGGGGCAAGATTTTGTTTAAATGTTCTGTAGTATTATCGTGTATTATTTTGTTTAAAAGTCTTATCTGTTCGTGCAATCATTTTTTTGTGGTGATATCTTTGTACTATTCTTATTTCTGTTGATGCTTCATGGCGGGTTGCAGACAGTTCTTTCTGGGATTGTTTTGTTCTTTTAACTGATTATTTAGCCAAGCTGTTGTTCCACTGTTGATGTTTCCTCCTTTTTTGAACAAGTTCTTGGGCTGTGTCTTTTAGTTTTTGAACGATTTCTTCTAATTTATTGTTCAGCTGGGTTTTAGTCTGTTCGTGAAATCTTCTATTGTTGGAATACCATAATTGTAAAGTATACCACTTATGATATATCATAAGTGGTATTCTTTCATTGGTTACAGAGTTATAGCCAAATGAAATTTTAATTAATTAAATATTTGGATCTTAGAAAGGGAAAGGCACATTGATTTGAATTAGACTTCATCTCCTTTTTTTAATTTAAATATATTGATTTATTAATAATTATTAATTTCTGATTGTAAAAAAAAATTATAATAAATAATAATTCAATAATAGCAAAAAAAAAAAAATATATATATATATGAAAAGATATCAAAAGTTATTAATGAAATAAAATTTTATGTACTTTTCATGTAAAAAAAAATGTGTGTATGTAATTTAATAGGCATACAAGGAAGTCATGTGCTGTCCACATCAAATTTTTTAAGTTTATTTAATTTGAAACCTTTTAGCTTTATTACGAATTGCATACAAAAAAAAATTGTTTGTATGAAAAAAGTAGTTCATAAAAATGTATAAGATGAGAAGGTCTTATAAAAAAGGATGCAAAAAAAGCATACTGAATATGAACAAAGACTCCTTTCTCTGGATTGAATTAATAAGTATTTTGATTTAGTTTAAACTTTTCTTCCAAACTTTCATTTGATACTTTGAATATCAGAAAGAAATCAGGCCTCTGTATCACTAAACCATAACAATGAAATACCAAGCAACCATAT
Source organism: Lycorma delicatula (assembly GCF_047948215.1). Taxonomy (NCBI): domain Eukaryota; kingdom Metazoa; phylum Arthropoda; class Insecta; order Hemiptera; family Fulgoridae; genus Lycorma; species Lycorma delicatula. The sequence continues at coordinate 110,932,140 of NC_134462.1, forward strand.
CATACTTATAATGGTTTATTATATCACAGTGGCATAAGCAGGCCATACCATTTTTGTGAAAAAACGTTTTGTTTAAGATTTCTTTAAGAAACTTATTATGGGACCTCTTTAGAACCTTTGACAAAATATTTATTATTTTCATATATAATTACAAACAGTAACTTATTACATATTTTATTTTTAATAATAAAAAGAAAATTCAATAAAACAATTTCTACAATACAACATAAAATGTGTGAAAATTTAGGTACTCTCTGTAGATGTATCCATGTTGAGAGTTACTATCGCAATAACATTTTATAAAGTGAAACAGAAATTCTGAGATATAAGGCTGTTTTAGTTATTTTTAATCAGGCTATTTTAAGTATGTAACTTAAAAGAGTAATTGCAATTTATAAATACTCTAATCCTAAAATAGTAATTCCTTTTAACAATTTCTTCAGTAATTAAATTAGAATAATAATATCAATTTCTAGTAACTAATAATAACAAAGCATTGTATTCTCTAAAGTTTCTTGATTGCTTTGTATTATTTTGTTACAAATTGTATACCTTCGGAGCCACAGATGAATAAAAAATGTCTATAGTTCCAATTTTGGCAAAGGTAGCAAATTTTAATTACTACCTAAATTACTCTTGACATATGTGTTTGTTACTCTGTATATATTACACCTTTCATAAAAAAGTTTTAGGACTAAAAAAACATACAAAAAGCGGGATGCTACGTTTTTTAAAAAGTGGAAAAGATTTGCTTAATCTATTTATATGAGAAATCATTTTATTATATGTTTTTGTGCTACCAATAATGGCTTTATATATTAGAATAATACATACCTCCCCAACATGTTATACTGTACATTAATCTCGATTCTGTCAAGTAGTTATACGACATCTTTAATACTTTGTTGTACAAAAATTATTTAAAAAATAAAATTTATACACTGAATCCTAATTCTTTTTTTTATCTTATTTATATGTTTCTTCCAAGACATGTTCACATCTAAATTTATTCCCGCATACTTAACCGTGCGTTATAGTTCTAAATGTACAATTTATCTTTGTATTACAGTTTAAATTGTGATATTTTATGCTGTATAACATTTTCAGCAGACATTTTAATTGAAAAATGATGTAATTTGTCTTCATTAAATGTTAACGTTAATTGTTTATGTTTAACCACAACCTAAAGTTTTCTTCAATATTTTTTCCTTATTTCGTATACACTTTCAACTTCATAATCTAATGCTGGGTCATCTGCAAATGTTGTCACTCTACCATTAAATTTTCCACTACATAAATCATTTACGTATATAATAAATAAAATTGCTCAAAGTACAGATCCCTTTGGGATACTGCACTTAACAGTACCTTGAAAACTCATTTCTTTCCTAATTTGACCTGTTGAGATCTTTCTCTCAAACATTTCTCGAACCATTTATTGCACTGACCTCTTATTCCAGCTTCTATTTTTTGTCAAGCAAAATATTATGATCAGCAACATAGAAGGCATTTTTAAAATCGAAGAACAAACCTGCTGCTTGCTGACCTTTAGTTTTACCTTCTATTATATTGATTTTTATTGAAAAATCCTGTTTTTTAAGGTAATCTATTAAGCTTAATTTTTATAATTTTTTCTGAAATTTTTAAGACCACATATAATAATAATGATGTATCGGCTCACGGCGCTTAAATATAGGTTCAACAACAATTTTTTTAAATATAGAGGAAAATTTACTTTTGCTCATAGTTAAAACTAAACAAATGAGTCAGAACATTATTATAACAATATCGGAAAATAAAAAGAAAGAATCGTCAAAATCATTGTATTTAGTTAAGAGTAAGATATGAGCATATGTAAAAAGAATAGATCAGATTAAGAACAACTATTTTTTTTAAGCCAGTCAAAATTATTACCAACCAAAAAAAAAAAAAATGCATTTTACAAATGTTTAATTCTTTGAAATTTTTTGAGATACCAAATCAAATAATTAAAGTTTTTAAACACCTGCACCATTTTTCATTAAGGAAACATATTTCTAATAAAGTTATTTTTTTATGTTTAATTACTTTTTCATTTTGTAGTGCGGTATGATTAGGTTAGATTTACTTCAGTTATCATTCCTTGATTGTAAAATTCAAAATTTAAATCTTTTTTGCAGTTACACCGTCAAAATACTCTATATTAAAATTTATATGCTGTTACCCAGTTCCCATATTTTCTTTTTCTCTAGCATTAAACTGTAAGGATTTAATTGTTTTTTTTTATTAATTTATACAATTAACTGATAATTGTATATCAGACATTTTGTCTTAAATATATTTTTTACAGATCTCTTCCATATTTCCATTTTTGTAAAAGGGTATATTGTTCTACAAAAAATGTTATTGTACCATTAAATTTAGTTGACTAATTCATCAACATAGACTTGTAAATTGGTCCGTTTACAGAGTCCTAAATAGACTGTCTATTTAGACAGAGTCAAATCCTGTAGCCTACTTGATCAAATCATATCTGTACTGCTCGAGTTTAAACTACTGTTTGTTTAGTTTAGCCATTTAATAAATTAATTAAACTGTTCACAAGATATTGCCTCCTCTCATCCCAGAATAATATAATTAATCAATCAGTATACTATTATGATCTACAATTTCAAAAGCTGTTTCTATGTCAGTGTTTTGTAGGTAATATTGAACAGTATAATTAAACACTTATTATATCTTTGAAGTGTTTTTAATTATGAATTAAAGAAGTTGTAAGAGTAAATAAAATTTGCAATATATAATTTTTTTTTAGTTAACTTATGTAGTGTTGATTAGTTACATTGTTTCATATTACCTTCTGTTCTAACTATTTAATTACAAAATTATACAGTATGTTTATTTATAAGTGTATACTATGAATAATTTTACTAGAGTGAATATTTTGTTTAAGTGATCAGTTTCTTTATAAAAGCCCTGTTTTGTGATTCATAATATTTGTTTAATCAAATTTTAATTCAGGTAAACATCTTTTATTGCATTTATCTAAACAATTTATTTATTTTAAGCCTTTTTCCGTGTTAATTCATTTTTGCATGACATGAATATTTATCTTTTATTTTTTTATTATCAAAAATTAATTTTTATACCTCACATTAGACTGTCAAATTCGGTCAGAATTTGACAGACAGATGGTAGATTTTAGTTCCACAAAGGCAGTTTGCCCATTCAGTAAAAAATGTGAATAAGAAGAATTGCAAGTCTCAGTCTGCTGCATTCTTTGTTAAATATACAGTATATAGTATTGAAGGAGAATCTTTCAAACTGCTCGTAGAAAAAAGTATCTTGAATTCAATTGAAATGAAGGGTTAAACTTGGAGTTGATGTTATGATCCTATAACTTAAAAAAAAAGGAATCAAAGTGCTGATAAGATGTTATTGGTGTCACAAAAAATAAGAGAATCTGTGTTCAAAAATTAACAAAATGCATATAGTTTTCTATGAAGGAAAATAAGAATGTGGAACAAACAGTTTCTAGAAATTTTTATTATTCTGAAATCGTTATGGAGTAATATTCACCATGTCATCTTAAGTACTTGGCAACAGTCAATCGATTAGTTATTACTTGTTTTTAACAAGCACTGGTTCACAGTGATTCAGGAATTTCTAGCTTGTGAATAAGTTGTATGTTTTTAGTCATTCAGATATTATCCAGATTTGTCTCCTGTGATTATTTCTTGTATTCAAAATTAAATTATTAATTACAATTAGTTTTTGACAAAGCTGAAGATAATTAATTGATATAATGACGAATCATAAAACCAGAAGAAAACTTGCACACATTGTTCATATTGCAGAATTTTCCTACTTATTGCATCTGTGAAAATGGATGAATTTTGAAAAAAAAATACTGCAATTATTTGTTTTTTATTTGGTTATAATATTTGTCTCTGTTGTTATTTCAATGAATACTGTTTATTTATTCATTCCAGCAATTTGGCAACTAAAGGCTGATTATTATTCTCAATTACAGCTAACATTCCTTGTTTTTTTGTGATAAGAAATGAATTTTGCAGTATATGAAAAATGCCAAGCCTGACCAGGATTCAAATTTAGAACCAGATGAAAAGTATAGATGCTACCATTCCACCATAATATATATATTTTATCAGAGAGGAATTAGAAAAGAATAAAATGTAAAACAAGTTTCTGACCTATAAAATTTTATCCATCTTTTCAAACTTATTATATTATTGATTTTGCTGACTACAGTAGATTAAGTAATTTTTTTTGGAAATGTTTGCAGTTACATGCAGTGTAATTAATTTATGTTAGTGCAGGATTTTTTTTTATTTTATATAATTTTTTGTGTTTATGTAGAGTATGTATAGAATTGAGGAAATAGCACAGTTTGGTTTTTGGAATTAGGAAAATCAATAAATAATTATTATTTTAATTATTATTCATCTTTTATTTGATGAAGAACAATTGTTATTTTTATTAAACAATTGTTACTGTCACGCTGTATATTTTAGTAGTGTTGCATATTTTTGGTTTTGGTTTTAAATTACTGCAGATGGCTTGAGGTAAATTAGTTTCTGCTAGTTTCTGATTATCCTCTTTATACACCTAAAACATTATAAATTAATAATCAATGTACAAAAAGAAACAAATGTATAAAAAATAAATTATGTCAATATTTTAAGATAACTAAATATGTTAGCTCTCTTTCAAAATACTGGAACTTTTCTTTTCATAGATCTTTTTCGAGCACATTCTTTAGTGGAGATGTCGGTAGTGCTACTCTATTAATGATCCTGATTTTATATATATGTATTCTTTGCCAAAATCTGAACACATTTGAACAGTATATGAAATCTATAAATATTCTGCGTTTGGTTAATATAACATTAATTAAAGAACATAAAATACTACATTGATTACATATGTATAAGTTTCCTAACATCTTAAGACAGATGATATGAACAACAGCACTTCCGTAACTAGTGAGGGTGCTGTCCAGAAAATCTTACGTAAGAAAAAATTCTGTATTTTGAAGGTGGTTCATTAAGCATTTAACAATCTAATGTATTTAATCATTCTGTTCTAAGTGTTGTGCTAATACTTTGAACTACTTAATATTTCTTAGTTTTTTTTTTGTACACGACATGCCTAATGGTAGCACAAGAAAAAATCTGAAAAAACCAATCAGATTCAAGAGATGGTCACAAATTTATTTTTTAAATTACTGTTTCAAAAGAAATCACTAGGCATTATCATTGCTTTGTTTGAAATATATTTCCTTTATTTCTGTGCACTTTCTTGTTTATCTTGTGCTTTCATCATGAATTATAGAACTAGAAAAAACTTCTACACCATAGCATAGTACATTACTGTTAAAAATGCTTCATGAACTTACTGATTTAACCATAGAAGTTCTACATTTCAACATAAACATAAAAACACTTTTAAGCAATGTAAATAATATTCATCGGCTGAGAATTAGAAACAAAATTCAAATAAAAGAACACTATCAATAATCTACATAGCCTAGATAAATTCAGAAAATCACTTAAATGACTACTTTTAAACGTAACATTAATACACATCTAACACCAATAACGGGAAATAGTTGAACAGTATGAAATGCAAGTACAATTTATTAGTACATAAAAAATACTAATTCATTTTTGATCTTCCCTTGATACATGTAGAGGAAAAAATTGCCACAATAAAGAAAAAGTAGTTTTTTTATACATTTTACAAAACAAACATGTAGATAATATCTGAATTCTATTTTATTTTCCAAATATTTTTTTTTTATTTCTCAAATAAATCTTATATTATATATATTTTTTGAAATAATTTTAAGAAATAATTTGCTCTATTCTATGGAAAATCAAATTAATAAACAAACCATCCAGAAGACCAATACAATAAAACAGAACTCTGTCACTTGACAGAGAATTTCTGGTCTTTAAACCGTTTTTACTCTATTCATTTTATTAATAATTTCAGTTATAAAAAAATCTGTTATTTTTAAATTTAAAACCAAAATTAAGATGATAGATGAAGATGCTCATGTGCTAGTGTAAAAGGACCAAAAATGTCTTCCAAATGGTGATTTTGTTTGTTACTTAATTTAACAGGGTATATCCTGAAGTTCTTCTGCGACTCTTCGTACTTGTGAAGATAATGGAAAAAGTTAATATAAACATATGTCCTAAAATTTCTCGTTTGCAAGTTACGATTAGTGGAAGTTTTGCCCACTTGCCGTATTTCACCTACCCTGCTGAAATGAGGTAGTAATACATTTTTTTGGACATTAATTAAGGGGCACACTTATTGATTCCTTATGGCTTTTGATCTGAATTATTGAATAATATAGGTCCCAGAACCGTATCTGCAGTAGTTTTTGTGAAATCTAGGATAAAATCCCTGTTTTTTTATGTTTGATCTACAATAACTTGATATTATGGGAAATAAACGCAAAACATTTTTTAAAAAAAACTTGTAGAGAATTAATTTAATTCTGAACAAAATGGTGTAAGATTAGTTGTATGAAACAAAAAAAAAGTTAGAAAAATTTGTATTTTATTTAGAAACAGTACATTACTTCATTTGTTAGAACTTATTTAATGTAAATAAAAACCAAATTCTTTTTACTTCCTTGTACGAAGTAAAAAGGATTGTAATCACGAAAAAATGTCGGTTTTCAGATTTCAATGGAAATATCCTTTTGATCATCCCTGAATTCAATTTGACTAGTTTCGGTGTGATGCCTGTAAATATGTATGTGTGTATTTACTTTGCATAACCCAAAAACGATTATCCATAGTATGTTGAAATTTTGGATTTAGGACTGTTGTAACATCTAGTTGTGCACCTCCTCTTTTGATTGCAATCTACAGGACCAAAAGTGTCCCAAAAAGCCCAAATACAAAAAATTTGGATTTTTTACTATTTCTTAACTGCAGTAATAAGCTCTGATTGAGAGTTTTTCAACGATATATCGTAAGTGGTAATTATTTTCACTGGTTGCAGAATTATAACCAAATAAAATTTTAATTATTGAAATATTTGGAAGGCACATCGGTTCAAATCCGATTTTTCATCTCCTTCTTCTTTAACCTTTTTTTTGTTTTTTTTTTAATTTAAATATATTAATTTATTAATAATTATTATTAACCTCTGATTCTAAAAAAAAATTACAATAAATAGTAATTCAATAATAATAATAAAAAAAAAATGATGTGGACACCACATGACTTCCTTGTACGCCTGTTAAATTACATATACACATTTTTAAAAGTACATAATATTTTATTTCACTAACTTCTGATTTTTTTTATTGTAAACATTTTTTTTACAATCGCAGGTTAATATAATTATTAAAAATTAATATATTTAAATTAAAAAAAAAAGGGGGGTGCACAACTAGATGTAACATCTAAATTTTGGATTTAGGACCGTTGGAGCAACAGAGGTTGTGCCAAAATTAGTCAGGATGGATATTCCCATTGACATCTGAAAACAAAAATTTTTTGCGATCAATACTTCCTTTACTTCGTACAATGAAGTAAAAACACGTGAAAAAATATCAGAAGTTACTAATGAAATAAAATTTTATGTACTTTTCATTTTAAAAAAAATGTATATATATAATTTAGTAGGCGTACAAGGAAGTCATGTGGTGTCCACATCAGATTTTTGGTAATGTGAAAAATCACTAATAATCTCCAACAAAGAAATGACTGCGTCACCTGCTACTAGTAGGTGCCAGCATGATGCCTAAGTTGAACTAAGGCAGCAACTGACCTAATATAGCAATCATCCAAAGAAGAAAAATAAAGGATAAGTAAGAAAGGAAGTAAAAACGTTAATTAACACACAGAGGAGTGATCTCTGATCAGGGTGGATTGGAATAATTTACTGTCTTGCTTTAAGGACCAATTAAAGTATAGTTCTATGCTAAAGAGATGTAATGTAATATATTATTTGTTTTTATACTTACTCCATTGAATACAATTGTTGGAACAGATTTTATTGGTGGTTTAAATTCATGTGTTCTGTTTCCGTATTTTGCAAGCAGTTTTTCTCCATTGCCTCTTGTTAAACAATGTCTGATACCATCTGCTGGGATGTCATATTTTTCAGCACACTGAAAATTTAATAAAACTGTGTTTAGATTATTATAAATTCTCATTTTTTTGTAAATAAAATAGAGATTAAATTTTTTGTAAATAAAATAGAGATTACTTGAGTTTTAACGCTAAATTAAGTAGGTGAGTCTCGATTATAGGTTTGATGAACGTTGATCTGAATTATGTAGCTATGCTATTTACCCAATTTTCGTAATAGTTTAAGACATTTAGATTAAATCACCGATGAGAACAAAATTTGCAACATATTAGCAACATATATATATATATATATATATATGTATATATATATATATACACACATACATAAGTAACCTTTAATTATGAAAAAAGTAAATAACTTACTAAATTACTTGATACACTGAATACTGTATATCTTCAAGTTCCATTTACACCTAACACCGTTAATTTTCAATGTTCTCACTAGGTGGCACACATGAATAAGTAATTCCACCAGTTGTATTCTGGGTATTAAGAAATATTTTGAAATATTCTGTGTATTAATACACCAGGTGATTCAAAACGGACTTCACAACTTTAAAAGCATATAAAAATTTGTCTAGATAACTTATAGTTTCAGTTGAGGTCTCATTTCATAGAAAAACACATCATTTTGACTCTAGTAGTTCATTAGTAATGAATTCAGGCCACCAGAGTTCTTAAAAATGGATACATTTACTGGTGTGGAACGGGCTTGCTGTGTGTTTTGGTTTCACAATTTGCATTAGCAACTGCAGTTCAACATAATTTTGTATAGAGTACGGTAGGGAGTCTCCTAGGAACCATACAATTTACTCTTGGCACCAAACCTTCATTGAGACGGGTTGTTTTGTTAAACATACAAAATCATCAGTACACCCATGGATCCCTGAAGTTATTGTGGAACAACTCGAAGAAAGCTTTCATGTAGTCCAAAGAAATCAACTCAAAGTGCATCACGTGAGACTGACATTCCACAAACGACTGTTTGGCGCGTATTACTTAAACCATTGCACTTGAACCCATACAAATTAACCATAATTCAAAACATTACAGATGATGACAAAGTTGCTTAGCTGCAGTTTAGTATGGAAATGATGGATAGAGTTACAAAAAATATACATTTTTAGACATGTAATTTTTAGTGATGAGTCATCAGTGGTAGGTGAACATTTTCTTGATACTCGATTCCCAGGTCGGTGGATTGTTGATGAAAATTCAATCGCATGGTCATCTCATTCCCCAGATGACTCCTTTAGATTTTTTTTTTGTGGGTTTTCATTAAAGATTAGGTTTATGTACCACCTTTGCCTGCTGATCTTGTTGAGGTAAGACTTCGAATTAACACTACAGCTTCATAGGGCCCAACTTGCTGACTACAGTCCAGAATGAAATCAACTTCAGGTGTGGTGTGATATGTTACATTACATATGGAAACCATATCGAATCAAAGTGAATGTTGTTGGGTGACATCACCCAATAGATGTATGTACTATTGATGTATTTTTCTATGAAATGAGACTTCAATCGAATATGTAAGTTAATTTAATAAATTTTTATGTGCTTTTAAAATTGTGAAGTACTTTTTGAATCACCTGGTATAATATATATGAGTATATGTATTTTAAAAAAATTAAGTAATGGATCTGAATAATACATTTTATAAACGATTATATTTTAAATTAAAATTTAATTAAGATATTACTTATAATTATTACCTGTGTTATAACTGTATGTTCCTGTTTTGTTGACATAAGACATATTAAAAATGGTACAAAACGTTCTATATCTTCATTTACACCATTTGCTAATGACACAGTTTTTACAACACAAGCATGCAACATGTTGTATTTGCATTCCGTAGGACCATGTTGACAGGTGAATTTCCATCCTTTTTTACTATACTCTTGCTAAAGACCAATAAAAATAAAATAATTAAAAATCAAGATTATTTGTCAGAGCTTAGTTAAGTAGTTTTAATAAATTATTTGAGTTGATTTTAATTGTTTGAACTGTTTAAACAATTTTTTCTATTTAAGAAGTACCCTGTAAAAGTAAAATTATTTTTTACTTTCTTTTTTTTTTTTTAAAAAAAGTATTAAGTAAAAAATTTTTAAAACAAAAAAAGTTTTTTTTGTTACTTTAAAAAAAAAAGAAGAAAGTAACAAAAAAAACCAACAGCTCTTTTTTCTAAAAAAAAAAAGAGCTGTTGGTTTTTTTTTAAACTATGTTTGGTTTTATTTATATTAAGTTTTTTTTTTTTTATGTGCAGTTACTTAAATATGACAAAAGCTACCTCAGGTATACTTAAAAAATAATAGCATCCTACTTCTATGAACCAAACAATGGAACTGTTTTTGTATAACTCAACAAAATAATTCAGCTTATGAGAAAGGGCTTTATTATGCATCTTTTATCATTTTTAATAAATTATTGATCTGTTTAAAAGATTTCATCAATTTGTTTAAAGTAAATCGACTTTGCCATAAATTAACAACATGTCCGTTAACTTTTAAGATGAAAACAAATTTATGGTATCACCCATTATGAATGACTGACCAAACAATAACAGGACAAACACCATCCAAAAGAATATTCAAATGTTAACACTAAGTTTAATTGGTGATCAGTTGTATTTCCAACCTATGAAAAAATACAAATTTTTAAATTGTTTTAGAAGGATGACTTTCAAATTTTATAATTTTTAGCATTTGTATGCAAATTGTTCTGTTTAAAATCGTATCAGTTTTCCAATCCAATTTGAGTGTTTTGTTTCTGATTAAAGTTGAACTTCTCAAATTTTTTATTTACTACAATTTTCTCATAATTGAATTCCCTACAAGGTAAACTAAAAATTTTTATTTATTTATCGGTAAATTAACAGTTATTTTATTGCAAACCTAAAAAAGTGTATTTTCTTGCAAAACATTTTCATGTTTTACTCCATTTTTCTTGAAACCTATGTGAGATAGCAGCCTGGGACCACTTTTATTAAATTTCTTACTTTAAAAACCGTAAAGAAGCACCAAATTTACCCCAAGAATTTTGGTATGGTTTAACTTTACAGAGGGAGCAGAAAGCAGGACTAAATGTTTTGCAAGCTGAAACTCACTAATGAACTGTTTTTTTATCTTTTTCTTTTTCCTGCTTAGCCTCCAGTAATTATCATTCAGATAATACTTCAGAGGATGATATGTATGAGTGCAAATGAATTACAGTCTTCATATGAAGACTATATGTGTATGAGTGTAGTCTTGTACAGTCTCAGTTCGACCATTACCCAACCACCAAAGAACACCGGTATCCATGATCTAGTATTAAAATTCATGTTTTCTGATCAATTTTTGGCTATAGAATCATCTCCTGAGAAATTGCCATGTAATTTGGAATCATTTTGTGTATTTATATGTAAAAACAAGTTATTATATAAATAAAGATTTAGTTTAAGCCCTTATTAATTATTTAATACAAACAATGGAAAAATTGTAAAGTATGAATACAAGTACATTAAATATAAAAAAATTGCTACAAAATGAATTACAATTCTGAAAGCGTACTTGAAAATTATTTTGTGCAAATATATTTAAACTAAATGAGATACAGAAAAATCACATACGTACTAACGCCACCGCAGCTACAGCTTTATTTAAAATTGAGTATTTATTTTATTGAGTCTCTTTATTAATTTTAAGAAATGGTTATTTACATTTATTTATTTTATAATTATAATTTAACCAAACCTACGCTCGCTCTGCTTGCTAACCTTGACTAATTAACACCATAATTTTTTGAGTATTTATTTAATAAATTCAGTAATTATTGCAATTATTTATTATTTAAATAACAATATTACTGGATATTAAATAAATACTCCAAAAATTACAGTGTTAATTTGTCAAGGTTAGCGAGCGTAGGTTAAGTTTGGTTGAATTATATTTATAAAATAAATATAATTTAATTTAATATAATTTCGGCCCATTTTCCACCGATTGACTACTTTGTTTTTAAATAAAGCTGTAGCTGCGGTGGCGTTAATACGTAAGTACTGAATTATTTTTTGATTAGTATTATCTAAAAATTCAATATTGTTTTTGAATGGTAAATTGGTAAATATAAAAATGGTAAGTCCTTTCCTTGAAAGTCGAAATATTGTGTTGAGTTATATGAAAACGGTTTCATTTTCTGGTTTGATAAAGGTGAATTTTATTATTTTTTAAGAATAAGTGCCTTTTTAGCAAAATATAAGTATATTTTAAAAATAAATTAATATTAAATATTTGTATGTTTATTTTTTTTAAGTCTGGTGGCCTGGAAATAGCAGATATAATGCAGAGTATATTTATAATTTGCTAATTAAGATATTTCACTTTATATTATTCTCAATGTTTTCAATAAATTAACTAAAATGAACTTTTCAAGTTGCATGTTTTTGAAAACAAAAGTTTTTTTTTAAATAACAGTTTATTATTAATACTTCGCTATGAATAGTTTACCTGCGTGCTAAACTTGATTAAGTGGTCAGACTACAACTGAATGTTTTCTCCAACCAGTTTTCCAGCTATTGCTGGATCTGGGCATTTGTGTATGGATAGCATCTGCAATCAGCGCTACTATTTTGCCAGATGACATAGCTGCAGATGTGGTTCGATGTATACGTAAATAAGTTTACCATGTACTGGTAAACATATAGTCTTGAACAGACTCAGGTCAACCACTTCTGAGATATGTGATTAATTGAGACCCAATTACTAAAGAACACCAGTATCCACAGTCTAGTATTTATATCCATATAAAAACAACTGCCTTTACAAGGACTCTAACCTTAGAACTCTCAACTTTGAAAATCAGATGATTTTATGATGATGTGTTTAACCATCATTACTTTAGTCATACTACAACTGAATGGTACAATTTATTGTTCTGGTGGACAGTATGAAAGCTAACACAAAAGGTACATAAAGTAAAAACATGTCTACTTCTTCCAGGTGATTAATTGTAAGGTTTAGAAACGCAAAAAGTAAACTCAAGAATTGATTTAACGTTATATTCTATCCTGTAATTTTGTTTTAAAATTACAAATTGTTTATTGTAAAGCATGAAATGTTTAGATTATTAAAGTTTTATGAAGTAATTTTGAGGTAAAGAATGGAGAATTTTTTAATAAGCCAACTTCCATGCATATTTCTTGTCACTTTGTTGGTTTTGGTTGCTTTAATAATATTAGGATAAAAATTTGGTACCTAATCGGACATGTTTCCATTATCCCTACATTGTATTGATTTAAATTTATTTAGGTACTGGAAGGAAAAAAGTTACTTAAGCCAACTAAGTATACATCTTTTCTTTTTGGCCTTTGATTTACATCGGAATTATGATTTCAGGTTATATGATGAATGGTCAAAAAATGTAATTATTAATATAATAGATGCAGAAAAAATTTTTTAAATATGGTAGATGTTTGTATTGTTCTGTAAAGTGAAGTTACTGTAGGTGAAAAAAAATAAGTGGTCACTGAGTATAGTTTTACCCAACCCTTCACTATTGTGTTTTAAAAGTTGAATGAATTATGGTAAAACTTTGAATTCAAGAATATTATTACAAGGATTTTTGGAAAAATTTTAACGTAGCAAATATTTTTTTTTTAAATTTAAAATCAAAATAAAATTTGGTATTCCCTCTGAAATTCACTTAAGGTATCTGAAATTATCATTTTTACAAAGTATGATCTTTTCAGAGTTAATACGACCGTCAAATTGTTTATAAAAATTTTTTAAAAACACTAGCTATGGAAAGGAATGACATGAAATTTTCAAATCTCTATACGCTTTGCAAAAAATAAACATCCTATGACTAATATAGAAAAAAATGTTAAATCATAAAAGATAATTTTTTGTTAGGTGGTGTATAATACACAGGACATCCATAGCCTTTGTATTTATATTTCAAAATATAAAACACATTTATAAACTACTTATGGTCATAAAAACATTAGAAACTATATTTGTCCACTAAAATAGAGAAAATTTTGTCATTAATTAATATCTAACATCAATCAGAAGATACTCATATTTGAAATTTTAGGAAAGAACAGAAAAAGTTGAAACTGCTCTAAATGTTTTATTTACGAAATATAATTGACTATATTACATACAAAATAATCTGACCATTTTTACATCTGATGACTAATAATTAATGGCATAATATGGAAGTTGTGATATATTTATGGTAATTTGAATTTTTAAATAAACAGTACCTTCTGGCATAACCATAAGATGGTTAACTCTAGGAGCAAAATATTATCATCAACATGACTGATTTATGGTATCACTAATCATTTAGTGTGACATTTTGTCCTCGCATTATGTTTTATACTCAAAAAACCAATCCTTGAAGTTTTATTGAGTGAGAAATTTTGACATAAATTTATAAAATCTCAAAGTATTGTTATACTCAAATCAAAAATGAGATTAAAAAAACAATTAAGATTTCAGTTGTAAGTAGTTGAGCAATAACAAATTACATTTTTTTTTAACTAAGTTCTTGAATTGTTAGTTTTGGGATTACAGCACCACATATGTAATTTTTAAAGATCAGAATGTAGAAAATTTTCTACCAAATTTTCATCTTTCCCTATAGTTAGATATCTATAAAAAGAGTTTCCCACTTTCTTTTAATGTATCTAAGTCCAAAAGTTTCATTGAATATCATGACAAAACTTAATAGTACTTTAAAGTTTTGAAAAATTAGACACTACTCACTTTCAACTGAATGTAGATTATTTTACTATAGGAACTATCAGAGCTAAATACCAGAATATCTTCTTCTTTTGGTGGAGTTACTAGTTGCACTACTGTGAATACAGTCATGTTAAAAACAGTAGCCCTTTATATTGTTACCACATATATGTTTAATTTAATATCGGCGGACGATAACGGTAGCAACGATGTGAGCGGGGCGCACAGTATACGGACGCGTTAATACAAGCATCACTACCACCGCGTAGTTCTCCCACCATGGCGGCGCTGCAGCCCCACCACTCTCAGGCACCAATAAAAGAGCGTTCACCACGAGAGAACACAATTCATCGTGGACCACCACCTGAGAAGACCAAGCAGAAGTTCCCTGGGACAAGCTCAATGTGGGACCTCCCGGCGGATGCCAACACCCGCCGGAGCAGCAGGCCTGGCCGGCCCGCCGACGGAGACGCTGGACGCGAATGCACATAACCTCTCCAGCTCCAGCTCGCCGGGCTTCAATCGTCCTAGCCGCGGCGGACTCAGCAGCAGGAGCCGGCCCAGCGTGGAATCGCTCGGGGAGAACCGCCTCGGCCGCGCCGGCGAAGGACGACCGACACTGCGGGGCTATGAGGGCCACCACTGCCACACTGTAGTGGGGACCCAACTGACGCTGAGTGAAAGCCCAGTTGGACTTCAATGGGTAAGCCGCAACTCCCTGACTTTGTCCAGAAATCAATTTCTGGACCAAACAGCTCTTCTCAGAGTTAACTCAAAAAATGGCCCTTTTCAGGGTCCGCCACAAGGTATAGAATTATATGCCATTGAAGCCATTAGGCGACAATATATAATCAAACAACATATTCAATCTGTTTTGTGTTCATTAATTTAATATGTTTTTGTCAAGTTTAGTGTATTTGAAAGTTTCAAGCCAATCAAGTGTGTTTTTATAATTTGTGTAGAATTTACATGTACAGTTAATATTTTTGTGGATTATTTTGTTTCTACAGGGTGATTTTCCAGAGCTAACTGTTTTTGCATGTAATCCTTTTATCTATAATGGATGATTTACATCCAATCTATTTGACATAGAGTTATGAAATCACTGCAGTTTAGTTTTTATACAATTGATTTTGTAGTGTTATGAGGTTTTTTTTTTATAAATTACTTAAAGATGTCCTGTTAAGAATTTGTTGGGGATATTTACTTTTGTACTTCTGGCTTTACTGATACTTTAAGTATAGATAACTCACTGATTTGGACTCTTAAATGTATTTTTAATTGGCTTTAACATTTTCCATTTATAAAATTATATTAATATTGAGTATTAGTACTATAAATTTATTCTCAGAGAATGCTGATTCTTTTTTTCTCTAATAAAAGCAAATAAAAACAAGAAATTACAATGAATAGTAATTATGTTTGTTTGTTCAGTGGATTAGTGTTTATGTTTATTAATCATGTTTGTCATGCCACAAACATATTGCACATCTGTTGAAGTGTTGTCTTAAGAAATTTTTTTTTTAAATTTGAAATGTTTGTTAGTTGTCACGTTCTAATGTTTGTATACTTAAATAGGTACATTGTTTACAGCTTATCTAGTTCATTCATAGTAATTGTATATGTTACTTTAATTTGAATTTTTCTTGGAGTAAGTTTAAGTATTATTTTTGGGTTGTGAGTTTGAGGTTATTGATTAAACTTGTGTGGATTTTTAACTTAATGAAATAGTGAGGATTATTTTCCATATGGTGATTGATTATATTTGTAATCACTGAATCTTGAATGATTATATTTCTTATAATTTTCAGTATATTGTGTGTAAAGGTGTGTTAATGAGCATGATGGATGTAAGACATTGCCCTTTGTTGCCCTTCTATCAATAGGCATATATTGCCATCAACATTATAATGCCGGTACAATATTTTGTATACATGTGTCTCATTGATGAGTAATATGAAAAATTTTTATTATAAAATGCCAGAAATTGGTAAACTCTTTGATAGACTTGGTTAAGTGAAGAAAGTATTATTTTACGTAAAGTAGTTTTATAAATATTTGTACTTGTTGAAATTTAATACCAAGACTCCATATTTGATTTTGAAGCTAAGATTTTGATTTGGTTAATGTGTTCTGGTATCTCATTTCTCTTAGTGATTTGTTGTAATGAATGTTAATGAAGAAGTTTGTTATTTTCACATAATTTAAAAGTGAATTATTTACAATTTAATTTTTTTTTTTTTTTTTAATATTACCATATTTCATTATGCTAATAAATAAGTGCTATAAGTTGCTATTTTCAAATTTTATTAAAATAAATAATAATAAGAATATTAAATGAATAATACTATTGCCATTTTTAAATTTTGTTTTAAAAACAAAATTGTTTTGTTTGTGGTTTTATTTAGTTGAGCTTATTATCAGGTTAACCAGATAGCATTTAATAAAACTTATAAGTTAGATCCAATGTTAACCTTTATATTAGATCTAATAAAAGGTTAACATTTAGTAAAGATCTTGGAACAGCAATAACTCCATACAAATGAAAAAGTTAAGGAATACATTTTTTGAAACAGAAAAAAATAGATTATTCTCTCCCTTTATACTTAGTGTCAGCCTAAATAATTTTTTTTTCATTTTAAATAATTTTTTTTTACATTACTGATAGTGAAAATAAATGAGAATTTAATTATTAGACTTTGAGTATTATAAATATAGTAATAGTTTTTCATAAATATTAATAAATTTACATTTTGTTAGTTACTTCATTACAGTATTTCGCAGAATCTTCATTAGTAGAAAGTTGGGTGTTTTTGAATACATTAAGAAATAATTGTAAGATAAAACAAATTCCTAAAATGATGCATAAATCAGAAAGGAAAGGAGGCATTACCTGAAAAGCAGTGTGAATTTTTTTGTACAGGTGAATTTTTTTGTACAGCTACCACGTAGGAAACAAAATCAAACAAAAATCTAAGATGTGGTATATTAAATAGACCCTTTCCTCACACCATAGCTTCCCAAGATGGCATCCAATCAAAATTCACATTACATTATATGGGTTTAAGGTACCAAAATTATAGAAAAGGGATGAATAGCATGAAAGGGACAATCAACCCACTCAATTTTTAATTTTTTTTAGGAACAATTAAAAATATAAACAACCCCACTGAAAGAAGTGTTTCAATTCTTGTCTACAATTCTACAATAGGGTATTTTTATTTGGAATATTAACAACATTACCGATTAATAGATTTGCATCAATTTATACAAAGGTGTTCTGCAACAAAGCCCCTTTACTTCAGATAATAAACGCCCATAAAAATTTTTCTTAGTGAAGTGTGAGGTTTCCTCAACACTCATTCATTCAAAGAATTGTGTGGTGTGTAGAAGTAACCAACTCAGTAGGAAGAATAAACCATTTAACAAGATCCCAGACTTCTAATGAAGGCTTTAGGTTATTATATACATTCATGTCTAATTATCTTGTATTTAAAATTTACCAATTTTCTTGCATTATTAAGGAATGTATCCCTTAACTGGTAAATGTATCCCTATGTACCAATTGCTTGAATCTATCCCACATGAGTCCTCTACCTAAATTAAATAATCGTGACATTTTATTTAAAGAAATTTGAATAAATACTTACTTTTGCATTACCGTATGGTACAAAATCAAAACGGACATATTTATACAGCTTGGTATCATTATGAAACAGCTTTGATATTTGTTCTGTGAAAAATTTCATTGAATATGGGCAGAGTGTTTCATAGAATACAGTCATTCTAACTGTTTCGTCAAGATGAACTGCTTCATGTTGATCTTTTGTATCAGTGTTATTATCAGCAGCAGTTGTTTGAGCTCCCTGAAAAACATATATATTCTTATTTATTACCATACATTGTAAAAGTTAGTATACAATTGATTTATACGTAAGATTTATAGTTCATAAGATTGATTTAATATACAGTTTCATAAGTTTTAACTGATTTTTATTATACACCAACAGATTTTTAAATCTCAAAGTAGCATAATAATTATTTGACTTGGTACCCACATTTTACATTGTTAAAAATTGGTAACACTGGTTCTCAATAAGTCTAAGGATAAACAGGAAATTGATACAACAATGACTACAGGGAATTGTACTATAATAATATAATATTGTGCAAAATATCAGCCCCCAAATCTTGTGATACATATGCATTAAATGTAGCAATGTATGGTATTATACGGATTTAAGTACAAAAAAGTAGAATAAAAGATACATGAATATGAATGAAATATTATGATATTTCTTTATTAAAATTAAAGTATTAAATAAATTCTTAAAAATTGATAATAATTAATAATTTCTTAAAAATCTATTAGACAAGTCAATAGGGTAAGGTGAAAAAATTGATTTGTTTACATTTACAATTTATCATTCATTTTACAAATTTCATGTGATTTTGAATTCCATTTTTATATTCTCTAATATTTAAGGATTAATGTTTGAATAATCAACCTATTTTATCAGTAAATATACCATCATCAAAATTGGGTATGTATTTTTTGCTTATATTGTCCTTTATTTTTATTATTATTCTCGTATGAATATCTGGAAGTCTCCAAATATCCAATGCAGCCTTCTGAATTCAAGCCCAGTAGGCAGTCACATCCTTTGTTCATGATGTGAGAGTGAGGTGCAGTTTTGTACAGACTCAGACTGACCATACCTTAGACGTCTGGTTAATAGATCTCTCAACTTTGAAATCAGCTGATTTAGGAAAGTTTTACGAGCCTGGTGATTTCTTCTTTTTATTATTATTATTAAAGTATACATTATTGTATGTACATTACAACTTTTGTATATCCAAACATCTTGTATCCAGATTCTCTCAGAAAATCATTTTATCATTTATATTTATTCATATAACTTATAGGACATCTTAATTGGTAAAAAGTTTTGTGATTGTTGTAACACCTTTTTCAGTTACATAATAGTGCCTTACTGCTTTTAATATTCTGTGTTCATATGCTAAATCAGCTGTGATCTCAGAGCAAATGAAAAGATTGTAATTATAACTGCAAAATGTTTGAAGTTATTAAAAAAAATTGAAAAACATAATTTATTGTCAACAGTGATTTTTAGTGACTGATATAAGGAAAATAAAATGACTAATATTTTCTTCAAAACCCAAGAATGGTCAGGTACAACATAAAGAAATCAAGTGCAAGTGTAATATGGCGAATTAAGCTACAATATATCTATATATATATATCAGTAAGTCTAAGGATAAACAGGAAATTGATACAACAATGACTACAGGGAATTGTACTATAATAATATAATCTTGTCCAGAATATCAGCCCCCAAATCTTGTGATGACGACAAATCTTATAAAGCGACGAAGAAGGAGATATAAACTTTTTAAAGAATAGATATACTGAACCCCATTTAATTAATCAGTTAGAATTAAATGATCTGGTTCATGATCTAAATTTATCAATGAATGAAGCAGAAATACTGGCATCAAGATCAGGATGGCATTTGTTACAACTGTGTACTAAAATAAGTGCTTTCCATGACAGACAGTCAGAATTTGAACATTTCTTCTCTCTTTTTTATTCAAAAATCATTTCAAAATGTGGTAAACAACTGTCTTCGAAACCACAAGGCCAGTAACTACAGAGAAATTGTGAGTCAACATCTTCAGAACTACAAAGAACTTGGGTGTAACGTGTTTTTATTTAAGTATAAATAAAACATTAAAGTATAAATATACATCAAATATTTATCAGTTAGAAAAAGCATTCCCTTCTCAGGGTCTATTTCACAGAGAAGGCAGATATTTTAATTAGTGTTCTTTGTGATAATTGAGTTTTGTTCTAGTTGTGGATAGCCACACAGTTGAATTAGTCACGAAGGTATTGTACAGTATCACAGAATTTTAAATTGAGAATAATTACACTGATCAACAATGATTTTGTTAAATGAGAATAACTGATTCTTATAGTATTTTTCTTGCTGATTTCAAATATAAAATCAGAATTTTTCTATCAGGCTTAGTTTTTTTTTTTAAATACCATTCTTATTTTCAGGTAGTATCATGGATGAACTCCATAAGCATAGTATTTTGTGAAGTACTTTGTATTATTTATCAACTAAATAGCTTTTGTTTATTTATTACAGTCCCTTAATTGTTGTCACCTTGATTTGTTAGACATTAGTCATAATGTTTATTGTTTACGCACTAAAATGAACAAAAATGTGACTCATTCTTCCTATTTTCATCTTACTATAAACTTATCATCCACTCATTAGTTATTTTTCTGTCGTTATTATATTTACTTATAGACTGTTGTGCAGACTAGAGAAATATTTTTAATTCTCATTCAAGTGTGAGTTCTCTTGTATAACATTCAGTTCTATAGCTGGCTTTTGTATTTTTAGGTAAATGTTATTCAATAAGTGAGTGTATGTTTATTAAATTAGTGTGTTTATAAAGTGTTTCTTTATAAACAATATTAGTTATTGTAATGTATTAACGATGCCTCACAGTTGCATTAATCATCCAAACAATTTCTGCTGCATTTGTGGTGAGATAACATTGAAATCTCAGAAAAGAAGTATAACTCCACTGATAAAAAAGGTGCATGAACTGTATTTTAGATGTAGATTAGGTGTTCAGGACAAATCTTGGGCTCCTCATATTTGCTGTGCTTCTTGTAAAACGTTGACTGGTTGGCTAAACAGATATCATCACATGCCATTTGCAATTCCAATGGTTTAGAAAAAACTGAAGGATCATACCACAAACTGTTATTTTTGTGTAATAAAGATATCTGGGATAACAGCTAAAATTAGAAAAGATTTCAATTCCAGTGCCACTAGAATCATGGAACTTAAATGAAACTGTCAAATTTTGTGTTGACTTATCAGGCGACGAAGAAGGAGATACAAACTTTTTAAAGAATAGATATACTGAACCCCATTTAATTAATCAGTTAGAATTAAATGATCTGGTTCATGATCTAAATTTATCAATGAATGAAGCAGAAATACTGGCATCAAGATCAGGATGGCATCTGTTACAACTGTGTACTAAAATAAGTGCTTTCCATGACAGACAGTCAGAATTTGAACATTTCTTCTCTCAGTACGAAAACTTAGTGTACTGTAATGATATAAACTGTTTACTGGAAGCTTAGGGACATTTCCACCATCCTGACGATGGCAACTTTATATTGACTCATCGAAGCTTAGTTTGAAAGTTGTTATACTTCACTTTGAAAATAAATACCCATTAATACCGTTAGCATACACTGTTCACATGAAGGAGTCTTATGAAAATATGAAACTTGTATTGAGCAGGATTCAGTATAAGAAATATTTATAAAGTAATAGCGCTTTTACTTGGACTGCAAGTCAGATTCACCAAGTACTGTTGCTCTTTGTGCAAGTGGGACAGCAGGGATAGGAAAAACCACTGCATAAAAGAGCAGATGCCAAAGAGAGGTACTGACTGTAGGAGAGAAGAACGTTGTTAGTCGGGCATTATTAAAACCAGAAAAAGTTTATCTTCCGCCACTACACATTAAGCAACGTTTATTCAAAAATTTTGTTAAAGCAATGAATCATAATGGTGCAGATCATTATGATCTATTGCATCACAAATAAGAAAACTAATGAGTGATCCGGTTTTTGAAGAATGTTTGAATGACTTGGAGCATGCTGTAAGGAAATCATTTCAAAATGTGGTAAACAACTGTCTTCGAAACTACAAGGCCAGTAACTACAGAGAAATTGTGAGTGAACATCTTCAAAACTACAAAGAACTTGGGTGTAACGTGTCACTCAAAATCCATTTCTTACATTCACATTTGGACTTTTTCCCTAACTATCTTTGTGCTATCAGTGATGAATATGGAGAACGCTTTCACCAGGAGATATCTACAATGGAAGCACAATACCAGGGAAAATGGAACCTAAAAATGTTAGGTGACTACTTTCCAATCTAAAGAGGGATCTACTACAGCAAATTATAGCAGAAAATCTAAAAGAAATAGATTTTAGGCGAGTACAAAATGCATGTAATATATTGTTATATTACAATCATCATACATTTTTGTTTCAAAAGAAATTTCACTTACCAAAAAACTGAGCTCGATAGAAAAAATTTATTAACATATATGAAATCAGCATAAAAAATACTATAAGAATCAGCCACTCACTCTCATTTAACAAACAAAAAAAATTTTGTTGACCAATGTTATCAAGCAATAAAAGTGGTAAATTTGAATTAAAAAACAGATTTTAACAATTATAAGAGATTGAATAAAGATTCAAATTTACTCTTATAACCCAATGAGAATGTCAATAATGTTGTTTCAAAAAACCCAACAGAAAATGTCACCATTTATTCTCTGTTATGTAATAATGTATTCAGAATTCATCGAGTAACACTGGTCTAAATTTTTTTCATCCATTTTAAATTCCTTGTTAAAGTAAATGTGAAAGCATATCCAAGATCATAATAATAAATATTTTATTTTGATTGGTACATGATAAGTTATAAAGATCACATCAGGTATGAGTAAATATGCTACTCCACATATAAAAAAGGAACTATTCCAGCATTTGTATGGATAGATCAAGGGAAACTGATAAAATGTTTATCAAAGTAGTATTTAACATTCATCCTCTCCCCAAAAAATGACTTCATATATTTTAATTTTTTTAGCTGTATCTTGCTTCAAAAAAGGAGTTACTGGGAGTTTTCTTGCATCTGTGTTTTCTACATCAATATGCCTTCAAACTATTATAAAAACCTTTTGTTTATCCCATCCCAGTCATCTAGTAACAAAAAATATTTTTTTTTTTTAATTTCTTTAAATCTATTTCAAATTTAAATCAAACTTGCAAGTTACCCATTGCATTTAAAATGTCAAAATATTAATTTTTTGATAACTTTTACTCTAAGTACTATTTCTTGAAGAAAAAAAATAGCCAAAACATTTCACCTCCTTTGTTTATTTAAAATTATGGCTATATCTTTGTAGATTTTAAAAAAATTTAAGAACTTTCTTTAAATTTATTATCACTGCTTGGAATTATTTTTTTTTAAATTAATTTTACCTAAATGCTGGTCTGTAGGTATGGGAACCACAAAATGAAAGAAATTTTTTTTCACAATTTCAAATTTTTAATGCTCACAACATATTTTGTTAAACAATAAAGCCACTAAATTACTAAATAATCTTCAACTAAACAGTTAAGTTATGCATTGTCGGCTTTTTTTTTAAAGAGTAAGTGACTATTCTTTTGCAAAGATTTCATATTCATAAATGTAATCATGCGAATAAATTAACATTTTTTAATTTTGTTAATATTAGTCTACATGATAATAGGTATGGGTGGCAAAACATGATCTGACAGCCCACTTTTGAATCTTGAAAATTTTTTGAGAAAGCCACAAGAGATGATACTATATTCCAGACAGGAATATATGTAATCATAATAAATATTTAACACTGATATAAAGTATAACATTTTACTAAGATTCTTCAAAGCAAAGCAGTACGGTTTGATTATCCTTATTTCTCGTAATTATGTTTTTAGTGAGAATGAAAAACCATAGACAATTAAAAACAATCCATTTGTGCTTGTATATTATAGAAATAAAATAAATAAATGAATGTTAGGCCTCAGACTTGTAACAAAGAATAGTTTCATTAGCAGCTTGTTATCATATCTGAAAATTACCTATGTGCGGGACATTTCTTGTCCACAATATTCTGATAACAAGAGGTTTTATTTATGCATATATATTAAGTTTTGCTTATATATACTAGAAAAAAAGGCGAGCTTATGACCTGCCGTGAAAATGTTACATGGTTTATGTTTAATTAAACATGATTTTGTCACATGTTTTTGCCATTGTAACTAAATAATGATTGTGAATTTAGCATACTAATTACAAAAATATTTACAACGAAAAGCTTCAAAATAATTTTTTTTTTAAATTGCCACTATTATTTTTGTAGTATTCATTCAGTTGATTTTAATCATTCAGTTCAAACCCAGCTGACAGTGATACAGGCTCACAGTTTACAGTTCATTAATTCAATTCAGTAAAGTTTGTGCTTCAACCGGCAACAAAAACGTGAGCCTTTTTTTTTTTTTAACCTCCGAGTCCACAGTTAAGCATTACTTCAGAGGATGAGATGAATGATTCGTAGCGTGTGTGAAAAATTCCATGCCTGACCAGGATTCGAACCCGGGACCCCTGGGTGAAAGGCCGAGACGCTACCACTCAAAAACGTGAGCCTAGAAGCAAACAAGCCAACGCACCATGCTTCTACATTTGGTTGATATACAAGAAGGTGTGTGAGAAAAGTATTGAGACTGACTTTACTTTTTTCAAACGACAATATTATCTTCAAAGTAGTTCCCTTGGGCAGCTATACACCGGCGGACTTGTTCCCACTCCTGGTAGCAGTGCTGGAAGGCTTCAACTGGTAGGGCTTTTAACTGGTCGGTCACAGTCTTTTGAATGTTCTCCAGAGTTCCAAAATGGCGTCCTTTTAAGACATGTTTCAATTTCGGGAAAAGGAAAAAGTCACAAGGACTCAAATCAGGTTAATAGGGGGGGGGGGGTTGAAGAACCGTAGGAATGATTTTTGAGGTAATAAATTCCGTGATGGAAATGGCCGTGTGACACGGAGCATTGTCAAGATGAAGCATCCACTTGTTTGCAATGTCTGGTCTCACGCCAATCACGCTTTTCCTGAGCCTTTCAAGGACACCTTTGTAAAACACTTGGTTGACAGTTTGTCCTGGACGAACAAATTCTCTATGCACGATATCCCTGCTGTCAAAGGTAAATCAGCATGGTTTTGATCTTTGATTTGCTCATTCGACATTTTTTCGGTCGAGGAGATGACGGGAGTGTGCCATTCTTCGGTTTGCGGCTTAGTTTCAGGATCGTACTCAAATATCCAGAATTCATTACCTGTGATCACACGATTGAAGAATTCTTGGTCATTCCCAATCCTCTCAAGAAGATCAACGCACACGTTTCTTCGATTGTCCTTCTGTTCCGTTGTGAGGTTTTCGGCACCAATTTCGCACAAACCTTTCACATGTACAAATCGTCTGTCAAAATTTGATGTACGGTGAAGGTGTTTAAATTTAACAGTTCACTCATCATCCTTATTATTAAACGACGGTCTGATCTCACAAGAACCTTCACACGCTCAACGTTTTCGTCAGATTTTGAAGTTGAAGGTCTCCCTGAGCAAGATTGATCTTCAACGTGTTCTCGGCCATCCAAAAATGATTTGTGCCAGCGGAAAACTTGTGCTCTTGATAAGCAATGTTCCCCATAGGCCTGTTTCAACTTTTCAAAGGTTACCCTCGCGGATTCTCCAAGTTTAACACAAAACTTGATTGCACAACTTTGCTCTAATTTCCGATGCTACATTTTCGTAACGCACAACAAAAACACAACTTCATTGATGGGGCTGTCAAAAATAATGTGTTGGCTGAACGGAGTTGAAACTCGTACTGAGCATGTGGAAGGGATGAACAAACCGGTCTAGCACAGATCGGTAGACACAGCGTTGCCAGATCGCTCGCAGTGTTGCCATTCTCATTACTTTTCTCACACACCTTGTATATATAATGTTTAATTTTAATTGCCCCAGGCGATTTTCTCGTAAACTACGTACAATACAAAAGTTACTCTTGGAGGGGGACACCTCATGGTCACCTTTGATTTGACCATGTATCAAAGTTAAAACGATTTTTTTCAAATGTAATTACCTATTTTTGAACTAACCAATGAAAATAGCAGAAATATGGAATATATATTTACACATATCACCTTGGACCTTTTTCGAAGGTCATACAGCTAACCATCAGAGATAGTGTTATACAAGTTACATTTTTTAGAAGGTCAAAAACGAAAAGCAACTATTATTCCTTAATACATTATTATTTTCTGCAAAATAATAGTTCCAGGAGTATAAATATTACAGGAATATTGTACGACCTTCAAAATTTGTTCTCACAAACTATAGGAAAAGGCATAAAAATGACTTTAGACAATTGTATAACACTATCTCTGAAGGTTAACCGTATGACCTTCAAAAAAGGTTGAAGGTCATATATCTTACTACATATTTCAATGTAAAATTTTCTGCTCCTTTCATTGGTGGTGTCAAAAATGGGTCATTCCAATTAAAAAATGGAATAACCTTGAAATTGGTCAAATCCAAGGTCACTATTAGGTGTCTCCAATCTGAGTAACTATTTTTAGGTAATTTCTCTGTATTGTTTGTAGTTTACAATAAAATCGCCTGGTGCAATTAAAATGAAAAACCCTGAAAAAGGTCCAAGGTTATATTGTGATCACATTTCAATGTAAAATTTTCTTCTCTTTTCATTGGTGAGGTCAAAAATAGGTCATTCCATTCAAAAAAATTGTGTTAACCTTGAAATAACGGTCAAGTTTACGGTCAAATACAAACTGACCGTGAAATATCCCAGTCCCATCTGAGTAACTTTTGTTTAGGTTTTTTTTAATGTGCGTAGTTTACAAGAAAATCGCCTCAGGCGATTAAAATAAAACACTATTTTGTCTTCTAAAAAAAAGTTATTGAAAAAACTAGCTTTCCAGATATTTTGTGATGAGGAAGGATGAATCCATAATGAAAATTCTTGAAATATCTTTAACATTTTTGAAAGTTATTTATTTTAAAACAAAGTTATTTATTATAATACAAAATTATATGTTCTATCTATAATTGGATGCCTTTAACATAGAGATAAATTACAAAATGAACAATTAATTCTAATGATAATGTAAATATTTTGACATGGACATGATACAGATTGATAATGATTTGTTACTTTCACTTTTAACTTCTCAGGTCCACTGTTAAAAAACTTGAAATCAATTAATTTAGTTATTTTGATTAATTTTCTCTGTTCCACCACTGGTTGTAGGTTGATTAGCATTTTCAATGATTTTATTGCAGGCACATAGTAGTATGTTTTGTTCTTGTCGCCTTCTCTTTCATCAGTTATTATTTTTTTCTCTTTCTAGTATTTATCTCACCAACAATCTTTTTTATAATTAATTAATTTGGAATGATTGTATCAAATTCATTAAAAAGAAAAACAGTATGATTCCAAGTTGATTCCAATTTTTGGTTCATTTGCATTATTACATTTCCTTCCAATATCTTATTACATTTCTCTTGCTTTTTTGAAATGAGAAACACTTTGTTGAATCAGTTAGTGATTTCATCTTCAGTATTTTTATTTTATTTTAATATCGTGCTACCAGTATCTAAAAAATAACTAGCTGATGTTACATTATCCATTCGCTCTGCAAGAATTTCTTGTTATGTAACCATAACTGAATTTTTTTATGGTTTATATTTCAATTTTAAAGAAAGGTTGCAACTTCTGATAAATAAAATAATAGAAATGTAGTATTTTATATTGTTTAAATTGACTTAAAGGTAAATTATAAAGATATGTTAAAATAAACTAATTGAAAATACAATTTTTATTTATACATTTAAAATTAGTAAGTTCTATTTAGCATTATTTGATAGAGGAAAATAACTATGATAAACAATTTTTTAAATTAATAAATCTAAGAGTACATGTATTTAAATTACTATTTAATATATTTAAATAACAGGAGGTTTGATAAATCCAAACAAGTCAAGAGCTGGGACTTGTAGTGCATGAGTCATTCTTAATTTCTCATACCTCTGCTAGGATTCAGCCAGATGTATTCATTATTCTGTTATTGACAGTTGTTTTGAGTTGATCAAGTATTATGATTTGTAAAAATGGACAGAAGATTTTGTGAGGTAATCGGACATTACATTTTGAAAGGCAAAACCAAACAGGAAACTATAGTAGATCTGGATAAATGTTAAGATGAATCGGCTCTTCATAGATTAGATTAGTTAACAAGTGATTTGGTTACCTTCAGAGTGGTCATAGAGCACAAACAACATGAACATTCTGGATGATCTGTTGAAGTTACATTTAAAGTGAATGTATTGAAGAAATCCATGATATGGTGGTGCAGAATAGAAGATTGAAATTGCGCTAAGAAAACACACATTTCAAATAAATGGGTTATATTTTACATGAATATTTACATATGAGGGTTGTCTGAAAAGTTTTGAGCCTAACATAGAAAGACATATTTTTTTTGTCAAACAAAGTTAATAATAATAGTTTTATTATTCAACAAAGTTTCCCTTCAAGTCGATACACTTTTTCCAGTGATATTTTACCTCTTTAACCCTTCCAAAGTATAGCTGGCATCTTTCTCCACAAAATGTATGTGATAACCTCTTTGTCCGATGAAAATCTCTTGTCTCCAAGCAAAACTTTAAGGTTAGGAAACAAGAAAAGGTCGCTTAGGGCCACATATGGTGAATACGGTGAGTGGTCAGCCAATTCAAAGTGCAATTCATGAATTTTAGTCTTAGCAACTGTCAAAATGTGAGCAGGCGCATTGTCCTGATGGAAAAGCATCTTCTTCTTCAAATGTGGTCGTTTTTTTGCAATTTCTGCCTTCAGCTTGTCAAGTAATGATGTGTAATACTGTTCAGTTGTTGTTTTACCTTTTTTAAGATAATTGATAAACAAAAATTCCTTTATTATCTCAAAAAAACAGTCGTCACCTTCCCGACCAATGGAATTGTCTTCGCCTTTTTCAGAGCAGGTTCAACTTTTGCAGTCCACTGTTTTGACTGTTGTTTCATCTCAGGAGTGTAGTGGTGGATCCATGTTTCATCTATAGTTATGAATTGATGCAAAACATCTGACTCATTTTGCTTAAACTGCTCAAGCAGGGCTTTGGAAATGTTCATTCGAAAGCGTTTTTGTTCCAAAGTGAGCAAACGTGGCACCCAACACGCAGATAACTTATACATATCCAATTCTTCAGGTTATATAAGACAAACACGTTCTTTCGATATGCCCACAGCTTCTGCTATCTCTCTAACCTTAAATCATCAGTCATCCAGTACCATTTGGTGGACTTTTTCAATATCAGTGGTGGTTGGAGTTTTCGGCTGTCCCAAATGCTCATCATCAACCTTGCTGGTATGACCATATTTAAATTCATTCAGCTGCCCATCTTTTCATGGTGGGACAGAGTCCTGGTAAACAGTGTTCAACTTGGTTTAAATTTGCGTATTGCCTTTCAAATACAAGTATTTAATCATGGCACAATATTCAGTTTTTTTCCATTTTCACAAAAACATTCACAATGACTTACTCAAACAACAACTGAGCAACCAAAATGGCTGAAATTTTAGTGAGTACCTTCCGATGCATGTGCGAATATATTCCCTAACTTTTGTTACCAAGTGCTGCCATCTTCGTGTTGAGGCTTAAAACTTTTCAGACAACCTCGTATCCAAAAACTGTCTCCTATGTTTGCTCTTCATTGATCAAAAGCGTAAACAGTTCTAAGCACAGTTCAGGACTGTTTTGATGTCATAGAGAGGAAGTTTTGTACTGTTTAATAAGAGGTAAAACTTTGATACTTAACTACAAACCTGCAACTAAGGAATAACAAAAATAGTCTTTATTTGTTACATATTACTGTAATTGTCTACATTAAAAATAATAAAATAAAGTATAATGTATATAATACTGTTAATAAATAATTTTTCTGAAAGTAACAACAAATATTATGTAATAAATGTTTATTAAATTAGAAATGACAGATAGTATTGAAATGAAAGACATCAAGTACAAGAAAATGTTTAATGGTTATTTATCACAAATCGATAAATAGACCATAGTTATTTTATGGTAATTTAGTAAATGAGTTTAGTTCACCAAACTGCCAGTTTGCTGCTTGGCTTTGCCAACTAATATATAAAAGTGTTATTCATTGTACTGTAGATACATTTGTTTATTTTTTTTTTTTTTTTGTTATATCATAATTAATAAATAAATTAATTAATCTTTCACATGCTTTTATGCAACAATATCACTAACTTTTTAAAACACCTTTTCATCTTGTAGGTTCTGAGTTTGAATCCTGTTAGTTAAGATATTTTTCATACACAGCAGTTCATTTACTGTGGAATAACTATAGTTGGGTATCAGCCTGTTGTTAAAAGGCAAAGTATGATATTAGCCTTTCATTTGGAGGTCCTGGGTTCAAATCCCGATGAAACATGACAGTTTTCATACACTACAAAAATTCACAAGCTTTGAGTTTTTGTAGTGAATTTCATCAAGGAAAAAACATTTTATTTTATGTAATATAGCATTTGTTTGGCTTATGTTAACAGTTAATAAAATATTACAAAATTTAATGGTTTTAAAAAAAATATAACGATTAAGATAAATGAGTATATCTTTTTAATATTGTAAATAGTTTATCTAAGTATCATAGTATTTTAATTAACAAATATAACAATTAATTATTAATTTTTTTTTTGTATTACTGAAAATATAATTATTCCAAAACCAGCTACAAAACTTGATAAATTGACAATTCAGAAATTACTTGACAGCCATTGTTAGGAATAACAAGCATTCAATGCCAGACTTAATAGGGAAAGTGAGAAGTGAAGTTGTTTTCTTCACTGTGCCAGATATATAATTTCATATTAGCATGCCAAGCCAACAGAAATACAATTGGTACTCAGCCCTACAAATGACATCCAATCTATTCGCAATAAATATTGATTGTTTAGTGAAATAATGTACTATATACAATACTTCAACTCAGCAGGGATAGAATTTTACTTACAAAAAAATGTGTAATTTACTTACATAATTTGTATATACACTTTGTGCTCCACTAATTACAAAAATTATTTGTAATACTATTAAGTAGCTGAACAGCTGCATTGTTGCTGTGGTTCTTGTTTATTGCAACACTACCAACACTGAACTGCAACAAAAAACAGTTTTACTTTAGTATTTATTATTGTCAGTATCTGCAATTGGATGTTTTCAATTCTGTAATTATCATTATTATATTTGTAATGTTATCAATTTTAAGATGCGAGTACGACCTCTTGTCATGTTAGTTTAAATCTTCACCCAATTATAAAAACTTACTGTTTTATCTCAGGTTACAGGTTTATCAAACTGGTATTCTTTATATATATGTAAAACATTTATATACATAACAAGTAGAAATTTGATATATATTATTTATTACTTAACTACAGTATGATATTCACTGTCACTTCTTGGCAATTTCATCACTTAATTACTACTTTAATGTATTTTTATTGTACATCATGAGTTTTACATTTTACTTATATTTTCTATAAAATGTAAATAGATATGTCTTTTCAGTGAATGTCGTAATCTTATATGGTTCATCTCAGTATATAATGATGGGATCATACATATTTTAATATTAATTTTAAAATAAAGATAACCACATCTTACAACTAATTTAATTCTAAAAAAGGTTTAAGTTCATCTCCCTAATAAACCTCATTAACATAATATATATATATATAAATCACAAAATAAGAAATAAATATATTTTACAAATTTTTTAATAAAGAAAAAAATAATATAAAATTAATAATTAAAATAAATTTTTTTTAAATAATAATTAAATGCCGAAAAAAATTATTTTCTTAAATATTTAATGTTATAAGTGCTTGATTTGTTTATTATAAAATTTAAAAAAAAAGTCAGTTCTGATGAAATTTATTAATTAGTTATTACTGCGAAAAGTAGGAGTTATAACAATCGTGTGTTTCAGTTCTTTGTTAAGACTTTAGATAACACTGCTTATTAAGAAAAGAAGTATAAACAGAAATGTTAGTGTTGTAATTTTTGTCCATGTTTTAAAGTGAAACAAACAGTAGGGGTGTGTGAAACAAATCTTTAGAAAATCCAAAAGAAGAACAGTCAAATTTCTTAATATAAAGATATCACAAGAAATTATTCTATAAAATTTCAACTTTGTTATGATGAATTTGCTGACGTTGGTACCAAATTATTTTTCCACATTCAATTTTCAGGCAGTCTAAGGCAATAGTCTCTGTAATTTTGATAGTAAAAAGGTGTTGATCCTCTAATAACAAATACAGTGCAAATAAGTACAAATACAGTGCTTAGATAAGCAGTTCTTCTTACCTCTTACAATTGATTTAGAATGAAGTAGCTCTGATTATAATTGACTTATTTTTATATTTTTGGATGTATATTAATATATAAATATATATATATGAATGCAGAGTTCTTATTTATATGCTTCATTCAGCTCATTTTAAAATTGAAGGCAATTACATGTGTTCTTCACAACTTTATAAATGTTTATGTCATCAGTAAATTAAATGACATCTTGATTGCATAATCATTCATGGTTGATAATAATTTATTAATAATAAGAATAAAAGAACCCAAACTATCTCTTTGTAAAACAATTGAACTATTGTGAAAAATGTCAGATTTTAAATTATTGTAAAATACACAAATAGAAAGGTGTTCACTTACGTTCCACTACTATTCTTGAATATCCAAATGTACACACTTTCTTAGCAGCTAACTAAGGCTGAATTTGTCAAAAGTCACTTCGAAATCTAAATAAATCACATTATCACAATATTATTATATAAAGCAATAAGAATTATCAAATGTAATTATGCATTTAATTATATACTGCATTAAAAGAATAAGTATTATTTACGTAAATAAAACCTATATAAAAATACAACAGCATTAATGAACAGTTTAAAAATGTATCTCTTAAATATTAGGAAAGTTTTCTTCTTTTCTTTAAGTATAAGGCAGATCTCCTGTTACACCATCCATTGATCTCTTATCTAAAGCTGATCCTTTGCATCTCTTTTTCGGCCACCCAAACTTCTATTTCCTCTCAGCAGATATTCCTTAATAATTTTCAGAATTTGAATAATTTTCAACCATCAAAAGAAAGTACCACCCTAATTTGATGTTCTATATTCTTTCTGTTCTTACTAATCTTCTGATTTCATTCTTTCTTATCTGTTACATTGTTTATCTTTAATTAATTATTCTTTTTATATATTCTAACCTTTTTCTTCATTTAAAATTTTTGCCTTGTAAATTTCCTTTCAGTGATATGTTAATTTACCTACCTAGTTTTATTGTTCTAACTTTAATTTTTTTAAACAATTTTTGCATAGTATTTATAAACTTATGAATTGCTATATCACGTGAATAAAATACATTACATTTTAAATCATGTATAAAATAATAAAAATAATGCAGTCATAAAAGCATTAGAGCAATATGAAATTTGAGTACCTATAATAGTTATCAATGAGTAAATTATTAAAAAACATCGGTAAATATATTATGTAGAGAATTAATAAAAAACTAAATAACAATTGCAGAGGGATGTGAAATGGTTTAAATATTTTAAAAACACATAATATTCTTGTTTTCAGGCTGTATTTTTGTAGACCTACACACATTATATGCATAAATAAAACTAAACATCTGTTAATAGATAAAATTGAAAAAATTGATTACAAAAAATACACTCAAAAGTAAAAAACTAATACCTTTTCAATTCATTACATTTTGATATTTTTAATCTGATGCCAAATTAAGGAGTAATTGGTTGTTTTTAGTTTGACACCATCCTGAAAAATAAAAATTTAAAGAAAAATTGGAATTTATCATTTTTATGTTACAGTGAACTTTTGAAGTTTGTACTTATTAACATAAGCTTATTTTTTGTATCATTAGGTTTATTAACATTAACATCTTGGTTAATTGTTATGAAATTGTTATAAATCTATAACCTCAAATCTTGAAAAAGTATCGGTTATCATATATGTAAGAAATTAGGAGGAAATTATTAATATTGTAAAAGAAATTGAATTTAATGTAAATTTAGAACCAATTTTACAGGGAGACTAAATTAAAGCAAAAGTTTTCAAATCATATTGAAAGATTGGTGTAAAAGGGAAAAATGTTTTAAAAGACAATTTTATTCATTATGTTTTTGTCTATAATGGTTGATGTTAAAATTACTTAAAGCTATAATCTTCAGTACCTTTGTAGTTGCTGAAGATGATCAGGTAATTAAAAGTATGTTGAAGTAAATTATTAAACACACAGTATTAATAAAATTTATTTCGGTTGCTGTTTCAGATTTTAGAATCTTAAATAACTCTTCATGAGTTGATTAATTTATTTCCTGCTAAAAGATAGTTAATCTTGTAATTGAGTAAAAGATATATTTGTCAGAACGTATATGTATATATATATATATATATATATATATATAACATTCTATATATATATATATATATATATATATATATATATATATGTGTGTGTGTGTGTGTTTTATATTAATAACTTCATTTACTCATGTGATTAAGATAAATTTACTTTCTTTTATTAATTTGACCTTCATATCTTTGTTAATAAAGGGCAAATATTATTTATCTGTGTTTTAAGCAGTTTTTTCCAATTATTTAATAAGATATACTTGTAAAATTAAAACTCAGTTCATTTGTTATTTGTGAACTATAGTTGTTTCTACAGTTTTTTACCCTATTCCTATTGGAAATTAATACCACATTAATATTGTAGGATACCTAATAGATTTTTTATGTTAATTTATTGTACTATATTCAACTAATTTTTTTTTTTATTTGGTTAGCTGATGATCTTTCCTATAGTTTTTTCTCAAACCTGTGTAATCGACAGATGTTTTGTAAGGTCTTAATTTGTATTCCCAGTTTACTGTAGTGTGGTAAGCCTTTATCTATCTTGGCATCAGGCAGTGAACATACTGCAGATTTCTAATTATAAGATGTTGATCTGTTTAATATTCACTGCAAAGCAGTCTTGTCTAACATTCTCAGATGGAAATATGTTACTGATTCTATTTTCTTGATCTTACCTTGAACTACTTTCTATGTATTATTCATATTTTACTCGGTTTATTAAACTTCATTTTTAAATTATTTTCTTGACTGTTAATTTTTAAGTTAGTTTTTACACCAAGAACATTGACTGAAATGTTGTGTAGATGCCAGATTTTCTTTTGTCTGTTAGCCATTCCCTCATTTCTTGACTACTTTGATATAGGGTGAAATTTATTAGAAGCTGACACATGTTGAGTTATAAAGTTTAA
This sequence comes from Lycorma delicatula, assembly GCF_047948215.1. Lineage (NCBI taxonomy): Eukaryota > Metazoa > Arthropoda > Insecta > Hemiptera > Fulgoridae > Lycorma > Lycorma delicatula. Next base: position 110,968,147 of record NC_134462.1, read on the forward strand.
ATTATTGGATAGATATATATATATATATATATATATATATATATATATATTTATTCTTTGAGTTACTTATTGGTTTATTCTGTTATTACTGAGATTGTGTTGATATCTGTCTTTGAATTTATCAGAATAATGTTGGCTTGGTCATATCTTTTGAGGAGGACATCGCAAGAGGTCTGAGTAAAAAAGATAACGTAGAAAATGTAGAAGAAGAATGGGAGAAATGTTAAAAAGGAAATTCTTAAATCAGCAGAAGCAAACTTAGGCGGAATAAAGAGAACTGGTAGAAAACCTTGGGTTTCAGACGATATCTTGCAGCTGATGGATGAACGTAGAAAATATAAGAATGCTAGTGATGAAGAAAGTAAAAGGAACTATCAGCAATTAAGAAATGCTATAAACAGGAAGTGCAAACTGGCGAAAGAAAAGTGGATTAAAGAAAAATGTTCAGAAGTGGAAAGAGAAATGAACATTGGTAAAATGACGGAGCATACAGGAAAGTTAAGGAAAATTTTGGGGTACATAAATTAAAATCTAATAATGTGTTAAACAAAGATGGTACACCAATATATAATACAAAAGGTAAAGTCGATAGATGGGTGGAATATATTGAAGAGTTATACGGAGGAAATGAATTAGAAAATGGTGTTATAGAGGAAGAAGAGGAAGTTGAGGAGGATGAAATGGGAGAAACAATACTGAGATCTGAATTTAAGAGAGCATTAAAAGATTTAAATGGCAGAAAGGCTCCTGGAATAGACAGAATACCTGTAGAATTACTGCGCAGTGCAGGTGAGGAAGCGATTGATAGAATATACAAACTGGTGTGTAATATTTATGAAAAGGGGGAATTTCCGTCAGACTTCAAAAAAAGTGTTATAGTAATGATACCAAAGAAAGCAGGGGCCAGATAAATGTGAAGAATACAGAACAATTAGTTTAACTAGTCATGCATCAAAAATCTTAACTAGAATTCTATATAGAAGAATTGAGAGGAGAGTGGAAGAAGTGTTAGGAGAAGACCAATTTGGTTTCAGGAAAAGTATAGGGACAAGGGAAGCAATTTTAGGCCTCAGATTAATAGTAGAAGGAAGATTAAAGAAAAACAAACCAACATACTTGGCGTTTATAGACCTAGAAAAGGCTTTCGATAACGTAGACTGGAATAAAATGTTCAGCATTTTGAAAAAATTAGGGTTCAAATACAGAGATAGAAGAACAATTGCTAACATGTACAGGAACCAAACAGCAACAGTAACAATTGAAGAACATAAGAAAGAAGCCGTAATAAGAAAGGGAGTCCGACAAGGATGTTCCCTATCTCCGTTACTTTTTAATCTTTACATGGAACTAGCAATTAATGATAAAGAACAATTTAGATTCTGAGTAACAGTACAAGGTGAAAAGGTAAAGATGCTACGATTTGCTGATGATATAGTAATTCTAACCGAGAGTAAAAAGGACTTAGAAGAAACAATGAACGGCATAAATGAAGTCCTACGCAAGAACTATCGCATGAAAATAAACAAGAACAAAACAAAAGTAATGAAATGTAGTAGAAATAACAAAGGTGGACCACTGAATGTGAAAATAGGAGGAGAAAAGATTATGGAGGTAGAAGAATTTTGTTATTTGGGAAGTAGAATTACTAAAGATGGACGAAGCAGGAGCGATATAAAATGCCGAATAGCACAAGCTAAACGAGCCTTCAGTAAGAAATATAATTTGTTTACATCAAAAATTAATTTAAATGTCAGGAAAAGATTTTTGAAAGTGTATGTTTGGAGTGTCGCTTTATATGGAAGTGAAACTTGGACGATCGGAGTATCTGAGAAGAAGAGATTAGAAGCTTTTGAAATGTGGTGCTATAGGAGAATGTTAAAAATCAGATGGGTGGATAAAGTGACAAATGAAGAGGTATTGCGGCAAATAGATGAAGAAAGAAGCATTTGGAAAAATATAGTTAAAAGAAGAGACAGACTTATAGGCCACATACTAAGGCATCCTGGAATAGTCGCTTTAATATTGGAAGGACATGTAGAAAGGAAAAATTGTGTAGGCAGGCCACGTTTGGAATATGTAAAACAAATTGTTAGGAATGTAGGATGTAGGGGGTATACTGAAATGAAACGACTAGCACTAGATAAGGAATCTTGGAGAGCTGCATCAAACCAGTCAAATGACTGAAGAAAAAAAAAGGTCATATCTTTAAATAATCTGGAGATAACTTAAAACATCACAATCAGATTTACTTTTGTTACAAGGGACAAAATTTTAAGGTAGATAAGATTATTCCATTTTCATTTTTATTGCCACTGGTCTGGAATACTTCTATACATACTGTAATCCATTCTCTTAACAGACACTCTTCTATTGTTGCTAAGATTGTTTGTTTTAGAATAGATGAAGAGAGATCCTATTTATCCATAATTTCCATAATGAATTTTTTCATTTTTATTTGCCTATAATTCAGAAATCTCTGGATCACAGAATAAATTCTCATAGGCATAAAGAAACTATTCAATTGTACTGGTAAATTCATTTTTAAAAGATACTCTTTAATGAGAGAGAGAGAGATTGTGAGAGAGGAATTCTTTTGTGTTCTTATTTTTCTCTCTGTTTTGTGGGATAGCCATGATGCCTATGGCTGTTCCTGTAGGCTGAAGTATTTTAGGATTACATACTGTTTTAGTTCTTCTATTAGGATTCTATTTATATGTTGCTACACAGCTGTGATTGATGTTGTTTTAACTGCATCATTGATAAATCTGACAACATTACTTAAGCAGATTTCTAGTCACACAGAGATAATGATTAGCACTCCATTTCAATAAGTGGTGGATGGGTTTAACACTAATATTATAAATTTTAATTTACTTTTATACATTTACTGTATTTAGTTTACTTTTCTTGTTTTTTCTTTCAAGGAACGTCTGCAAGATGCTCACTTATTGTCATCCTACTTATGACTCTTTCTTAAATCCCTGCTGGTGATCTTAGTTTTTCTGTCTGTTCATAAATTTATTTTATGTAACTTTACAACTGTCCTTTATTCAGCTTTATTTGAAAATGAAGCAACTGTTTTTTGTTTTTTCATTTTGTAAATCGGCTTCACCTATGTGAGATGGTGTTTACTGGTTAAAATTACCTCACTGGTTGTTTGCCTTCTAGAAAAAAAAAACAATCCAATGTTTTTAAGTGTTTTATTAAATTTCAATGTGTTTTATTAAATTTGGTATAAATTATAAGAAAATTTCATTTGGTGAGGCTATTTTTGTGCCATAGAGATTTTTTAACATTTTGAACAGTTATTAGATACTACACAGCTCGTTAATTTCAGATTTTCTGCATTATCTTACATTTGTTTTACTTATTTACTAATAAAATATCATTGTCTGACATTACTTTTGTCTTCTAAGTGCTTAGATGATATCCTCCCTCCCTTCCTTTCATTGCAGTATAATTACCAATGATTTTGATGCTCTGAGAACTTGATTTGGAAAGCGGAGTCTTTTTTTCTTTGGAATGCATTTTACCTAAACTTATTCTTTTTACACACTTTCCAAAAGGAACATTTAACTCAAGTAATATTACCCTACATGAAACTTTCTGTGTGCAACACCTATTATTGTGATAGAACAGAATTAGTTAAAAATGCATTACAAAACAAAGTATATATACATATGTATTTTTTTAAATATATTCTAACAAATTATACATGTATACTTTTATACAATTATACTATTATTATTAATGAAAATTTTTAACAAACTGTTTTAACCCTCAATATGAGCCAATTACAAATATAATAAAGCTCTAGAAACTAATAGATTTATTATGATGAACATTTAATTCAATCATTATTATAAATAAAGTCTGTTTTGGATTCAGATTTTACAATTTAATGGAAGATAAATTTCTCTTCCTGACTTGTTAAATGATGTTAGAATGGTAAATCATAGAATTTAAAAAAAAGTCTTAATCACATCTGTCATTTGAATAATGCATTTCAAAACATGTTATTATTGGTCTACATGTTTTGAAGTTTTTGGCTCATGGTCTCACCCCGAATGTCTAAACAGGCATCCTAAAATAATTATCAGTGTGAAATTTATATTAATGCTAATGACTAAAATTAAATTAAATAAACCAGTTCCTGTAGAGGCTGAAGTCTCAAGAGTCCTGTAGACTCAGTTCCTGTAGAGTACAGTTCCTGTAGAGGCTGGAGTAGCAATACAGTTTTACTGTATGCCATGTGGTTAACAACTTTTGGTGGTGGCAGCATTTTATCTTTTAAAATTTAACAAAATTAAAAATGAAAAATGGTCTAAGTAAAGTTTTTTTTTAAAAAACCTGTTTTACTATGTTTGAGGTATATTTTGAACTGATTAACGATGAATGTGTGTTTATTTATAAACTTTTAAAAAATGTTTTTAATTAAAATATTTTAAATCTGTTTTATTATCCATTACTGTTAACTATACTAAAAGAAGAAGTTGCTGTATTGTGTATTATGTAATGCACAGTGTTGTTTAATGTAATGATTTTTGTTTCGTTTATTTTCTAACCTTTTTTTAAAAAAAAAAATGTTAGAAATGTCAAAAATTCTGATATCTTCAAGATCAAAGTTTTTAAGATTTATATTCACACTTGTAATTCAAGTACTTTATTTTTATTGACATTAATTTTGTCAAAAGATAGTTTGACATATTTATTTATATATAAATTATATTTATTATTTATTTCTTGTCTTTGTTTGCAGGTGATTGATTTTATGTAAAATGGCACTTTCTTTAATGGCTTTCTGTTTATCATTTTTATTATTTTCGTTTTTTCCTGCCATGTTAATGGATCATCCCATTAATAAAGTTCTACTAAAGGTAAGACATATGAAATAATACTATAAAGTGTGTGCTATAAAGTTTGAGTATACCACATACGTCATTAATGTATAATGTAATAATGGAAATAAATTGTATAATTAATGTATATTAATCTGGCATGTTTTATGACTTGGGCATTGCTAATGAAACATTGGATATCTGTTTAACCATGTACACAAACACACTCATAGAAAGATGTGTGGTCAGGTAGCATCATGAGTCTTAAAGCATAGAGGATACCTAGAGCCTAAAGCGTAGAGGCATACCTAGAGCAAATATTTGTTGAGATATTACTGTTGCTACCCTAAGACGCTCACATCAAGTAACCAGTAAATGATTTATTGAAATGATTCCATATTTCTTCTTCTCTCCTAAACCTCAAAGGTTGGTGTTCTGTATATTTTATCTCATTCTGTGTTTATCCTCTTTATGATCTTGTATTTTCTTCTCTCCTTGATCTCATCCATGTATTCCTGTTGTGGTCTTTCCCTCCTCATTATTCCTTTCATTCTATGCCCAAGAAAATTTTTAAATCAGATTGAATCTTATGAGATGGAATCATATTGTTTCACCTTTTAATTATTTTTAAAGGAATGATCACATTTTATTCATTCTCAAAAGTACATCTCCATTATTCATATCCATGGAATCTTCAGAACTCTCCTCCAGCAATGTATCTAAAAAACCTAAGCCTTTTTGTTTTCTAATTTCTACAAGTTTAAATCTCTGATACATAAGTACAAATACTGCTGATTAAACTTTTAATCAAGTGTTTTCTAGTATTTAGAGTATAAAAAGGGAAAATGATAAAAGCAATGAATAAAATCAGAAGTGACAGTAGAACATGAAAAGATATGAATAAGAGAAGATGTGTGTGAGAAAAGTAATGAGATTAGTAATACTGCAAGCAATCTGGCAACGCTGTGTCTACCAGTCTGTGCTAGACCGGTTTATTCATCCCTTCCACATGCTCAGTACGAGTTTCAACTCCATTCAGCCAACACATTATTTTTGACAGCGCCATCAGTGAAGTTGTGTTTTTGTTGTGTTACGAAAATGGAGCATCTGAATTTAGAGCAACATTGTGCAATCAAGTTTTGTGTTAAACTTGGGGAATCTGTGAGTGTGACCTTTGAAAAGTTGAAACATGCCTATGGGGAACATTGCTTATCAAGAGCACAAGTTTTCCGTTGGCAAAAATCATTTTTGGAAGGCCGAGAACACGTTGAAGATCATCCTCGCTCAGGAAGACCTTCAACTTCAAAATCTGACGAAAATGTTGAGCATGTGAGGGTTCTTGTGAGATCAGACAGTCGTTTAACAATAAGGATGATGAGTGAACAGTTAAATTTAAACACCTTCAGTGTACATCAAATTTTGACAGACTATTTGGACATGTGAAATTGGTGCTGAAAAACCTCACAATGGAACAGAAGAGCAATCAAAGAAACGTGTGCGTTGATCTTCTTGAGAGGATTGACAATGACCAAGAACCTTCAATTGTGTGATCACAGGTGATGAATCCTGGATATTTGAATATGATCCTGAAACAAAGCAGCAAAGCGAAGAGTGGCACACTCCGTCATCTCCTCGACTGAAAAAATGTCAAATGAGCAAATCAAAGATCAAAATCTTTGTGATTTGCTTTTTTGACAGTATGGGTATTGTGCCTAAAGAATTTGTTCCTCCAGAACAAACTGTCACCAAGTGTTTTACAAAAGTGTTCTTGAAAGGCTCAGGAAAAGAGTGATTTGCATGAGACCAGACATTGCAGACAAGTGGATGCTTCATCATGACAATGCAAGGGATAATATTGTTGTTTGAAAAAATAAAAACTTCGGTAAGTAAAAAAGCCAGTCTCATTACTTTTCTCACACACCTTGTATAATAGAAGATATGAATTGTCATTTGCTGCATTATTTGGCCTATTAGACAGTCTAATATTTTTCTGGGTAACTCACATGTCAACAAAGCAATAAAATTGTTGGTAAAAAAAATTAAAAATTAAAATATTTTGAAAACTTGAAAAATTTAACCAAAATTAATCAGAATGAATGTTAGTTTAGAATGTGTAAAGTTTTATTTATATACTTTTACAAAAAAAAAAAAACTGATGCCTTATAACAGCTGCTGATGGATGATAATGAGTTTTGTAGCGTTTGAAAAATGCCATGCTTGAGTAGGACTTGAACCCAGATCCTATGTATAAAAAGCAAAGACACAGTCATGGAGATCGGGAATGGACTGACCTTTTCAGAAAATCTTTACGTAGAAAAAACCTAGCTTTACTACTTTAAAAAAGTATTTTGCACTTGTTTTTGAAAGCACAGTCACCAACAGAACAGAATATGTGATTAGAATATAAAAAAAATTATAAGTTCTAAAAGATATTGCGAATGATCTGCCTCCTCTATGTTATAGCTCAATATAAATCCTATATTTTGTATTTATGTTAAATAAACTTAACTCATACCAGACTATCTTTACCTCAATTCTACAGACTTCTGATTTTAGATAGACTCACCCAAAATAATTTGTAAAATCAAGGTTTTTCTTTATTTTGTAACTCAATATAATACTTTGGCTTTTGAAAAAGAGTCTTATTGTCTATTCCATGCCATTTTTTATTGCCTTATTGCTTCCATTGCTATTTAAAAATCTTTTTCTTTCATTTTAAAAGACAATCAAAAGATTTCTTTTACAAAAACAATATTACTCTAACAATGAATTTTTAAATAATAATTTAGAGAAAAAAACCTGAATTTTCTGTCTGTTTAATATATACATACATTTATGCTCAAACAACTTTCATGAACCCCTTCTGAATTGTAATTTATTTTGTAGTTATTTTTTATATTTGGTATTTTTATGTGATTATCTTAATATTATTTCATGTAGTTATATTTTAAATAATAAATATGGACTTTAATTAGATCTGTTTTTTATAATTTGTTTTTTTATGATTGTGCTCATATCAAGTTGTTGTGCCGTACTTTCTCTTGATCCATCCAGGCAAATGTTTGGTAGTTCCATTTTTATCTTTGGAGTTGCATATCTACTTTCCTGGCATGATTTGAGAACTTCAATGTCCCAATCAGAATAAAGAATTTCTTTATAACTAACATGTCACTCTTGATTTATGAGAATAAAGCAATTTAATAAATTTTAAAAAGGAAACAATTGCTATTTTCAGTTAATTGTAGGATGTTTTAACTATTTAGGACTCATTTCAAATAATCTGTGTCAGAGGTATACTTCCAACACACACTGTTGACGACATTTCATTTCCAGTAAGATTATATCTGTTTAATATCTTGAATTTTCCATGAAATTAAAAATAAAATATGTTTTAGTAGTCTTCATAAAATGAACTCTTAAAATATGTATGATTTATGATTTTTTTTGTCTTCAGTCATTTGACTGGTTTGATGCAGCTCTCCAAGATTCCCTATTCAGTGCTAGTCATTTCATTTCGTATACCCTACATCCTACATCCCTAACAATTTGTTTTACATATTCCAAACATTGCCTGCCTACACAGTTTTTTCCTTCTGCCTGTCTCCAATATTAAAGCGATTATTCCAGGATACCTTAATATGTGGCCTATAAAGGTCTGTCTCTTCTTTTAGCTATATTTTTCCAAATGCTTCTTTCTTCATCTATTTGCCACAACACCTCTTCATTTGTCACTTTATCCACCCTTTTGATTTTTAACATTCTCCTATAGCACCACATCTTTTCTTCTCAGATACTCCAATTGTCCCAAGTTTCACTTCCATATAAAGCGACACTCCAAACATATACTTTCAAAAATCTTTTCCTGACATTTATATGAAAATGCAGAGAGCTACATTTTCTTGGGAAAAAAAGCAGCTGTAGTTTTCCATTGCTTTCAGCTGCACAGTACTCAGAAGAGGACTGAGTGATGTTGATATGGCCGTTTAAGTCGTCCTGACCTACGCCCTTAACAACTACTGAAAGAGCTGCTGCCCTCTTTCAGGAATCATAAAGGCAGTTATAAATCTCCCTATGTGAATCATGAGAACTGCCGTTGGTGAGGGGGCTTGAGTGCTCAGTGATACAGAGTAGCTAGACCGAAGGTGGAACCATATCAGAGAGGTATCTGTTGAGAGCTAGACTAAGGAATGATTCATGAAAGAGGGCAGCTCTTTCAGTTGTTAAAGGCATAGGACTTAAATAGCCATATCAACATTTCTCATTTTTCTGAGTACTACGCAACTGAAAGCAATGGAAAACTACCTCTGTTTTTTTTTTTTTAAGAAAGTATAGCTCTGCATTTTCATGTAACAAATATGGAGGTGCCTTCCTTGGTAAAATATTCCGAAGGTAAACTAGTCCCCCGTTTTGATCTCCAGATGGAGACTAATAAGGAAGGGGTCACCAGAAAATTAAAAAATAGCATTCTACAAGTCTGAGCATGGAATATTAGAAGTCTAAAAAAGGTTGGTAGGTTAGAAAACTTAAAAAGGGAAATGGATAAGTTAAATGTAGGTGTAGTAGAAATTAGTGAGGTTCAGTGGGAAGAAGAAAATTACTTTTGGTCAAGTGATTTTAGTAAAATTAACTTAACTTCAAATAAAAGACAAGCAGGAGTAGGTTTTGTAATAAACAAGAAGATAGGGAAGAGAATAAACTATTTCAAAATGCTTAGTGATAGAATCATTGCAATAAGGATAAAATCAAAACCTAAGCTGACAATGATTGTATAGCTTGTATAGCTGACCATCATTATCACCTAAGATGATAATGATGAGGTAGAATTTATATACAAAGAAATTGACAAACCAATTAAACACATAAAAGGGGATGAAAATTTAATAATAGTTGGAGACTGGAAAGCAAGCAATCGAAAAGGCAAGGAAGGAAATATATTGGGTGAATACGGGCTGGGCAAAAGGAATGAGAGAGGGGACCAACTCATTGAGTTTTGCATGAAGTATAATTTAGTAATTGCCAACAACCAGTTTAAAAATCATAATAGAAGAATATGCACAAAAAGCCAGGTGATAGTGCAAGGTATCAGATAGACTGTATCATGGTTAAAAGATTTAGAAATCAACTCGTCAACTGCAAAGCTTATCCTGGAGCAGACACTGTTAGTGACCATAATTTATTGATAATGAAATTTAGATTGGGGTTTAACAACCTTAAGAAAAGGTGTCAGTGGATTAAAGAAAAATGTTCAGAAGTGGAAAGAGAAATGATCATTGGTAAAATAGACAGAGCATACTGGTAAGTTAAGGAGAATTTTGTGGTACATAAATTAAAATCTAATAATGTGTTAAACAAAGATGGTACACCGATTTATAATACGAAAGGTAAAGTCGACAGGTAGGTGGACTATATTGAAGAGTTATACGGAGGAAATGAATTAGAAAATGGTGTTATAGAGGAAGAAGAGGTTGAAAAGGGAGATACAATACTGAGATCTGAATTTAAGACAGCATTAAGAGATTTGAATGGCAGAAAAGCTTCTGGGATAGACAAGGTACCTGCAGAATTACTGCGCAGTGCAAATGAGGAAGCAATAGCTAGATTATACAAACTGGTGTGTAATATGTATGAAAAAGGAGAAGTTCCGTCAGACTTCTTGAAAAGTGTTATAGTCATGATACCAAAGAAAGCAAGAACAGATAAATGTAAGAATACAGAAAAATTAGCTTAACTATTGAAGTATCAAAAATCTTAACTAGAATTCTGTACAAAAGAATTAAGAGTGTGGAAGAAGTTTTAGGAAAAGACCAATTTAGTTCCAGGAAAAGTATAGGGACAAGGGAAGTAATTTTAGTGCTCAGATTAATAGTAGAAGGAAGATTAAAAAAAAACAAATCAAAATACTTGCGTTTATAGACTTAGAAAAGGCATTTGATAATGTCGACTGGAATAAAATGTTCAGCATTTTAAAAAATTTTAGGCTTCAAGTATAGAGATAGAAGAGCAATTGCTAACATTTACAGGAACCAAACTGCAACAGTAATAATCAAAGAACATAAGATAGAAGCAATAATAAAAGAGGGAGTCTTACAGGGATGTTCCCTATCACCATTACTTTTTAATCTTTACACAGAACTAGCAGTTAATGATATTAAAGAACAATTTAGATCTGGAGTAACAGTACAAGGTGAAAAGATTTAAAAGAAACTCTGAATGGCATGGATGAACTCCTTCCTACGCAAGAACTGCTTTCATTTTGTTCTTGTTTATATAAATAAACAAAGTAATGAAATTTAGTAGAAATAATGTAGATGGACCACTGAATATAAAATAGAAAGAGAAAAGATTACGAAGGTTGAAGAATTTTGTTATTTGGGAATTAGAATTACTAAAGATGGATGAAACAGGAGCAATGTAAAATGCCGCATATCACAGCAAAACAAACTTTCAGTCAAAAATATAATTTGCTTACATCAAAAATTAATTTAAACATCAGGAAAACATTTTTGTAAGTATATGTTTGAAGTGTAACTTTATATGGAAATGAAACTTGGACGATCAGAGTACCTGAGAAGAAAAGATTAGAAGCTTTTGAAATATGGTGCTCTAAGAGAATGTTAAAAATCAGATGGGTGGATAAAATGACAAATGAAGAGGTGTTGCGGAAAACTGATGAAGAGAGAAACATTTGGAAAAATATATTTAAAAGAAGAGACAGACTTATAGACCACATATTAAAGCATCCTGGAATAGTCGCTTTAATATTGGAGGGACTTGTAGATGGGAAAAATTGTTCAGGTAGGCAACATTGGAATATGTGAAAGAAATTGTTAGGGATGTTGATTGTAGGTATACTGAATTGAAATGACTGGCACTAGATGAGTAATCTTGGAGAGCTGCATGAAACCAGTCAAGCGACTGAAAACAAAAAAAAATTATGTGTAATTTTATTTTTTTAATTAGATAAATGATGTGTAATTTTATTGTATGTTTTACATAATTTTGTTTGATTTTTATAAAGATTTTTCTTAGATTAATTTATTTATTTAATCTTTTTAGAATGTATTTATTCTTAAAATAATTCTTTGATAGATTTATTAACTATGAATTGTAAAAACAATAAAACAATTCATTTTATGATAATCGTGGTACAGATTTAGTCTGGCTTAGTTGCAATAAATTCATGGATTGCATTATTTCTATTTATATATATATATTCATACAAACTACAAATTATTGATTCATGTATAGTATCGGTTCAAGTTATTTGTTTATATATACAGGGCGTTTCATAATGTTCTTCGGAGTTTCGAAAATTCATTAACAAAAAACTATTTTACTCATAAGAATAAAACAAGTACCGTACGAAAGAGTACTTCAAATAGTTTTTTCCACATATACTAGGCAATTAGTAAACCATTTGCTCGCTAGGTGTTGACAGTAGAGAAAATGGTTGCCACGGGAACCAAGAAGTTGTTTTGTGTATTAGAATTTCACTTGTCAAAGTCAGTAATTTCTGTGCAACGTGCGTTTCGGTTGAAATTTCATAAGGAGCCACCAAGTGACAATTCAATTCGTGCATGGTATAAACAACTCAGTGAAACCGGTTGCTTGTGTAAGCGAAGATCAACTGGTCCTCCATCAGCCTCAGAAGTCAATGTCGGACGTGTGTGTGCAAGTTTCATTCGCAGCCCGTCAAAATCGACTGCGGCTGCAGGCAGAGAATTAGGAATTCCGAAAACAACCGTGTGGAAAGTTCTCCGTAAACGTTTATTATACAAACCGTACCATCTTCAATTAATCCAGCGTCTTTCTGATGGAGATAAAACACGTAGCCACGATTTTTTTTCAGTAACAGGAAAAGATGTTAGATGAAGGTTTTCTAAACAAGATTATTTTCAGCGATGAAGCTACTTTCCATATTAGCGACAAAGTAAACCGTCATAACGTGCGAGTTTGGGGAACACATTCGGGATTCTCCGAATGTAAACGTTTTTTGTGCGATCTCCTGAGGCAGTGTATGGGCCGTTCTTTTTTATGGAAACGATAGAAACTGGCACAATATACCTGGATATGTTACAATTATGGCTTATGCCTCAGCTACTCAACGACTTCATCTTCCAGCAAGATGGTTATCCTGCCCATTTTCATAACGAGGTTCGACAGTACCTTAACACAACATTACCGCGGCGCTGGATAGGACGTGCGTCTGAAGACCAACACATTATGCTGTGGCCACCAAGATCACCAGACCTCACGCCATGTGATTTCTTTCTCTGGGGTTACGTGAAAGATAAGGTGTTTATTCCACCAATGCCGCATGATGTCGCTGAGCTAAAGGATCGCATACTCAATGCAATCAACTCTATGGAAAATGACATGTTAGAACGAGTTTGGCAAGAGCTAGACTTTCTTGTTGATGTGTGCCGTGTCACCAGAGGAGCACATGTTGAACATTTATAGATTTTAACAAAAACTGTTTAACAAAAAAAGTCCCTGCATCACCTCGTACAACTTTCATTTAGGTTAGTGAAATACTTTTTTTGTACTGAATTTTTGTAACTCTTGTAACTCCTAAGAACATTATGAAACGCCCAGTATTATCTACTTAAATTACTTATTTAATTCTACTTAGAATGAACAGTAATTGGGAAAAATAAAAATTTTCAAATATATTGTTGTAGCATTTAAAAAATATTATAAGAATTATTACTAATAAAAATGTTGTTTTATAGACGTAAAAATATTAATTTTTAAACATTACATATTATAATAATAACATTAACATGAGGCAAGCGATGTAAACAAATTTAGCAATTACAAAATTTAACGTATAAATAGGTTAACCAACTTTTAAAATTACTGAGTTGTTAAATTAGTAAGAACATTTTTTTCTTTAAATTTATTTTCATATAACATAATGCTATTCAACAAACTCATCTTTCCATCGTTACGAAATAATATCCACTTTGGATGTAAGTATATTCAAACTGGAAATTACTTTTCTGCAAATATATTTATTATAATAATTACACAATTGTTTATTAAAATGATGTTTACAACACCTTGAGTGGCATCTGAATGTAATTAATTATTAAAGATAACTTTTTAATTCTTTTATTGCAGGTGGATTCATTAAGTGATGAAAAAAATGACACCAACTTTGTGTTTGCATCTATATTCAATGAAAATAGAACTATTCAAAGTGTAAACATTGGTAACACTGATAATAATCATTCTAATAATGAATTAAATAATGCTGACGTGACAGTGACAGTATTTTATGAGTCATTGTGCATAGATAGTATTAGATTGTTTACTGACCAACTGTATTTTGCTTATGCAGAATTAAAAGAGTATATTAATTTAGAATTGGTGCCATATGGTAAAGCTAAGGTTAGTGCATGAAATCTGTCATATAATATTCATTTAGTTAATAATGGCTTTTTGATTTATTTTGTTATATGTTTTATGCTTTTTGATTGTGAGATTAAAGATATTACGATTCCAGAACATTTTGATACTTAAAATTATTTGCAATGTCACTCAAAGAAAGAAGGTGTTTGTGTTTTAAATCTGTTTACTGATGTGCTTACGGATATACAATATTTTTTCTTTTTCCGTCTTGTACGTACACAAATAAATCAGAAGGTTTTCCAATGCAAAAGCAGGCCACATACAACTGTCTGTGTGAGAAGCATGGATTTTCCAAATTTAGTCCGCAAACTTGCAACGATTGTCTGTGTTTTGTTTATGGTCATTGCAAATGTGAGTCGCACCACAAACTGCAAATGTTTGAATTCGAATGGCATATTTGTCAGAATCAGTGGGATGCGTGGCAACAGTACACCTTCTTTAAATATTCCATTTAAAATTGTAGCTTCGATGATATTGTTCATCATCTTTTTCACTGAAAGCCTGGTACCATTGCAACCGTGGTGGGTTGATGTTTCAGAGAAGAATGATAGGCATACCAATTTTCAATGTTAAAACCTGCAGTGGCATACCTAGCAAATTAAGTGAATTAAGAATTCAGTTGAATAATTGGCAACTTCGTCTTGATTAATTACAGTATCGATGGACTTATACGTTGTCGCTTCACCTGGTATTTCATTTCGAATGCTGAAATTGATGGCATTGATATCATAATTTTTGGCAGCTAATGTAGCACGTACACTGGCCACTGATGATTTTTGTAATTCCATGTGATATTTTGGAAAACTCGGTGAATCACTTCATCTGTGGTTGCTGTGATTTTATAGATTGATTTTTAGATTGATTGTGTCTTTATAGATTGTCTGTTGACAATGTGATACATTTTGTTGATTCATCGATTGCCATTTTCCCATTCCCAATATTCAACAACTGTTTAGCGAAACATTCAGCAGATGCATCATGTTGTAGTTGTACACACATATTGGTCTTCAAAGTCAATTTTTGTACTTGCCATAAAACTGATGATTTGAGACGGACGTGCATTAAGTTCATTAGTGAATGTTGAACGTGATATAACTAATAGAGTTTGTCAAAAATCACCAGACAATAAAATGAGTGCACCTCCAAAGGGCTGTTCATTTCCTCTTAAATCTTTTAGTGTTCAATGAAGCGCTTCCAACAATTTTTGTGTGCCATTGTACATTCGTCCAGTATAATGACATGATTTGAGTAATTTACCCATTCTAGAATTTTAGTGATATTGCATGTTTGTGTCTCAGGATTTGTATATTCAATGGCAATTTCAGTGCTGAATGAGATAACTATAATTATTTTTATCCGAAATAAAAGATATCTCTAATTAAATAATAGTTTCAAATTATTTAGAAATATTAACCAAAATTTTATTACAATCCAAGTCAGATTACTTTTATCATCTGTATTTTGGACATGAAAATTAGAAAAAATCCTTCTGCGTAAATTAAAGAGAGGAGAAAAAATATTACACATAAAAGCAGTATCTACTTCATTTTATCATAGTTATCGCTTTAATACTGAAATTAATCTATTAGGTGCCAACCATAATGGTTTTAGGGAATCCCACATGAGGCATAAATTATAGTTGAAAATAAATATGCCATTTTAACAGAAAAAAATTGAACAAAAAGTATCCCATGCTTGATCTTTTACCGAACATGAGAAACTTTTTCCTGCTTCCAAGTTCACTTAGTCGCTGGCCTCTGTGGCATGAGTGGTAGCATCTCGGCCTTTCACCCGGAGGTCCTGGGTTCGAATCCCGGTAGGCATGGCATTTTTCACACACATTATTTTCATACAAAACATTCATCTCATCCTCTGCGGAATGAATTGTTTGACTGTGGACCTGGAGGTAAAACAAACCAAAAAAAAAGAAGAAATATTACACTTAGCCAGACATGAAGTTGATATTTGTGTGCCAACCCTACTAAGGCATTCAAAATTCAGCCCTAAAGGTGACAGTGTGCTTCTGTACAGTCTATTTACCCTACAAGTCATGTTTACATAGTTTGGACTTCTTTTTATTTTCCCAAAAGATTTTTGGATCTTTCGCTCAGTCGTTTCCTTTCTTTAATCTATTCAGGTATATACTTTTCTTTCTTTTCTCTAGAAACCTTTGTCTTTCTTGAAATTCATCTCTGTCTTCAATCAAATCTTTAGAGATGATCAGTATTTTTAAATCTTTTTCTATTTCTTTAGATCGTGTGGTCTTATGGTTCTGTTTTCTTAAATATCAAATATTTCTTTTGTCAGTCTGTTATTCATTCTTTATAAATATCCATAAAATCTCAATCTTCTTTTTTGGATAAAATCCCCAATTTTTTCTTTATCTTTATAAATTTATTTTCCACTTTTCAATTTATAAATTCCATCTTCATAATTTGGTTCTTATATTTTTCTTAGAATTATTTTCTTTATTTTTGTTATTTTGTTGTTCTGAGACTAAATATTTTATAGCATATGGTGGTACATTATATATGTTGCAGAGTAAATAATTCTGGTAGTACTAGAGATTTATATTGCCTTAATGTTGAGTAATATGACAGGAATTTTTTGTTGTAAATGTTCGTGAGATGATAGGTGATTTGTGTTTTTTATGCCAATTACATTTGGTGTAATGATTTCTCTCAAATATTTAAATTTTTGGATTCTACACAGTTCTCTGAAAGTTCCGGAAGTAAATTTCTGTACGTGGTAGAAGCAGCGCCATCTTTCAGACAACCAAGGAACTATGTAGTACGATGTCTGCCGAGTGTGTGTACAAAATTTCATCACGTTTCGTCACTCCAATCTCAAGCTATATTCGGCTGCGTACGTTGTGTTCATATGACCTTGTGCGAGCTCGCGACATGAAACCGAAAAGGACGATAAAATTTTGTGTTGGATTTCAAAAATCTTTCGTTGAAACTTATTCTATGATACAGCAAGCATTCGCTGTTGAAGCCGCATATCGTTCTACAACATACACATGGTGGAAGCGGTTTAAAGACGGTGGAGTCGTTGGATGACGACGAACGAAGCGGGAGGCCGTCAACAGCTGTTCACAACGAAAACGTTACGGTAGTGCGGGCGCTCCTGTTCGAACCACCTCATCTTATCCTTTGGCCCATAGCAGAAGAACTAAACATCGGTAAAGACGCGGTACGTACAATTCCAACAGAAAAAATGAACCGCCGAAAGGTGTGCTCTCGTTTTGTTCCACACCTTTTGACGAAGAACAAAAACAGGTGCGTCTTACTTGCGCTCAAGCCTTCGTTGAAACTGCCGATAGCGATCGGAATTTTTGGCAAACAATTGTAACTGGGGATGAAAGGTGGTGCTTCATGTATAATCTGCAAATGACGCGTCAATCCGCTACTTGGTTAAGTCCTAGAGCACAAAGATCGGCGGCAAAAATCAAGGTGAAAACGATGTTGATTGAATTCTTCGACTCGAAGGGCCGATTCATCATGAATTTGCCCCAACCGGTCAAACCGTGCGTGAATTCTAAAGTCTATTTGGAAGTAATTAAACACTTTATGCGTCGCTTTCGTCGAATCCGGCTCGAGTACCGGAGTCCGGGCAGTTGGACTTTCTTGCACGACAATGCAACAGTTGCACACATGGCAACAGTTTTGACACGTTATTACGCCGCAAATCAAATCGTCATTTTATTCCACCCGACTTGGCTCCAGCAGACTATTTTCTGTTCCCGAAACTCAAGTTGAAGATGAAAGGCCCTTTTTCCACGACATTCCAACCATTCAAAGGGCTTGCACCAAGCAGTAGTAGAAGGCGATCCCACAAAGTGATTTCTCCAAAGTGTTTGACGGGCTCTACCGGCGCTGCAACGAATGCGGCCGGTACCGTCTACATAGAAGAGTTTTATGTAGAAGGCTGGTGTGAGTAAATAAGTTTTATCTTTAAATCTGTATTTTTATTTAATTTAGTTTGGGAACTTTTCAGACATACTACGTATTTAATTTGTTTTAAGTCATTTAAAACCATTCCTGTTTTGTCAAAGGAAATTTCAGTATCATATGCCAAGGCTAATTGTGGTATTTATAAATTTCATTTTTTTATTTTCAAAAAAGTTTAATTTTTAGTTCTTTTTCATTCTCTTACAACTTTTCTAGGGCACAATTAAAGCGTATTGGTGACAGTCCATCTCCTTGTTTGGCTTCACTTTTAGTTTCAAATGATTCTGAAAGTTGGAAAGTTGAAACTGATTAAAAACAGAAAACAGATTATGTATTGTTAAACAGCTGTTCAAATTGAATAAAACAAGTTTATAATTATTCATAACCATGAATAATTATCTAACTGACTTTAATATTCTAGTTCTAATTATCATCTGTTTTTAATCATTTTTACAAGCTATTTTATAATGAATAAAAATGTTTATCTGAAATTGATGTTTTTATTTGAAAGCCGCTATTTTGTTTTTATAAATTATATAAGATTGAAATTTTCATAGAAAATTTTTAGAACCTTCATTAAAAGGTCTGTAAAATTTCAGTAGAATTGATGTAGGAGTAGGTGAGTTTATATTAAGCCAAAAGCCATGCCATGGGACAGTCTGTGTATTAAATTAGTTATTTCAGTTTAAACTATTAAATCCTATAGTTTATTTTATTTTAATTTTATTTTCATCAATTTATATTTTTGTTTATATTTGTAAATGTAATATTTCTCATGTAATACTCATTTTTTTATCATTATCCAAATCTTCCAAAATATGCCTCTTTTGGTTTTTGTAAGTGGTTTTTGTAAGCTGTGTAAAGTTCTGTAAATCTTTTTTAAATGATCTGTTGGTCTTACCATTAGAAATATTATTATATCCATTGCATGTAATTTTCTATTCTTCTTAAATCTGTGATCATTATTTAGTTTATTTGCTTTTTTATATTTATTTTTATCACTATTAATATTTTCTGTTATTTATTTGTATAGTTTTCCTGCTGTTTTATTTTTGTATAATTATCATTGTATTATTCTTTTTATAAATTTTTATTAAAACCATTAAATATTGCTATTTGTTTTATTTTATCTATTTCTTTTTTGAGTGTATTTCTATTGTTTTTTTTTTCTTTGAACAGAGTAGCACTAAATATCATGTTTTTATAGGTATTAATTATCATAAGTTATTAGAATTTAAATGTTCTGTAATATTATTTTGTATTAATATCTAAAAGATATATTTTTCTGTTATTCTCCATTTTATATGAATTATTCTCCATTTCATATGAAAATTTGAAAATCTTATCGTAATTGTTAAGTTTATTTAAAATGATCATTATTTATAGTTGGGTATCACTAAATATGTGGGCTGTCCAAAAAGTAACTTATATTTTGAAATAAAAAACCAACCAATCAATTAAAAAAAAGAAATTTTATTATATGTTAACTATTTTTCTTTGTAGTCATCATTTAAATTGAGTCACTTATCATAACAATGCACAAGCTTCAATTCCTTGTCTGTAGAAATCTGCCGTAGTTTTATGCAGTAAACTTGTGACATCAGTCACAAGCCTACACCAACCACTGCGGTCCTCATCATGAACATTGGTGCAGCCATTTTTAAACTGAATGCACCACTGCCTCTCCAGTTTTACTCATTACATCTCCATACACCTCACAAAGTTGCTGATGATTGCTGATGAATATCAATTGGTTTGAGATTTTTTGCCAGTGATGGCAGCTCTATCCCCACCCATCTCCACATTAGGCATATTTGGCTACTGACATTAAGCTTAAGGTTACGTATGTACAAGGATAAAGAACGAATTAAAGAAAAAAGAACTCATTATATTAAATGTTATCGATAATATCAAGTGGAAATAGGGGGTGCTGCAGTTCCACCCCCCCCCCCTCGAGCCTCCACTGGCCATTGGTATTTTATTTTATTTAAAACTCTTGAATTTTCAATATTTTAATCCCCAAGATGTTTCAGTCATAGAACCATCTAGTTGTGAGAATTCAGTTTGTTGATTTATCAGAAATTCCAACCTTATTTGAACTATAAAATAAAATATACGTCTATTCCTCAACAACAATCAATCCAAGTCAGTTGATTATTATTAATTTAATATTAAACATTTCTGTCACCTTACTTGAACAACAAAAATATTTAATATTAAAATGTTATATATTTACATTTCTAAAATTGCTGTATGTTTGTGTGTTTCATTAAGTATTTATTAGACCCGCATCAGTAAGTTTTTATTACTATAAAAAATTATCGATTGATGAATCTATTTTTAAGCAACCTAAAATAACAATCATATTGCTAGTCACTTTAGGCTGGATGCGCATCCAAAAAGGAAAACTATAAATACCTCGTATATGACCTGGATCCATCTAAAAAAAATCTGTGTATCGTTCTATTGTAAATAGATGGACTAAGTATTATAAAAAATTTAAGTAAAATTTATGTTAAAAGTATTAACATAAAATTTAAATGCACCTTGTGCAATGTAATGCATAATGTAAATTGTTGCCATTTACAGAAAGTTGTATTCACAAATATCACCCACTATCCCTAAATCATAACATAAAAAGCAATTTTTTACACTTTTTTTATTCCAATTAATAGGGAACTTGTAATTTAGTTCACCGTAATTTTAAAAAGTTTTAATATAAATTTCAGTCATTTACAATATCAGTAGATCATTTACAATTATCTTTATGGTGTATGAGTAACCCTTATTAGTGTATTAACTGATAACCAGGCTGGCTTCTAAATCATTGCCCTTAGGTTTGATTACTGACAAATTTTTAGTACTTTTTCTTCTGTCATTTCATTTGTTTATACTTCACCATTAAAATGCATTTACAAAAACACATCCAAAGTCACTATAAAAACTGTAAAGTTTTTGTAAAATAACATTCATAGTTCATTCACCTCCAAACCTACATAATAATGAAAATTCACTTTTCATGACCATCTTAATAGTTGACAGTACTTACTCATCTTAATATTTCTATATACTCTTTGATAGTAATATTTTTCATGCTTTGCCTTTCTGATAATATTAAAATTAACCATTTTACTTCCAGAATTTATTACTTGTTATAAATTTTTAGAGGTAACTATTTGATATGTCTACAAAGTGTATAAAAATTTTTGTATAGTTCTTTTATATTTTTTTCATTTTGTTTTATAGTTGTGTTGTATTGCATTACAGAGATTTAAGCATATTGTAACTCAGAAATGGAATTATGAATGCCAGCATGGTAAAGAGGAATGTTATTTTAATAAGCTTCATGCATGTGTACTTGATAAAGTAAATGACTATGATTTAGCTGTTAGATTTATAACATGTATTATGAGAGGTAGATTGGATGAAAATTTTGAAGTCCTAAAGCAGGTAATGTTTTAATTTATATTAATTATTATGCAAACAAACACATGAATATATTAAATCTAAAATAAACTTTGGACTGTAATATAAGAGACAAAGACTATAATTCTGATTAGTAAATCTATCCTTAATAATAAATGAAATTTTAATAATATTGATGAATATAATATTTATAGTCAGACTGTTACTAATTTTATTTATACATCAGATTTGTATTCCTCTGGGCTTAAAACCAATAATTACACTAATTTATTTTGTAAGATTTAAATATTCAGCGTTTTAAAAAATTAAATAAGTTTCTTTGTATCAAGTCAGAAAAATTGTAAGTGTTTTTCACAACACTTGTGGATTAATGCAAAGTCCATCTTACCTTTAAGAAATCAAATCTGATTTTTTTTTTTTTTTTTAGAATTATATACATAAAAACAGTGAAGTTTTATTTTGACTCCACTTTTATTTAAGTTTGAGAAAGATTAAACTTCCATGTCATCATACACCTCCTTATTCTTCTGTAAGAGAGTTACTAGCTGCCATTTTGTAAGAGAAAATACTATTAAAAATTGTAACGCATTTGTCATTCCAGCTAGTAGAAGGAAACATTGCTTTAAAATTTAATAAATCAGGAAACTCATTTAGTCTTTTAGTCATTTACTATACCACAAACAGATAAAGTGCCAAAAGATCAAGTTTACATGTTTGCTGCAGTGTGGTGCATATATGTGCCATAATAGGGAGGAGTTGCTGTGTGCTTGTCTTTGTGTAATTCCAGTAGTGCGGATTGATAAGTTATTTAATTTAACTCTCGTGTTGTACAAGTCTCATTGTTGCCATATTGTACTTGACTGTGGATTACGACACATAGTGTGCCATATGTAATGAATATTTTATTTTTCTTTATAAATAAAAGTATTTTTTAAAACAATTTTATAGTCTACGATATCTCTCGGAAAACATGTGAACTAACTCTAGTCGAAACAGTTCTTATATACGTATTCTTATTTAGCATCTTCGTAATCAAGTCAAAATAAATCAATTTATTAATTTGGATTATGTTTATAAGCAAGTGTATAAGCATTTTATGTGAAGTGATTCAGACCCAATTATCTGGAAATAAATGTTATGTTTGCCTAATGTTTATATTATTAAAATGTGCATTTGAATGAATGTTTTTTTTTAAACAAAAATATTTCATTTAGGAATAATAAGTTGACAAATCAAAATTGTGAGTAATCGATTAGGTGACGTAATATAATTAATTTAATTTATTAATAAAAACCAGCATTTATAAGATTTAAGTAATATTATGAATGTCTTATTGAATAAGTTATTGAACAAATTATGATAAAAGTATACGAAAAGGAAATAAAAAAATTGTCAGAAAGAGGTTAAAAAACAATGTGATATGCAGTACGGCACAAATGTATACCGAACAAAAATCCAAAGTCAAGTTTTTCAGCATATAGAGTAAATCCATATAAAAACTATGCACACAGTACAAAGCCTCAGGACGGGCCACTATTCACCGTAAAACATAGTGGGTAATTTACTATACAGCATCATAGTTGCCTGTACAGCAAGGTCGTTTGGTTAAATTCCCTATTTTATCTGTCGCAGCAAACATGTGAAAATAGGATTTCACTTTGTTCAGTCAATAAATTTCTCGGAAACTGTGTTTTTCAAATTTCTTATGAGATCAACATATAATACGTGACAATTTTAATGTTATTCTTACAGATAAATCCACCCTTGAGATGAATGAGTTGTTAGCTCATTTGAGTTACCAAGGCTAAATTTCTGAAAACGGATAAAACTATATACATTTCTGCCAGCTGTATTAATAAGATTTTCACAATTTATCAGTAGACACGTTTACTTTGTTTTACATAGATAATGGTCTTTCGGATCACAACTGCCAAGTTGCAAAAAGCTTCATTTATATGTTCTTCTGTTACTCTTATAATGATTATAATAAATCATTCTTGTAAAAAAGAGATCATTTAATGTTAAATATGTTTATTATTAACTATTATATTAATATTTCTTCATTCATAGTTAGAACATTTCAATATAGGCATCATAAAACATAACACTACCTGTATTGTAACTAATAAAATAGTTGCATAAAACAGCTCCAACTTCATCGCCTGGACATGACATGTGTGTTGTAAAAACAAATATATATTATATTTTATGTCTCAATTAAAATACTAAGATTTCAAACTGCTACACAGTAATTGGCATGAATAGTTGATACACACTACTGTAATTTAAATTGAGTATAAACAAACGGCCCTAAGAAATCATAATATATAAGATAAAAATATTTCATCATCCTCTAGAATAGTTCAAGCGTTAGCCTCCAGCTTAAACTTGCAACGTAATTCTGCATAACAGATACATACCACTAGGATGTGGTGCACTGCCAGTCAGCAGTCGCAGCGAGCACAAACTATGCATCTGTTTGCGTCATCAGATATCCAGGGGTGAGCCTAGTGTAGCCTATTTGCAAATGGCAGATAATAACCTCCTCCCCTCTTGATGGTTAATTCTGCATCAGGAGTTCCATACTGAAACAATTCTTAATTGGGCGAAGTTTGTTATTCATGAAAGTATCCCATTCACTTTGCCAATCATAATGTACCACCCTCTTCAGGAAACAGAAACAGACAAGATCATTATAAGCGACACGATCGGTGAAAGTAGGCTGGAAACAAGCCTCCTTTGCTGCACTATCTGCGTGCTCATTGCCTGAAATTCCTATATGGCTGGGATCAATCAGAAGCTCACTGTTGTATTCCTTGTCTCACAAGGTGTCTATAGTACACGTCATTAATCATCTGTAGGGCACTCATGAAATCTGAGCAAACAAGAACATGTTAATATTTTGGGCAAATTATTTATTAGGCCTTCTTAATGGCATACTGTTCTGCAACTAAAATACAGAGGGAAGGCCAAACATGTAAACTACTTAATTTTGTAAACTACTTAAAACCAAAATAAATTTGGTTCTCTAATTTGCCAGTAAGATAATAAAAAAATCTGAATACAAATCCTAATATTAATCCACAGATCTTATGTGCATTTGGTTGGTGTGGGAATACACTCATGTTTTATTGTACTTCTTTTTTTCAGTGTAGAATCTGTTTTAATACAATAAATATGTCAGATATATTTAATTGTACCAATTCTTCAGAAGGAGAAGCTTTACTTGCTCAACATGCTGAAAAAACTGAAAAATATTATCAAGTTAAAAATTATGTACCGACATTATTGTTTAATGACGTAAGTTTGTATATATTGATATTTTAATTTTTGCACATTTCATATTTTACATATTGCATTCATATCATGTTACATATCAAAATATTTTATATCAAAGATACACTGAATGACCTGTCAGAACTTTGATTTTACAGTATTTGATATACATACATATTATATTTGAGTTTGTCCAGAGTTATAATGTCTGAATAGGTCGCATGAATTTCATTGAGGCTAAATACCATAAATTGTTTGTTCTAATTGGTTCATAATAATACATTATATAGGCCACATCTTCATAAGGTATAAATGTAAAAATAACATAAGATAAATAATAAATATAATTAAATTCCAGATAATTATTTAAATACAATCGCGTGAGATAATGATATGGTAAGTACATCAAATTTTAAAAATTGCAACAAAGTAATTCACAATTCAGATAGCATTATTGAAAATTATTTTGGGGCATTTTTTTTGTACATATTAAATGGAATTTAGAAAAATAGAGGGTCTTTTTATTACCTTTAATTAGTATTTTATTTATCTAAAAATTCATCAACTGAGCAATATTGTTTCCATAAAAGAAAATGTTTTAATTGTATATTAAATAAATTGGTTAGAAGATTTTTCAAATAATTCAGTAATTTATTAAAAATAGGAATGGAAGCATAATAAGGCCTTTTCTCATAAGCTGAAGTATCGTGTAGAGACATATGAAAATAGTTCAATTGTCTGGCTTGGTAGTGATAGATATTATTAATTTTTAAGAAGTGAATTTAAGCTGTTAAAAAATTGCTATCAAGTAGATTTTTTGGATAAGCTAGTGTTAGCTAAACATTTCAGCTTTCATGTTAGAAAATGAAGAATATACCACCAATAAAATATTTTCATTAAAATAGTTTCAGGTGATTCATAATCTGTATTGCTTATTTTTTGCAATACAGTTTATAAAACATAGTTTGGGATGTTAATGTAAATAAACCCTTGTTTAATACGTAAATAAATAAACTATTCTGGTAGGTTAATATACATTATATAATCACATCAGGAATGGGGTACAATTAATTATATAATAAAAAATAGATGTGATTGAAGTCCATTTTAATTATTTAAAATATAAACACACAGAATAGTGTTAAGGTAAATGAAGATATTAAAATATAAACCTTTTTGAAGATGTCTCAAAAATTCTTCTTCATACAAGAACTTTTATGCTGAAGATAAGAGTAAGAACAATAAATTTTATAAGATTTACCGAATATTTAGATGTTTTAGGAGATGAAGCACAAGATATTCAATAAATGATTTCAAATAAGAGAACATTAGACAGAATATGGTCTATTTATATGAAACTGTGCTATATAAATTACATTATGTATGATCATTAAACAGAACATTTAGTAAATAGAAACAGTTGTTTTGGAGATGGAGTTAAACCTAAATAATTATGTTTGGAGTGTACTTTTGTGAAGATATGAAACATAGACGGATACTAAGAAAAAGGGGGGAAAGCTGCATTTGAAATTTGGGATGAAGGAAATTGGAGAAGGTTAATTAGACTGACACAATGAAAAATAAAGAAGTAATGACTGTAAATGAGAATAAAAGCTTAGAACAAGTTTTTTGGCTGAAAAATAGCATGAGAATAGAGAGAGCTGATTAAAATAGTGCTAGAAGGACCAGTAGAAGATGCAAAAAAGAGTAAAAATTATAGACAAACTGAAAGAAAAGACAGTTCTCAGGAACTCAAAACTTTGGTTGGAAATAGTATGGTGTAAAGGCAGACATAGAGCACAGAATCTGATTCAAGGAAGACAACCATATGATGATAATAAAAGTAAGTTTTTATTCTTTGAAAACATAGAATGTAATTACTATTTTTGTGTAGTAATATTAATACTAGTAATACTATTTTATATAATACTATTTTATAATATATTATAATAATATATTTTATAATATATTAATACTATTTTCTTTATGTAATGTTTATTCTTAAAATATAATAAATTTTACTGAAAAAATAAATTAATAAAATCCATTTAATATTGACCTATAAGTGAGTTTCTGTTGGATCTCTAGCCATGTGGGAATTCCGGGTAATGAACATGCAGATTCTGCTGCTAAAGATGCATGTAGTCAACCTTCCTTCATCACTCGTCTTACTACTTCTGACTTTATTAATTGTATAAAACTCTCTTTGAGCAAAGTGACAAGGTAACTGGACTGCTACACAAACACCGGCACAAACACCAATCACTCACAAGTATATGATATCAGCAGAAAACGCACCACTATGTGTACAATGCAACTGCTGCTTGACTGTGCATATCCTTATGGATCAAATACATTATGTGGTCTTGCATCGTAAATTTAAATTGCCCAGAAACATTTCTCAAATCCCGGGCATTGATAAGCAAGTTTTAGATCGGGTGTTGCTTTTTCTACAAAATGTTAATATTCCACACAAAATTTAATATTGTGGTGTATATATTTTGTTCTGGTGTTGAGTTATTTTAACTTATTTATTTATTCTGTTATCGGAGAAGGGACACTTTACACACCCTCAGACTTATTAAATTTTATTTATGTTTATATTTATATACATATATTTTTTTTTGTATTTATTTTTGTGTTTTTTTTAATAAATTTATCTTAATATTAAGATCCTGACTGCGATAGTTGTAAGTTTTTGGTGGCATTAGTTGTAAGTTTTTAGTGATATTTTATCTATGTTATTAGTTTTAAATTTTAGTTCTTTGTTTTAATATTTTTTATTTTAATCTAGCTTTAGTTTTTACTTTTTTAGGTATTTTTGTTGTAATATGTTTATTTTCTGGGTGATGATAACATGAAAGCGTTCTTTGTCTTTAAAAAAAAAAAATTGACCTATACTGTATTTATTAATAAGATTTATAATCTTGGACATAAGAATTTAATAAATAATATTAGAAGAATATAAATTTACCTTCTTTGTTTGAGCTGAATTGTTGTTAAGACATTATTTCATTACTTATTTATTGAAGAATCTTTACTAATGTTGAAAGAATTTTTATACGGTCTGAACCCATAAAAATGTTGTACGTTATTACAGACCATATAAGTGTTCACTTGTTCTCACTCTATTTATACCAGTATTTTATTTATATATTCTTCTTTGTTATACAATACTGTAAATTGAATTACTGTTGATGAATTAACCTGAGTTCCTGTAGGTTCCAATTAATAATAATAATAATAATACTTTCTTTTCCCAGAAAAGCAATAATTAACAAACATCTTATAGCTTGACATATGTCAGCAGCTGGAAATTGCAGTAGAATATATCATTTTATAAGTTTCAATTACTTTGTCAATAAACAGTTCTTTAACTTTGCTGAAATCAATCCAATAAACAAAGATACAATTCACAAATGCATAACACCTTCTCCTAGACAGCACTCAAACATGCTTTCACTTGTACCACAATCTGAATGTAACCTGCACCAATTTTTGTTACAATCTTTTTCCTTCTATAATATGAATTTATCTAATTATCCTTATGACCATGATAATTATGACAGCCAAATTCTTTGAAAAGTATTAAATTAATCATTAAAAATAATAAAAACAATAACAGCAATAACAAAAGTACTATAATTAAATTATTTTTACTTCCTTGTATGAAGTAAATGAAGTATTGTAATAGCAAAAAATTTAAGGTTTTCAGATTTTAACAGAAATATTCATTTTGACCATCCCCGAGTCCATTTTGACTAGTTTTGGCATGACATCTGTACATGTGTATGTATCTCGCATAACTCAAAAACAATTAGCCATATGATGTTGAAATTTTGGATTTAGGACTGTTGTAACATCTAGTTGTGCACCTGCCCTTTTAATTACAATTGTCTAAACCAAAAGTGTCCAAAAAAACCCAAAATCAAAAAAAAAATTGATTTTGGGCTGTTTCTTAACTGCAGCAATAAGCACCCATTGAAAGATTTTTGACGAACCAACCAAAATAAGTAGTACTTATTTTGGTTGGTTCCAGAGTTATAGTCAAATGAAATTTTAATCACTGAAATATTTGGATTTTAAGAGAAAGGCACATTGGTTCGAAATAAGACTTCATCTCCTTTTTGCTTTTTTTTTTTTTTAATTTAAATATATTGATTTATTAATAATTATTAACCTCTGACTGTAAAAAAAAAAGTTTACAATAAATAATAATTCATAAAATTTTATGAACTTTTCATTTTAAAAAAGTATGTATATGTAATTTAATATGCATACAAACAAGTCAATTGGTGTCTACATCAGATTTTTAAGAACTAAGAAGATTACCGCTGTAATAAAATATAGAACTTACTTTCATAATCTTACATACAGAATATTTTATCTAGCAAGCGTTTAAAAAAATTTTCTATTTCTTCACTATCCTTATGAAAAATATTATTTCTTATAATGTTTGAATTATAAACTAAACAAATAAAAACTGATTCTACTATTCTACTCTTCCTCTCTTACTATGTTATACGAGGGTTATTTTTTTTTCAAGGTCCGATCGGTCACGAAATTAAAGCCACAGTGAAAATAAAAAATTTTTTATTTGTAACAAGTACTTACATAGTTACGCTATTTCCCTACATAGTCGCCACTCCGATTTAGACATTTGTCGTAGCGTGGTACCAACTTTCCAATACTCTTGTCATAGAACAGAGCCGCCTGTGTTTTCAGTCATGTTTTTACGCTGGTCCCAGAACACAGCCATACACTTTCTGTTGGAGAAGGTTCGCTTGAACTATTTTGGTTAACTGGGAGAATGAAAATGCATCCACTCTTTGGATTATTCTTTTCTTTCTTCAGTTTCGAAATGGACCCATATCTCATCCCCTGTGACAATTTTGTTCAAAAATCTTCTCCTTCATTGTGGTAGCGCTGGAGAAACGTTAGAGAGAGGCATCCATTCTCATTGTTTTGTGATGGTCGGACAGCATCTTGGAAACCCATCTCGCACACAGTTTGTGGTACTGAAGTCTCACTCACAATGGTATAGAAAGCTGACTTTGAAATTTCAGGAAACGATCATTCAATACAGAAATTGTGAACCGACAATTTTCTCGAATTGCCTCATCCACTCGCTCAACGAGATCATCGGTTGACACTCGCTTCCTTCCGTGACCGCCTGCATCATGAACATCTGTACGTCCTGCTTTAAAGTCCCTGCACCATTGTCACACGTTGCTGTCACTCATTGAAGTTTCACCATACACATTACTTATTCGTCTATGATAGTTTCAGCTGCATACACCCCTCAGTCTGAAGAAATCGAATTGCCACACACACTTCACACTTTGCAGGAGATGCTAATGTTGTAGACATGTTTACATGCTAGCTGCACGTTCAGAACTAAACGAAGAAGTGACGCTGCGTGATTGAAGGCCATACTAGAGACGCTGCGCAACACATATATGCAAAGGTTCATCCGATTCGTGCGGTTTTTTTTTCCGTCACCGATCAGACCTTGAAAAAAAATAACCCTCATATTTACAGCAATACATTGTGTTCAACAATTATCCCCTTTTAACTTATTACACTCAATAATAAGTTACCTTTAATTTGAAATTCATAATCACAATTACTTATTTCAGCAATTCGAGCAGTAGAAATCTCAAGAATTACATTCTAAAAATGTTAAGAATAATAAAAGAAATAATTTCAACTAAAATTTGAAAACAATGTTATGAGGTATCATAAAACCTTAAAACTTAAAAATCACACTAGTCTATCAATCAAATTAAGGCATACATTAACACAGTAATGTTAATACATGCATATTTAAGTGTTGGTAGCTTATGTTATCGTTATGTTGTCAACTTATGTTAACACATTATCACTATTTCAGTAAACTCCTGTATTAGTCCCTATCTATATTTCCATGCATCCATATTAATTTTTATCATTCAAGATTTCAAAGAATAGAGATTTTTCTTCAGTTCATTCCCACCTTATCAATGTTTTCACTTTCTCAACAACACTTATTATGAAATAGAATACATCTCGCTACAAAATAGAATACATATTTTTCATCCCCTCAAATTTAACAGAAACAGTCTATGATTTTTAATTAAAATCTATAAATTCATATATAAGCTTCGTTACACATTTCATTGTCAAAATCCTTCATGTATAATTGTTGTTTCTATCCACTAATCTTAAATTAAGTGTATTTACTATTTGTAGTTCTGTGCAATCCACTTCCTTGATAGCAAATTACTCTTACCTAAAAATCAATTGCATTACTTACCATTTTAGTTTATTTTTAAACTTATTTAATGCACTCAAAAACATTTTTTATCTGAGCAGTCACTATTTTATTAAAAAATTTAGTCTGATATTGCTTACATTTGGTTACCACACAACTGTTTACAATTGTAATTTCACTCCACGTCAATACCTAATCAGTTGACACCTAGCATTTTCCTTCATACTCATTTCAAAAATTTCCAGATATTGACAGTTTCTCTTTTCATTGTTACCCATGTTTCTGCACCATACAATACCACACTCCAAACAAAACATCTTGCAAAACTCTTCCTCAGATAGACCACTGTATTCCCTCGATATCCTCATTACTTCGGATTTATCAGTGTTTATTCTCATTTCATATTTTTCTCCTACCTTGCTTATTCTATTCATCATTTGTTCTAGCTTCTCTTCAATTGTAGCCGCTATTACTTGTTCAGCTGCATATTTAATCATCTTTATTTTTTCTCCTCTTACTCTAATATAAACACTCTCCTCTTGGTTTTCCAAAGCTTCCTTAATTAGTGGTCTCCATAAAGGATTGGTGACTTGGAGCAACTCTGCCTATCCTCTTCGCATCTTTACTGTTTCTGTTTCTTCTCCTGTTCAAACCTGTATTCTTTGTTCTATATGTAATTACTTAATAAATCTATCCCTCCAATCCAATCCTACTCCCCCAAGATTTTCATTAGTTTATTTCATTTAAACTGATTGAAGGCTTTCTCCCATTCAATGGAACATATGTACAAAACTTTGTTTAAATCTATTATGCTTTCTATCGAAACTCTTACACAACCTATTGCATCCCTACTTCCCTTCTAAAGTCAAACTGCTTATCATCCAACTTTATCTTACCCTCTATCCTTTGCAATATTATTCTTGTTAATGCTTTTGTAGCATTTTGGGATTTTAGACTTATTTATAGTCCTACAATCTTAGAATATTTGGCACAGTTCTTCTTTAGCAAGGGTGTCATAATTATTTTAAGGAAACTTCTGACTAATGCACAGTCTCATACATTTATTTCCAAGCTTTATCAATCTATCTATTGTACCTTCCCGTAAGGTCTTTAACATCGTTGCTGGTAACTCATCACTCACAGCCTGTAGATTTCTTACATTTTAACTTGTTGACTGAATATTTTACTTCAATCTAAATTATTGTTTAAAATAATTATTAAATTGTTACAATTATTTCATAATTGTTACAATTATTTCATAATTGTTTGAATTCTTTGTTTTTGTTATGAATTATTTTACTGCTTTTAAAATGGTTGGGCCCTTCAGTTCTTCACCACATTTTTCTTCATCACTGATATCTAGGTTTTCATGGTTATTGGACAAATCAAACAATTGTCCTATGTACTCCTTCAAAGTAATTTTTATGTCTGATACTATTTCTCCATATTTATTTATTAATCCTTTCTTATTCATTTTCTTTTACTCAGTTCTATTCTTTTTTCTGTTTAGCCTTCAGAATCACCGCAAGGTATTACCTCAGAGGATGAATGAGGGTGATATGTATGAATGTAAATGAAGTGTAGTGTAGTCTTGTACAGTCTCAGACTAATCATACCTGAGATGTGTGGTTAATTGAAACCCAACCACCAAAGAACACCGGTATTCATGATCTAGTATACTCTAAACTTGTAAATCAGTTGTTTTGCGATGATGAGTTTACCACTAGACCAACCCGGTTGGTACTCAATTCTATTGCTCTATTATGCATTTCTTCAGCCTTTCTTTGTTTTTCTAATGATTCAGTCTCTTTACACAGACCATTCATCCATTCTTCCTTGGTCATTTGCAATTCGCCTTATTTCATTGTTAAATCTCTTGTACATTATTCTTCATTCTGTTATTAGCATCTGTCCAGAATTTCATCCATTATCTGTTCTTTCCTTTTCAGTTTACATTTACGTTTTCCTAATTCTTTGTCAAAGCCTTCTTTTATGCACCGTTTTATAGAATTCCACTCTTCATTGACTTCCTGTTTAGGTGGGGTTAGAGATCTTTTCTTCTACTTTAGTTTTGAAACCATATATTTCATCTTTTAATTTATCACTATTTCACTTTGTGTTTATGTTCTGTTTCTGTTTTGTTTTTTTTTGTATGTCTACATTCAAAAGATTGATCTGTATATGCATCGGCTCCAGCTAAGATTTTACAATTTTTACTACTTTGATTTACTAAAATAAAGTCAGTTTGATATCTTTTCTGTTCTCCTGGACTTTATTATTATTATAAGTTTATAATCTTCTTTTATGATTTTTAAACCATGTGTTAGCTATTCTCATCCTATTCTCTTCACAAAATTCAATCAGTCTCTCTCATTCATTCCTTAGCCCTTGTTTACGCCATTGCGTAAAGTTGCGTTTATTCCAATGAATTCAAAGTTAGGGTAGGGTCTTGTAGTTGTTACAGGCTAGGTAAATTTATTGTGTTCTTTCGTATGGGCTTGTCGTATTTGTATCTGTTAGAATATGTTTTTTTTTGTCTATGTGTTCGTTCTCGTCTCTGTAGCCGCCTGTTTGACTGACTGCTGTGTCTTCTTTAGTGTCAGTGTGTTCATATATCGCATTATTTATTGCTGTTTTGTTCCGTTACTAATACATTTCTTTTACTAATACAAAACAAGAAGTGTTCTTGTTTTTTACACACACTCTCTCCTGTCCACTGCCTAGTTTTTTTGTTTCCTCCTCTTCTCATCACGCCAATGTTTTGGCAGAGTAGATCAGACATTCACGATGTGCAGTTGCCTGCGTTTCGCTTTGCAGATTTCTATGTTTCGTTTTGCCTCGTTTCGTTGATTACATCTCTGTTGAAAGTGGTACAATTACTACAAACCAGCCAATTCTATCAACGCCGAATCTTCTCCAGCTGCTTGTTACAATTTTGAGATGCTTCGTATTATTCCACTTCTAATCACAAATTCTTTCCTCTGTTACTTTTGATTTGCCATTGTAGACTACGCCAAGGTTAAACTGTATGTATTTTTGTGTACTTTAATTTCACAAGTTCATTTTTTACAAATATTCATGTGTGATTAAGGCAAGTTCAAATTATTCATTATTTATTATATTAAACAGTTATGTTATTAGTAAAATTAATGAAATACCAAGATGACTTATACTACCATTTTTTCATTCAAGTAGTCATGCAAGGTGGCTTAAATAAAGGTTATGTTATTATGTATAACATATTTTATGTGCTATTAATGCCAACTATTATTATTATCAAATAGACTTGTAATTAAATACTACTTCAGAATTTATAGAACATATGTGTGACACAAACATTCATGGATATAAATGTGTTTGTTAATATCTTATATGCATTCTAGTGATTTCCAGAAATGTTTTCTATTGTATTTCATTGACTCTTGTAACTACACAACCTCTTGTTTTCGTTTGGAAAATAACAGTTTTATTGAGACAGTTTATTTATCCTTTATTTTACATAATTCTAATGTGTTAGATTATTGCTGTTATTAATATTTTTTGATCAATGTTAAATATTGTTTTGTTCTTTCAAGTATTATATTATTTTTACAAATTAGAAAAACAAAGTCATTAAATTGAGAATGGCTAAGAAACTCAAATATTTTTCAAGAAAGCTCACTTACTAAATAAACTCTATTTATGTGATTTGATTCATAAACTCTATTCATTTGATTTAATGTAATTTGTTAATCGCAGATATTAATTCTTATTTATTCATGAACTGAATTCTTATTACTTTTCTTAAATTAATCTGAAGAAAATAACTCCTGAAATGAAGTTATGATTTTGGACTTCTTGTAATTAATATTGTGATTTGATCTAGTAATATGTTTTGCCTTTGTATTCCATCTTGTTATTTGAATAATATTGTATTTAGTTATTTAAACTGTTTTTAGACACGTATTTTTAATGCAAAAGATTTTCAAAATGATTATATTTGAAATATGTATATTTATGTATTTGTCACTTATTATTATAACTGGTTGTTTCAGCCGATATTACTTGCATAAATTTCAATTGTAGATTTTCAAATTGATTATTTGAAATATGTATTTTATGTATTTGTCATGCATTATTATAACTGATATGTTGATCCAGCTGATATTTCTTCTATAAATTCTGTATTTTATTTCATAATTTCTTTTAATTTTTAAGGTTACGATTTAAGAAAAGGTTAAGTTGTTTTTTTTTTAATTAAAGTCCAATTTCTTTTTGGCAAATACGAGCTGTGTGTCATTTTATTTTTGTTAACTTTACCCAACACCCCTGGTCCATATTTTCCAACCACATTTCCCCTACTTCCTTCTCCCTATGCTATTCCAGTCTCTCTTATTTATTATTACACTTTTTTATTTGGTCATATACTCTAGCAACAACATATTCATCAGCTTCTGATGTCAATAAGTAGTCCTGGGCGATTACTGTGTTCACTATCATTCCTTTAAGTTTTATAGCAGTATCACTCCTGAGACGTATTCTATTTTTTTTCACAACGATTCCCTCACCATTTCTCCTTTTTTCCCCTATTAATATAATTTTATATTCACCTGAAGTGAACTGACCCTCTCCTTCCCCTCTAACTTTACATAAACTGAGTATGTTTATTTTATTTTCAATTTTTTTCATGATGTTTTCCAATTTGCCAGCAACATTCATCGTTCTTACATTCCATACTTCTATCCGTATCGTTTGTTGATTGTTATTAATCTTGTTCATACAACTCCTGAGACAGTTTTCACCTGGAGATATTTTAACTTCTGATACAAATTTCCTCTCAGGACTACCCATCTTGGTTTTGCAATATCTGCAACTTGGGATATCTATTCTGGATTTTTAATGGAATAGTTTTCCGTTCCTTTCTCCATTCTGTACCAGATGATTTCTCACTCTAAAGACAAGAGAGTGTCTTAGAACTCTACTCACCTACCCTCCTAAGAGACCATTAGTACTTTGTAGAGAGGGGCTGCTTATACTGCTAATCATTTGGTCGTCCGTCAGAGCCTCCTCCTGTAATAACAAGGTATGTCGTGTAACAGTCCTTAGTTACAACACATGAAGAAAAGCTTGACATTTGTGTTAGAGAGGCTGGGTGAGACACATCCAATACCTTACACTCCAAAAACATTTTACATATATAAATTATTTAACAATTTTTTTTCAATTTTTATAGGTTTATGATGAGAATGACAGTAATAAAATTAATGAAGGCAAGTTGCATGAAGTCATTTGTAAATATATTAAGAAAAAACCACATCAGTGTAAAAACATTGAAAGGCTAACTGAAAATATAAAATCGCAAAAATTAACTTGTTTTACTCTTAATAAGGATTTGTCAACTACATTAATTTTATCTAATCCTGAAAAAGATCAGAGTTCATTAGAGCAAGATTCAACCTTCTTCTGACTTGCCATTCAATTAAAAATCTTTAATCTAAAGAAAAGAAAAAGAAAAAACATCAATAAGACAAAAATTAAATATACCGGTACCTGAATTTTACACTAAAACTTACCTACAATTTTGCAACATGCAACTACCCAAAATTGTTTCAACTGATGCCACAGTTGTTACATAAGTTTTGTTATATATTTCTTACAGGAAAATAAATATCTATGCAAAATGACTTGTTTATATTTATTATTTATTTACGAACATCTTAGATTTTAAAATTTGAATTTAAAAAATACTTGTTTAGTTATGATTTTAAAAAATTTCACTTAATTTTGACTGTGAACCTAATTTCATTACAATTAACCCAGTAGCAGATTATTGTTTTTTTCTTTCATATACTTCCTGGAATTGCTAAATACATATAGTAAATAAATATTTATATATGCAAAATTGAAAATAAAAATAGTGCTCACATGGTATCTGATCTGCCTTATATATGACATAACTGGTGAATTAGGTAATCTACAATGCACAATATCGAACGTTATAAGCAGTTGGCATTTTGTTTAACTATTTTACTAGCTCATTGTTTTTTGTATAGTAATTCATCATTGTTATTATCCCAAGTTGTAGGTTGTATTGTACTTTGGTAGCCTGAACTGCTGCTATGAGCAAAATCTTGGTTGTTGACAACTGACAAAAAAACTATTTTGTTGTAATTGAATAATTGTAAAATTAACAATTGTCATACATTCTTACATAAAAAATATCTTATTTTTTTAAACACTGCAATGTAAAAAGCAAATTAAATAGTTATATTAACTTTTACATTTGTAATTATCAAATGTTTTTGAGAAGTTATGACTGTTCAAACCAAAACAAAAATAAGTTTATTGTCACTCAGTGTTGGATAATACAAGCAAATTATGCATTACAAGCTTGATCGAATATGCAGTTGTTACCAAAAACAATATTAAAGCAGATTAGACCTCTTATACACTGTATACTTCACTACACGTCACTTTCATTTGAAAATAAAAATACTGTTTCATCAGGAAAACTATTCAAGGTGATGCTTTGTTTGAAATGAATTAACATTATTGTAGTTAGAAATACTGAAAATTCTGAAAAATATCTGGAAAATAAATAATTAAGTCCACTGCTGCCTGATAGGGGATGAGATAACAGAAGTAAAGTCCTTTTGTATTTTTGGTGACATTATCTGACCTCTTCTATTTTCAAATCTGCTTTTATATTCAAATATACTTTAGGGTAATTCCATTTGTAATCTTTCAATCAATTCTAGAAATTATCATTTAAATTATAGTTTGACAATTCATGAAAATTTCTACATGTTAAGTTAGATTTTACAATTTCTACAACTAGGATTCCTTTTAGTAATCCTTGCTTTTTTTCTTTTATGTTTAAACAGTTTCTTTATTACTAAAGAGCAAGCTAAAAGAGAAAGCCTTCTGAAACTCATTAAGACAGTTGCTACATTTGTCATCAGAGCTAATATTTTATTATATACCCTAATTTTTTCTAACATCTCAGATTTGTAATAAAATTTTTATTGACCACTCTTTTGAAAGAATGAAAGTAAACATTTTCTCATCGGATATTTTCATTAATAAATGTTACTACTGCAATTTGACAATTATGATCTGAAAGACTGTAATCTGCACAAAAGGATTGAAGATTACCTTTTGGTAAATTTGTAAAAATATTGTCTACCCTGGTCAAAACCCTTGTAATTCAAGCTGGCTGAGAGATCAAAATATTTAGATCTGCTAACTCAAACCAAGTTTAATAGTTCATTTGTCACAACACTAGAATTGTCTAGAAAGTTAACATTAAAATCACCATATATTATAACATTAAATTTATTAGGAATTTTAAAAAGTTTCCGATAGTTTAAGTTCTCAAAAGGAGATAAGTTACCATCATTATCAACTTTAAACTAGGTCAATGAATTAAACAGCATTTAAAATTAATTTCTTCCACAAATGTAAGGTTCCATTCAACTTTATTGAAATGGTAATATTAAAAAAAATTTGAGACTTCCCTTTTTATGAGAAGCTTTATAAAAAGCTTCACCAGGTTTAAATTTACTGAGCTCAGAAATGGCCAAAATCTTTTCGGCCTAAGAAATGAATATTTTTATTAGAAATGTTAATGTTAGTGTATTATTTTCAAGGAGGAAGAGTTTGATATCCAAAAAAATTTGTATTAATTTGACTGCTGTGTTAATATTATTTAAATTTAAAGCATATTTAGAGAAAGATTTCTTAATACTAATATATTAGAGGTAGGTAGAATTCTGTCACGGGAGGTACAAAGAATTAATGAGGGAAATAATTTCCAAGACAGAAAAAAATACCCTCTAACATTTATAAAAAATTCCTTGCTCAAATTTCCAACAATATGGCTACACCTAAAAAAACTGCCTTACCACCCACATTTAAATACAGCCTGTGGTGCATGTTCATTTAGTACAAGACAAGAGAGCCAGTCACATTTAGATCCGTGAAGGAACAATGTGAAATCACACAGATATGTCTCTTCATGTGATTACTTTCTTTTGGGTTGCTTCAAACGCAGAATTTTGATGTGGTTGATAAGGTGATTAATCTGGGAATTATTTTTGACTCATTCTAAACTAAAAGCATTGTATGTAATCTTCTCAAAAAAATTAACCAGAAAACTGGTTTTTTCTATAGAAAAAACTAAAGGTTTTAAGATATGAATGGATTATTGTCTGATTAAATCTGAAATGTAGACTAGATTTTCTACTCTTGTCAGTTTTGAGAAAGGTGCCTTAAAAATACTATTAGAAAGTATGTGTTGCAGTTATGTTTACTGGTTGTAAATGTTATTGGATTTCATTTCATTCATCTATGGTTATATATATATATATTTTTTTTTTTTTTTTGAATGAGTTAATTGTATATTTTACCTTGTTTTATCATTTTGTTTAGTCCGTTTAATATTTGTTTGAAAGTAATTTTTATTATTACTTTCTTTATCATCAATCCTTATTTAAGATGTTTACACTTGCCGAGCTGTGTAGAATTCATTACAATTAATGATTATGAAAACAAGTTTCTGACATATTATCCTTTTGTGATACTACAAATGTTGTTAGATAAATCTGCTGGTTTTGGTCTACATTTTTGGCAACACTGGTATTTTTAATTTCTTGAATAGTTGTGTAAAATGTTTAAGATGTAACATTAAGTATGAAATGTCAAGTATTCTCAAGTTTTATTAATTCAGAGTCTGTATCAAACAGTTTGAACAACAGGTGTATTCAAACTGTTCTTTTGAAAATAACAGTTTGAATATTACTAACATGATATAAAAAAATTATCAAATACAGTAAACAACTCTTCATTGTAATATTTCAACTTTCCTTTTTAAAATATTTTCTATCAGTAAAAGAAATGTAAAGTTCATGCTGAAAAAATGAGTAACTCAAAGATATAAAGTTATTCAAGAAGTTCAGCCCTCCATTCCCTTTAAAGACATCTAGCTCCTTTTAAATCAAAATGTAGTGTTGAGATTTTACTGTATGTAAAATTTTAAGCTGTGTTGCTCACCCAGTTGTGTATATGTTATGCGATTCTTATACTTCTTTTCTCGGAACAATATTTATTTTTTCTATGAGTGATGATAGTATAAATCCTTAAGAGCTTTGAAGGTAATCGCTTACCTTATCATAAATTTATCTATACAACATAAATGTATGCAGGTGTGTAAATGTAAGGCTCATTTGGGAAAATAAGTGTTCTTTACACATCCAATCTTGAATGACATCAAAAGCGAGCGATACTCAGTCCTACAAGTGATACGTTAATTTTTGTTCGGTTCAAGGTTTTATCAGATAAGAAACATTATTACTCTTTTTAGAGAAAATAACTCCAATTAGTATCTCTTGTTTCTCAGGTGCTTTATGCACATCACATCATAACAAAGACTAGATTAGATTAGATTAGATGAAGCCGCATATTAATTTATCCCTCTGTTAAAACAACCCGTTAGATAATACTGCTTCAATTTTTAAATACAAAATTATTTAACAAACAGTTAAATAAAAACCAGATATTTTGTTCTCACGACTTTCAATCGGGCTGGTATTGATTGCGAAAATCTGGGGAGGGATGAACACTCCAACCGCTTCGGCATTCGTGTCACGTCAGAGCAATAG
The DNA here is from genome assembly GCF_047948215.1 of Lycorma delicatula. Lineage (NCBI taxonomy): Eukaryota > Metazoa > Arthropoda > Insecta > Hemiptera > Fulgoridae > Lycorma > Lycorma delicatula. Next base: position 111,008,945 of record NC_134462.1, read on the forward strand.
GCGGTTGTGCAACGACTTATCGTTTAAATTTCTCACGAATGAGGCTGAGAACCTCTGAAATATTTTTATTAGACTGCGTAAGCGATTTAGGATATGACTTATCAAAGTCTACGACTGGGCCAGCAAATTTAAAGGGGATATCTTTTAAGATGTTTAGCATCTTACGGTAAATGAAATCGGTTCGGAAATGGGTATCTGTCGTGTAAGTCCCCATTCCGTTGTCACAAGCTCCCAAGTCGAAATCTGCGATTATATTGCGATAGGAATAGAGCGACTTGGTCCTGGTAAAAGGCAAAAAAACGCGTTCGTCAGCCGTAAAAGTCCTCACAACCGTCTTTTACTACTGGAAAGGCGGACGCCTCGTCAATTTTCTCCACGAGTATCTTACTGTGAATACTGCGCACTACTTTCTGCTCTTTGACAAAATGAAAGCCGCCTACAGAAACAAAAGGCACAGCCGTTAGCACTTTGAGTAAACTGGACGAAATTTATTGAGAAACCTTAGTATATCCACCATACAGTCAAAATTTACCCTCCTGCGGTTTTTATTGTTTGGGCTATTGAAGGAGGAAATGACAGTCCACAGTCCAGCCTCTTTGTGAAGAAGGACTCTTCCACGTTGGAAGAGTCCAGTTTGGACTCTTTATGAAGAAGCGATTCTTACACGTTGGGAAGAATACTAAGAACTTCAGCAAGACAAAGTAGAAATGCAATAAATATATTTTAGATTTTTATTCTGTAATAACAGATGTTAAAAACGAAAGTCAGATTTATATTTGACCGACTTAGTACAGGGTCCGGCATATAAACCTGACGATTTTTGAGGGATAATAATTAAACTGTGTTTCGTACTATTAACACATTTAATATATCAAATTAATATCAATTTTTGCAATTATAGTGAATTACTTAACTAGATTTTTTTTTGTTTGAAGATTATGTCGTCCAAATGTTTTCCATTACTCCTCACACACTCACTTACCTCATTCTAAAATTTGACATCGCTCGGTCAATCATCACTTGTGGAAATGCTTCAATTTCTCGTTGAATGGCCTCCTTGAGTTCTGCAATTGACTGTGGACGACTACTGAAAACTTTGTTTGAGATACCCCCACAGAAAAAAACCACAAACTGCCTGATCAGGTGAACGGCGCTGGCCAAGGAATGTCGCCAAATCGGGAAATCAAACGTCCAAGAAAGGTTTCTTGCAGAACATCCATTGCGATTCTCGCTATGGGCGGTGGCACCATCCTGTTTAAACTAAATTTCATGTCCTTGAAAGTCATTCGGTTTCGGTCGCGGAAATTCATGTTTACGTATCGACATGTTTACGTATCGATGAGATGTTACTGTTACTCGGCGATTTAACTCCTCAAACAAATACGGGCCAATTATGCCGAACTTTGAAACCGCACACCACACTGTAACGTATTGACTGTGAAGTGGTTTTTCAAGAATTTTCCGGGGATTATGGGAAGCCCAATAACGGTAATTTTGTTTATTCACAAATCCTGACAGATGAAAATGCGCCTCGTCACTTAAAAGAATAATGGCATCCTGGCGGACATTTTCGAGGATGACATCGCAAGCTGCTTTGGGAGACGCCCAATCATTTGCATTAAGTTGCTGCACTAACATCATCTTATACGGATGGAATTTCAGGTCGGCATGAAGAATTCGTCGTACATCAGAAATGGCTAGCGCAGCAGCCTGTCTCGCTGCTGAATGTCGTAGAGACCGCGTAACAGCTAACCTTACAGCGTTAATGTTTTCAGGCGTTCTCACAGTCCGTTTTCGTCCTGTCGGTTTCATTTTCAAAGCAGACGATGTGTTCCTAAAATTCTTCATCCACAACAATATCGTATTCGTACTAGGAAAGACGCGTGTCGATTTAAATTGAAATGTCTGCGAAATAAACGCTGTTACAATAACAGAGTCATTATTTTTAAAATAGGCTTCAATCACAAACCTCGTTGTTCACCCGACCACGACCATACTGGTTACTGAAATAGCATGAATAGACCTGTCGATGTACAACACTCCCGCCTTCTCGTTGACAGTGGTGCCAACATAACAATTACTACAAATTCGTCAGATTTATATGCCGGATCCTGTATAAATAAATCGATTAATTAATAAATAAAGTAATAATAATTAATAAACAATCAAATTTATTCAGTTTCAAAATTAGTACAAAGATTTGATGAAATACTTTAATTTGTTTTAGCGGTAGACAGAATAAATAATAATGTTATTTATTACTCTTATATAGCTGTGTATTTCTACATAAATAATGAAATTATATTTTTTTAAAGATCATTTTACTTGAATCAGATCTTTACACCGTACTTAAGAGTAATATTAAATATCAATAAAATTTTCGTATATAAAGTAATTAAAATGAAAGGAAGTATAATCGATCGATCGTTACAAAACGTCAAGACTAAGTTTACGAGCCGTTTTATATATATTTTGTTCATCTTTTGGGAATGCTATTTTTAAATCGCTCCAATCCTGTTTAGCTAACGTTAACAATTCGACTGTATTCCTAGCTTTATATGTCACAAGATGCGGTGAGCGTTCGTACAGTCCTTGTTTAAGCCCAAAACACTGACCGGTAATGTAAATGTCTTTAACCAATTCGACATTTAAATCGTCGAATTCGACCGCTTCAACTTGACCAGAATTAATAAAATACATTTTATTGTCGACATCGTATTTACGAACGATAAAATCACCGGGAAAATAAACGGCTCTATTTAATCTACCGGATAATTGAAACTTAAAATCCGCGTGACATTGTTCAAAAAGGGCATTATATTTAATATGGGCTCCATAAAGATCGAAGAATAATTCGCATTTCATATTATTTGGTGCGTTTTGTACGTAATGCGGCACACTTTGCCCGTTGTTAGTCGACCAAAGTAATAATGAATAATTCCATAGTAGTTCTAACAACGATTTCGAGAGATCGCGTAGCTGAAGATATAATTTCATACAAAGAATATCGTACTCGTATAACGATTTATAATAATTTGACATATCTAATACTTGTGCGTAACTCCCTATCATCATCGGAAGAAAAAGAAATGTACCTATTATAAAGATGGTCATCAGAACGCATTCGTTAACCGTGTACGGCTTGGATAAATCGTACGATCCGCTAATCGTAAACGAGTTTATAGCTTCGTATAAGGAAATCGAAAACTCATACGCAGAATTAGTTTCTGGATCTAGTTTTATCATTCTAGGGGCTTTTAATATGTAGCATCCATTAGCGCAAGCGATATATTCCCAAGTGCAAGCCATTATAAAAGGTAGTAGTGTTACTTTGCATATATATTCTTGCCAACGTAACCAAGGTTTAATGTAAACTCTTTCGTTATGATCGCGAATGAACTTGATCAGTATAATCAGTCTAGCCATTCTATTAAGAAATAGCTCTTTTATTAGTTTATTTTCTTTCAAGTAAAAAATAAATTCAAGCGGTATTACTGAAATAAGGTCCAAAATAAAGCCTGTCGGTTTAGTTATATACTTCAAACGTATATATTTCAAATTCGATACGTAAATGCCTGATTTTTCATCGGTGTATGTCGCATTGAAACCGATGAAAATCCGAAAAATAGAAATAACATCTAGTAAATATATAACGGTATAATAAATAACCAGATATTTTTTTGCGATTATAATAAACAGTACGGGATAAACGGTTATATACGGAACCGCTATAGATAAAATAACCATACACCAATTATAAAATATCGAACCTTTATAAAACCAGTTTTGATCTCTAGTGCCGATATCAAAGTCGTACTGTTTGTACTCTTCTTCTTCGGATTTCAGATTACAACTGACGTACTCCAACTTACGAGTTTCTCTAATGAAATTACGTCTACATTCCGGTTCGTAATTTTCCATCAGCTGTAAGAATTCATCGGACTGTATGAATAATAAATCTGTATAAAATTGACTGACAAATTTTAACGTATGTCTTGTTTTTCCGTTCACCTTGAACGATCCGAACATCGACCCGGGACCGATCATTTTTACGTAATCACCTAAATCGTTGAATATAGTTACACATCCTTGACGAATAAAGTATATTTTATCGTTGACTTCGTTCAAGTTTATTACGTTCACACCGTTTACGTAATGGATTTCATCGACGTTATTCGTTAAATATTTCATAAACGTTTTACTTTTACCGACGAAGTCGTGCAAACATAACATACTTCTATAATACACAGCGAACGTCAAATCCGATTGTAACGATGGATGTAAAGTTTTCACGAATTTTTTTAAGTTTATACCTTTCATTCTTATATATTGAAACGTAAAGTGTTTTTCAATTTTAGCTGCCACTTGTCTGTCGCCTCCTTCATTACGTATAAATGACCAGTACAATTTAAAACTACCTCTATATTTAGTAAAATTCTTACCGTTTCCGATGAGATAACTAGACGATTTACTAATAAATACCCATTTAAATCCGCAGGCCAATAAACCGAATAATAATATGACTTTAACTTCTTTTCTGTTAGCTATAGAAAAGGCTTGCTGATGCTGACCTGTGAATAACATTACCGAATTATAAAAGCATAACAAAAGCATTTTAAATGGATTATTGATAAAATGTTCGTTTAACATTCGTCCGAACCACGTATTCACCACATTGCAATTCATATTATACGATCCGTTATCGCATTTCACTTTACAGGTATATACGAAAATACAATGCGAGAATAATGAAGAAATTAAAAACCAATGTACAGAAAAATTTAAAATTATAGCTTGAAAGTGACTCATGTTTAATTTTCTTTTTAACGCGGACATATATCCGTTTATTCTATAGATTTGTAGAGATTTATTAAGAAATGCGGTAAAAAATCTTACCTCGTAACTATTTTTAGAAAAAAATAGGTAAGTAGGAAACGAGGATATTAAATCTACTGCGAACGAATGACTAAAATAATTAATCTTTTTGTTGATCAATACCCCGTTTTCATCGTAATGTCCGACGTACAGTCTCATACAAATATCGACCAGTGAGAAAGTATCAAGTAAAATGGCTACAATGAATTTTGATGTATTATTGACGTCGCACACTAATGTACAGACAGCTGGCACGTATAAAAGTGTGGTAATTACTTGTATAATTTTTACAGTTTCCCAAAAAAATAAAAATCTTCCGTTAGGATTTATTATAAACGGAGGATTTTTAATAAAATCTAAAACTTTCATCGATACTTTTGTCCAAACCGTAGTTCGAGTTTCTTTGGGTTTTTTTTGTAATTGACGTGGTAGAAAACTCGGTATTTTTATTTTCTCTTTTCTATATTTTTTCTTGCTTACTATTATATCGAGCTCTGATATTTCAAAATTGATTGCCGATTTTATATTATTGACTATTAATTGGTCGCTATACAAAATTTCTCGTAGTTTGTGCGCTTCGATCGTAGCTACCTCACAAACCGTAATGCTATACGTTGTTTGCAAACAAGGAATATTTTGCGCTAATTCCATTAAGGGAAAGAAACTTCCAGGACCGATGGTTTTTCCTTCCAGGTAAGAGTATAGATCTTCTTTTAACATCGATGTCAAATTACAGTATCCTTTTAAAATAATATTAAAACTCATCGAGTGTTCTCCAGATCTACAAAAAATAAATTGTTCTGGTACAGTAAACAACCTGAAGGAATCGCAAATTCGTTGGACCATATAACTATCAAGTTGATCAAAAAACGATATGCTTCTGACAGCCTTCAATATAACTTTCGCTTTTTCAAAGTTTACTATCGGTGATATCATATCTTCTGCTCGCGTCGAATCAAGATCTTCGTCGACTGCTAAATTTGAAACCCACTGTAAACTTATATAATTGTCGAGCATATTTAATAAACCCGCGTGCAAATTTTTTTCACCGAGAATAGCTCTTAGCGAAGTACACGTTTCTTTATGAATTTGCTCTCTTTGGCGTTTCAATACGCATATGGCAACCGATTCGGATAGGTTATACATATATATGTTAAATATTAAAAATATTAAAAAAGCGTGAAAATATATATCCGATTTATTTACTGAAGGTAAAGGATTTAAACCGCATTCGTATATCATTTGTAATAAATTATGAAGTGAATTGACTAAATACGTGAAATTTTCTTCTCCCGACTGCATTATATATCCGTAACCGTCTTTGATATTATATGATTCTGCGGTACCTTGTAGCAAATCAACAAAATGTAAATACCAAGAATTCAATTTACAAGCCAGTACTTGATCGTCGATTTTACAGACCAACATAAAAGCAAAACACGACGATAAATATGCGAAAAACCAAAAAATGTATATATATTTTAGAAATTGATTCATAAAAGAGCTCTCTAAAATTGAATTGTGTTTATATTTAAGAAACGTTATTATTCTTACTAATTTTAATAATCTATGTAATCCCAAGCTTACGGGCACCTGATTTCGTTGAAAAAAGAGACTAGCGACCCCCCGAATAGGTATCGTTCCTAATATATCTATAAGAAATATCGTGCGTTTTAAATGATGACGTAATAGAGGCATCGGTTCGGTAATAGTTTTATCGACGGTCCTAACAGCAGTTATCGCTTGGGAATAGATATCAAATAAATAAGCGAAGCATAATACTTCTTCCCATCTTGTAAGATATTCAGGAATCTCTCCGCTAAAAGTGGAGCAGTAAGGCAATAGCGTACAGTCGATGGTTATCAGGATAACGACAAATGACAGCCATACTTTAATGAAATTACAGTTTGGTTCCAGTACAAACGGGCATGCGCTACGAAGACAGCATTTGTCGGCATCCCATTTTACTTCGCTGCTGAGGACGATAACATCCAGATATTTTGAGGTATGGGTCATTTCTGTGGGTAACTGTTCGTCTTTTATTTTATGTAAGTACTTTTCTGAAAACTGATGCATTTGCATTTCTATGTTGTTTACCGTTCTCCATCTGTGTTTGATCCACTTTAATTTATCGTCTTGAGGTATACCGTATATCTTCATCGTCGGATCTTCTTTCTTGTAAGCTTTTGATAATACGAACATTTTTTTTGCGTGTGAAATATGCTCTTTTTCTATGGTAAATAGAGTCTTTGTTCCTTCTATGTATAACATTAACGCCTTACGAAAATTTTTATACGTCAGAAAACGGACTTCACAAACGGTCGCACAAATAACATCCGTGGGACTTTTTGAAGGTAACGTTAACGATAATCCACCGAGACAGGAACCGCTTGCGATCGTAAGTATCGGAGAAACGCCATCGTAATGCGACATTATTTGAACGACCCCGCTCGCGATGTAATAATAGTTACTTCTAACCTCACCTTTCCTAAAGATATAATCTCCCGGTTGCATAAATTTCGATTCCATGACAAGACTTATATCTCTTTTAATGTTTTCGCTGAAATATCTCAGAATATGGGAATGGTCTATCGCATCCCAATAAACATCCGTCAATATATCTTTCTGTAAACATAAAGGAAGTTTATCTAAAAGCGGGCATTTGTATACTCCGAACCAGTTATTCCAGAAGGAAGTGTAGTATTCTTCTAATTCCTTCTTATACTTCTCATTTTTTAAGCATCTGCTATTAACTCTTAAATGGTCTTTAATTTTATATATACGACTTTGAAACTTACATATACTTAAAACCATATGCCCTATTATATATCCCGTCTTAAGTATGAATCCGACATATAGGGTTAAAGTAAATAAAATTTTTTCCGGTATTTTGTCTGTTCTTACATCTGTAGTCAATTTATTATTCAGTACGACGTAAATCTGTTGGAAACTGAAAGCGTACATTTCTGTCGGATCATTTATGTCGATACCATCGGTGTAACTTTGAAGATCTGACAACCACGAACCGTCACTCTTCAGTTTGAATCCTAACGTATACCAAACGCTACTCAATAGAAGCGCTGTGAAGAATATAAGGGCGTTATTTTGAACTACACAAACTAATACCGGATTTAGACCCATTAATTGTTGAAGATTTATCAGTTCTATAAACACTCTGTATATTCTTAGGCATCCGTTCATTCGTGTTATCATCGTCCAGTTAATTGAACCATCTTCATGTAGAATTCTATGTTTCATGAACGTTCGACTTGGTATCAACGCGATAAAATCAAGTAAGAGTGAGAGACTAGATCTCGGTTGATATGGCATTGATGTCTGAACGGTTTCCCAAGTCTTGTGCAACGCTGATAATACTGTATCTGTTAAGTAAACAAGATTAATAACTTTAGATACAAAATCTGACGTCGGTACGTAACTTTCCCGAACTTCTTCGTACACAAACACCTCATCAAAAATATTCATACCGAAGTAGACGCTACAGCATGCTGCCATAAACATTCTCCAGTAAAAATTAAAAGGTAGAAATACTATACGTCTCCATTTTAATTCATCTGTTCTGTACGTCAGTACTACTTCTAGAACAAATAAAAACAACAATTGTTAACAGTTGATAGAAATATTTGTGGAAATGTGCATAATATGGGTTTTGTGTTGCTTTTTTTTGTATAGATATACAAATATAAAAAAGTAAAATCTCCTTGAAAGTGACCGGTGATAGGTCTTTTCATTGTTCGAAACAATTTTCTTTTACATAAACCGAGAAATTCAGAACATTTCAGAATTTATTGTAATCTTAAATCTTTTGATAAAAGAATTTACCAGACAGGTTATTATTTCCTGAGAAACACAAGCGATAGAATATTATACTTTCTTAAACTGAAAAAAATAAAAGTTTGAAAAAGAACTATGAGGAGTAGACTACAAAATATAATAAACAAAAACAAGTCTTTATGTACATAAAAATTAATGACGTAAATATAATCAATAACGAGGATCGTTCAGTAATTAAAAACATAAATAGCAAAAGAGTTGGTAAGAGGGTTATGATATTTTAGAACAGTGAGCCGGTGATGACTTTTGATCAGCTAACCTAAAATTGTTTTAACTTCAAAATCTCATTTTACGATGGCGAGATCTTTTGAAGTTAATTAAGTAGAACAAATTAGTAGAACAGCGTGCAGTGATCTTGTTTTGCTTTGAGAAGGAGAAAACCCGATTACCATTTACACTTGTATGATCAAAAAACCTCCTCTATGAATCATGAGACCTAGCCGCTGGTGAGGGAGCTTGAGTGCTCAGTGATACAGAGTAGCTGGACTGAAGGTGCGACCATATCGGAGAAGTATATAGAGGGAGATTTATAACTGCCTTTATGATTTCTGAAAGAGGGCAGCAGCTCTTTCAGTGTTGTTAAGGGTGTAAGTCAGGACGACAAACGGCCATATCAACATCACTCAGTCCTCTGAGTACTGTGCAGCTGAAAGCAATGGAAAAATACAACTGCTTTTTTTCCAAGAAAATGTAGCTCTCTGCATTTTCATATAGCAATGATGGAGGCGCCTTCCTTGGTAAAATATTCCGAAGGCAAACTAGTCCCCCGTTCGGATCTCTGGGTGGGGACTACTAAGGAAGGGGTCACCAGAAAATTAAAAAATAACATTCTACGAGTCGGAGTGTGGAATGTTAGAAATTTAAAAAAAGATTGGTAGGTTAGAAAATTTAAAAAGGGAAATGGATAGGATAAATGTAGATGTAGTAGGAATTAGTGAGGTTCGGTGGGAAGAGGAAGGCGACTTTTAGTCAGGTGATTTTAGAATAATTAACTCAGCTTCAAATAATGAGCAGGCAGGAGTAGGATTCGTAATGAACAAGAAGATAGGGAAGAGAGCAGAGTATTTCAAAATGCGTAGCGATAGAATCATTGTAATAAGGATAAAATCAAAACCTAAACAGACAACGATTGTTAACGTCTATGTGCCTACAAGCGCTCATGATGATGATGAGGTAGTGTGTGTACGAAGAGATTGATGAAGCATTAAACACCTAAAAGGAGATGAAAATTTAATAATAGTTGGAGATTGGAATGCAAGCATTGGAAAAGGCAAGGAAGGAAATATAGTGGGTGAATACGGGCTGGGCAAAAGGAATGAAAGAGAGGACCGAACAAAAAGAACTGGTAGAAAACCTTGGATTTCAGACGATATATTGCAGCTGATGGATGAACGTAGAAAACATAAGAATGCTAGTGATGAAGAAAGTAAAAGGAACTAAAAACAATTAAGAAATACTATAAACAGGAAGTGCAAACTAGCTTAAAGAAAAGTGTTCAGAAGTGGAAAGAGAAATGAACATTGGTAAAATAGACGGAGCATACAAGAAAGTTAAGGAAAATTTTGGGGTACATAATTTAAAATCTAATAATGTGTTAAACAAAGATGGTATACCAATATATAATACGAAAGGTAAAGTCAACAGGTGGGTGGAATATATTGAAGAGTTATAGAGGAAATGAATTAGAAAATGGTATTATAGAGGAAGAAGAGGTTGAAATGGGAGAAACAATACTGAGATCTGAATTTAAGAGAGCATTAAAAGATTTGAATGGCAGAAAGGCTCCTGGAATAGACGGAATACCTGTAGAATTACTGTGTAGTGCAGGTGAGGAAGCGATTGATAGATTATACAAACTGGTGTGTAATATTTATGAAAAAGGGGAAGTTCCGTCAGACTTCAAAAAAGTGTTATAGTCATGATACCAAAGAAAGCAGGGGCAGATAAATGTGAAGAATACAGAACAATTAGTTTAACTAGTCATGCATCAAAAATCTTAACTAGAATTCTATACAGAAGAATTGAGAGGAGAGTGGAAGAAGTGTTAGGAAAAGACCAATTTGTTTTCAGGAAAAGTATATGGACGAGGGAAGAAATTTTAGGCCTCAGATTAATAGTAGAAGGAAGATTAAAGAAAAACATACCAACAGTCTTGGCATTTATAGACCTAGAAAAGGCATGTGATAACGTATACTGGAATAAAATAGAATTTTAAAAAAATTAGGGTTCAAATACAGAGATAGAAGAGCGATTACTAACATTTACAGGAACCATACAGCAACAGTAATAATTGAAGAACATAAGAAAGGAGTCCGACAAGGATGTTCCCTATCCCCGTTACTTTTTAATCTTTACATGGAACTAGCAGTTAATGATGTTAAAGAACAATTTAGATTGGGAGTAACAGTACAAGGTGAAAAGATAAAGATGCTACGATTTGCTGATGATGTAGTATTTCTAGCTGAGAGTAAAAAGGATTTAGAAGAAACATTGAATGGCATAGATGAACTCCTACGCAAGAACTGTCGCATGAAAATAAACAAGAACAAAATGAAAGTAATGAAATGTAGCAGAAATAACAAAGATGGACCACTGAATGTGAAAATAGGAGGAGAAAAGATTATGGAGGTAGAAGAATTTTGTTATTTGGGAAGTAGAATTACTAAATATGGACGAAGCAGGAACGATATAAAATGCCGAATAGCACAAGCGAAACAAGCCTTCAGTCAGAAATATAATTTGTTTACATCAAAAATTAATTTAAATGTCAGGAAAAGATTTTTGAAAGTATATGTGTGGAGCATAGCATTATATGGAAGTGAAACTTGGACGATCGGAGTACCTGAGGAGAAAAGATTAGAAGCTTTTGAAATGCGGTGCTATAGGAGAATGTTAAAAATCAGATGGTTGGATAAAGTGACAAATGAAGAGGTGTTGCGGCAAATAGATGAAGAAAGAAGCATTTGGAAAAATATAGTTAAAAGAAGAGACAGACTTATAAGCCACTTACTTATAAGGCATCTTGGAATAGTCGCTTTAATATTGGAGGGACAGGTAGAAGGAAAAAATTGTGTAGGCAGGCCACGTTTGGAATATGTAAAACAAATTGTTAGGAATGTAGGATGTAGGGGTTATACCGAAATGAAACGACTAGCACTAGATAGGGAATCTTGGAGAGCTGCATCAAACCAGTCAAATGACTGAAGACAAAAAAAAAATCAAAAAAAATACTGTCAATTGTATGAAGTAGCAATAAAGATTTAAGGATGGTTGAACTGTAGGGACTGACGAGCACCATTCTGGATTCCAGTTGGTTTTAACTTCAGCGCTTGGAACTCGTATAGATTCTCTTATCCAATGAGACTGACGGATTACAGTTGAGATGAAAACTTACAAGTTAAGTCGATACAGTTCATAAAATTATCGCCAACAAGCTAAAGTACCGTAAAACAAGCGCAAGATGGTTTCCAAGAGAGTTGAAAGATCACTGTAGGAAGACAAGATTTCCTATGTGCATAGAGCTGGAACAACGTTATCAACAAGAAAGTGATGCTTTTTTTCTAATGTGTGACGAAACATAGATTCACCATTATAAACTAAAATCAAAAATATAGATGTATGAAATGAAAGTACACTAGAGTTGACCTGTCAAGAAAAGACCCCGAACCCAACCATTAGTAGGAAAAATCATGATGAAACTTTTTTTGGATGCAATAGTGTTTGTCTTTGTCGATTTCCTTGATCAACCAATAATAAACAGCGCATACTACTGTGACAGGCTTATCAATAAAGTAAAGACAGCAATGTTTAAAAAACGTTCTGGATTCTATGTAAAGACATTCTGTCTCTTTATGACGCCCGCTCCCACACGGCTTGGCCCAACGGATTCCACTTCTTTGGTCTCAATGAGGTGCTACGTGGTAAAAAATTTAATGGCAATGATGACATCAGAGAAAATATGCTAAATTGGCTCGAATATCAAGACAAAGATGTTTTGTCCATAAGACTTAAATAAGCAGATTCCGACAAATGTATAAATATTGCTGGAAATAAATGTCAACATTGATTAAATGGGTTTTTTATCTCCAGATTAATTTCTGTCTTTAATTATTGAATGACCCTCGCACCTTCTTTCTTACTTTGTAAAGCACTATTCTGCTAATAAATATTGTAAGAACGCTAAAGAGATGTAGATAAAAATAATTAAATAAGATAAATTAAAAATCAAGAGAAGTCTTATATTTCATGAATTAGTTTTTTTTAATTTAGCTTTATGAAGACCAGTCTACTGAATTACTGTGATGAGTTTTTTACTTAATTATTTGGTTTAAGAAGTTTTATGCCTGTATGCTGGTTTAGTCAGTGTAATGTGATGTTTACACACGTACTTCTAACGTTATTGGTTTTTAGTAGTCATTATTAGAATAACTAGTTGCTTAGTTTATGTTTTTTAATCTTAAATTCAGTTTCGCATCAAATTTGTTTACAGTTGCTAAGCAACCGTCATTTTCTCGCATTAAGTGGCAAGAGAGCACTGCTTTGGATCTTTTTGATGCTAAAACCCGAAACCCCGGAGTTGATGCGAGCGACTTTGAACCGTTGAGGTGAAATGGATGGATGGACACTTCCAGTTCGCGTCCATCCACATCGACCGAGACCCTTGTAGACCTGTCGCCGGGGTTGGAGTGGCTAGAGGACAAGGATACCCTGTTTGACGGGCTTGTCGGCAGGCTCGTTAATTAGAAGATCCGCGGTCACAACGCCAAGAACGACGAGCGCGAACTGAAGCAGAGTGATAGGGAGCTGGAGGGAGGGGCTAGTGACTCAGCTGGCTGCGCTTAGGGAAAACTGAAAGATACAGACAGTGGCGATAGATCACGTCCTTTACGTCTGTCTCGTTACATACTGAAAAAAAGGTGATGCTTCAGATATTAGGACTCCGCTCGAGGAGGAACTCCTAGACGATGAAATTGCCCGGCTAGTGTCAAGGAGATAGCCCTCGGAGCTGTTTGTTATGACTATTTAAGTTAATGACTCAATAAGTTTGATGAGTTCTCAGTCAATGATAAGAGGCATTGTTGTGATCCACCACCTGGTCATCGGGAACATTAGATACGTCAAGAGGGTCAAGCAGAACTGCCAATACCGTAAGAAACTCCTCGGACCAGGGAAGGTTAAGTCGGAGCACCTGATTAGGGAGAGCAACAACGAACCCGTCATGGGTGATGACCTCAGTTTAGACTGTTGTTCTACTTATAATATAGTCGAAAATTCATCAAAAAGCGAAGGGCCGGCTGTACTCGTTGTCCAGGAAGCTGTGAACAAATTTTTAAAAGATTCACAAAAGTTGATCACTGGTCTACCGGATACCAGACTAGGCATGTCCATTAGGCGGTTATTTGAGTATGTGAATATACGACAAAATCAGAATTCGATGTCTCCTTTTATAGAGACGTTAAGAAAGCGGCCAAGAAGGAAGCCGACCCTAAAAAGAAACAGGAGAGCGCCGTACAGTCTAGAACATTTGTGAAATCTGGTGGAATGTCTTACACAAACCTTCTTAAGGAAGTTAAAGAAAGGGTCCCGGAGGAGGAAGCGGGCGAGATTCTCTCCATTAGGAGGGGGAAGAATAATGAGATCGACAGCCGTGCGAGAGGTAAGGCCAAGGCGACGGAATCTCTTCTTTTAAGGCCGTTCTTTATGAAAATGTAGGGGTTATTGATGTTTATTTCCGCAGTAGGGCGGATTGTAGGGTCGTTGTCCAGATCAAGGACATCAACTTCAGTACCGTGAGAGCATGTTTTAAGCTATCTTCGGTTAGGCTGGCCTTTAAGCGATACTAAGAACGCGTCGGTGAATTTTTTCTGCCTGGGCCACTAAAGCAATTTCTGACAGGTCTAGAATTTGGATTGGCTGGGTCCTCTGTCGGCTATCATGAGAAAAGAGTAGGATCGTTGTTTCAGGTGCTGGGAGACAAACCATGTTGCGGTTAAGTATCAGGCTCTGATCGCTCCGAACTGTGTTTCAATTTTGGCAAAGGAGACAGCTTATTCCAGTCAGCCGATGTGTGCATCTTGTGTGGTGCGGAGGGGCACAGGTTAAGTAGCAAGGTTTGCAAACATAGGAAATGAAGGTATTACAGATTTAATTACAACCGAAGCCACGTGTTAATACGCTTATTGCGAGGTAGCCACGAGGAAAGATGTAGACCTGGTCGTTGTGTCCGATCGCAACGTCTCTATAGTCGAATGTGGGGGTCGGTTGATGTAGGACAGTCGGTTTTCTTCAACTCCTACTGCTCACCCAACGTCTGTACTACTGACTTCGGTTTGTTTGGCAACGACTCCTGGTCGTAAGTCCCTGTGACAAGCTAGGGGACCACCCCCTGCTAGTTATGCTTGCGTTCTTTTCAGAACGAGGAGATTAAAACACGTTACTTTAAGAGAAATATGATTGAAAACGCAGAGAAGATTGTAAAATAGAGAAGATTGTGGCCGCGACGAGCAGGCTTCTCCGCAAAAAACGGCACGTGTACTCCAGTCTTGTGAACTCGATCCTGATACCACGGGGCACCTGCTTGCTTAAAAGTCCTGAACAAATAGAGTACAGATTGACCCTTGTGCGGGTTCTGAAAAGTAGGTCTCTGCGAGTCTGCTCGAGCGACAGAACTGTTTTCTCAGAGGCGGCGTTCATTATCTCCAGTACGCCGATAGACTTGCTGGCACATTTCAGGGAAGACTGTTACCAGGGAGAGGATAGGGCCGTCGACTTATAGTGTTCTCTCATCTTACGGTGTTGTTCTAGATGAGTGGCAGTCCAAATGAAATGAATTTGACAAGGGAAGACTGATATAAAACGTATAATAATTAAGCGTGTCGAGCCATAGGTTAGTAGGAAACTTGGAAAGGTAATCTCTTTGTTTACTCAGTTCCTGTCGGGTTATGGCTGCTTCAGGTCATATCTGTACACTAGGATGGGTGGGCACAGCGACGACTATTTGTGCCTGTATTGTTGGTGCCCTTGATGATGTCGATCATGTGATTTTCATGTGCGTATGTGGACGAGTCCAAGGACGCAGTGGATGCAGTGGTAACGGGTCCGCTAGACACAAACAACGTAATCGGGTGTCATGCTCGCTAGTGCCAAGAGGTGGAATGCGGTTTCCAAGATGGTGATGAGCATCGTTGCGAGGAAGTGGGCTGGGAATAGGATAAGGGCAGGCTACGGGTCGGTGGACGTCCATCTGCATTGATTAGATAAGATAAATAAGGCCAGATTAAGTTAGGTTAGGTCATCCTGAGTTAGGTTTGGATGCGGATGTACGTGTTCTGTCAATACCCATTCGACCCCGCTGAGTTTCTTGCCGCCCATTTCTGACAGGAAACCTGCAATTTCCTCTGGAGATTCTGTTGTACTTATAATTATGTTTTCACCTGTTGTAGAGGTGGTGGAGTTTTAGTCAGTGAAAGCCTGACACTACAATCTTTGTGGGCAGATTGTGTCTGTTAGAGATTTCCCCCTCCAATGTATAACAAAATAAAAAAATGTAGTGTAATGTAAGCAAGCTCCAGGTAATTGGGAATAAACAGTGGTTACTGTTGTTTCCACTTTCTCTTACTTTAATATTACAAATTTTGAATTCTAGTTTAAATCTCCACCACAGCATCATAATAAACCACTATAGCAGTTTACAATTTCTTAAGGAAGATATTGTAACATCACTAAATGACATGAGAAATCTATGTTAACCCAGAGTTCCCAATTGCAACAGCAAAAGGTAATTATAAAAACTTCAGTGATTTGAACCATAATCATTGTTATCTTAAATTTTCAAGTTTTACATTAATTATATTTTTCTTGTACTAGTAAATTCAAATGATTATTTCTTTTCACTATTTTAGTAAAAATTCCATTTAATATATAATTTTAATCAAATCTTTACATCTATTTTTTGTTCTTAAATTCTTATATTGCTTAAATCCTTTATTTTCAAAGAAAAGGAATATTTTTCAGTCAGATTCATATACAGATTAGAATTAAGTCTCTCTAACTTGTATTTCTAATGTATTTTCCACAAAATTCTTAACACTAACAATTAAGTTTCATTTCTTTTATATAAAAGTATATTTCTACTAATAAGTATTAGACCTATTTGATAAAGGACAATCATTGGTAATAAACTAATTTTTAAATAGTGAAACAGTAACTTCTAATAATTTTATAATTATTAAACTTTTATTCTTCAATAGATGAAAACACATGTATTTTTCTAAGTGTAAAATATATCTGTTTAATCAATAAACATATAATATATACTATATTACATTTTTAATTTAAAAAACTTACCATTTATTGTACCAACATTCGCCCTGTAAAAAAATAAAGAATACAGATTACAAAAATCAGAAAACCAGAGATGAATCACTATTTTTTTGCTCGTTCTTTTTTGATTCTATGTTTCATATTCATTACATTGCTGTGAGTAATATATTTTCCTGTACTTAAAGTAATTTATTTGAATAATTAAAAAAAGCAAATGGATAAAAAAATTGATGTTATAAAATTGATTCAATTTGATAAAAAGATATGACAAGTCAAATGTAGAATGTACATTCTTGATATTTTGAGTATCAGGATACTCAAAAAGTGTGAGTATTCTGTACATATACTACAATTTACACTCATACATACTGTACTAAGTGGGTTTAGACAACCCTCCATGCTAGGCAAAACCAAAACTACCTGATAATCTGTTGTAAAGAAGCAGTATAACAGCTTTGAGAAGTTCTTCTGGAAGCATATTGTAATATATTATAAAAGAAAAATAACATTTTTTAATTGTAATTATCATGGCGTGCTGGTTAACAAAGTTACATGTAGCATTAAAAGTTATGCATCACTAAGAACTTTAGAGAAAATGTAATTCGTTGAGTCTATTTTCTAAATTTTCTTTTAAAAATCAGCTGCAGCATACTTTTTTTAAGATTAAGTTTATAAATTTTTAATCAGTGTTTCGCTTTATAATAAATAAGCTTCTTCAGAGATTGCACCTGTGAGAACTGTGTTGGTTTGCTACTGGATATGGCACTGGAATTTGCAGTACTTAACCATTCCAGCCCATTGAAATTCATTTGATATTTGACTCTAAAACATGTTACTTTCAATCTATTGATTGAAGGGGTTGTTGATTTACAATGGTTATTAATCTTATAGAAAGTATCTGATAACTTTGTACCAAACATTTTTATTTTCATCTTTTAGTCATAATAATAATCAGCTGAATCTAATAAAAATATAATTGCTGGCTGGATAATTTGTAAAGATTATCTAATTTGCAATATATATAAATTTTTAAGTAGTTATCAACTGCTATAGTTAATGGTTGTTGATATTTGAATGGAGATTAGTAGGCAAACTTTACTGGGTAGGTATACCAACTTCAAACATAAGAGACTTGTTGTGCAGCCATCAAATGTTATAGGAAATAATGACTCCTGAAGTCATACCATAGGCAGCCCTTCTAGATTTCAAGGATGCTTTTGTTCTTTAGGTCCTAAGAACCTCAGTAAGAAGTAGTTCTTAATAAGGTCACACTTGTGTATGTATAAACAATAAAGGTCAAGAATAAGGAAAAGATTTGTAGAGTAAAAGGACAATCTATCCATCAGGACAGATAAGGATTATCAGCTTGCCTAAGTCCAGACTGCTAACCCTAATTAATATTTTCACATCTCATTTTGATCAAAATTTTTATATATAGAAACTGGTTATTAAATGTTTAATAAACCTCTTTATCCTATTCCAAAACATCACAGATGTGAAACCATTAGCTTGCAAAGGATACACTTTATATGATGCATGCAAAAAAATGTTAAAATAGAAAATGCTCAAAAATTATTTAAAAAGAAAATTAATTAAAATTTGAAAATAAGTATCCATCTTGATTATTAAATAATCATCAGTAGATATTGAGGAATTAGTTCAATAACTGAACAATGTAAATAAAATATTTTTATAAACTAAATTAATCAAACAATATTTACAAGTTACAAAAAGAGTATTTCTTCAGAGTTTATACCAAAAGCTATGAAATATCATACTATACAATTCCAGCTGAAATAAAAAATGTGCTTAAATTCAAACTGAAATAAGGGGCCCCTTGAGTTGATCAAATTTGAATTAGTCTAGGTTAGGAGTTGAAATTTTGAACTGGTATTATATCCAGTATGATACTTTTTGAAAACTGTATTTTAATTTCATAAATGCCAACAGAAATGGTAGTCTTCATTGTATTACATGAATGTTCTTTTATTATAATTAATTTTAATAATTTACTTTTATTTATATTGAGGTTCAATTTTTTTTATTTATAAATTCCTTATTTTCTACTGATAATTGTTTATTTAAAAGACAGACTAACTTTAGATTGTTTTTGATTAAATGTTTTTTGAGTATTTTCTTTCTACCTTTGAAATTTTTTTCAAATAATTTTTACTTTTACAGATTTTCAGATAATCTAAATTTTGATAATCTGAATTACCTTTTAATCTCATCATATTTAAATGTATGCTAATATGAAAAAAATTTATCTGAATTGTGTGTAATAAATCTACTTACATTTTTTTCTTATTTATTTATTTCAGGAACTATCTTATTCTTAATTAAAATTAGATCTTTTTGTAGTGCACTTTTTTATGAACATTGATTATTTACAACATTTCTGTAAGTAAAGTTTGAAAACAATCATTAATTAAAAATCTAATTTTTTAATATTAATTAACAATTCTACTAATGTAATGTTTAATTGTTTGCTTGAAGTAAACGTATTAAAATTTGATTTGTATATCTAACCTGAAGAAGTGAGAAGTAACAAAACTGAAAACTTTTCATTCCTATCCATATCATGCATTCATTTTAGTTTATAAATTTGATTAATTTCTTTCCAGTTTCGCTAGTTTCAAAAATGTTGAAGTGATGAAATCAGATTTTGCTGCTAAGTTGTGTGCTTTTTTCATGGAATCGCTTATTGCCAACAGATTAAATTCTTCATCATTAAACAAATGAAAAGATCAACATATCCCCTCCCCCTTCCTTTTCTGATCAATGGATGAAATAAAAAATTGTGAATTTTTTGTCATCAATTTGATGCAGAAATTAGATAAAACATAGATAAAACTCAACGGGAAAGGTTACATTATACATTTATCATAACAGTGTCTCTTTCAGGAGTGTGGGTTCCAAGCAAAACACTGTTGGGAGTTATATGACCATGCTACTACTAAAATTGAAAACATCTGCCCATTAACATGAATAATAGCCTGTTCCTACAGCAGTTATCTTGTTTCAATACATTCTTTTTGAAAAAAAAGTAAGTTTTGATATCTAGTTTGGCGTAATTATTTTCTCTTAAATGCTGTTTAACTTTAGTGCAAGGTAGTTCCATCAAGTTTAGAACACCTAAATATGGAGAAATCCTTACTACTTCATAGCAAAATTAGACCACCATTCATTCATCTGTCTTACAACAGGTGCATTTCGGTCAAGCCCCATGGTAAGTATGCTGGTGAACATTGGTGAGCCATGCCTTTGTAATAGACTAAAGCAAATTATATGCTCCTATGTGGCTTGCATTAAAGCACAACCAAATCATCCAACCTTTAATGCGGTATTCTGCAACCAGCATGTAAATAGATACCAGGAACAACTGAGATCTACTGCTACACTAGGCATTAGAGCTCTACAATTACCTCCAACCCTTACTGTTGCTCCATGTTATTACGTCTCTTAGCGGCTTTCTCTCATTAATTACTGATTCAGTCTTGGTCTGTATTATAAAAAGAACATAAATCCAGTTATTTTACGAAAAAAATTTTGTAATATAAATAGCGTGAGTACTGATGCTATAGTTCATATGGGCAGCTCTAAAAAAGCTAATTCTGTTGGTTGTACTTTTGTGGTTGGCATCATCAGTATTTTCATTGCAAAGGTGGATGCTATTAATAAAGCCGTAAATAAAATTAGTCCAACATTTCATGTACTTGTGTGCTCAGATTCCATGAGTGCCTTACAGGTGATTAATAAAATGTATTCCAGACACCCTATTGTCTGTGAGATTCAGTGTGTTATTTCACAAATGACTTGACATAATACAACTGTGTGCTTCTGATGAATCCTCTGCCATATTGGAATTTCAGGTAATCAGCATGCTGATGATGTGGCAAAAGAGGCTTATTTCCAGCCTCCTTTCACCAATTACATCGCTTTGAACAATCTTGTCTGTTTCCTGAAACGGGGTGGTTCATGATGAGTGGGAAAGTGAATGTACTGCTACCATGAGCAATAAACTTCACCCATTTAAGAACACTGTGTCACCATAGAGCTGCTCATGTAGAGGTAACCGTCAAGAGGAGGTTGTTATTTGCTGTTTGCAAATAGGACACTAGGTTCACTAATGGATATCTAATGGACTGTCAACTAACAGTGCACACATCCTTGTGAATTGTGTCTTGTTATACGCCATTGCATTGCAAGTTTCAACTAAGGGCTAACTTGCAAACTATTCTAGGGGATAATGAAATGTTATCTTATGTGTTATGATATCTTTGGACTGCCTGGTTATATTCAAATATTTGAATTACTGTAGTGTATTTCAACTACTCATGTCATTTGCCATGAAGCAGCTGGTAATTTTATTATTTTAATTAAAATATATAATTTGATAATTTTTATTGTTTATTTTTTATTATAACTAATATATCATATATGAGCAACAATGTGAAAATGTTTTTCATCTAGAAAAACAAAAAAAAAACACAAAACTAGACTAATATAAAATTTATAAACTTTTTCAGCCAGTCTGTGTATGTTTAATGATCCTGCAAGTTGTCCCTTTTTCATTGTCATATTGCATTCTGCATCTTTTTGTTGTAACAAATTCACTACATTGATTTTCACTCAGCTTTTGTTTGGGATTTTTTTTGGATTAAACAATGTTACAGAATATTGTCCTTACAATGAGTGATAAACTCTGATTTCCTTTTAAATCACCTATAAACTTCTACTCTTTTTTACACTTTCTAGAATTGTTTAATGAATCCTTCTCTCTTGATTTCCCAGCTAGTTAACTTTCCTATTCTGAATTGTTTTGTTAAGCTTCAATTCTCATTAACTTCATTT
The DNA here is from genome assembly GCF_047948215.1 of Lycorma delicatula. Classification (NCBI taxonomy): domain Eukaryota; kingdom Metazoa; phylum Arthropoda; class Insecta; order Hemiptera; family Fulgoridae; genus Lycorma; species Lycorma delicatula. The sequence continues at coordinate 111,030,848 of NC_134462.1, forward strand.
ACATTTTTCACTTTGTCCATTTAATCTTCAATCTAGTAATATCTGTTTTTTGTTGTTAACATTTTCTTAGCTGTTGGTATTCTTAGTTTAAATTTTACCTATTACCTATAGTGTTTCATTTGTTCAATATTTCTTTCTTTTATACAAATATTCATTAGCTTTTTGTCTTCTACTGTCATGACTTTTGTTTTCTTAACATTTGTTTTTATACTGTAATCTGTCGTACTGCCTTCTAACTTTATAATTATCTGTTAAATATCCTATGCTTTTCCTAAAAAAAAATCTTATCTAAAATTCTTATTCAATTTGTTCTTCCTCCAACATTTATTCCTTATTTCTTCTTGTAGAAAGTTTATAGTATTTTTAACAGTTACATTAAACAAAGTTGGTGATATCCAGCCTCCTTGTCTTACCAGTAGCCTTACTTTCCTCTTCCTTGGTCATACTACTACTCAGTTTCTGAATCCTTTATTTTCATAGTCATTATCAGATTTAGATTCAGTTCTTATAATATTCTATCTTTTTAATCTACTCTTTGGTTTCTTAATATCTCCATAGTTTATTCCATATGACACGGTCAGATGCTTTTACCTGTTTATAAAAAACACACTTACTCCTTTATCTCTTTCTGCATAGATTTCACCAATACTTACTTAGTAGGCCAATAACACTTCTTGTATCTCATCCCTTTTTAAAAATATTGTTCTTTCACAACCATTTTTTTACTCAAATCTTTGCAGAATATGAAATTAGATTAATTCATAAATGTAAATTTGCATTATGTAATAAAAAATTATAACATCAGATCAATATATGTGAACACTTACCACAATGTAGCATTTTTTTTAATAAGTTCTCTCATAGTCAGCATAAAGTTTTATGTAATAAAATATATGAATTTTTATATAATTAAGATTTCCTATCATTATGAAGACTAAAGTTAAAATTTCCTATCATTATGTTATCATAATGAAATGAATTTAACCTTAGTAATAATAATTCAGCCAACATTTGCAATCCATTATTTCCAGAATCCTTTATTTATCAATGAAAAGTTTATTGATTTATTCACTCCTCATGTAGACACCTAAGACCAGGAGAAGTCTTAGTTTAATGTAGTTGTAAAGGCTTGTTTTTCAGCATCCTTACTCTTATCATAAAACTGTATTTTACAAATGTACAGACAATTCTGGAGTACTATTTGTATGAATTACTAATAGGATTACCATTAGACTAAGAAAAATATAGGTTTGGAATTGTTAAGTAAATAACTTGTAGATCCAAAGGGCTAGAATATGCAATTAAAAGCTACTGAATTTGATCTCTGAGAAATACACACATAGAGAATAACTGTTGCACAATAGGTCTATCTATATAGGTATACTGATGAAAATAATTTGCTCCTATGTTTAAAAGGTATCGTCTGGTTATATCAAAAGGTACTCTTTATATCAAAATTCCAGTTACCAGAAATATATTTTACCTTTCTTACGGTGCCTTCACTTGTTAATGATCAGATGTAGACATTTTTGAATTATTTTGTTATGTAATACAGTCTTGTGCAAGTTAATGTGAACAAGAGTATATTTTCAAAAATAATCAAATTTATTACATATAAAGAATGTGTAGTGTTTATTACAGTATTTTCTTAGTATTTAATATATCCTCCTTGCTCTTGAATAACCATTTCAAATCTTTTATTTATGAATCTATAACTTTTTAACATATTTCTTTAATTTGTTGATCATGAAACCACATCTTCATCACAGCACAAATCACCTTCTCTTTGGTAGTGCAGTCCATTTTCTCAGTCTTTTCTTCACAATTGCCCACAAATTTTCAATTGAGTTCAGGTCTGGTGAATTTCCAGACCATTCCAAACACTAAATCCCTTTTTCAGACATGAAAAGCTTAACTTTCTTTGATGAGTGGCAGGGGGCCAAATCTTGTTGAAAAATGGCATTTTTGACTCTCAAGTAAATCTGTAAGTTTTTGAAGTTCTGGTGGAGTACTATTTTCCAATAACGGGATGTACTTTTCACTGTTCATCATTCCAGAGATGGGTACTAAAGTTTTAGTTGCTGAAACATCCACAAAACATCTTCCTTAAAGGATGCTTTAAAACTTGTCGATGTGTTTTGGTAAAACCCGCTCATCATCGCTTCTTCACACATGTGACACGTTTATTCCCTGAACTAGAAAGTGACTCTTCAGAGAAAAGGATTTTTCCCAATGTCTCAGCATTCCAGTTTTTGTATTTTTTTGCCCAAAGAAGCCTTTTCTTTTTCATAGCCTCCGTAAGAAGTTGTTTTCTTATAGTCTTTTGTGCCTTGCAACCGCTTTCCAGAAGTCTTTTGCATACAGTAGAATTGTGAATTTTCACACCAGCTTATTGTGTCTTTTTGTAACTCAAAACTACTTTTTTTCTGATAATTAATTTTACTTATTCTACATAAAATAGCATCATCTTTTAAGATGGTTTTACATGTTCTTCCACAGCAACCTTTTTGTTGGGATGAAATTTTATCAGTCACAATATTTTGTCTAAGAAACCAAAATAAAATAGGTAAGCAATACACATAACCTCTCAAAAGAAACAAGATATTTTCAGACAATACTTGAAATGTTGGGAAACAGCTATACTGCATCTTGAATCATTAATACAAAGTAACTCACTAAAAATTATCTCTTGTTCACATTAATTTGCACAAGACTGTATAGTCATTAAATTTCATAAATAAAACATTTAGAGCAGTATAATTGCAAACATTATGATTTATGTTAGATATTAATTGACAAAGTTTTCCCTATTCATGTGGATATATACACAGTTTCTAATGTTTGTGTGGTTATATATAATTTGTTTTTTTTTCTAATACATGGTATTTAAATGCTCTGGTTGCTCTGTATGAGTACATTATACACCATTTAAAAAATGATCTTGCCTTTTAAATTTTTTCTATATTGATTATAGCATGATTATCTTTTATCAAGTGTACAGAGTCATTTGAAAATTGACTTTGAAAATCACACTTGTCTCATAACCTGTTATAAACAATCTGGTGATCCTTATTTAAATATGTAAATAGTTACAACTATTACACTTTAATTAAGAAATTTGAAAAATAAAGCATTTTATATTAAATTCAAAAAAAGATTTCTCATTTTATGGTAACTCATAAAACTTCTTTAATGTAGTTTTGAATGTGTTAGTAACTTATACTGTAGCTGGTGTGATCAAAAGTAATTTTAATATATTGTGTTAAAATCCAATTTGTCAGTTATATGTCAATTACAATATAAATATCATAAACTCTTATTAAATAGCTCTCTAATTTGATAAAAATCTTTTAGAGAAAAAGTTATATTTATCAAGATACTACAGTAAGAAAAAACACACTATGTACATACAAAAGTTCTTGTTATGATGAAATCATTTTCCAGTTCTCAAATAAAACATGATGTAATTTTATTTAGATTTTTTTTTAATCTCATACAGAACAAATAATATTTCATTACTGTAAAAACAAACATATTTAAAAATATATACATGATACATTATTGATTCACAAACAGTTGGATAACAGCAAGACTCTTTCTTCTTTTTTTACATAGAAAAACATGTAAGATCAATTTAATTTTTTTGTATGACAATATGATAATTATTTTTTTTACAAGTAGATTGATTAAACTGTTCGAAATATTACATCCAATATTTTTATTTTTTATTTTGTTCATTTTGAATTAGTCGAATTCAAAAAATATGTATTTACCATAATTGAATGTTTAACACAAATCAGGTGATAGAGTAGAAGATGCAAAAACAAGCCTCTCTTTGAGAGGGATGAGATAAAGAATTTGTTTTTCAACATAATTGAAGAAAAGATGTAATTGAAGTTTGGATATAAATAGATATCTAAAGAGAGAAAATAAGATGTTAAGATTTGCCGATAAGATTGTTCTTTTGGCAGAAATTAGAAAAAATACTGAATATCATGGATTTATTGGTAGGAGAGAATTAATTACCGGGAATTATATATTAAGGGAGGAATTACAATTTACTAGAAAGTGAAGAAATATTGCTTTTTAGATAGTAAAAGATAAAGGATAATAGAATAAGCTATTGTCGCATGTTTGCGATTCGACCAGGATATTAAGAGACTAACAAACAAAAATTTTTATAAATACAATTTATTACTCTAGCAACATATAAACAAAATTAATAATAATAATGACAATACATATATATAAAATACAGAATAGTAATTCAAATAAAAGGGACAAAATTTATTTAATAACAGTTAAATTATAAAAACTAGAATACTTATCAATTTACTAAAAACCTTAAAATGACTGATATAAACTAATATTGCATTAACAAGATAACAATCAAACAGTCTAAAGTTCATACAATTCAATTTCTGCAACTTTTATGATACAATAGAACTACCCTACACTTTATAAATGGGAATAATTTTACTTTCACTGCTGTTTACCAATAACTCACTGAACAACTTCTTGCTTTAACCCACTGTCCAAGCTGTAATACGCATTACATACTTTTCACTTGTTTGTTACCACATGCTTACTAATATCGCCATCACTGCAACTAAGTCAAACTCAAGCTTGCAAAACTACTGACTGTTATTGCTTGTTACTACGAACATGGCCTCGCTGAACTTCTAACCATGTCCCCTGTCCCTGGCAGTATTTATATCCCCTGGCCTGCAAAACGAGACCCTGTAAGTAGTTTTTCCTTTCCTTACCTTTGATCCTTTCCTTCCTCGTGATTTTGTAGGATATTGTTACATACTTTATGAACTATGTTAACAATTGGAACTGTTTGAATTACTGCAGTTTAGTGTATTGTGTGGTTTATTGAAGGTAGAACTGTCTTCTGACCTGCCTGAAAAATCTCTGATTTCTAAATAGTGGCTATATAAGAATGTTTCACAATATGTAGTTGAAATGTTTATTAGGAAGGATAAATCCGGACTTAATAATCCTTTCTGATATAATGGCAGGAGGATTAATGCATTAGGATAGCATACCTATGTATTTTCAATTCCAAACATTGATTTTCATGAAATCTGTAATGCATCTATATTAATATTTCAAGTCTCAGTTGGAACGAACTGAAGTGACAATTAGTATATATTATTTTATAATACTTGTATTCATAAAATTGGAGTTTTTTAAAACTCAAAAGTGGTATCAAGTGAAGATACCTGATAAGCTGATTTCAAAACCTATACAGCTAAAATTACATATGACTGTAGCAAGGTATTTATGTAACATAATATTTATGAAGTAGATTTAAGTTGTTTAGAAGAAAAAATATTGAAAAATTGGATAAATAAAAGAAATGAAACTATTAGTGTTAATCAGTTAATGTAATCATTCTGATGTCTGTAATAGGTTAAAATAAATTAGTTCAAAATAACTGTCAAATGTACTTCGATGTTGCAATTACCTATTCTTACAGATTCAAAGAACAGAAGGCACACTGAAAGAATGGAATGATTATTTTAATAAATTTTATTCTAATAAATTAGAAAATTAAAGGAGGAAAAGTGTCCATGCAGAGGAGATTAAATGTAAAATTAAATTATCAATAATTAGTATTTGTAGAAACAGACATAACATGATAAAAAATGAACTATCCAGATGACATCGATACATAGATAGAAGAAACTAAATTTCTTGATTTAAATTTCTTTTCCATATTTTTTTTATCCAGTGAAACTGAATAACTGCTGTAAAACTCTGCCTGTAAAACTTATTTTAGAATGGGGATTTTTAAAGTGTAACAGATAGTGAAAAACATTTTGAAGATGTTTTCAGTAATGTAGTGAAAACTGAAAATATCTATCATTATTCATAAATAAATTTCCATCCATGATTGCCAATTAGGTTCTTTTTATTTTACATACATTCATCCTCAGCACTATAGTTCATGCAGTTTCCGTAACAACAACTCTTCCAATTTGTCTGTCCTCCACTTCATGTTTTTCACATTATGATGTTCATCCCCCTCAAAATCCTCTTCAACACCATTATCAATCCATCTTTTGCTTGGTTTCCTCCTTCCATCAACACCTCTCAGCCCTTTCAGTGTACACCTTCCTTTTCATCTGATTCATTGCTATTTCTATAGATAACTTGACCTATTGCAATCATCCCCTCTAACAAAACCATTATCACAGGCTCACCATAAAGATCCTGCGATTTACAATTTCTTCTGTCCTGCCATTTTCAATTCTCATTCAGTAGACAATAAATTGTTCTCATCACCTTTCTTTTCCATCTCTGCAGAATAATTGTACCTCTAGAACTTGGTATCCACATTAAACAAACTGTATGATCAATCTCATGTGTTTTTTTTTAATATTATAATACACAAATATTATTAATAGTTAAGTTTTTATAGAAGATGGACTATTACACTAAGTTGAGAGCACATTCTTTGCAAAACCAAGCACGATAAAATTTAAATAACAAATTCTCAAAAACTGGAACAGTTACGATTTTATTTAAAATTGATCTTGAAAGTATAAATGATGCAGATTCCCATTTTTTGCAACATTTTTGTTGTACCTATCACTTCCTTTAGAGCACTGTACCTGGTTTGGGGAGTTTCCATTGATTGTGAAACTGATGTAGGTTTATGCAGTGTTGTATCATACTCTATAGATAAACTGTCATTAAATGAAGAAAATGAAGGCAGCGAATAACTGCTAAGCCTCGTAAAGTATTTTTGGTTGGTGAGAGACTTGGCCGGCCCTATGTAACATCGTTTGGGTCAGATCACTGTGTCACTTCTGATGTAAGACTGAGAGCAAATCTCTACCTTTTTATAAAAAAATAAATTGTATTTTATTCTAATCAGTACAAAATAATGTATTATATACATTGCGTCAAGAATGGGTAGTTAGGCTTCTATAACTATAAAAAAGGGACTGCTCCAACTGCTTACTAGGATGGATCAAGGGAAATCATGATAAAAGCTTAAATATAAAATAAAATATAAAAATAGGGTAGTGAATATATTTCAAATAACTGCAAAATAAATCAAAATTGTAAAGGTGTTATGAATTATTTGAGGACTTGTATGCACATTGAACTGAATTACAGAAAGTTCAGGATTTTTAAACTTTTTAATCTGAATTATTAAAAAGTATATCAGTAGAGAAGTATTGTTTATGTAAAAAAAATCTTTTAATTCTATTTTTAATTAATTGGTTGTAATATTTTATAACTGGTTCAGAATTTTTTTTAAATGACAAGAGCATAACACCCTTTCTAATAAGCTGAAAGAAATATTGAATTATTGAATTATTTTTTAATTTCAATATTCTAATTATTTTTTTTAATCTAACGAGTGATTATTCTCTTAATTTAATATAAAATTATATTGGTACTAATGTAAAAAATGTTTTCATTGCTGGCCAGCTATGTACACGAAAGAATAACTATTTCTTTTTCTTGGCTATAGAAGGTAACTATTTCTTTTTAAATTATAAAGAAATGGTTTCTATTTAATTTCTTTTCCATTTTCTCTACTGTTTCTCTCATACATTCGAAAACAATTTTTAAGTTTCTTCTGATTATTTATTTCTTTATTCAAATGTTCTTTGGGTTTTTCTTCCTGAAAACCTTTAATTTTTTTTGTAAATATTTTCTCTTAAGTATCAAGTCTTGTTTAATTCCTATTTTATTTTTTGCTAGATTTCTAGTTTGCTCTCCCCCACCTTTATCTCGGTCAGTTTTCTTATTTTTAAAAAAGTTATCTAATTTTTTAGTTAATCATTTTGTTTATCCATTCTTTGAAGGTAGCCATAAAAAGTAACCATGTTTTCCCAATTTCAACTGTTATTATTGGATAAAAGTTATACACTATGGAGTTTTATCTTATCCTATAAATCCCAACTTTTTTAATGATCAGAGTCTATATTTTACTTGGTTTCTTTTTCTTATAAATCGTCTATAGTATGTCTTTAGATCCCATTAAAAGTAATGTTTCTGGCTTTGCTAGGCATTGTAGTCTTAATTTAAGGTTTTTAGATAAACCATTTTTTTTTTTAACTTTAACTTTCATAAAAACTTTTTCAATTTTTCTGCTCTTATCTTAACCACCTCCTTTTTATTCTTGAAGTTGATGTTTTCTCAAAGGTAATTAAGTTATCAATTTTCTTAATATTTCTATAACTTGTTTTTGAGTACTTCTGGTGCATTTTTATTATTTGAAAATGTTATTTTTATTTGCATAAACATTTTATATAAATGAAATTGCTTTAAATAGATTAAAAGCAAGAAGCTTTAATTAGATATTATTTATGATACAATTATTTAAACTAGATGTATTAATAGTGTGAAACATCAGTAATAATTAAATATTATAGTCTTTACTACTGTTGTTACTTTTGTCTTATTACTATTACTGTTAAAATAATTATTTTATAATGATCTGTGGTGGCTCTATAAATTACCCTTATTCTTTTAGTATTTATTTGAAGTAAAATTCTGTTAATCTAACTACAGAATAATATTAGCTGGTTTCCTCAGTATTGTATTATAATTCACTAGATAACATACTGATTGTTTACGTGTAGTAAAGAAAAAAACAGTTCATTTGTATGAAGCACTACCTTAGCACAGATTAATTTTTTACTATTATATAATTTTATTATCAAACTTTTCACAACTATTCCGTTGCTCATCAGCACCATTTGTTTATTAACTTGCTATTTTTCATGAAATTACTACTTGATGTCACCAGAGTTATAATTAAATTCTTATCAACATTTAAAACACATAAAAGGTTGAAACATTTAACACAATTGGCACAGATAAACATTTCAGAAAGTTATTGGTTCAATTTTATTTTTGTTATGAATGTTCAACTTTCAAAATTTAACAGAATATGAAATGAATAAATAATTTTTGAATTTTTATAAAGATAATTTCACAGTTGTAAATAGCTTTAACCACCCAAGTTATTATCACTAGTATCTTTTTTGAACTAAAAGAGTCAACAGTAACAGAACTAGACAAGTGATAAGGAAAGAAATATTACAGCCAGCTGGTCTAATCAGAGAATACTGACCTGATTATTGGGTGAGTTTTTTTTGGATTCAACCCCAGCAAGAATTTGGTATTTTTTCATCTATCATATATCATTTATCTCATTTTTATTATTAAAATATTATGATAAAGCAAGTTGTTTAAAGTTTAAAAAAATAGTTTCAAGGAAATAGCTTACCAGTACTAAAAGAACTGGAATAGAAATAACATGTCATATTTTCTCTTTTTCTTTTTGAGGATAAATGGGTCCCTCACAATTAAAAATGCTTATGAATGTATAGATAAGAAAAACTGCATGCAAAAGCCAAAGATCCAATATTTTCCTAGAATGCCTTTTAAGATATCTTTAAAATATTTGGATCAGGTTGGGAACTGTGTAATAATTTTTGTAAAACTGATATTTCACATTATCTGCTTTTATGTCTAATAATTTCAACTTTGCACTGTATTATCTTTTTATTTGTACCTTATCAAATCTTTGTAGGAAAGATGAGGGTAGCATTTTTAGTTTTTCTTGGGACAGTTATTATGCTTGTGATATGACTTAATATGTAGAGATGAACAATAAACAAAACAGCTTATATAAATTAAAATCTAAAAAAGTTCTTATTGTTATTAAGGTTTAGTTTAGTTTATTTTTTTATTTTTACTATACTTTATAATAGTCTTATTCTTATGAAAAGAAAGTAGAACTATCAGCATTTTATTTGCCTAATAATGCTATGATTTATTAAAGACAAATAAAAGATTAAAATATTTTATGATATTGGAATTTGTACCTTTTGGTTTCCGACAGGTATGTGTACATTATATTCTGACCTATTCTTAAATCCTTTTTTCAGTTTTTTTTTATTAATATTTAACTAATAAACATTTGTTTTTAAGTGAATTTACATATTTCTATGTTATCTAGAATTATTGTTTCTTTAGTAAAGTAATACTTCACAAAGGAAAATTTAACATTATGCCGCTTAAATCTGATGATTCCTCAGTTAGAACTGAAACATTTGTTACAGTTCTTACATGAGTTACTGTTAAGTGTAAATCATATGTCATGGAACAGAATCACACCTACAAACAAAGAAATTAAACTATTTAAAATTTACATCACTTGTTTTAAGAAGTACATGTTGGAAAATTCTTAAAACTGTTTATTTTATTACATCAAATCTGATCTGTAGTGAAAAATCATTTAGAGTTCTGATTGCATAGAAAATTTTTATACAACACAAAAAACCTAATTTTTTTAATATAAAACATTCTAACCTCTTAACTTGTCTATATATTTATGAAAAGGTCATTCTTTTTTTTAAATTTTATCACAATTTATTTAAATAATTATTTGAAAATTATCAGTTTCTTCAATGGCATTTTAATATACTTTCTACAATATTCAACTCAATTATAAAAAGATGGTTTTTGACTTTTCATGTTTAATAATAAATTAAATGAGCTCCAAACTACATAGTAATAACCCATTGGATTGGTCTAGTCATCACAAATCAGCTGATTTTGAAGTTGAGAGTTCTAAGGTTCAAATCCTAGTAAAGGTATTTACTTTTAAATGGATTTGAATACTAGATTGTGGATACCAGTGTTCTTTGGTGGTTGGGTTTTAATTAATCACACATCTCAGGAATGGTAGACCTGAGACTATACAACACTACATTTACATTCATACATGTTATCATTTATACATGTTATGTGATTCATCCTCTGAAGTAATACCTTAACGTGGTTCTGGAGGCTAAACAGAAAAAGAATAAAGAGAAACTATATAGTAATAAAATTCTTATAACTTTTAACATTTTGTGCTTATTTTTAATTTCTGTTAATAAATCATTGTCATTTTTATTTTGGACTAATTTTATGATGTATATATAGCTAACAAAGTCTTAAACAGCTCCGTTAAAGAATATAATTTTTTTAAGTTTAAACTTAATTTCACCCTACAAATTTTTCATTTGACATTAATTTTTTTTTTATGACAATTTCATATATATTTAATAGATTTTTTTACTACCCACTTATACAACAATTATATTCAAAGGATATGCACATTTATTTTTTATTGAAATATATATGTAATTTTTTATATGTTTCCTATATTTGTTGAACTGTTACTACAAATTCACATTTAGCAAACAGCAGAACACAAAACAGAAGACTTTCTGTTCATGAGCTGCCACCTTTGCTCGTGGCACTGCCAAGCAAAAAGCTAGGGAATCAATTTATGTCCAAATGAGCAACTAAAAATGTTCATGTCCATTTTGCTTTTGATTCTTGCCAAAAATCAAACCATACATCTAATCCAAGCAAATTAAAACCCTGATATTCTATTTTTGTACACCCAGTACATAAAGAGTATTTAGTAAACTTAAAATATACAAATACCTACAAATACATTTAAATAAACAATATTGCTGTTCAGAGCAAGATGGTAGACTTCCCCATTTTACTGAGAGGCTTAGTCCTATGCGCTTTTTTAAATTATGACTTAATTACTGCAAATTAAGTATTATTTTGTTCTTCTTTCTTTCATTACTCTTTCTAGGCTGATAAAAAAGTTTTATCAGTTTAGTGAGCGACTCATTAAACAATACATTTTGGCTTATAATTTCAGGTGTGTTCTTTCCTTTCATGACAAGTCAGTTGATTAGCATTTTTTGTATTTAATATCAATACTTTAATATTTTTAGTATTTAATATTCACTACTTTCAGTTTCTTATTATTGTTAATAGATCCATTCTTTCTAAAGTTTTCAACAAATATTAACCTTAACTTAATTTTAAGAAGTAGTCTTAGGATACTTGTAGAGAAAATACTCTTGACTTTGATTACTAATCATGTACTGAAATTTATCTCATGATAAAAAAAAATTCTCTTTTGAATAAAAACCATTATCACTCAAGAAATGCTTTGAGAATACTGGTTGGTATTAAGAAAAAGTTATTTTACCCTTGGTCAGAGTAATAAAATATTTTTAATGGCAATTTCAAAATATTAACAGGCAATTTAGAATTGTTCATTACAAATCCACAGTTTAAGTTGACTAAACTTATGATGTCACTTTGTTTTCTTGTCATTAAACCTGCTATATGTTTATGTTACGAGAATTCCATAAAGACTGTGTTAATATTTCTTATAATTTTTTTATGCTTTTTTTTTCAGAAATATGTTGTCAACAAAGATTCAAAGTTTGATTGCAAATATGGGTCAAAAGAATGCATAAATATTAAAATTCTTGTCTGTGCGATAAATATAATACATTCAGAAACTGTTTTATTAAATTTCATATATTGTCTGTCAGAAAAAACCCAAGCTGATGTTCTGTCACATGTATTATTTCTTATCTTTACGTTTTTATGTTTAGACTATGTGATATAGTAGTAGTGTGTGTCATTTAGTGTTAATTTGATTTATACCGAAGGTTGTAGTCAAAATTATTTAAGCTATAATGTCATTTTTTTACTATGTTAACAGTAATGGCTTACTGAAAAGAGATTCAGAGATATCTAAAGAAATTTTATTTATTTATTTTCTTTCATAAAACTTACATTAAACTACAGTTACAATTAAATTATAATTATTATATTAATGAAAGGTGAATTTTGTCGTATATGAAAAAGTGTCATACCTAACAGAATCCACAAAAACTGCCAGGCAGTTGAAATAATTACAAACCAGCAAATTTACTTTTTACCATACTCATCACAAATTATTTAGAAATTTGAAATTGAAATTTATATTAAATTTACTCTCAAGTTCACAATTACTGTTTAAAATTTAAAAAGTTAAAATTTATAAAATTTCTATACAATTTCAATTTACTAAGTCATTGTTTATAATTTTTTAACTGAATTTAATGAAACAAGAAGGTATTTAATTAATTTTTAATCTACTTTGGTACACACAGACACACACACACACACACACATACACAGAGAGAGAGAGAGAGAGTGAGAGAGAATATATAATATATGAATATATATATATATATATTCATTAATAAATTTAAGTTAAAAAAAAAATCAAAAAAACTTTAAAAATTAGTACTTTTTTCTAAATTTAATTCTTTAGAAGTAGATACTAAGTTTTGAGTTGGTAATATTTGTTAAAATTATTTTGATTGGACTTCAAAAATTAAAGAATGCCAATTGAAATAGTATTATTTTTCAGGTGTTTTTTTTAGTCAGTTAAATAATTATTAAAAAATTGTTTAGTTTATTTATAACTTGCATTTCGTATCTGTGTAATTTTGTATAGGAAATTTACTTTAATAAATAAGAATAATTCTTATCTATAAAGTTATAAAATTATTACTTATTAACTTAAAGAAGTGCTTTCTTAATTTTAAAAGTTTTTACATTATTATTACAATATTACATGTAATAAATTGCAAAATACATTTTAAGAGAGTTCTACATCTAGAATATTTATACATTTCTTCGAATGCAGCAGCAAAATTTCAAAGTATACTGTGTATCTGACACTAATACTATATAACTATAGTCACTCTTTGTAAAAGTTATTTAATCCAGCCTGAAGGTGACAAGCAAAACAGTAACTGATTTTTTATTTATTTCTAAATGAAATTGCCCTAATTCATAACCAGAGGAACATATTGCTGCGATGAAATCATCTAAGTAGTACAGGAATGAGGATGAAAAAAGGAAAAAGATTTTTTATCCTGATCTCTTTTTGGGGGTTTCAATAAGACCAAAAGGCTTTCGGAAAGTATCTTTAGCTAGCTAAGGAAGCATTAAATTATGTGAAAAAATTCACCTAATCTATGAGTAAAATTTTGAGATACAGGGACCCATAAGATTGTATCTCCCTATCCCCTTGACCAATTGTGACCAAATTTAATGGCATCAGTGCCTAATATACATAAACTATTGTGCCAAATTTAATCCAAATCTCTCCTCTATCCAGTTTGGAGATGTCAAGCAAATATATAATCATCCAGAATTTTTCAATGCTAAAATTATGTTGTTTTGGTTAAGAGATTCATGAAAAACAAGATCAGCAAAGTTTTGTTTGTTAGCTTTCCTATATAACTTTCCTATATTTAACATACTATATAGGTATACAGTATTACTGTATAGTTATAGCCAGGAAATTAATTTGTATATAATTAATAGTTGACCTTAATTTTCCTGGCACCATACCTCTAGAGCTTGGCTGCAAGAGGAAAAGTGGATAAACTGATTTTGATGAAACTTTATAAACTCATCTATGTGGGTGAATTTGTTGGTAAAGTTTTATGGTCAATATCTATAGTGGATGACGGGGGTTTCAAAATTATACCATAATCCCATGTTACATTAATCTCAATACATGCATGCTTGCTTGTCTTACAATTATTTTTTAAATTTTGCTCCAAAATTTTTCCCATTCCCAAAAATAAAAAAAAAATTATCTTTTTATTTATTGCATTTTTTTTTATTGAATTTTTTTTAATGTCTTCCTAGACATAGTAGTAGTAGTAGTAGTAGTAGTAGTAGTAGTAGTAGTAGTATACTATACAAGCAACCCAAAAAATATATATATTGGGGGTTGCGGAAGCCAATCAGAGTTTAAAAATATTGATTTTTTGAATTTTTCAAAATTTTCTTTGGTTTAAACTTTTAATAATATTAATATTGCAATAAAATTAACATCATAATTCACTCCCCACCCCCCCCCACCCCCAAAAAAAAATCTTAGGTAACATTTTACTGGTTATACATTTTTTAGTGGAAATTTATCAAAATTCTTTTTAAAATAGGACTGTTTTTGACTAAGTTGTCCATCCTTAGCAGATTGTAATAATAAGAGATTGTTGAATGCAACAAAAACATTTTGAGACTTATCATAAGAGAAATGAGTAAAAATGTTACAGTAATAATACAAATCCATTATAAATTATTTAAAATTAATTTATTTTAAATGGCCCTTTGTATTTATT
Source organism: Lycorma delicatula (assembly GCF_047948215.1). Classification (NCBI taxonomy): domain Eukaryota; kingdom Metazoa; phylum Arthropoda; class Insecta; order Hemiptera; family Fulgoridae; genus Lycorma; species Lycorma delicatula. The sequence goes on from NC_134462.1 coordinate 111,045,883, forward strand.
GGCCTTCACTTTCTTGATTTATACCACTTTTTTATTCTTCTTTCTATTAATAATTATTTCTTATTGTTGTATTTTAGTGTTCACTTAAGTATCCAGTTAGTGAAACCAAATTGGAAAAATGCAAAGTTTTAGGTAAAGGTAAAAAAGTAATTGAAGAATTGAGTCAAAAGACAACCAAACACAAGCCATTCGTGGATTCATTTCGTCATTTTAATTTCAATAATGTAAGGATTTTTTAAGATAATATAATAACTCAGATAAGATAAATTCATTTTTGATTTTGTTTTCATGTTATTCCATAACTTTGTGTAGGAAATTCAGAAAGTAAGTGTACTTCTAGAAAATGGCAAGTAGCTAATTAGGTTTCATTTCTATATATATATATATATATTTATATTTATATTTCATTTCTTCTACTCAAAAAACAAAAAGTTCTGTAATATAAATAAAACTGTTTTTAACAAAGCAATACTGATATCAAAAAAGACACTACATTTCTATTATCAAAATCTGTTATTAATTTAGAATTTTCGTTAAAAAGAAAATACATGTAAAATATGTGTAATAGACAATAGATTATAAACAATGTTTTTTGCGTTCCATATAAGAAAAAAAGAAAAATTTGTTACAAAACTCTTACCTGCCCAATTTCATTTATTAAATAACGAATAATCAAAAGAATTTTATTATTTCTGTAAATGTGATACGTACTATTTGTTGTTTAATAAATGAAATCGGGATGGTAAGAGTTTTGTAACAAATTTTACTTTTTTTTCTTATTATATGGAACACAAAAACATTGTTTATTATCTATTATGACATGTGTGGTTCATTGGAACCCAATAACACCAAAGAACACCGGTATCCACGATCGATTATTCAAATCCGTATAAAAGTAACTGCCTTTACTAGGACTTGGACGCTGGAACTCTCGACTTCCAAATTAGCTGATTTGGAGAAGAAATTATATCTTACCTTTTTTTTCCTGTTTAGCCTCCGAGAATTACCATTCAGGTATTCAATCATATATATGACTGCAAATGAAGTGTAGTTTGTACAGACTCAGTTCGACCTTTCCTGAGATGTGTGATTAATTGAAACCCAACCACCAAAGAACACCGGTATCCACTGGTGATCTTTTTGTATATAATCACTGAGTTTTGTTAGATTATTTTGTTTTTTTTTGGTTTTTTTTTATGAATTACGAATTCTTATCTTATGGATTTATTATTAAAATTTATTGCCTTAGAACAAAAAAGATTGAATTTCAATTTTTTTTTCCTATCATAATTTTCCTTTTTTAATAAAGGAGTTTTAAAGGAGCTATTCGTTTTTCCTATATAAATAGCATCACAATCATTATATTAATTTCATAAATTCCACACAGATTGTTTATTTTACTATTAGTATTTTGTTTTGTTTTTTAAATATTTTAAGTGGTTATTACATTTGTATGTTAGTTAAAATATTTCTTTATTGTAAGTTTTAGTAATATTTTTAATGATATTATTAGTATATAAAGTAGTATCTTATCCATTTTCAACTGCTGTACATCATAAAACATATAGCAACATTTAATCATATTACATATTGGTTAAAACTTCAAATATATTGCACAAAGCTTCTCCAAATACATGAGATATGGCTCTTAACTGTGTACACAGCAGTACAGCTAAAACTTAACCTTTTTCCATATAGTATGGCTGTATTTTCCAAATGACTATGATATTTGTAAAGTATGATCCTTTATGCTGATGCTGTACTGTAAAGTTTCAAAACACATGCGTTTAGTTGCTTGTTTGTGGAAAGCAAACAAGTTTAGATATTTTCTGAAAAAGGGCAAAATTGAAGTTTAAACTGTTAAAAAGTAATTAGTTTTAAAAGGTTTATACCCAACGGACATACAAGTTAGATTCCATTTTAAAGGATTCTTTCCCTTTATTTTTGAAGACAGCTGTTGAATTTAAGTTTGGTTGTATATCCATTCAAGTTGATGTGAACGCTTGGGACACAAAAGCCATTTCAACTGACAAAATTATCACAAAAATCTGCCATGCCATATTAAATGATAGTCTTCTGAAGGAAGGTGAGCTTGCTGATATCATGTCCACATAGATAGACCGTATCTATCGAGCAGGATGGCTGAAGGGGTATAGTAGAGTAGCACCCCGGTTGGCTAGGGACCACCTGTTGGCTGGAGGTAGGTGTTTGGCATCAAGCCACAGTCAGATAGAAATTGTGGTGATTATTATTGAATGTTAGCTGTTGGCAGAACGGCTGACAGCTAACGCTGCCGAGGGTATAGGTTACCATGCAGCCATGAGGTGTAGCACCATTTTGACAAGGGCAGTTTTTGAATGAGCAAACATCACTATCGGCGGAATGGCGACTTCACTGCTGAGGGCGTGGATCCCATGCAACTGTGAGGTGTAGCAGCATCTCGACAGTGGTAGTAGGTGAAGTAAATGTTATAGGGGACTCTGCGATGGAGCTTAGTGAAAGTAGGTCTGTTCACCTCTCCCTTGTAGACCAGACTGGGGTCTGTAAATTAACCAAGTCAGGGATATGAACTGAAGTTGAGCTCACTAAAGGAACTAGGACCAAATTTTGTTGTTGCGAACAAAATTTTTGGTGGTGTGTTGTTTTTCAATTTGCCTCGAATCTATGAGACATTTACAAGGAAGTGGTTCAGTAAAAGTAAAACTAGACACAGGGTTTATGCTTCCGCGAACTCTGTTAGCTAGTTCAGAAGGCAACAATGTAGGACATTCAAGATATCTGGACAAGGCCTAGAGCGAAGACAAAAGTTACATTTTAAATAGATTTTTCCACTTTCATTCTTTTATTTATTACAGATAAAGAACAGGATCTTGCAGATGATATGGAAAACTTAGACAGATTTGTTTGTAGACACTTAAAAAGAAAACCAAGAAGTGTGTACTGTATTTTCTATACTATCTTTTTTAATATTGTCATGAATAGCTGTAATAAATTGAGAAAAATAAAAATTATATTCACAAAGTTTTAAAATTTAAATTTTTTGTTTCAGTAATATGTAAAACATATGGAAAAGTAGCATAATCTTTTGAGAGATGATATAATGACTCCTTTTCTAAATTAACTCTTTTATCTGGAAAAGATATCTTCTGAAAGCAAATTTACTCATAATATGAGTATAGAATGTGTCGTTCATTATAAATATATTTTTCTTTTTTCCAGTCAGTAGTCAAGTTACAGCATTTAAAAATAATTACTTATCCTTACTTACATGAATTATATTTAATTTAATTTATTCTCTCTCTTCTCTCTCTCTTCTCTCTCTTTTTCCCTCTCATTCTCTCTCTCTCTCTCTCTCTCTGCGCACGTGTGCAAGAGTGAGATAGATTTTAGTTTTCTTAAGTGAAATCATTTATATGAACTGATATTTTCATCACTTCTATATTATTCCATGGTAACTAACTACATTCTTTCTGTAATTTATGTAAATGATTAGCGTACAGAAAGTAAGAAACTGCAATATATCTTTTAAAAATAAGCAGACGGAATAGATTGTAGTTCATATTTCCAAGATATCATTAAGAGTCATTACTATTAAAACTTATAAATCAGTATGCTATGAAACTCTGTTCTAGATCTGTAGGAACCTGAGTCTAGTATGACATATCCTAATATCCTAGGGCTGTCCTCTTACACTGCAAGAGTTATAAAAAATTAGCAAAATACGTGTACGTACATTGTTTGAGTGAAACTTAGAAAACCAACAATTGATATATCCACTTTTTTTTAGGTTTTTCATACTTCAGATTACATGAAGTAATATTTGATAAATTGTTAATAAGGACAACTCCACTTAGTGGTTATGTCTTTTGACAAAATCTGGGTCTCCTATAATATAAAGAATATTAGGCAAGACCCAGAAAAAGGAGTATCGTCTTGGAAATGATCAATTTAAAATATATATTTCTATATTAATCATAATTATCCTTGGGTAAGGTTTAAAAATAATTATATCTGTCTCCAGTTTCTAAAAGATATGTAAAACAAAATGTACTATTGTACAAATATGCAGTATTTATCTCAACTAAAGTCAAACAACTTGGAATTTATGAATACCTGAAGTACCATAGTGAATTTTTTTTCCCTCTTTTATTTTTCTTTGCCTTTTCAAGTTTTTTAAATTGTTCTTTATCTGTAAGTCAATATGCATTGTGGTCAAGTCAATTCAAAGTTTCTGTGAATGGATTGAATGAATTTTCATTGTCTGATGATAAAGTTTTGTACTTCATGCAACATTTTTGCATAATATTTTCAGCTTTTCCAGAATAAAGCTCTTTAACAACAGTTTAAAGGGAAATTCTAAAACTTGTTTCCATATAATTTTGTTGTTAGTATTTGTGCTAAATTTTTTTTATATGCTAAAAATATTCACAGGAATTAGGGGATCCATGCATATAATTTTTTTTGGATTGTGGTGTAAGAAATCTTGTACAGGTGTCTAACCTTCCATTTACCATTCCTATGGTTTCCTTCTATTAAATGCCTTTTCTTTGTTGATGTTAAGTTCAGGATGCCGTAAATTTACCTTCTTTTAATGTATTTGATTGTGCCAAAGAAAGACATTTTTCATCACACTGAAATGAGATTATGTGACGAAGAAAGGAAAAACACTGCAGAAAAGATCCTGACCAAGTATAATTTCACACTGAAATAAGATGTCTCATCGTAAGTAAAAGAGCACATACACAAATAAACAAAACACATCCTTTGAATAAACCATCCTTGATTAAATCAAACATATGATTCTTTTACATCATGCTTCAAATGTATTAAATACTCATTTTTCTCTTTTCTGTGTAGTTCCTACTAAAATTTATTTTATTATAATTTAGCTTATTATCATTGATTGATATTAGCAATGTCTGTAAACAAAATTTCAAGTAAAATAAATTTGTAAGTGGGAGAAAATTGCTAGATTTGGTCTGGGAGAATAGACAATATTAGTTAAATAAAATCATTTAAATATTATATTAAAAAAAAAACTCAAAAATACTTAGCACACATAAATAGATACAACACAGTCATTAACTCACTTCTGCACAAAATAAATGTAATTAACAATGATTACAACAAATATATGATGCTAAAGAGTTTTGACAAATTAAAAATTCAGAAAAGTAACTCGTAGATTAAAAAAAATACCTCAATACAATGAAGCTTTCAGGTAAATAAAACAAAACAAACCATCAAATAGAGAGCATTTAACAAACACAGTACTCTAGGAATGTTTATACATTCCTAGGGTAATATATAAAACTGATCTCTGATTGCAAAAAATTTATGATCCTGTAACTTCATGATTATTAACTGTTATGATTTATTATCATGATTGTACTTTTATGATTATAACTTTATCTGATCTTATTAACTTCATGATTGTATGACATATTGTTACTCAACCTTAAGTTGCCTATACACAGGGACAGTAGTGGCGGCCAGTAGCACTAGATAGTAATGGCCGCTATTAATTATCCCTCCACTGCCCTTGTGTGTAGGGATACTTTTGCTTCAACATCCAGTTGGCTACTGGCGTCCACCAAACTCAAGCAGGTTTGAGTTTAGTGGACACCAGAGGGTCAGTAACAGGATCACATGATGTAGTGGCAGCCATTATTGGACGTGTCTTAAAAGATACTGGCCACCAGTAGAGTGCTAGATTCTGTTGAGGGACTACTTTTGTGATTTACTGTACTTTTTCGTATTTTGTGATTTGCCAATTACTTTCATATTTACGTATTTACTTTTGTTGCAAAATGTGTTCAAAATCTGAAGAAGCGAAGACAAAATCAACTGCTAGTGTAAAACGGAGTGCGGACAATATCAGTATATTTTTATAAACTTACATAAACTATGAACTACTATGGAATGTTCGTCATTCTGATTATAACAACAAAACAAAGAGGGAGAATTCAATGATAAAGTTAAAAGGTGAATTAATGGACTACAGGTTGCAGTTCCCAACTTGTGTTTTTTGAGAGCTCGTATAAAGGCCATGTACAGAAGTGAACTCCTGAAAGTGAGTGAATCAAAAACAAGCGGAGCAGGCATTGACGATGTCTGTGTACCGAAACTACCATGGTTCACTACAGCCGACAGTTAATTGAGAGATGTAGTCATCTCTATGAAGTCAACATCGAATTTGGTAAGTTTGGTTTTTAATCCTTGAATATGTTAGGTAAAAACTGTGTGCCAAGGTATATAGGTATTTAATTACCTGTCTAGAGGTAAGGTCATATAATTTCTTTTAGTTGCCAAAATAGAAACAGAATCATCAAACATTTGTAAATATAAGCAAAAAAAGTATAATAATAACTATTTCAAAATAAAACACTCACCTGATTATCTGATTTAATAAGATACTAGACTATATCAAAAGACTACAAACCCATTGTGTTTTAAAAGATTTTGCAATCTTGTTAGTGTTATCAACTATTAACATTTTAAACTAATTTTATGATTTACTGAACAATAACACTGGTAAGATTTTAAGAACATTTTTACAGAGTTGATTAATAAAAAGTAGTGCCTAAGTACATTTGCTGTGCCACTGATTACATGCCAATAGCCTTCATCTGCCAAGACACTCGTCCTCCGCTGAAATACTCAACCAGTTTCTTCCTTGTTTTCAAAGTTCTTTTCAAATATGTGTTTGTCGAGCGAGCCCCTCTCAATGATGGTTGTTCTGTCCCAGTGGAACACCACTGGTTGGGATGAAAAACTGCTGTGTCAGTGTCTTTATGGTCAACCCATCCTCATTCAAAGTATGTTGCTGGTGACATCTGCAACCAGTGTGGAGAGTATATTTACATTGTACTGTCAGATCTACAGTTTCTAAATCATTTTCAATTTCTTTTCCAAAGATTCTTTATCTTGCTGCCATTACACCAAACATCATTTTCCACCACTCTGCGTGCATGCAATAAACGATAGTTCAATATACGTTCCAATAACATCAAATTTGTTTTAGAAAAGGGCTTCATTAAGTTCAGTGACAAAGGGATCACCTTATCACCCAAAATAAATAGTCATACGAAAATTTAGCTCACTATTGTCTAAAACTGATTTAAGCGAGGACAACTGGAATACACTTGCATCACTGGCTCTTCCATTGTTTACAACATCTGTGTATAGAAATTTACAATCAGCGTCTGTCTACCAATGCCAAAATTATAACGCTATAACCTCCTTTGTAGTTATAAAACTCAGAGCAACTCCCAATCGATGTTTTATGGCCACATGTTTTCCATCAATAGCGCCACAACATAAAGGAAAATTCCATTTTGTTTCAAAACTTTTTTGGGTTTCCACCCATTCCTGATGTTTGCGGAACCTTAAAAAGAAATATTAGTTACAAACATAGAGAGTTGTGAGTTCGGTAAATTATTGGTTGTCTTGTAATTTCAGGTTACCCAGCTATCAGCACTAAATATGATGTGATGGATGAGGAAATTGGTGAATCTGAAAATCGAACTGTTGAAAGTGAACAGAATATCGACAGATAGATTGAAAAGGACATATCACAACCCCAAGTTGTGCCTACTTTTCAAACACCTAATAAAAAAAAAACAGCGTGTAAGTAAGTTATCTAAAGTTGAGGGTGCAGTTGAAAAATGACAAAAAATAACTGATAGTCAGCTGTCAACTTCAAAGTCCATCCCGACGAGGTTGACATATTTGGAAAATATGTTACAGCTCAGTGGAGGGACCTTTCCATGAGAAACCAACTTACTTGCCAGGACAGAATTCAATCTATGTTAACAAAAGAGAGATTGAAATTGTTGGAATCCCGATGATCTTCACCTTCTCCAATGTTATCTGGAACCTTATTCTATGCCGGTGATTCTGATGATGATGTTAGTATTGAAAGCAAATATATAGCTGAAGGAGATTTTGTTTATAGAAATTTACACTGAAATGACATTACCTGACAAATAAATTTTGTGTACTTTACAAATCATTATAATTAATATTACATTTAATAATAAATTGTACTAAGAAAACTGATATTTTCTGTTTAATCATCTCCTTTATGGTTAGCATAGTTGTTGGGAGTGACAGTTGTATTGATAGTTGTTTTTTTGTGACTGTTATAATTAAAACTTAGAATTCTATTCAGCAATGAATAATCATTTTAATTTAATACAGCTGAAATGCTTTTTGTTAACTACAACTACATTCACATTCTAAGAGAAGCATGATGAGAAAGTGATTGTGATCATACACGTTTAGCTTTAAGTATAAGGAAGAAAAAATATATAAATATATATATTAATGGAAGAGGTATCTGCAAATACAAAGGGAAATATGAAAAATGTTAAAAATTTTTAGGTATTTAAAGTGTGAAATATCTGAGAATGGTAAACATCATTTGATGTATAATATGTTGCTGTGCTTTATTTATTTCATAGAATTATATACAAACTTAAATATCTATTTTATGCTGTTAAGAAAAATTTTTTTTAAATGTTTAGAAAGATATAAATAAAAGAATAAATACTATTATTCGGTTAATTATTATTAAAAAAAAAACTGAAAATTTTTTGGAAAAATTTTATGGTTGATTCAATTGCCACTACAGACAACTATACCATTGTGTCACTACTGATTATATGTGTACAAATTGTATACATTAAAAATCATTTCCAAAACTGGTCAGCCCCATTTATCACTGAAATTGAAGAACTTTTTGTTATAAATCTTATTTTAAGTTTTCAATAACAGGCTTTTAGGCATTTTTTTTTTTTTAGTTTTATCTAATGAAAGTTTGTTTAATTTTCTCATAAAATTCAAAGCCTCCAGTCAAATTGCTTACTGTTAGTTATGTAATGAAATGCAAGACAAACTTATAAAAATAAAAATAAATCTTAATTTTATTTTGGTTTTTTTCATTAAATTTGACAATTTTAAACAGAAAAATGGATTAAATAAAATGTAATGTCAAGTAAAATTGGTATACATCTCCCATCCAGCTCAAATTTTACAGTTTTATTGAAGCCAACGTTGTTCAGTATATTTTGTTTTCTTCTTTTTTAGATCATCTCTGGGTTTAGAAAATAATTTTAAAAAACTGCATCAAAATTTGTAGGGTAGGACTCTAGATATAAGCCTAAAAAAATGCTATTCAAAATCCATTGGATGGAATTTTACATTTTAAATAAGGAAGTATCAATGAAATATATAAAACAGAAAATATTTCTAATTCACTATATAATATCCCTATTCTAACATATGGTTCAAAATCTTGATTCTAAACCAACCTTGAATGATTACAAGAAATGAAGGCAGTAAAGTACAAGCCTGCGACATGGTTCAAAAGATGAGAGAACCTGTCTAAGTCAATTTTCTAAAAAACTAAGACTATAGAGCATTACAGTAGAGAAATTTAACAGTGTAGAATAAGTCAGTAGCAGAGGAAGTTTTGAATCTAATTATAATAGGAAGAAAACCTCAAGGAAGAAGAATATTGTTGGATTGTGTATAACGAAAGATCTGCAAAAGAAACAGAGCTGGAAAAAGGTTATAAGATGAATATTTGAGACAAAGTTAACTGATGTTCTATACACATTATGAGCACCCTTTGACCCAATAACATCTATATAAATGTTCATCCGAAGGACTTTTAATGTTTAAAAGTCCTCATGTTCTTTAAATAAAATTTAAAGTTCCTCATTTAAATAACCATGTGTCTTAACAAGTCATTTCTGCAATGTTTTGCTTGACTCTTCAAGAACTAAGCCTTTGTAATTAATTTTCAGTAATGACTATGTGGAGATTAGTTAGTAGTAGCTTTTTCCATTTATAGTTTTTTTAATAGCTAAATGTTATGTAATTTTTGATAAGCCTTGTATTAAAGTACACTTAAAAAACACATAATTTTAAAAATAATATTTAATCGTAATTATTTATCAGTTTGTTTTCTCGTTATGTATATTTTAAATAATTATCAAGTGTTACATTTTTAAGAATTATATCATCTTTTTAAAACTAAATTCATATTTACTAAATGAAGAGTTTACTGATACATTTATTTTAAGTATTATTAAAACCTCTGAACAATAGATTCATGATTATATCAATTAAATAAAAATTGTGACAGATGAAAAATACAGTAGTTAAGTGGTAAAAATTTATTATAGATAGGGCAAACTAGTTATCACTTGTCAAGATAAGATTTATTTTTGTAATGAGAAATCTTACTGTCACAACATATTTATAAACCTAAATTTGATTTATTAATTTTGTTCATTTGGTTTTAGGCAGTGCTTTGGGTTCAGTTGATTGAATTCATTACAGATTTAAGGTATTTTATAATATTTTGTATACTTTTTCCAACAATTTATTTATTTTTGTTAATTTATTGGTTTGATATACTTGTATATTGGCATAGCATTAATTTTTTAAGCTCAAAATATATTATAGCTTAAATTTGCTAGTACCTACTGTATTCATCTCTTCCATTTGCATTACATATCATTTTAACTAACTTGAATAACTTTTGGATCAGATTTGTGATATCTCTTAGCTAGTTGGCCTATAAAATTTAGACAAGCTTCTCCTTTTTCTCCGATTATTTTGAAATTTCTTAATTTTAATTTGTTTCGACCCACCTTAATCACACACCATTCTTTGGTTATTAGTAAAATTAATATATTCATTTAATATTAACTAAAAAGATCATTCAGTAGATTGATTTGACCTTTCTAACTTAAATTTAAATATATTTTATTAAATTCCAATTTTCTAGTAAACGTTCTACTATAATCATGTTGACAGTGATTTCATATTTCTATTTGCCATATTTTGAAATTATAGGTATCTTGTTAGAAAATAACATTTCGTAGAATAAAATATTGATTTCATTTACAAAAAGATAAAACATAAATATTCTGCTTTGAATTACCTCTCTAAAATATCAAGAAAACTAAATCTAATTTACTATTAAAATTACATGCTAGATCAGGCTGAATACAAAATCACCTAAAAAAAACACCTGATAGAAATAGGAAACACACAAAAGACACCTCATATGAACCAAGATACCAACACTCATACCTTAACTATATGAAATTTATAAATACTTAAATCTTACAAAAAAGAATAGCATATTTAACTAATAAACAACATAGATCAAATATATTATCCAGCTACATTCTAAATGGGTTTCCTAACTTTTTTAAGACAAACGCCATTATCAAGAGCACCACTTATGTTAAGAAGAAGTTATATAATTAGCTTCAAAATGTCTTAGAAAGAATAATTTCACATTATTTTAGAGTAAATTACTTAGAGTTTTTAAATTATTAACATATTTTGTTATGCTGTTCAACAGTAAAACTACTTACAGCTATTTAATGATTGTAACCCAAATTTTTTTTTTAGTATCGATGTAATGTATACTTTCATCAAAAAATATTTTTCTATAATTACAATAAATCAATTTAAAGTTTTATTTTATGAAATTAGCTTTAAAGTTATTCCTGTAACTTGCAAATGTGAGAATCTTGAAAATAAACATAAATTTTGGGTACGCTGTTTCTTGTTTGGGAAACATTAAAATTAAAACTTTCAATGAATATAATGAAACTTTTCTATTCATTAACTTTTTTCAAAGATTTAATAATAGGTGAACACAATAGGCAGTTTCTGAAACTTAATTGAATATAGTATTAGGGGTAAATAATTATGAAGTATTATTTTCTAACACGATTGTAATAAAATAAGGCAATTGCAGACAATTACTTCCTTGCTTTTGATTGTCAATTTTAGTTCTTATGTTTCTTTAGTTTTAGATAAGATATTTAGAGATGTTATTAAAGGTCGGAAAGTAAAGATTACTGTTATCGTAATATTTCGAAGTGTATATAATGATTTAAGGTTATCGTATGTCGTGTGTTTCAGTACTGCTATATGTCTCACAAAATGGCATTTTTTATTTATCGGTTTATCTTAAACTAATTTCATCGTTCTAACAACTAATAGGCAGAATTGTTGATTTAATATGATCACGACGTTATTACGAGGATGAAAATATGCCCAAATTATGTCAGCGAAATGATGCTCCTAGAGAAAATTACATTTTTCGATGTCGTAAGCATAACAGTGAATAATATTAAAAAAAGCGTCCGAGAAAAATAATGAAATATTTGTATAGCACGCAATTCACCGAATTATATTTCAGCAATCATAACCTACCGTGGAACAAATAACGCGATTTGTTGCACACTGGGTAATTTTGAAACCTCCTTGGCAAGATTTTTTGTGTTGAAACGGGTGTTTGTAAGCGCTACTTACACTGATTGTTCATGTATTTGCGGGATGTGTGGATAGATTACGAAAATTAAATTTGCGAAAATACCGCAAATATAACGAAGGGCACATTATAATAAGTTGCTCCTGGATATAGATCTTGTTGAGCACGAAAGATATAACTGCTTTCTCGTTCCTGTACGACCATGTAGTTCGTACATTCTACTTGAAATTATTGAGGGTTAACCTCGAAATAACTGTTGTTAGCGACTACTGAAAAGCTTATGATTGTAACATGAAGATTATCAGCACCTCAGAGTTAATCATGAGAATAGCTTTGTTGTTCCAGTCACAGGTCTCATAACCTAGCGGGTTGGCCTAGTGGTAAGCGCGTCTTCGCAAATCAGCTGACTTGGAAGTCGAGAGTTCCAGCGTTCAAGTCCTAGTAAAGGCAGTTATTTCTATACGGATTTGAATACTACATGGTGGATACCGGTATTCTTTGGTGATTGGGTTTCAATTAACCACACATCTCAGAAATGATCGACCTGAGACTGTACAAGACCACACTTCACTTACACTCGTAGATATCATTCTCATTCATCCTCTAAAGTAATACCTGACGGTGATTCCCGGTAGCTAAATAGGAAAAAAGACACAGGTCTCATACTTTGATCGTTTCTGACGCGAGTTCGTGAAAAGATGCTATATTATGACAACCGAAAACCACATGTACGGCCATTTGACCGTCTTCATGTTTCTTTTTAACAGAGTTCAAAAAAGAAGGTTATGTATTCGACACGTATATTTTTTTTACGTTTGCACATAACCATTTTCCTATTAATCCGATTGAAATAAATATTGATGAATTCAACGCAGCTGTTTTTCGCGGTGGTATCATGATGTTGAAAAAACCTTTTAGATAAAACCGACTTCAAAATGTAATGTGATGCACGTGTATAGATTGTACGATTCCCACGGTTCCACTGTGATGCTGTATATTATATATAATGCATATCGAGTCTGAAAGGTTTAAGATGAGATATCTTCATTTTTGATAATTTTATTTCCGGTGATACATATCTTGTGCAGAAACTAATATTACCCCCTGCTGAAGACCATATATCATCTAACGTGACGCATACATATAGAATATCAAGATTCCCACTGTTCCTACCTACCCACCGGGCGGCAAGAAAATCTTTTTTGTCAATTTTCAGACCGATATTTGTGTGTAAAAGTTACTTTCAACATCATGGTACCACCGCGGAAAACAGCTGCGTCGATTGCAATAAGGTTTATTTCAATCGTATTAATAGAAAAAATACGAGTTATGCGCGAACAAACAAAAATAAATATACGGGTCGAATACATAATTTTTTTTTTGAAGTCGGTTTTGACTAAAACGTTTTTTCAACATCATGGTACCACCATTATAATACTGACACTCGCCCTGCACATCATCTGGTAGTAAATCAGACTGCGCAATATTTCTGTCCTGTCTGTCAGTACACCTTGTTGGGTCGAGAGAGCAAACAAAAGAATGTCTCTTTCCCAAAATCCTATAAACCACACCCTAAGCCTCCTTATTACCTTGATTCTGCACGAAAGAATGCCGAGAAGCCCTTTTTCTCTGTTCGAATACTGAAAATACTGGGTTTTCATATCCCTATACTCGGAAGCGAGTTCCGCTCATCGCTCAGGGTCACCCTCATGTTGAGAAGCTTATCTAAGACGACTCACAAACCACTTCAGATCAGAAAACTCTCTTGTCCACCACAAAGCAATTCTCTCCTGACCAGAACTACATGGGATAAAGTGTTCTGCAGCATCCACATAATTAAGAGAAAGCCTCTTTACCAACTCCGGAACAGATTAAAAACGTTCTTATTTTGAATGTAGGAATAATTTAAAATGTTTCCACATTTGATTGAGAAGCTGAAGTGGAAGCAGTAAACAAGATTTTCAAAAATCAAATCTAGTTATTCAGACAAAGATATATGAAAGTCATTGGTGATTTTTCATTGAAATGTCACCGTTAATTCTATGTACATACGAGGTCTTTAAATACAGTAATGAGACTAGCTTTTTTGCAACCAAAGTGGCAACACTGTTTAGTTACTAGTAAACATATGGTTATATGAACAGCTGATTTATATTTTTAGTCGATTGTTACACCACATGAGAGTAAACAAACTTTTCGTGAAATGATTTTTTGTTGTGCGTCAAAAAAATGAGTGATACTAACTATGAGCAACGTTGTGTAATCAAGTTTTGTGTTAAACTCGGTGAGAATACTTCTGAAACTTCTTCAAAATTGAAAAGAGGTATGTAGATGACGCTTTGTTATGATCCCAAGCTTTTAGGTGGTTCAAAGCATTTTCAGATGGCCGGGAATCAGTTGCGGACGATCCACGCTCTGGAAGACCGTTCACGTCAAAAAGTGACGACAATGTTGAGCGAATCAGAGACTTGATACGGTACGACCGGTGATTAACTGTCAGAATGATTGCAGAACAATTGATTTCGAACCATACTACAGTCCATCAAATTTTGACAAACGAATTGGACATGAAAGAAGTTTGTCCAAAATTGGCTCCAAAAAACCTCATTGAACAGAAAAACAACAGGGTGGAAGTGTGCCACTGTCTTCTGGGGCGAATTGAGACTGATCCTGATTTTCTAAAAAATGTTATTACTGGTGATGAATCTTGGATATTTGAGTACGACCAAGAAACAAAATGCCAGAGCAAGAAGTGGCATACTTCAAATTCATCACGTCCCATAAAAGCAAAAATGAGCAAATCAAAACCATGTGAATTTCTTTCTTCAATAGTAATGGCGAAAAACTACATACGGAGTTTTTCCTTATAGGACAGACTGTAAATCAATGTGTTTACCAAGAAATTCTTGAAAGGCTGCGGAAAAGAGTTGGCTGCATGAGACCAGCCATCAAAGACAACTGGATGCTGCATCATGAAAATTCATCTTGTCACACTGGACTCTCAATTAATGAGTTTTTGGCAAAGAAAAACATTTCTGTAGTTCCTCAACCACCTTATTCACCTGACTTGAGTCCCTGCGACTTTTCCAGCTTTAAATAACAACTCAAAGAACATCCATTTATTACAGTAGAAAAAAAAATGTAACCAACCATTTGAAGGATATTCCAGTTTCTGAGTTCCAACACTGCTATGAAGAATGGGAAAGCCGTTTAAAGCATTGCGTGGCTTCCCAAGGGAACTATTTCGAAGGTGATAGAGTCCATGTATTAGATTGTAAAGAAAAGGTTTTTCTGAACCAGTCTCACTACTTTATTTAGACCTCATATATTCATTTTATTTTTCAAAATGTAATACAAAACGTGTCTGAGACTTTCAAAGGTTTGTAATATTATTTTTTATTAAAATTAATGTATAATAAGTCTAGATAAATCTGAATATACTTGCAAATATTGCAGTGTTTTATTAATATGTAATATGACATGAATATGAAATATAATTACTTGTGTTATAATTTCACTATTCATCAATAATCCACCTTACAGAAACTGCAGAAGAGTGTAGATTTACAGAAAGTCACCAAATCCAAGATACACAAGCACATCCTAAAAACACACATGAAATCTACTATAACTGTTACTCAACAAATCACTCCATGCAAACTTTTCATATACTTTACATGATTTATCTAGACCATCTCTTTCGGCAACTGTAATGATAAACTGGATATGTAATGAAAACTTCTAACTACTTAAAGATGAGCATCATCAGCAACACCAGTGATGAAGGAATCTGATAATAATTACAAAAAAAAACTTGTGGAACCTTATTTCAATGTATTAATAAAATAAATTACATTTTAAATTGGTTTTTAAAGTACTTGAAATTGAAGTATAGTAATTACTAATTTTTTATAAGACATACATGTAGATTTGAAGCAAAATCAGATTATATCCAAAAATTTACGTACAAAGATACAGAATAGCTTTAAACAATTAATTTATACAAGCAAAATAAATAAATATTTCAAGTATAAATATGAACATTTCATTACATTCTGTTGGTCTACTCATTTAAATACACCAGTAGCTAAGACAACTTATCCCAATATTTTGAAAAAAATAATTTTTTTAATTCCTTTCCTTTTATTTCATTATTTTCATTCTTTATCATAATATGTCTAATTAAAGGAGATAAAACTTCAAAGACTAATGGCATGTCACTTCAATTAATATGATTAAGATAAACCTTACACAAATAAACCTAATACAGTCTTTAGTTGAAATAAATTTATTTTAATGTATCATCTATAGAACAGAATACAAAATCAATTTATACAAGCAAAATAAATAAATATAAACATTTTATTATATTATTTTGGTCTACTCGTTTAAATACAGCAGTAGCTAAGACCTTATCCCAATATTTTGAAAAATAGAAGCTTTGTAAATTTTCCAATAATTTTTTTATACTATATGATTCAATATTTTTACATAAAATTTATAACTGCTGTATAAATCCTTTTATAGGTTATTTTTATAAATGACAAAAGTCACTTATGAAGTGAATTAAGCTAATAATTTAATTCTATAATTTATTTACAGGATTAAGTTTTCTACTGAACAACAATAATGTTTTCATACTCTGTTTGTAAACTACAGCTGCTGTGTTTAATTGCTTGCACCTTTGTAGTGATTTCAAACTCTTTTACGATTACTCATGTATGTATAATCTATAATTTTTATATTTTATTGAATTTACTGAAACTAAGCTTATCAATTTTAGTAAGGAAAAAAGTTATATTAATCTTATAATAATAGTTACAGTTATTGTTATATTAATATTAATTGTAATATTGTATTAGAATTAATTGTATTAAAAATACAGAAAGATAGTGAATTTGTGTAGCGAGCAGGATTTTATGAAAAGGTGTGGGTTTATTTTTATCTATTTTATTTATTTCATTAATGCCATGTATTTATTATGCATGCATATAAGCGCATTAATTAGTTCTATGTAAATAATTAAAAAATAGTTCATTCATCAAAATTTGCTATCAGTCTTTATACCAATTTAATTGTAAATTTATTTTCCATGATTCATTTATGTATATATATGTATGTGTGTGTGTGTGTCTGTGACAGAATGAATGAGGTTAGGACATAGGACATTCATCTGGGTTGGTTATGCTGCACTGTTTGTTTCTCAACCCCACAATCACAATCAGCATTATCTCTCTATAACTACAAATATGTAGGAAATCTAGCATACTGCTATGCCTATCCAGAAGTTAAATTTTGAGTAAAGATATCAGAACTCATAGGTTTATTGTTGGGCTTAATCCCTTAATAAAACGAGATGTGTGCTTAAAAAAAGGTAGACTTTTTTTAAGTTATATTTAAGAAAAAAAGCAGCTTTGGGATAAATCCTGTCATCATTTAATTGTAATAAAATAAAATAAATTTGTGATGAAACTATAGAGTTAAACAATGGCATGAATGAATAAGGACATAAGAATGATATAGTTTAAACAGTTCCTCTATTGCATATTAGATATGTAATAATAAATAACATGAATAAATAAGAAAACTTCTTTTTTTTATTTACTGTTTTCTTATTAATAATTAGGGAAACTGACGTTTAGCTCTCTCAGCACATTTAAATTGTTACCAGTAACAATAGTTTCATTATCTACCAAAAGATTGTAATAGGAGAACAGTTTATTTTATAATAGTGACTGAGATGGTAAACATACCTCTCTATAATTTTAAATAATGTTTTTAATTAAATTTGATAAATTAGAATTCTGATAAAGCAGAGATGCTTGCAGAAGTATTAAATGTGGAGGAGAAACAAAAGCAGCATATGAAAAAATTATATTTTACAAATAAAATTATATATCGTTAAAAGCAATAGAACAGAATTTTAAATGATATAATCCATTTTTAACCAGAAATTAATAAAAGTCAGTATTAACAAATATCTGTGACATAAACAATAATAGAATAAAAGTACACTCCCAGATCCAATAAATAAATTTAAGATTCTAATTAAAAAAAACATCAAACCTCATTTGTATGTTTCATATAAAAAAATGGTTTTTAATGAAATCCTGTAAATATCACTTGACGTCTGTATTCATAGTTCTCTGTTAGAGGAAGTCCTAGTACTTACTTATTTCATCACCCAGTTAAGGATGTATATTTTTAAAATACGAGGAAAATGTTTTAAATTTAAACTTTTTTAGTCATATGATTTCATCACTCACTTAAGGATGAAGTATCTTTAAAACACTAGTACCACGAGGAAAATGTTTTAAACTAACATTTTTTAATCATAAACTTTCACTTTACAAATTTTTTATCAGTGTATAGAAAATCAATTAACTGAATCAAAATATCACATTCTTATCGTTCTTGTTTATTTAAAAATTTATAAGTAGCTAACACTTGTAAGATAATTTTCATTTGATTTTTTAGTTTAAATTGCTTTGACATCCTGATAAAGACTGAATTACGTTGTTTAGTGTAAAAGTACTTTACTACTTAGATTTATTTATTTTTTGAACCCACTTTAAGATAGTGTATCTTATTAATTATTTTTTATGTGTTTTGGATGCTTTCTTCTTTATCCAATATACTTTCATTCTTTTTGAAATTGGTTTCTTCCAAAACTTTTGCCCATCTTATGGATTTTGGTTTTTCTTGGAATCTGTTGTTTTACTATGTTTACTATTACATATGTTTTATTTGAGACTTTACAATAATTCATAATATTTTTAAAATTAAAAATTTAATGTTAAAAATGATTTACTTTTTTTAAAACCACTTTGAAATTTTTAAAGTTGGGGATCTAGTTGTGGTTCTGTTTGTTTTAGTAATACTTCTGAATGTATTTCTTCTAGTAGTAAAATTCCCCTATAATTATTTGGATCTATTTTTGAGATATTTTTTGTGGTCTGATATTACCTTATACTGATGTTAACTTTTCCCAAAGTTCTGATTTTATTTGATTGTGGCCTAAAGCCTTGTTGTTTTTAAGTTTGGAAAATAGTTTTTGGATATCTTTGATATCTAGAGAGTTTAGAGTAAAAATTATTTATTATTTAAACAAAATAAAAATTAGAATCAAAAATTTCAGAATATTACATTCACATGAAACAGATATTATGTATTAAAAATTACAGGCTAAACACTCTGTTTCTGCTCTAGAGAAAATCTTTGAACAGCTGTAATATAAACAGAAGCTTTTCTTTGTTAAATCTAGAATGTAGATTTAACAAATGATTTCTTTTCTGACCATTCAGTTTCATCAAATCTTGTAAATTTTGCTTAATATACCGCTTAATACATTTGTTTACAGTACCTTTTGAAGTGCTAAAAGATTTGTTCCAATTATAGACACTCTAGAACCACCATCAATTAGCTCAAGTAATTTATCTGAAAGGACTAGTTTGTGGCATTATCAACAACCTATGCATCTTGGAAAAAATGTTTTATTACAGTTTACCATCTCACTATAAGTCAGAAAACCTATTTTATAGTAAAACTTTTACCACTAATTATGATACGAGCAACATTCAATAATTAAAGAGACAAATTGATGTAGAAAAAACTGTGTATTTTTCAAAATGAGACTTTTACTACTTCTCAACATAACCCCTACCAATATTAATACACTTGTCTGAATGATGAACTCTTTTTTTATACCTGATGCAAAGAAGTCTTTGTCTTGTTATTTGAGCCACTTTCCCACAAATTCTTTGACCTCCTTGTTGTTGCTGAACGTTTTTCCACATAATGCCACCTTGAGTGGACCAAACAAATGAAAATCCGAGGGAGCCAAATCTGCACAGTAGGGAGGATGTGGTAGTATCTCCCGACCCATTTTTCCAATGGTTTTTTGGGTCAGCCGGACGGTGCGAGGGCGAGCATTGTCGTGTAGCAATATCACGCATTTTCTTTGAGATCCACGATGTTTTTCTCTAATTGCTGGCTTTACTTTTTTCATCAGTATGTCTGAGTAGTAGACTCTGATTATTGTACGCTGATTCTCCAAGTAATTACAAAAGACGACGACACCTTTAGCATCCCAAAAGACGGTCAACATGACTTTTCCCGCTGATGCTTGTGTTCTGAATTTGTTTCGGACAGGTGAGCTGGTGTGCTTCCATTCCATGCTTTGTCTTTTGGACTCTGGTTCAAAATAGTAAACCAAAGTTTCATCACACGTTAAAATCTTGTTTAGAAAAGGGTCCTTCTCTTTCACAGTGTTTTTTCAAGTCTGTACATACTTTTGAGTCTTGTTTCCTTGTGTCGTAGCGTTAACTCTTTCGGGACCCAGCTTGCACTTGTTTTGCTATACTTGAGCTTGTTACTGACAACATAATGAGCTGTGCCAACACTTACTGCAACTATTTTTGCTGTATGTTCAACTGTAATACGTCGGTTTTCACGAATAATGTCGTCAGTGCGGGTTTTCAAGCGAAGAAATTGACACTTCAATTGGCCGGCCAGGTCGTTGCTTGTGTCACTGAGGTTTGACCGTCTTTGAACTGTTCTACCAACTTGTAAAGGTTTCCGTGGTTCATAAAACTTTTACCATACTGTAGATTTTAACCGGTATTTTAACTTCAGAAAGAAAAACACGGATCACTAAACGTTGTTCAACTAAGGTGGAAACTTAAAGCGGACATGCCATCGTTAAATGCAATATTGAGGTTATAAACAAAACAATTTTTATCCGTCAGCTGTTCTCATCTCATCCCAGTGACGCCAACCTAAAGAAAGTACACCTTAGGAAGTACAAAACTCCTCCTACAAACTGTTTCATTTTTATATAAATTTGTCTCTTTAATTATTGAATGTCTCCCGTATATACTCCTCATTTGATCATACATTTTTAGTAATTTAAATAAACTTATAAAACTGGATCTATTTCACGAGAACCAAGCCTCATTTAGGATTATTGTTCTTGCAGGTGATATGTGATGATTGATATGTTAAATGATGGTATATCATGTAATAATAATAATCATCTGGTGTAGCATATGCAGAGTGTATCCTGGAGTTCTGAGACCCGTAACCTATTCTATGTTTGAAGATAATGGAAAAATTTAATATAAACTGTTGTCCAAAATTCCTTGTTTGCAAGTATAAAAACTACAAATTACACAATTGTAAAATAAAAATATATAATTAAAAATTACTTAGATAATTTTTTTATTAATGGCAGAAATACAATAAATTATTTGAAAAGTTAATATTCTAAAGTTGACAATAAAATAACAACAGCTGATCAACAATGCGCAATACTGTATTAATGTTTAAATCCCCAGTTCAACATCTACACCCAGAGATGGTCCACTTCTCTTGGAGTTCTGTAATTGGGGGAATACAAATCGACAACGATACACCGACGAGGCAATTTTTACTCGAGATGGCGTTAACAACTAACGCAACGAGCATACATGGGCAGAAGTAAATCCTCATGAAACATTGGAAGGCAATTACCAACACCGATTTAGTTTCAACGTATGGTGCGGCCTTCTTCACAATCAGGTGTTTGGACCATTCATATTACTTGGCCGCTTAAATGCTGAGGTTTACTTGCACTTTCTTCAAGAAGAATTTCTGCAATTGATTGAAGATGTTTCTCTAGCGCTGAGACGCAAAGTATATTTCCAGCACGATGGCTCGCCGCCTCTCCACTTCTCTTGTACAGTTTCCTCTCGCTTAAATCATTTCCCTGAGAAATGGATCGGTTGAGAAAGTCCACATTCCTGGCCACCAAGATCACCTGATCTAAGAGCTTTAGTTTTTTGCATCTGGGGATGGATGGAAATATTGTATACCAAACAAAAATACATTTTCGTGAGGAATTCATTGCACGCTCTATGGATGCGGTTGAACAACCTAAGGACAGCCCAGGAACTAATAACAACAAAAATAGTACAGAAGCGTACCAAGAATGTGCTGAAAATGGCAGGCTCATTTTGAACATGTATTATAAGCTGTTGCCTATAATGCAGTTTGGTCTATGTATTGTTTCTAAATAAAATTCAAATTTCTCTAACCTTTCTTTGTTTTATTCAACTTATCTTACATAATTTTATTTGGAATTAAATTCTCTATAAGTTTTGTTTAAACATTTTATATATTCATTACCCATTTAACAAAGCTGTTTTACGTCAAAAATAAAAAACGGGGTTTTTTCCTGAATTTTTTATTTTCACACCAGAATTCTCAAAAACTACTGTAGATACGGTTCTGTGACGTATTTCATTCAAATTTAAGACCAAAAATCATAAGAAATGACTAATTCTGCTCCTTAATTAACATCCTAAAAATCTCATTACGACCCCTCATTTCACCGAGGTAGCTGTTATTCGAGCGAAATTTTTCACTAGCCGTAACTCGCAAATGAAGCATTTTAGGACACAGATGTTTTTTTCCATTATTTTCACAAGTAGAATAGGTTATGAAAGTCCCGGGTGAACTTCATGATACACTTTATATAAATATATATATATTAATATTATGTGAAATATAAACCATCAAAACACTGTAATTAGAAAAATTAACCTTACCATATTAATTTCCAATTCCCATTTTATTCCAGTACTGGAGAGCAAAATGTATATGAACATTCGAAATGTCAGTCAATATTTCAAAATAGAAAACAAGTTCGAATAAAATGACAAATATTAGTAAAAAGAATATGTTTTAAAAAATTAGGTAAAAAATTTAATACAACTGAAGTTGCGGGATACCGCAAGAACTGGTCATTGGAAATGAATATGATAACTTTAACTTATCTAATTACTGTGTTTTGATGGTTTATATTTCATATAATATTAAATTTTATTAACACAATGATCAGTATGTTAATGAATTATTTGAATATTCAAAAAATTATATATATATATATGTATATATATACATATATACACCCTTAAAAAATGCTATATATATATATAGCATTTTTTTCTTGCTATATTTGTTTTATTTTTTACTATAAATTAATTATTTATAATCTTAAAGTTTTTTGCTATTTTTAATTATATATAAATTAATTTAACTAGAAAAAAGGCGCCATGTAACATTACATGGTAATGTTACATGGCGCCATGTAACATTACATGGTAATGTTACATGGTTTATGTTTCATTACCATGATTTTGTTGAATGTTTTTGCGAATTCCAACTAAATAACGTTCATAAATTTAACGTACTAACAACAACAAAAGCTTTTACAACGAAAAGCTTCAATAATTAAAAAAAAATTACAATAGCAATGAAAAAATAATTGCAATAAATTTGCTTTATTTTTTCAACACAAAAAGGAAATTTTCCAAAAAAATATAGCAAACAAATGCAGGTTGCTTCTTTGTTAGATTGCCAAGAAGCACTTGTCAAAATAAAAATGTGAGCACATACAATGTAAATAAATTTAAAAAATTTGATTAGATGAATGAGTTTTTTAATAACTCGCATCTCAACGCTTCATTCTGAATAATTTGGATACTTCACTTCATTCAAAATAAAAATGTGAGCGCATACAGCAAACAAAAGAACTCATGCACTATGCTTTTTTATTGGAGAGAAATATACTAAACATGTCTATCCAGTGGGCTCTGCCCTTCGGAATCCCGCTGTTTTCGTTATCCTCATGGTTGTGAGAATAATTCTGATAAATTACAATTAAAGCCTGAAAAGCTTTTTCTTCTCCAACGTTACCCTTATCTTGACATAAAGAACTCTGATACACTCCTGCTGCAGACAAACATATCCCTTTTATATTTAAATAATAATATAATTGTTAAATTATAATAATATATTTAATTTTATATTTGTTATGTATTATACATTTTTGTATTTGTTCATGTATTTCTTTTACTTTCAAATTTCTTATTATTTTATATTCTTAAGTTGATGTTAAATTATAATAATAATTCTTTATTCCATAATACATATACAAAAAAGAATGTTATTACAATATACAGTAACATATAACTATGATAACTGAAAAATATAAAATTAACATTAATAAACTAATTTACAAAATTTCTCTAAGTTAATTAAAATCACAATATCCTTAATTACTACTACATTTAAACTAATTTAATTAATTAAACAAAGCGTTAAATGAATTTCCATTAAAAAATTTTAATTCTTAAAAATTAACATTAAATTCTTAGATTTGATCTAATAAAAAATAAAAATCTAAAAACAAAAAACACAGTTTAAGAGACTAACGAAAAAACTTAGATTAATGCTTTATTATTTATTATCGTTAATTACTTAAAAAATAAAAGTATATGTACTAAGGATAAGTGCCTCCTTAGCGCATAGCTGTGTTGAGGTCACCATCAGTTCTTAAAATAATCAGTTGAGACGGATGCTAACAAGTTTCTCTAATAAAAACACAAAGATTCATTTAATAATTATTTATAACCTAAGAAAATTACACATAATAGAACTTTACCTTCAATGTTTACACGATTACTTAACGACTTATTTAACACTTACTTACTCATAATTAATTGCAATTATTCAATAACTAATAAATTAGTGTCACTCAATGAAAAATTTAGTTTGTTAATTAAAAAGAAATTGAATATCCTGCAACGTCAAAAACCATAGTCTCAGCCTTTTTGGAGAAGATTGGTAGAGAATTGTTTACTGTAATTGAGCCACATTGGGCCTACTGAATATAATTAAAAGCCAACCTCCAAGGTGGAGTGGTATTATCTCACCCTTTCATCCAGAAAATCCCAGTACCCCAAATCCCAGTCAGACATGACATTTTCCATATTCTAGAAGATTCCCATACACAATTGAAGCTTGCGTGTTAATTTAATCAAATTAATTAAATTCTGGTGACAAATGATTAAGGGGCCGCTACCCACCCCAGTATCGTCAAGAAAGTTATGCAATTCTTTGTTGGCTTCTTTTTTTAAATTTGTTTTTTCTTATCTTATATTATTGTTTTCATTTTTTTTTTGTATTGTGTTTGACAGCAGGATGATAAAGAAGACCGTGGCAACAAAGTTAAAGTGACCTTATTCTATGAAACACAATGTGGTGACTGTGTTAATTATTTTGCTCAACAGATTTCACCTACTTATAAAAATTTGAAAAAAAATGTTGTATTTGATCTTGTACCATATGGTAAATCGCAGGTACAGTAATTTATTATTATATATGATAAACTAGTACAGATTTAATGAACTTAATTTTTAAACTGAAGCTTTACCCCCTTCCTAAAAAGATCTTTGGTTAACCTTTTTCTCTAATTATTTCAAATTTACCTAATTAGAGGGTAATGGTAACTTTTATTTGTTATATTTTTTAATGATAATTGCAGCTGATGTTACTATAAATAGAAAAACTAGGATACTAAGGTATTATACAAATGCATCCAAGAGCTTAATGTACATGTTATGAAAGTAGAAAAAAATTATATTAAATGCATAAAAAATTAAACACATTTTAAAAATAAAGATTTCAGAAGTGCTCAATACAGTAAATATAATTATTCAGAGTTGGAATTTTATAGATTATATAATGAAAATGATTTTAATTTTATGTTTATAAACATCTGTAATACAATTTTTTCTCTCATCAATCACTTGATTGATTTGATCCTATCCACTATTCCTATCCATTATGTGCTATATTTTTATTTCAACTTTATCATTACATCCTCCATCGTAAGCTATGTGTTTTACAAATTCTAGACTGTCTTCTGCAGTTTTTATCCTTGGATTTACTAAACTTGGACATTTAATCCATGGCCCACAAAACTAGTTTGATTTTTTACAATATTCTGCGGTAAACTTATCTTCTTTTCTATTTGTCTTAGACCTCTTCATTTCATACTTTATTTTACCAATACACCTCATTTAACATCCTTCTGACACAACACATATCAAAGGCTTCTGGTTTTTTTCTTATCACTTTTCATACAGACCATGTTTTGTCATAATGAAGTACTGCTGTTATAGTTTACATGAAACACACAATATTACATTATATAAAACGTAAAAGGTAAGATTTTTCAATGTGATGAACAGTGCTAAGGGAAGCCTTGCATTTTAAAGAACAACGACAATATTAAAGCGATTGAGCAAATTATTTATAATAATTTATGAGTTAAAGTTGATGAAGTTGCAATTGAGTTAAATATAAGTTAAAACTTTGCAATTTCAATTGTTCATGATATTTTAAACTTTTGAAAAGTTAGTGCCTACTGGATTCCATGTCAACTGACATAAATCCATAAAGAGAATTTTTTTTTAATTTCCCAGAAGCTTTTGAAATGTTATGAGGATGAAGACTCATTTCTGAAGCTGATAACTGTTGACAAAATACGGTCTGTCACTTTGAACCTGAAAAAAAGCGACAAAGTTTAATTTGGAAACATCCTTATTTTTCTCCTATGGAAAAAAATTAAAATTCACGTAACTACAGAAAAATTGAGAATGTCAATGTTTTAAAATATGGAAGGTCTAGTTTTTATTAATCTCACACATGAATATTAATTTATTAATGAATTTTTTATTAATCTCAAACATGAATATTGATAATGAATGTACGTTACTGCAATCAGTGAAATTAAAATTCAAGTCTAAAATGTTTGGAAAACTTTCATGAGATGTTATTTTGATATAGGATAATACTCAACCAGCAAAACAATTATTTGTCTTCAAGGTCTTGATTTTGAACTATCAGACCACCACTGTCTGTACAGTCATATCAGTTTGTTTGAGTTAATTTGATTTTTAACGTTTTAGCACACTGAAAAAAGAACTGTGTGGGAATAATTTTCATTCTGATGAAGAAGTCTAGAAGTTGTGCAGACTTGGCTAAACGCCCGACCAAAACTATTCCAGGAAGGAATTCAAAAGCTAGTAGTATACCTATTGCAAAATTAAATGGATGATAGAATAACTAGGTGATTCACTACATTTCATTAGTTTTTGCATTGATATAATGGGGTTTTTTAGATTTTTCCAATCACTGTACAAAAAGTCTTATTATGTTCTAAGATTATATTTTATTAATCAGATTATTTGCACTAACAGAATATTAATAGTAAACTTTTTCCCTTCCCAGAACACTACATCATAATAATGAAGGTGAATTTTATCTGTAACAAGCGCAAAAATTAAACAGGAGAATTATTTTCACCAACATATTCAGTTATTTTCATTCAAAGTGTTTACTGCTTGGATTACTCTTTTAAGAAAATCTACTTCAAAGTACTGCTAGGAATTGTAAAACTATCCATTGATTAGATTATAAAAGGGTCCATTGACAAGAAGTTTCATTGTACTTTACGACCTGAATAAATAGTTTTTTATACTTTCATCAGCCGTATTAGTATGATAAGTAATAACTTATGATTAACCAATGATAACTACTTATTAACTTAATAAGTAGTAAGTATATCAGAAATAAGATTAAGTATAATATATTTTAATTTAAATTAGTGTTAGTTTTAAGAAAATTAAAATAAAATAAATCTTTCATGATAACATGGGAAAGAGATAGACAAATTATTTAGAAGACTGTTACAAAGATGATGTAATTTACTACATAATCTAAATAATGTACTAAACAAGTACATAAACTTCAGTGCAATATCAATGCATAAACTTTTAATACTATAGTAATTTATATTAACAATATAATTTTTTTTATTTTATATTCACTAAAAATTAAAATCATTAATTTTTTTTTCAGCAAAACTATTCAGAAGGCCACTGGCATTTTACTTGTCAGCATGGCCAAACAGAATGTGAATATAATGAACTTCATGCCTGTGCAATTGATAAAATAAATTCACAAGCCAAATTGATTCCGTTCTTAGCATGTTTAATGCAAGATAAACAAGAGGAATTACATATAAATGAGGTAACATATAAAACTTTAATTTTGTATTCCTTCATTAATTTTCTTCCATATGCAGTTAATTTTTGACAGAATCAACAAGTTCCATCTTTTTCTATAACTTCATATCTCCTTATGGCATGATAATAGACAAATATAATATCTGCTTAGCAAAAAAGCTTTTAACATTCCATCCAGTAATTAATATCTTCTTGGTTGTGTTATACTTTTGCTAATTAGTTTAATGCTTATTAGACTTGTTTTAAAGAATAACATTAAAAATCGAGGGTAGCCGACAACTGTATTTCGTTCAAGTTAGCCTACAAGATTTCACTTTATTACAATATTATTTTAACAAATTAAATTCTCCTTCCTCTCAAAGTTATGTATGTGATGGGAAAGAATGCATGCTCAAGTGATTCTGAGAGCTATGCCAGCAGGAACTTAAGTCCTGATAAGGTCACCCAAGCTGGACAGGTTAAGGATATTGAGTCAGACCTGGTCCTCCAGGTTGGGGGATTGCGTAGGGCCAAAAACCCTATCATTGTAAAAGGACTGCAAGTCACACAACAAGTACAAATGCCTCTGAGTAGGACAGGATTTTTGGGTAAATAAAAATGGAACAGTAAACAAATTATCAAAACAGGAACATGGAATATCAGAAGCCTTCTCAATGGTGTCTTACACAAGCTTTCGGTGAGTTATATAAATACACTCTTGACTTACAAGACATACACTCTTTGCAGCTCACTCTTTTTCTGATGACATACACTCTTTTGTAGCTTTACAAGAAATAAGGTGGACTGGTAATGGTAACATAAGAAGTGGAAATTACATGTTAATATATAGAGGAATTAACATTGATAAACACTAGTATGGTACAGGGTTTGCAGTATGAAAGTTCCTGTTTAATTCCATATTGAACTTGAAAGCAGTAAATGAGTGAATCACACAATTTTGAATCGAAACAATTGGACAAACTTTGTTAATGCTCACATAACTAATGAGAATAAAGGTGCAGGAACTAAATAAACATTCTTTGATGAAATGGATGCACTCCTTCAAAAGATACCAAGAAATGATATCATATTGCTGGGTGAATTTAACGCAAAAATTGGAAAGGAGGAGAGATTCAGAGAAGTGATTGGGAAGGAAAGCCTAAATGATCTTTCCAATAATAACTGATACCACTTGATAAACCTAGAAACAGCAGATCGATTAGTTGTAAGTAGCCCAAAGATGATGCAGATGAATATTCACAAGCAAACCTTGGACTCTCCAGATGGTAACAAAATTCATCTGATTGATCACATACTGGTAAACAGAGGATTTTTGAACAGCCTAGAGAAGATTAGAAGTTTCAGGGGAGTAGAATGCAACGTGATCAGTTCTTGGTTAGAGAAAATTTTAGAATGAAGCTTAATAGAAACTACCATAAAGAGACATGCTTTAAGTTAGATGGACTTAAAGTGCCAGATATTAAAAATAAATCTATCTGTGTGAAATCAAATGTCTTCAGGAAAAACAAAATGAACACCAAGGAGAGAGGTAGTGGTGCAGATACGCTTGTAGATATAAATAGTCAGTGGGGGTGAAATAAAGGTAGGTATCAAGGAATGAGGTAAAAAATGTCTCACTAAGAAACAACAGTGCCCCCAGAAGTTGTTTGCTAATGAGTACAAGTTGGCAGTGGGTAATAAAAAGGCTTGGTTGACATGGATAAGAGGCAAGTAATTTCAATAATGAGAATAAATATAGAAACACTTGCAGAGAAACATTTACAATTATAAGAAAGATGAGTTAATAAATAATAAGGGAGTTGTTTCAGTCAAAATAAGAAAAACCACAGATAAATATAATATGCAATGCATGCGACAGAAATCCACTGTATATTCATAGACTTTAAGAAGGCATACGCATCTATACACAGAAGCAGCTTATGCAATATAATGAGTGAACTGGAAATATCTAAAAAATTAAGGAGTATGACTAAAATCTGCATGGAGAATGGGAAGAACATTTGTTATATAAGGGAGTCAAATTGTGTGACTTCAGTAAACAATGGTCTTAAACAAGAAGACACTTTATTGCCCATGCTGTTCAACATTGCAGTGGAAGAAGGAGTACTAAACAACAAAGGAACAATGTTAGGTGATTAATGTCCTTGGTTATGCAGACGATCTGGTTGTGGTAGGAGATAATAAGGAGATGGCAGTAACAGCATTTCAAAGCACAAAAAGTGCAGCAGAAAAGATGGTTATTTATCAGTGAGGAAAAAACAGAATACTTGCATGTTGCAAGGAAGGCAGAAAAAACATAACGGATCCTCTACAGATAGATGATATGTCCCTTCAGAATGTATATTACTTAAAACATATCAGTGTAATTTTCAACAACAGAAACATGATTACAGAGGAAATAGAGGCAAGACTGCAGGCTGGAAATAGATCCTTCTATGCTTTAAAGAAGTTAAAGAAGCTCATGACAATCACACAAAGATACTATTGCACAAAGCAAAAATTATTATATATAAAGGAATAATTTAATTAGCTGTTTTATATAGGTGTGAAATATGGAATACTGCAAAACAAATAGAATGTAGAATTCAATGTTTCAAAAATAAAATCTTACACAGTATATTTGAACCCATGAAAGACAACAAATTGCAGAAGTGGAAGAGATAGAAAAATAAAGAAATTCATGAATTACAGAAAGAACCCCGTAACATCAGAGTTAACATAGCAAATAGACTGAGGTGGTTGGGTCATGCAGAATGTATTAAGAAAGTTAAGTCTGCAGAAGAACTTTCAAGATGGTGTGGTATTGACTATATCCTGTTCATCAAATACAAGTCTAATTTGAGGAGGTGTATGCCATACTTCCCCTCCAAAGACTAGGAATATGACTGACCGCTCTTCTGAATATAAAAACTGGATGATATTGATGGGAAGAGACCTAGGGGGCGACCAAGATGATGCTGGATGGGGGATTTGCAGTAGATTGGTGTGGCAGACTGGGAGGAGCTGGCA
This sequence comes from Lycorma delicatula, assembly GCF_047948215.1. NCBI lineage: Eukaryota > Metazoa > Arthropoda > Insecta > Hemiptera > Fulgoridae > Lycorma > Lycorma delicatula. Next base: position 111,077,113 of record NC_134462.1, read on the forward strand.
AGGGATTTTGAAAGTTGGAGGACAGTTGAGTTTGCAGCCAAGAGCAACCAGGACTAGGTGCTAAAAAGAAATTAAATAAAAAGAACACCTTTTGAGACCATTTTTAAACTATACTTGACTTTACATCCACGTGAAATGTGCAGACAACTCTAAAATGTGAACTATTAATCGCTTCTTAATAACTAATCTTATCTCACTGCTCTCAAAAAATTTGGGTGATCTTGTAGCTAAGAGGTAGCTATTTTAGTTAGGAATAGTTATTTTTAAAAATAAAGAAAATTTATTTGATAATATGAAAAAGAAAATGTAAAACGATATAATAATGCAAAACATCCATTATTACATCATAGATGAATTAATAAAAAGGTGATTAAATATTTTGTATGAATGCTTATAAGGTACAGCAACTCATGCAAGAAAATTTTTAATCATGATATCATCTAATGAGCAGTGGTCATATTGTACAACGTACTAATTTTCCTCTTCAATGGAATTAATATGGCAGACATTTAAAAAAAAATGTTAAATACCATTAATCGAGCAAATTCATACTTTCACCTGTTTTAATCCTTCCTTTCATATTAGATCTCAGTCTTTATCTGACATTCTACAAGCATTAAAAAAGAAAATGAAAAAGTATTAAGTAAAATATTAAATTTTTGGACTGCAGGTCACCCAAACAGTAAATTAGAAATTAAAGATTTGTACTGTAGATAGTATAAAGTGAGCCTAAGATTTAAGCTCATTTCTTCTGATAAAGAAAGGAGTTTTATTTTGTTATATTTTTTTATGTGACAGTAAGCAATATAAATTTAATAGTCAAATATTTACCTTGACAAGCTGAATTAGTTGTCTTGGCAACTAGTCACATAAGCTGGATCATTTTGGTGTCACTGAAAATGATCACAAAGACAATTGGAAACCAAAAGTAAATTTAAAAAAATATATTATAAAATTTGTTACAGTTTATTGCTGTAAATTTTTATATTTTCAAATTGTAAAAGGTGTGTGTAACTTGAAAAAACAAGTTAAAATTGGTGTAGTACATTGTGATACGGGGATGTATTAGCTTGATGAATATGCAGGTAGTTAAAACGTTGGTCTTCGTGGCATGAGTGGTAGCATCTCGGTCCTTCAGCTGGAGGTCCAGGATTCAAATCCTGGTCAGGTATGGCATTTTCACACACGCTACAAAGTATTCATCTCATCCTCTGAAGCAATATCTAATGGTGGTCCCAGAGGTTAAACAAAAAAAGAAAAAAGGTAGTTAAAACACAATTTATTTACACTTCCATTCTACAACGTAAGGATGAATAATATTTATTTCTGTAATATACTTTTATAATTTTTTTAATGTTTTTATAAGCATAAACTTGTATACATTTTTTATTTTATCACCAGAAACTCTGAATATCGAGCTTAATTTATTAAATTTTATTATATAAACTCCTTAAATTAAATTTGAGGATTTTTTTTTTATTAGAAGAAAATGATGAAAGCTTAAGTAAATTTTTATTAAATATATAAATTTGACCAGTTTAAAAAAAATCTATCACAAATATTAAATTTGTAAAGAAAAAAGAAAAAAATTACTATTACAATATAGAAATATTGAATTTTATTTCTTGTTTTTCATAGTTCACATGCTGAGTACAGTAATAATTAATTTCAATGAAAACAGATGTAATAGAAGCAAGATGTTTATTTAAATTTGTTATTAGATAAAACATCTGATGATTTAATTTGGAATTGTTTTTAATTTATATAAATATTTAAGATCACAACATGGATGATGAGTCTCCGACATTTTCTTGATTTATATTTTACTTAAAAAGTCGTGTTTTGTTTTTTTATAAAAGAGTTTACAACATTAAATATTTTAAACCATGCCGCCTTTTATTCAAATTATTAAAAATTTTACACCTAACAAGATATACCTCACTGCAATTTTTTGCTACAGTCTACCCTCTAAAAGAGTTTGTATTTATTATGATTATATCAAGTTTTAGCTTAAATTATTTTTTCTATGCTTAATCAAAAGTGGTAAAATGAAGCCAAATTTACAGTACTGATGATGCCTTTCACATAACACTTGATGAGCATAACTTGATGAGGTGTATTGTACCAGAGTGCAAGTTTTGCCCACAATGACATCTGTTAATTATAAACATTCTAGAACTAATATGAAATAACTATGTTAGATTAAGTGTTATAATCCTAATTCAACATTTTCAACAACTAAGTAACAAATTAAAAAAATGTAATGCAGGAATGTCCTTGTTTATACATTTTGATTTTATAGTTCATTAATACTGTTCCTTGTTGTAATGGGTCAAGTCTCAAATTAATTTAAAAAAAACTAATTATGTTATACTACTACTGTTTGTCATTAGTAAGAGTATGTGAGGCTTTAGGACACATTTTTGTGATTGTTATGCAAAATGATTCAGGTCATGAGAAAACTGATTGTTACGACAGAATCTTATGTGATACTTTATCTGCTAATTACAAATTCCACCAAAGCAAAGCAAACTAGACTGATAAAATTAAAAAAAAAAACAAAAGCTGGAAAAATCACTCATCACTCATGGTTTCAGTTATTTGGTTTCATTATACTGTACAATTATTGAAATTAATAATTTGAAAGTATAAAATGTCAAGCTTATAAGTTTATTACATTATAAGTGATGTAGTTTTAATATCTATTTGCTCTTGTTTTCTTTGGTGTAGTGTAAATATTGTTTTAATGAAATTTGAGGTGCGTCTTCAATCTCATAAATTTTTTATATCAATCTGTGTAAAATATTTAATTTTAAATAGTTAAGTAGAAAATACAAATGTTTTTATATAGAGAATTAAGAAAATGATTCCTACAAAATAATTTTTTTTACTTTTTGGTTCTAAGGTTACATTTAAAAACAAAAATCATCCTTATATTAAATCATGTAGGCTGTGTTTACTTTTTTTGAGGTTTTAGAGTCATTGACTACTTCAGTCATTTCCACGTCACAAAAAAAAAATTTCTTCCCCATTCTGATAAAAAAAACTCTAGCGACGTACTCGGAAAACTAGTTAGTCATTGTCGTCACAGATCATCTAATAAAGACTTGTCATGGAATATTAAAACTCCAAAAGAATCAATATGGCAAGGGTGTAAAGGATCCTTGCCACAAAAAAATACTAAAACAAACACAACAATAAACACTAATAATTTTTATTTAAATGTTGTCAAAACTTTGAAAATAAATTAAAAACTTAAATCACACAATTACATTAATCGCATAAGAAGTAATTTCTTAATTTCTATTGCCTAGATTTACCCTTAGGCCATCTTTTCTTCTTTTTTTTTCGCATAAGAAGTAATTTCTTAATTTCTATTGCCTAGATTTACCCTTAGGCCATCTTTTCTTCTTTTTTTTCTTTATTTTCCTACAGGCTGTGATGTCAAACTCCAGGTTGTCCAAAGCCTTGGAAATGGGTTTTCTGATTCTTTGCAGTAAATCACAGAGAATCTCCTGCCTACTGTCACTAGATGATGCTGGCAGCAGGAGACTGCATTTCAATTGTGCGGTCAGCAGCGTATCAGAGTCAAGACTCTACACAGTTCCCCTAAAGATTATGGGGCAGCTGAAGTACTCACTTTCTCATTTAAAGGCCTCTGTACCTTTGAATGCTCTATCATTCGACAAGTCCTTTTTTCTAGTAATTTAATTTCCGACTTTGCTGTTGCATGAATGGTTATGCATGTCTGGGTAAACAAACGAACATCCAACTTGTGAAATCAAGCTTTTATCTTCCTTAGACAGTCAATATGTTTTGCCAGTCAATATGTCGCAAGGTGCAGGTGGAAAGGTGGTTGGACATGCCCCGGATCATTGATCCTGCCTGAGTTCCCCCAGTCAACTGGTTCCTACAGATTTAGCCTGAACCATGGGGTCAGGTACTGCCTGACCCACAGTACTGTCATCCTAGGGCTCACACATAGCAGTAAGACCTCCAATACCCTTATGAATGGGACAATCCTTGCCAAGGGCTGAAGTTACTGTGACTCATACTGAGCGGCTCAATACTTTGGGAAGCAGCCCACCCTCAAACCAGCTTCATAACTGGAGTCCCAACATTGGCAAAAAATAGATCACAGTTGCCTTCTGCCACTGCTGCAAAGAAATTATTATTATTATTATTAAAAGTATTATTTTTTTTGGGGGGGGGGGCATTGACTGCTGTGGTTATTAGCCCCTTTCCACATCAAAATGAAAAAAAGAAAAATCTTTTCCCCTCATGTTAAAAACACTAGTGACATAGTCAGTAGATAGTCATTACAAGATCACACCCAGAAATAGATTTTTCAAGGGGTATTACAAAACCCCAAAAGAAGCACAACATGACAAAGGTGTAAAGGGGCCTTGCCAGTTAAAAACTAACACTAAAAACATTTCTAAAACACATTAAAACACTTAACCATTTTTAACAAAATATTATCAATACAATGAAAATAAATTCATTGATTTTAACATTTTTGATTTTTGAATTCAATTTTTGATTTTAAAATTCAAGAGTTCATAAAAAACCTATTTCAATCAATAATTCTATTGCCTAGGTTTTCCCTTAGGCCATCCTTTCTTTTTCCATTTTTCCATCTTCCAAAAGGCCTCATGTTGAATTCCAAGGTATCTGAGGCCTTGAAGATGGAGTATTCAGATCCTTCACAGTAAACTTTGTAGGATCTCCTGCTGTCAGCATCAGATGACATCGACTCTGATGGCGTAGTCAGAAGTACATTACAGTCAAGACTCTCTTTAAAGGCCTCTGTTTTTTCTGAGACTCCATTGTTGGTTTTTTCAAAATCTTCATTTTCCAGAATCTATACTTCTGATCTCACAAATCCTCGAGGGGAGATTTTTTCAATTTGTACTTTAGCCTTGGTCTTCATTTTGGTTTCATTTTCCTTTGCCTTTGATTGGTCGAAGGTTCATTCCTCAGTTGTGTAATAATCTTTTGTGTAGAGACATCTCTTCAGTCTGACCTCTCTTCATCATTTGTCCATGCTTGCCAATACTGATGACAGTTCAGAGATTATGTCTTTTGATTTAAAAGAAGCTGCACTTGTCCGGGTGTAATGGATCGCCACAGGGACAGATCTGTTTCCTAGTGCATCTCGCCAGAGTATGTCTGAATTAATGACATCCAAAATACCTCAATCCAGTCTGTGAAAGCCAGTCTTGATTTTTTTCAGTGCACTAAGATTTGTTAAATGTTAAAACATGTGACACGGAGGGTACAACTTCTCCGTTATGTTGGGTGTTCAAACTTTGACATGCAACAATTCCAACAACATCATGCAATGCGCTCCTGAAGCTCCTTGACGATCTCTTCTGTGCAGTTTAGTAGGTTCCTGCACACAACAACTCCCTTGGAGGTATTTAATGTACTATGCGGTACAACCTCAATGTTGATGAGTCTTATCTTCATAGCTTTTAATAGCCATAATGACTGTAGGTCATTGGAAAAATAGACAGATAATGAGAAATTAAAGGAGAATATAGAAAAATAATAAAGTATGTCAGAGAAAAAATTAAGTAGGACACTGGTTAAAAAGAAAGTGCGTGCTAATAGACCTTTTGAAGGTGTGATGGAAGGAACAAGCAGAGAAGGAAGAAGAGAATAATTAATTGATATGACGGTGAAGGAGAAATAAAAGCAAATAAAAAGTCACTGGAGTATAAATGATTGGATTTGGAGGCTGGCTATGAGCTGAGACTCATCTAAATTCCAAAACTAAAAATAACTGTTTTATGTACAAAAAATAGTGCTTAACTATTTTAAATTAAAAAATGTATACTCGGTCGCTGTAAAAAAAATTATTCAAGTTTTGTTAAAATATCTATAGACCATTCTACTGTGGCCACGCTCTAGTGAGGTCACATGGAATTTTGCCAATATGCAGAAATCTGCAACGTTATCCATTATTCCACTAGTAATCAAAATGTTTATCCCAGTTATTTATGATAATCTCACAAGTAAACTATATTATATAAACTAAATTTTGTGTGAAAATCAAAGATTACCAGTATCATTAAAATATTTTGAGCAATGATATATATATATATATTTTTAATTATGTTTAGTGTACAAAAAAATACAGCATTAATAAATTAGAATTGGATCAGTGCCGTTATTCAACTAAAGGAGAAGATTTATTAGCTAAAATGGGTAACAGGACACATGATTTTCAACCAACCATAAAACATGTACCTACACTTGCATTCAATGGAGTAAGTACATATTTTAGTAACATTTTAAGGTAAGGTGGCACCCCAAAATGTTTAAAATATTAAGTTTATGCTGTCATGAGGCTCCCCCCACCACCAAATAAATTTAGAAAATTTAATAAAGGTTTATCCAGTGTTTAAAAACTTGTGCTCAGAATTCTTTGAAAGAAGCAGTTGCTGAAAATGAAGGTAAATGTAACCTTGCGGTTAATTTAAGATGAAACCTGATAGAAACGTGGTCATACAAGTTAGAACGGTCTGTTGTCAGTCATTAGTTTTGATATTAGTAAAGTTATAGATGTAGAAATTTAAAAAATAAATACTAATGTAGCCCTACAAGCTCACAAAGAAAACAATAACTTTATGCTTATAGTGGCTGCAGTGGTGGTATGGAAGTTGCTGGTACTCTGGTAGTATTTTAAAGGTCTGTTGAACATAATGAGTACAGTACTGTAAATATCTAGGTGATGGCAAGTAATACATCCAAAGCAGTACTTGAAATAGAAATTTATGGAGAAATGGAAATTGAAAAGCTAGAATGCATCAGTAGTATTAAAAAAAAAAATGGGTATAGAAAATTACAAAAGTAATATAAAGTTAGAAGGTGGTAAGGGTTTGACAAGATCTGGTTGACTAACAGCTTGACAGATTGACAATCTGCAAAATTACTGTGGTGAGGCTATCAGAAGAAATAATAGTAATTTGGCATCATTTGTTTTTTAAGACGAGATGTAGGGATGACAATTTCATAAGACATCAACAGGTGAAAAACAACATCATGAGTTATGCCGCTCTTCTAATAATATGGTGCAGTTATAATAAAGCTAAACTGAAAGGAAGAAGTTACAATCACAAAAATGCATTACCAACTACTATAGGAAGTGTTGCACAAGTGTTTGCATGAATGAACACAAAACCCAAATGAGGCATTCAATACTATTATTTGGAGTAAACTACCTAAAACTAAATTTGTTGGAATTGATGTATTTAGAACTGGTGTGTGTGATTCTATACTTAAATGTATTTATGGATGTATGGGAAGAGTAAATATTCTCAAATATTTTGGTATTGAACCAGGCTAACTATACTGGAAAACTATTAATTGTCATGCTGTGCATCAAGAAATCTGATAAAAATAGTGAGAATTTATTAAATGAATTTAGAAAGAGATTTAAGATTTAAATGGAAGAAAGAAGGCTATGAGCAAGATCCAGATGAGTGATTATGAAGCAAGTATGTACTAATAATATTTATTTTTCCTAATTTTCCAAAAATTAATTTCTTAACTACAAAAGTATAGTTTTCCAAAAACTACTAGTCACAGGTAAATGAAATTTATGCCATCAGTTGTGTATGCTATGATGTAGTCACTGATATTTTTGATTCCCATAGATTAAAAATACATTTTTTATTAACTTTTATAGTTGGATAAATATCATAGAATCATACATATTTAAAAATGTAATTTTATTTCTCAGTAACGCTAAATGATGAAATGCCTATAGAAAGTGCAAAGTAAAATGTTTAAAATGGTATATTTGTTTGTATGACTAATTTTGTTTTTGAAAAAATGTACCTTAATATTTTTAAAAATATACTGTCAAGATATGGGGTACCACCTTACCTTAATAAACTATTTACAGATTCAGTATCTAATAAATTATTAATCATAATACTGACTGGGTTTTTCTTTCTCTTTTTTTAAGCAACACTTTTACAGTGCACACTGCTTCATCAGGTTAATACAGAGTGAGCAACATAAAACCAAACCCATAACATAACCGCTGCAGAATTGGTAGGTTAAGTTTAAATGAAATTTTATGAATTACACAGATAAATTAAATAGACATAAAATGTAATTTAAATATTGCATTTATTTACCTTATTGTTAAAAAAGATGTTCAAAATAAGCACCCTGAACATCAATGCACTTTTGTGCCCAACTGATCATATTGAGAGTCGTCTATCGCAAAACGTTGTCAGTTGCATTGATTTCTCGTTGAATCTTCACAATCAGTTCATCAACTTTGTGGGGATTAGATGGATAAACTCTCTCCTTTAAGTAGCCCCAAAGGAAAAAATCGCAAGTAGATAACTCTGGTGAACGTGGAGGCAACCATCCTCTGCTGACAGCTCGTTTCAGTGAAACGTTTGATGTGAGACACATTTCTCTGTCTTGTTGAAAGAAGCTGTATTCTTTTTCATTAGCCATTAATTGTGCATAGAATTCTTCAAAAATTGTGAGGTAAATTTGTGTAGCCAGTCTGTTCAAAAAATATTTGTTCCACTAGATTTATACGATTACCGGAAATTGTACACCAAACACCAATTTTCTTATCGTGAAGTGGACGCTCAAATATCTCGTGAGAATTCCTCACCATCCATTAGCCGGTGTTCTGTGAATTAACGTGGCTAGATAAATAAAACCATGCCTGGTCTAACATAAAATACATCAGATTTATCTGTCCACCAACAATGTTTTCAAAAAGCCAGTTGCAATAATCAAGTAGTTTCGGTTTGTCTGTCTCCTTCAGTTGCTCCACAGTTGTAACATGGTATGTTTTCAATTTTAATCCATGAAAAATTTTACGACAAGATGTGTATTTATTACCAGGTTGTTGAGATAACTTGCATTTTTTTTTGGACTGGCAGTAATTCTTCTTTCAGTATTGGCAATGGCTTGTGGAGCCCTAACGGAAAATTGCCTATTTCATTTTGCATTTGAAACAACCTGTTGTATGCCATTTTTAACTACATCATGTATGCTGCTCTTCACTGAGATACAGGCATTTGTAAGTTTTTCTATGAATACTTGATGTGATTCTTCAAATGATTCAGAATGAATATAGGCCTCAGTTATAGCTAACCTTTCCTGGATTGAATAAGGCATTTTACACAAACACAACTGCACTCCCAATACTGCACTGCAACAAAAGATATACTACTCTGACATGTGATCACCTCACAAATGGCAGCAACAATCAGTAGTAACATATACATCTACTAGTCGAGCTAGTTGAGTGAGAGTCTTTCATAAATAGTGGTTGGTAGCAGTTTCATTATGGGTTCGGTTTTATGATGCTCACTCTGTATAATAACATATAAATATATTCTTAAAATCTTAATATTAAGATTAAAATGATATTCTTTCTACATTAAAATGCTTTTTATTTATTTTATGTTTATCCAGTGAAGTTTTCGCCCACCATGAAAAAAGAATTACATTGTATATTTATTTTTGTTTCCATTACATACCTTATGAAGATTGTATTATTTTATGTTTATGTACAGCTAGCTGCTGCATTAAACAGTAGTGATCCTAACAAATTTGACACAGGTTCTCAGCCATACTACGCTTTTTAGTAGTTAATACAGTATTAACTCTTAATTGGTTTGTATGCATCTAATTGAACCTAAATAACAGGTCTAAAAGTTTTACTTTATAAATACTTGTAATTTTTGAGAATATTTATAAATATAAATATTGTACAAATATTTTTATAAGTATTTGTAATTTTAGTTAGTTATAGGTTATATTATAACCTATAACCCAGTTATATTATAGTTAGTTATAATTCTAGTTATATTGTATTAACAGTTTAGTGAATATGCTCATGACATTATGTAATTATTTTCAATAAAAATCAAAATATATTGCCTTGAATTAATATATTAAATATAGAAAAAACATTCTTTTTTTTAAATTTCTTATCAAACAAAAAAATTATGCTGTGAGAACACACCACTGGGCAATTTTAATTACACTAATCTACAATTTTTTTCAGTTTTAATTACTACTATTATTTTAAAGAAGTATTAGTATAAACCAAAAACACCAAAGTGTACTTTTATTGTGTTACCTTCTAAATAGCCCCAAGATATGCAACACACTTGTGTCCACATTTCTTCTACCTCAAAACATTTGTGGAAAGAAATTTTATATCCACAAAAAATTTATATCCATTCACTTAGCATTTTTTTTTTTTTAATTTTATCTGTCCAGGGGCTTCAGCATAAGTGTAGGTGTTATTGGCTAAGTATGATCATAAATTAATAGTGAAGTGTGAGCTGGAGCGTTATTGTGGGACAAAATCCAAGAATTGTTAGTCCACATTTGTGGTCATTTCTTCAGACTGCCTCAGAATGAAACTGCTAAGTAATACTATTTTTTTGTTTACTGTAAGGCGTTCTTTTTAAAGTTCATTGTAACAAAGAAAAAACAGTAAAAAAATCGTAACATTAGATCGAACTTGGAATGTTTTTTCGGTTTTTGTTTTTATGAAATTTTCATAGGGATGACTGGAACTTTATTTCAATATCATATTCATAAACCTACGTTTATGAATAAACCTACATTATTTCATCACCTGTAATAACATATTTGAGTAATTCTGAGTCATCAGCACAATTGTCTTGCAGTGTTGCTTTTATTGAAAATTCGGAATATTGAAACAAAGTTTGCTGCCTGCTACATATTTCATACCAAAAATGTCAGTTAAAATTGTTTCACAAATTCTATAAGAGAATCTCACATTTTCAGTAATTTCTCTAATAATGATTCAACAATTACTGATCACATTTTCCTTTATTTCATAGATATTCTCGTTGATTGTATTGTTAGGATATCAAACCTTTGTTCATCATTTTCAAACAAAATAAATTACAACTCTTAATAAAATACTTTCTACTTACTTCACCGTCAAATTTGAACTACCCTTCTAATATGGCTGAAGAAATTTATATATATTACAGTGTCACCATCATTGGAGAAAAACATATATGATGCAGAATTAAAAAATCCTCTGCTATATTTATACAAAATATTGCAAATAATGTATTGTTTTTGTGTAAATAAATATTTTGATCCAAAGCTTATTTATGAGAATAATAATAATAGATAAAAATTACAATATTTAGACATTAAAATTAAGGAGAAAATCTGTGTAAAGAAAAATTGAAGTTTGTATAAAATTGACAGAGATAATAAAAATAAAAAAAATTGTATAAACTTACATTAATAATTAATATTTAATAATGAATTATTAATATTTAATAATTAAATTGCAAGAAACAAATGGAAAAATTCCTAGTAAAAAAAAAGAAAAAAGGTTGTTCTTTTACATTCCAGTGTGCACTACATTTCAGCTACTTCTCATAGTACAGATATGTTTTATTTTAAACGATTAAAATGTGCAACTGTATAGAAACTGTACATCCTTAATTTTTAAAATTGTAAGTAAATGTAACATTGGGAAAGTAAAATCATAGTGCTAGTCGTTTTACATATTCCAAATGTGGCCTGCCTACACAATTTTTCCTTCTACCTGTCCTTCCAATATTAAAGCGACTATTCCAGGATGCCTTAGATGTGGCCTATAAGTCTGTCTCTTCTTTTAACTATATTTTTCCAAATGCTTCTTTCTTCATCTATTTGCCGCAATACCTCTTAATTTGTCACTTTATCCACCCATCTGATTTTTAACATTCTCCTATAGCACCACATTTCAAAAGCTTCTAATCTTTTCTTCTCAGATACTCCGATCGTCCAAGTTTCACTTCCATATAAAGCGACACTCCAAACATACACTTTCAAAAATCTTTTCCTGACATTTAAATTAATTTTTGATGTAAACAATTTATATTTCTTACTGAAGGCTCGTTTCACTTGTGCTATTCGGCATTTTATATCGCTCCTGCTTCGTCCATCTTTAGTAATTCTACTTCCCAAATAACAAAATTCTTCTACCTCCATAATCTTTTCTCCTCCTATTTTCACATTCAGTGGTCCATCTTTGTTATTTCTACTACATTTCATTACTTTTGTTTTGTTCTTGTTTATTTTCATGCGATAGTTCTTGCGTAGGACTTCATCTATGCCGTTCATTGTTTCTTCTAAATCCTTTTTACTCTCGGCTAGAATTACTATATCATCAGCAAATCGTAGCATCTTTATCTTTTCACCTTGTACTGTTACTCCGAATCTAAATTGTTCTTTAACATCATTAACTGCTAGTTCCATGTAAAGATTAAAAAGTAACGGAGATAGGGAACATCCTTGTCGGACTCCCTTTCTTATTACGGCTTCTTTCTTATGTTCTTCAATTATTACTGTTGCTGTTTGGTTCCTGTACATGTTAGCAATTGTTCTTCTATCTCTGTATTTGAACCCTAATTTTTTTAAAATGCTGAACATTTTATTCCAGTCTACGTTATTGAATGCCTTTTCTAGGTCTATAAACGCCAAGTATGTTGGTTTGTTTTTCTTTAATCTTCCTTCTACTATTAATCTGAGGCCTAAAATTGCTTCCTTTGTCCCTATACTTTTCCTGAAACCAAATTGGTCTTCTCCTAACACTTCGTCCACTCTCCTCTCAATTCTTCTGTATAGAATTCTAGTTAAGATTTTTGATGCATGACTAGTTAAACTAATTGTTCTGTATTCTTCACATTTATCTGCCCCTGCGTTCTTTAGTATCATGACTATAACACTTTTTTTGAAGTCTGACGGAAATTCCCCTTTTTCATAAGTATTACACACCAGTTTGTATAATCTATCAATCGCTTCCTCACCTGCACTGCGCAGTAATTCTACAGGTATTCCGTCTATTCCAGGAGCCTTTCTGCCATTCAAATCTTTTAATGCTCTCTTAAATTCAGATCTCAGTATTGTTTCTCCCATTTCATCCTCCTCAACTTCCTCTTCTTCCTCTATAACACTATTTTCTAATTCATTTCCTCCGTATAACTCTTCAATATATTCCACCCATCTATCGACTTTTCGTATTATATATTGGTATACCATCTTTGTTTAACACATTATTAGATTTTAATTTATGTACCCCAAAATTTTCCTTAACTTTCCTGTATGCTCCGTCAATTTTACCAATGTTCATTTCTCTTTCCACTTCTGAACACTTTTCTTTAATCCACTCTTCTTTCGCCAGTTTGCACTTCCTGTTTATAGCATTTCTTAATTGCCGATAGGTTCCTTTTACTTTCTTCATCACTAGCATTCTTATATTTTCTACGTTTATCCATCAGCTGCAATATATTGTCTGAAACCCAAGGTTTTCTGCCAGTTCTCTTTATTCCGCCTAAGTTTGCTTCTGCTGATTTAAGGATTTCCTTTTTAACATTCTTCCATTCTTCTTCTACATTTTCTACCTTATCTTTTTTACTCATACCTCTTGCGATGTCCTCCTCAAAAATCTTCTTTACCTCCTCTTCTTCAAGCTTCTCTAAATTCCACCGATTCATCTGACACCTTTTCTTCAGGCTTTTAAACCACAATCTACATTTCATTATCACCAAATTATGGTCACTATCAATGTCTGCTCCAGGGTAAGTTTTGCAGTCAACAAGTTGATTTCTAAATCTTGGCTAACCATGATATAATCTATCTGATACCTTGCAGTATCGCCTGGCTTTTTCCAAGTGTATATTCTTCTAGTATGATTTTTAAATTGGGTGTTAAAGTCGGTCCCCTCTTTCATTCCTTTTGCCCAGCCCGTATTCACCCACTATATTTCCTTCCTTGCCTTTTCCAATGCTTGCATTCCAATCTCCAACTATTATTAAATTTTCATCTCCTTTTACGTGTTTAATTGCTTCATCAATCTCTTCGAATACACACTCTACCTCATCATCATCATGGGCGCTTGTAGGCATATAGACGTTAACAATCGTTGTCGGTTTAGGTTTTGATTTTATCCTTATTACAATGATTCTATTGCTGTGCGTTTTGAAATACTCTATTCTCTTCCCTATCTTCTTGTTCATTATGAAACCTACTCCTGCCTACCCATTATTTGAAGCTGAGTTAATTATTCCAATTACATTTACATGTATTATCAACATTATTTTATAAGTAATATATTAAAATTGTTTCTTTTTCAGGTTTACAAACAAAAAGATCAAGATGATGCTGAAAAAGATTTACAAAAAGTTGTTTGTAGATATCTGAAAAGTAAACCAAAATCCTGCAAACATCACCAACAGAAAGATTATATTTCCAATGAAATTGTTTAAAAAATTATATTTTCAGTGATAGTGTTCAAAATGTTATTATTTGTGTCATGTCTGTAACATAAATAAATAATTTTTAACTTTTTTTGATATTCACTGGAAAATGTCAACTTATTCATATTAATGTTTTAATCATTTAAGAAACGTTATTGTCATTTTTCTTTCATAGTTTGATGAAGTCACTTGTATAACAGATATTTATATAAGTTGTATAACTGTTTTACAACAGTTGTCGTTAAACAACATAAATTAGTTTATTCTTAGGTTTAGAAAAACTCCAAAATATTTTCTTTATTTATGAAGAAAGTAAGTTGTAACTTACATAATTATCATTGATTGCATTTAATACACAAAATAACATATAAGTTTTTTATATTGATGTATTTGCTGTTATCAATCATATTTTTGTCAAAATTTGCAAAATGTCCCACAAACTCACAAGTATTACCATCTTGTAGTTTCATTTCATCGATACTAACATTGCAAAACTTGTTACCTGTCATTTTCTGTCGATTGCCATTATTGAAGAATCGAGAAGTCCTGCTATGTTGTCAACATGTTTGAAACAATACACAGTGATTGAATTTTTACAATGGTAAAATTGAATGCTAGCAACATTCATCGTCATCTAAGGCCATTTATGTAATGAAATTGTTAATCAAAGTACTCTGGTAGGTAGACAATAAAATTTTGTGTATCAGAAGCAGATAAAGTGAATGATGAACATCGGAGTAGTTTACTAGTTTTTGTGACCGATGAGAAGCACCAAAAGGATGTAAATGAATAGATTCAAAATAACCATTGGATCACTCAATGCATGGCCACCCAGATATGCATATTGAAAGAATAAGTAGGACTTACTACTTATTGCATAACTAAGCTACAGTAAAATTTTTAGGGTGGGACCCAAACAGCTTCTGAAATGTTATCGTGACTAGGAAGATTATTTCGTTTTTATTTGGTGGAAGACAAAACTTAATGCTTTTATAAAAATATTTTTAAATACATAAATAAGAGTATTTTTTAAACACACCTTTGAAAATAGATGATTTTTTTTTCTTATCTTGAAAGCAAGATTCAAAGACCCAACAGTAAAGTAACAAAATACACACCACAAATATAGCAATTTGGGTTTTATAAATTGAACAAAATGTAGGAAGAAAAACAAGACAGGGAGGATTGTATAGTGGTTACACTAAACACTATATTAGACTGAAAATTATTTGTAATATGTAAATACGTATTTTAAATAAATTTTGGTATATCACTTTTACCAGGTATGTAATAGTGTAGTATTCTATAATTTATTTTATTATTTACCGTTATACTTAATACAGTGTGATCATTTTAATGCATACTACGTGCATTACTTGAACAGTCTTCAAGAAAAAGTTTGCTTAAATTATCATGACAGACAGGAGTACACAAAAGGCCACAAAGAAATTAGGTCTACATGCATATTAAATACATTGCATACAGGAACTGAAATCCCCAAACTCTGTTAAAAGAATAAGGTACTGCCAGTGATTTATCAACCAGGTGAAAAGTAATGGAATGGGCATACTGGATAATGTAATTTAAGTGATAAAGAGTATTTTCACCTTATTGTCATAACAGATATTGGTCAACACAAGATCTACATATTTAAATGAATTCCTGCTGTACTCATAGAAAGTGGGGGTTTAGTTTGTAATTTCTTGATGATGAATAGTGGGCCAGATTTTTTTTACAAAACCCTTAACAGTCCAACATACCACCATACAATAATGTAACTTATAGCTCTTCTCCAGCCTATGAACACTATTGTTACTTGCAACAAGATGGGGCAACATGACATACATCCAAAAACACCATGGAATTTTTGGAAGAAACATTTGACGATTGCATAGTCTGAAAAGGTTTGTGGCCCCCTTGTTCCCCTAACTATCATCACCAGACTTCTTTCTCTGGAGTTTTTTACAATTGAGCAAACCCATGTAATCTGCAAGACCTAGAGTGAGCCATTACTGTAGAGATGAATTCCAGTAGCACTAGCAGATGCTACAGTAAGAAAGTTGTCAATAATTAACAACAGAAGGTCTTAACAGCAGAAGGTGAAAGCACAATTTGTTTTCAAGAAGAGCTTTAATTATTCCCTTTCATTCTGGCATTAGAAAATTATTAATAATCAATTTAAAAATTAGGAATAAAAATCAAAACAACTTGGTCAGTAGTAGTAAGCAACTTAAATGTTATAAAACTTTTAGATGGAGGCTTTTTTTAAAGTACGCATGTTTAAATAATTTTCAGTGTTATAAAAATTTACGATCTAATATTATGGTTCAGATCTAATCTTGTGGTTCAGCATCCCCCATCAAATTGTACTTATATTAAACCATAGTCATAATTCTCCTCGAAAACATTTAATCGTAAAATCTGCTCATTTATCAATACTGTCTACTCTACAACCAGAAAGTAAAAAGAAAAAATTAACTTCAAAAATAAGATAAAAAAAAAGATATGAGCAAAATTAAAAATTTATATTAATAATGTCCAATAAAGGGCCATAATTTGACACCTGCCTCTATTAAATTTAGATATATAGGTCACAGTTCTGTGAAAATTGGATACTCGATTCTGAAAATATATAGCAAAATTGTTGTGGACACATTCACAGACTTAGACAGTTTTTTTTCAAATACTAGCATTTTATGTTTTCTGATTCTGAAAATATAATTTATTGTAATATATCAAAGTGTTAAATTAAAATATAAAAGAATTGATAATTTTAAGTACGGGCCCCATTCACTTAAAAATGTATCTATTGAAGTAATTATTTACTTAAGTAAGTTAGACCAATTTATTGACAATTAAAAAAAAATATAAATACCTAGATGCTCACTTGTATCACGGAGTCGAAAATCAGGCCAAAGCTAGGATATATATAGTCCAATTTCAACTTTTTTGGTCAATAGATTTACAAGATATGTGGCAAGAACTGTTTAGAAATCTATATTACATTCTTTGTGTTCCTCTTGTCATCCATTTAATATTCTACTCATCCATTTTAATATTCTCATTTCCACCAATTACATCTTTATCAGCATCTTTTTAATTGCTGAAGTCTCAGTCATATCATACATTCCTTGCCTTTACCAGGATTTTCAAAAGTTTTCAATCATTTTCTTTTCAAAGCAGGCTACTTATCTTTTTCTAATTCATCTTTCCACATGGGATTTTATACTCATTTTAATCTTTCACCTTCTTTACTTTTGAACATATATACAGAGTGGAGCAGAAACAATTAGATGATTTAAAACTTGAAATTGAATACTTTAATGAAAATGAAATACTAACTAGGTACACCATTGTAAAGAACAAGGACAACCATTTAGTTTTCAACTTATGTTTAGAAGATAATATCATATAAGTGAGCACCATTAGTAGTAAGGTACATTTCTGCATATCGTCCATGATTTCCTTCAGCTGATCCAATGGAATTGATGAATTTCTGCTCATATGAAATCTTTCAGTTCCTGTATAGGGTGAGGTGAGTTGGTGTAAACCTTCTCTTTCAAATGGCCCCATAGGAAAAAAATTGCATTCTGATAAACCAGGCAAGCAGGGAGGACATGCAACATCTCTGAAACAAAAGATTACATGTTGGGAAAACATTTCTTGCATGACTGCCATGGAATTTTGTGCTGTGTGGGATGTAGCACCATCCTATTGGAACCACATCAGGCATGTGGTGATATGACGCCGTTAAAGTTCGTTATGGAGAAATGTTCACAACAGCACTACATACTGGTCTGATTTGACCATAACAGACTGACCATTAGCATTCTCAAAAAAGTACGGCTCAATCACTCCAAATTCACTAACACCACCACACTGTAACTTTTCACTGTTCAGTGGCTTCTCATGCAACAAGCACGGGTTCTCTGCATCCCAATATCTGAAGTTCTGCTTGTTAATATATCCATTTAGATGAAAATGTACTTCATTGGACATTAGCAGGTGATCCAGCAATTGCGATGTTTCTTCGATTAGTTGCAGCAATTTCCTGCAAAAGTCACTACAATGATTCACAACTAAAGACTTTAAATTGCTTTACTCAGCTATATGCATTTTCCCTATCACTTACACTTTTTGGCATGGTGCTGTTTCATACAATCAAATATAATCTACAATTAGCTGTGGTAGGTAGTGTACTCTTCATATCCTTAAAGATTGAATAGGTATGACCTAAGGATTGATCCCGGATTCATTTTTATGGTCTTCTGTTTTCTCTTATGTACGTCCGTATCTTTGATTGTATATATAATATATACACTACAACTGAATAGGAAGATCCAGAAAGGGGACATGTGAGGAAATTTTCAATATTGGTTTTTTTACGTAAATCAGCTAGTACAGGATAGTTACATATAATAAGCAAGAAGGATACATGTGTTATAGCTGCTTATTGCTGTACATTTACTTTATTACTTCCTTGTACGAAGTAAAGGAAGTATTGTGATCGCGAAAAATTTCGGTTTTCAGATTTCAATGGAAATATACATTTTGACCATCCCTGAATCCATTTTGACATAACATATGTGTGTATCTCGCATAACTCAAAAACAATTAACCATAGGATGTTGAAATTTTGGATTTAGGACTATTGTAACACCTAGTTGTGCACTTCCCCTTTTGATTGCAATTAACTGAACCAAAAGTGTCCAAAAAAAGCTCAAAATCCAAAAAAAATTGGATTTTGAACTTTTTCTTAACTGTAGTAATAAGCCCTCATTGAAAGCTTTTTAACTGTGTATCTTAAGTGGTACTTGTTTTCATTGGTTCCAGAGTTATAGTCAAATGAAATTTTAATTAATGAAATATTTGAATCTTACAAGGGTTTAGGTACATTGGTTCAAATCAGACTTCATCTCCTTTTTTTTAATTTAAATATATTGATTTATTAATAATTATTAACCTCTAATTATAAAAAAAAATTACAATAAATAATAATTCAATAATAACAATAATAAAAATAATGAAAAATATCTAATGAAACAAAATTTGATGTACTTTTCATTTAAAAGTATGTGTATATGTAATTTAATAGGTGTACAAGTAAGTTATGTAGTGTCCATATCAGATTTGGTGAAGGATCTGATTATTTATTCTTGTTTTAATTTTGTTGATGGTTGTATCATAATAATAAAAAAAAAACAGTATTAGATAGATATAAGACATACATTTATTTAAAGAGTAAAATATATATATATATATATATATAGATAACGTTTACTCTATCCTAATATTTCAGGTAAGATTGTTGAATTAATACGTGTATAAATATTTGGTGTTAATAACTAATATTTTAGTAATTGTGTAACTGTCCATTTCATTACAGAATTGGAGTACACATCTCGCTTTCAAATGAAATAAGTTTAAATGAAATGCAGCAAAAAATGTGTATATGTAATTTAATAGGCATACAAGGAAGTTATGTGGTGTCCGTATCAGATTTTTTTGAATGAGTGATGCAGAAAGGTTACATATGATACACACCCCCTTTTTATGAAGTTTTGTTTTACAAGGTTGGCAACTCTTCAAGCATTAATACCATGTTCTTTTGCCTTCACTTTCATACCAGCTGTTAAAAGGTATTGAGTGTGAATAACCTTTAAGTTGTTGTACATTAACTGTTAAGTGAAGTTATTTAATAGTATTTCTACGATGTCATCAGAGGAAAATTCTGCTAACGTGAGAATCAAACAAAAAAACAATTCTGATACCTATAAAAGGATCTTATTAAGAAAAGTAAGGTAGCTGGTTAAGAACATACAAATTGGAAAGGTGCAGTAATACCCTCTAGAACAACTGGCAGTGACTGTGTATGTAAGTACAAAAGTTTTTTTAAATTTCTTGATGATGAATTTAATGAAATTATTCAGTATTTCAATGAAATGGAAAGCAAAGACATGCAAGATGTTTATTTACAATTTCTAATTGTGTGTAGGGACATTGTTAGAAGAAAATCTGATGATACTGCTGAACAAAGTACTTCTAAAAAGCCAAAAATCAATTCCTATGTGTACCATATTAAACATAGGGAGAACTGCATGAAGTCTGCAAATGAACTTCTATATCAATTCATGGGGTTAGTAAACAAAAAAAAGAGTACGTCGTATTTGCAAACTTTTGTCAAAAAATGAGATTCCAAAGGATATGTGGGGAAAAAACTTCAGTGGTAATGCTATCCCAGGCCCTGTTTGCCTAAGAATTAATGATTTTATTAGTTCACTAAATTTTAAGTAATCACAGTACTCTGGAATGACTAAATACAATCTAGATGGTAGGCTTAATAGAAAAATATTGTATAATATTTATATCTCAAACAATATACTAGAAAAACTCTCATATGCCTTTTTAAGCTCGATTACAATGAAAAATTTGGTTATTTTTTTGGATGGCCACCAGTTGATGTATGTATAACTTGTGAAGAGCTGGGTCAAAAGTTAAGGAACACCTCTTTGAGTGATAACACTAAGAGAACGGTTGCTGCAGAATTAATAGTGCACAAGTGAAAAGCAAAAAAATTGTACAGTAAATTAACTGAAATGCAAAACAAATTAGAGTATAAGACATCTGACTTCTCAAAAGTAAATCTAGTTCTAACATTTGATTATATGCAAAATTTGCTATAACCAAAGTCACGGTTCAGGACATTTTTTGTTTAAGACAATTCTTTTATTTACATTTTGCATTCACAATATGGGCACTAATAAATCAGATATTTATGTTTACACATGAGGGTATAGTAAAGAAATAGCCAAATGAATTTTGTAGTATTATTTTATATTATATAAATGCCATAAAACAGAGGAAATGTAAAATTTAATTCTTTAGTGAAGGGTATGGTGGGCAGAATAAAAACCACATAGTGGTTTGAATGTTCCTGGCCTTCATTGAACAAGAAAACATGTGTAGAAACATAACTATTTACTTCTTAGAGGTCACTTTTTCTTCTGTGAGATAGGAACTTTGAGCAATTAAAAGTATTAATTCAGAGGTGGACAGGATTTATACTGTTCTTTGGTGGTTGGGTTTCAATTAACCACACATCTCAGGAATGGTCGAACTGATAAATGTACAAGACTATACTTCATTTACACTCATACATATCATCCTCATTAATCCTCTGAAGTATTATTTGAACGGTAGTTACCGGAGGCTAAACAGGAAAAGAAAGAAAGAAAGGATTTATACTGTTGAAAAATATGGAACGTTAATGGGAGTTAATGTTAAAAGCTTCAAGAAACAATAAATTTTCAGTAATTTATCCAACAACAGAAATGATTCTGAACTTAAAGTCTTGGCGTTGAACCTACTACAAAAGTATCTGCTTATCTGATCATTCATATGGAAGACAAGTACTGCGAGAAAAAGAATTTCATTTGAGATCATGAAATTCAACAAGTTTATTTGTAGCGCAAATCAAACCCGAAAAGTTGTTGTAAGGTTTTATATTGATGGATTACAGTTTCACACATTCAAACTTAAGCACAGGAATTTGAATGTCAATATCCAACCTGATTAAGCCTATGAGGGAAAAATTTCTATTAACATTAAAAAAATAGATGTTAATAAGTACATTACTGATGCTGAGTTCTACAATGAAATTCTTCAATAGCCAAATCTTCCAGTGACAACAATGAAGAAAAAATTAGTGATGATGAATAAAGTGCAGGTTTTAATAGGCGAAGAAAAAATTTGTGTATCCAAAAATGTTTTAAAAAAAATTTCTTTGTTTATGTTAAAAATATTTATAGCCAAAAAATATAATTTTTTTTTTTTTAGTTAACTAAGTTGATCTAAGTTTAATCGGTCATTTATTGTCTTATAATATACAGTACATTATTATGGTGCTAAATAAAGATTTTTAAAAACTGACAACTGGTGAAACTTCATACTCGATGAACTTTTTAACTTTAGACACTCTTAAGCATCATTTTCAGATCGAATGCAAATTACTTTCATTATAAAATGACTTAAGTTTATGTTTTTAACAAATATGAATAAAAGTTTAATTGGGGTTAGCCTAGAATCATTGAACTTTGCAAAAAGGGAAAATGTGATGTTTTTTAAAAAAATTATAAATAATGAAATTTTACTAAAAATGTATTTGAAACATGATATGCATAAAATAAATAATTGAAAAGGTATGGATGACTTTTACCAGAATATTTAACAAATATTTGTAAATGTCCAACTCCTGTAAAATTAAAAAATTGTCACGTGTCCCCTTTCTGCATCTTCCTATTTTGTTGTTATAAAAGAGCTGTAGCTGCTGGTAATATGCAATTTATTTTTCTTAGAAAGATATAATTACTTATGAACAGTAAATGATTCAAGCAGATATTTTTTATGGTAAATTAGGATTTGCTGTTCTATTATAATTTTGTTTTGTTTTATTAATTCGTTGTGTGTTATACATTTATACACACATATAATAAAAAAGTTAATGGTAAAAAAGATTGTACATGTTAAGTAATATTTTAACTTGTTGGGTGATTCAAATTGATTTTCTTTTCAAAACTGAATTATGTTGTAGCATATTATATTTACAATTATATTAAATTAAAAAACCTTGTATTTTATTATTATTTTTTAAAGTTTAATTTACATATTAATATGAAGTTTTATTCAACATACATTTCATTGTTTATATTTTATTTCCATAAAAAATTAATTTAATTTATTATTTTATTTTTTATTAAAAGACCAACATTATAATTATTTTATTTGATGCTACAATATCACACTATACTTTAAGAAGAAAATTTATGTAAATATTAAAAAAAAATAGAGATTACAATTTTTTTTAATAAAGAGTAGTTTAAAACCCAAAAGCTGGATTGATCCTAACTATCAGCTATTAATAGAGTCTAGACAGCACTTGCGAGTTGTACTAAGCTGTAATAGATTTTTCCTTCCTTAGAACCATATACTGCTAAAAATAGGATTGATGTATTAGCAGTTCACTAGTAAATTTGGTAAAATATGTCTACAATGCACTAACTGAAATATATTAATTAATCCATAAAATGATTATACAAGTATACTCATGAATTTCATTGAAATTAATAAGAGCCCAACATAAATAAAATCAAAGAAAAAGTATACTTTATAATTACTGGAATATAACAATAATTGGCATAATTTTTACTTTATGTTTAAAATAAAATATGTCAGTCATTTAATTTAAATTCTATGAAGTGTAAAAAGCAGAAAACTTTTTACACTCTGTTATCCAAATCAATAGGAAATGTTATGTTCTGATGAAAATAAATAAATTAAAAACAACAGTTATATTGTTAAAAATCTTTAATCTATTAAGAATTGTAACATTAAATGAAAATTAAATTAGAAAATTATACAGATTTCTCAATACAAGAAAATACCAATAATTACCAACATAAAAGTGAGTGAAATATATTATAAACATTATGAATTTACATAATCTGTTAAAATTATAGTATATTAGTATATATCATCTGTAATATATTAGTATAGTTAGTATATCAGTGGTGTAGATATACTTCATATCTGTGTATTTTTATCATAAAATGATCAATACATAAATTTCCTGACAAAAATGACCTATATAATATTGGTGATACTTAGCATTTATAAAAAGATTTCCCAAGCAGCAATTCTGTTGGCAGATTAATTGAAAGAAAGAAAGAATTTTTTTTTAAATGTTTTCTCTCCTGAGAAATCGGCTAGCTGTACTGAACTTATGAGGTATCACATCTACATAATTGATATAGTACATGCAAAGAAGCCAAACCTAAAGAGATAATGCAGCTGGATCAAGAATTAAAATGACACATGTATAAATGGACTGAATATTTTTTGACAGTGTAAGAAATTGGGGAATAAACCTAGAGACATCAATGGAGATATAAATTAAAAAATATGCAGGAACAGCATAGCAATAAATTGCCAAAGTTAGAAAAGAATAGAAGTGTTTCTTTAGAGAAGAGGTTTTAAAAAAGTATGATTATGATTAAAAAAGGATATAAATATTTAGTATTTTTCTAAAATTGATCCTTTCAGGAATCATATTCCTCTGCACTATACAAATTATATTAATCCGATCAACCCAAGTACAGAATTAATAAAATAAAATAGGATGACATGCCTTATTAAATAATTCAAGCAAGAGCACTTTCGCTTGAATTATTAGTTGCTCTATAATTTTTCAAATCTTTCGTTGCAAATTACACATTAAAATTAAAATTGTATGTTGCAGATTGTACATTAAAATTAAACCCTTAAATTCAAAACATAGTCATGTGACATAGACAAATCGAAGGGAAATTTTAACGCTTACAAACAAACACATACATAACAGGGTAACACTTCTCAAAAAGGGTAAAGAAACAACTAAGCCACAAATAGTGGTGGACTGTAATCAAGGTAAATCTTTTATCAGATCAGATGAGCACCTACCATTCTGGCTCTTTAAGACGAAGCACCAAATGGTATCACAAAACAGTAGCTTTTAATTTATTAATAAATATAACTGTAGTCAATGCTTAGTGCACTTGTAATAGTAACAAGGAAACAAATAAATGTAACTGATTTTTAAGAAGCAATAATCGAAAAATTGTTAGAACAGAATGATAAAAATAAGATGCCATTCCCTCAACCTGTCTTAGTTCATGTTTTGGTTAAGGCAAATCGTGAACACTGTAACTATTGCCATAAGAAGTTGGTTAAAATCGTCAGTCTTGTCAATGCTGTATCAAATACATAAAGATTACAACTGAAATGTAACGTCTGTAAAGAAAAGATTGTAAAGTCTGTTTTTTCACCGTACACTTATTCAAGCAAGTATAACTATTTCTTATTGAAGTGTTGAATTCTAAAGAAAAATTTGTTATTATCATTATTCATTTTATTTGTTTTTTTATCATTTATTATTATTTTATGGTTTTTAAGTATTTTCATAATCGCCAAATTTTTTTCTTATTTGATGGTTTTTAAAATGTAACTTATACATCAAAATAGCTATTATAACCCAAAATTGGCACAAGAATGTTACTCAACAAGTCGCACTTTTTTTTTAATTTAAAGCTAAGATTAAAATTTAACAAGTATTAATAGCCAAAAATGTAGAAAAACATTTTAAAAGACAGCCTGAATGGAAATGTCACAAAAGTTTTGCTTCGTGTCCATGTGTTAAAATTTTGTGTAATAGAGAATGATATAAAACAGCTGGATTGATGTTTTAAGTTAAATGAACTTGTTAGATAAGTTTTGGAAAGGCTACAGTTTGTAATAAATGTTTGTTAAAAAAAGAATTGATTACATATAGACAGACTATGTGTTAAGGCATTTGGGTTTAATTAATTTAATTCTTAAATAGTAAAAACAACATAGAAAGAAATATTTAATTCAAATACATAAGATAGATATAGTAAATGTTTTGAGACTAAAAGTTTAACCTTGATAGAAACAAATTATATTGAACCAAACAAAAATGACATAATTGGAAGACAGATGTTTCATCTGATGCAGAACAATTTTAAAATTATAAAAATCAAATGAAGAAATAATAAATTATAATATGATATACATTGATCCAATCAACGTACAATATCAACACAATACTGCATTATTTTTGAAAAAATTGTAACAAAATTAAGTGCACTATGTAAAGTTACTCCTACAGCAAACTAGTTAATTCCTCTTTAATTCCAAAAAAAGAAAACTATTATGATTTTGGTAATAAGATGACAAAAAAAAGGAAGAAAGTCATCAAAACAGACTGGTAAAGTACAGGATATTTCATACACATACATTTTATTAAAAACTTATATTTAGAAATTAGAAAAATTTTTTTTTTTTTAAATATTTGTATAAATATTTAATATTTTAAAATATTTTTGCATTATACGAGAAAACTTCAAACAATAGAAAAGGCAAAATAGCGGTTATTCAAATGTGAAACTACTTGAGAATATTGACAGTTATGTAGATAGACAAAGTTGAAAAGAAACTGGGGAAAATATAATGTTTTATATTTTCCCCAATGTTCTTTTATAAGAACATGAAACACCAATAGTATACAAACAACTAGAACAATGTGCTAAATTTCTTTCATTTTTTTATTATTATTATATTAAATTATATCTAACTTAGTACTTTTAATTAAAATCAGTCATTAAAACAATCTTGGGTTGGGGAAATGCACATTTTATGGTTCTCATGTAAAAACAAATAGTTCTGTAATCCAATTATATTACAGGTTTTTTCTATCGGTTCATCACAACTCTTCTGTTCATTCATAGTATGTAATTCAGCTTTCTGTTCGTTATAATCTCTGAAATTCGAAGAAGAATTTTCTCTTTTACTGGCAAGAAGTGCAACCAGCTTAAAAACCATTTCTCCCATTTCTTCATCTGTTAAAGGTTTATATTGTACTACTTTTTCATTATCAGGTAAATTATCAGAACATGACTGTTGTTCAGTGCAAAAAATGAGTAATATATAAAGCACTGATAATAATAATCCAGTCACACTGCATTTATAGTTTGGATACATTCTGTTCTAGAAAAGTAAAATTAAAAATATTATGTATATGAAAAACAGATAAAAAAAACAAAATTAAAAAGAGATACAAATTAATTTTTATTAAGCAACTGTTCTCCTGGTTCACCATTATTTTTTTTATATTTATTCTTTTTGAGATAAAAATGAATTTTTTTTAAGAAATAATACAAATTCGTTTAAGGCTCTCCTCAAAATGAAGGTCATCCTAAGGATATCAAATGTAACAGACAAAATTGGATTCTATGTTAAAACAAAACAGAATGATTTATCCCATACTAATGCTGGAATATACTTTTTCAAAAATATTACTTCTTATTTTCTGTGAAGTCTAATTAAAGGAAACAATACAAAATAATATTGCAAGTGGATATACTTTCCAAAATAATGTACAAGTCATGATAATTACATCAGATCATATTTTTTTAGTTGTTAGAATTTTTCTGATTCATATTTAATAGCATTTGTAAATTAGTAGTGCAAGTTTACATACAGTCTTCTTTCACTAGAGAAAATCTTAGGTATAATTTAGACAAAAACATTTTAAGTAATTATTTTAATAAAGGTGAATCTAATTTTTTTTTAATGAAAATTAATTAATCATTTTCATATTTTGTGCATTTTTTTTTTAATCTCTGAATTTTGTCTAAGGTGCCATGACCAAACAGCTAACTTGAGATAAAACTAACTTGTCATAAAACTAACTAACTTGTCATAACTTGAGATAAAAGACAATTAACTCGTTCATAAAAATGTAAAGCATAACAAGCATCTCATATCAGATCAAACTCATGTTAAAAAAGGAAAGATATGAATGAATAGACTTTCTGCCAAGCAGGCTATTGCATATCAAAACATAGTTGACTTTCAATCCTCATAGGGGGATCTACGTATACTGAACATAATTAGACACAAAGTAACTCTAATCAAAGGAACTTTTATATTGTGAGTGCTTAATGCGAATTACAACCATAATAAGAAAGTCTAGTTAATTTAAAGTAAAAAAGTATCAAAGATTTGCATAACTTTTCTGGCTTTGCCCTTGACAGATAAATACAACACTAGGTTTTTAAAAATTAATGACTATTAGGTTTATTTAAAATTGATCAAATAAATTATGAAATACAAATGGGAAACCATTTTGGAAATTGATTTTAGATAACAATTTTAGAAATCGGTTTCTAGTGTTCCTAGAGGTTCTAGCAATATTTGTCGATTAATTTGCCGCCTTGGTTTAATACCTCGGTTGAGTTAAAATTATTCTAAGTATTATTTTATTAGCTGGTTCATTAAAATAAATAAAAGTCTTTGTTTTGTTTATATCTCAAGTTATTTTTATTATAATATTCAAACTTATGCTTTATATATGTAACATTGATATATATTAATTATAAATGACTGTTAAATGTGGACTCTCTGATGGCTGATACTAGACTGACCATTCAAGAGCATTGACCGTAGTTAAAAATTCATTTAAAAAGGAGTAACAAAAGAGTGAGAGATTTAAAACAGGATAAAACCCTGTTATAAATAACAGGTTTAATAACCTGTTATTTATTTCCCTTTCAAAGAAACATTTTAATTAAATCTCTGAAATTTGTTTAATGAAATAAGATGAAAACAATTAAATCTGAAATTGTGTATCACCCATTGTGTATCACAAAATGACTCTCTTCTTATAAAGGGGCTAAATTAATAAAAAAGTTTAATTAAACCAAAAGACTGTAGAATAATGACATACTTAAGACCATTTAAAACATTATTTGTTTTATTAAGGTATTAATTGGTGATGATAATAATAGTAGAATTTTGATTCAAGTTTTAATGAATTCTTATTCTTCTTTTAAATACCTAAGATTTGCTTTAGAAAAAGCCTTCAACCCAGTATCCACAGCTTCATTGTGTAGTAAATTGGTTCAATCTACATTTACAAAGCTGATTTCATTAAAGAATTTTAAAGTAAAAATTTAAAAAGATAAATTATTTTTGAATGGGTTATAGCAATATATTTACAAAAACATTTAAATTGTATTCTTTGTATTTAAATTATAGCATTTTATTAGTTGTGTTACTAACAGATTGATAGAACGGGAGAAGCTATTTATTAATTGATATTGAAGCTAGAATTTTAAACCACAATACAGTATTAATATATTAGAAATTTTTCATCCTTAAATAACTTTTAAAAATGATTAAAAGTAAAAAGACATACAATTAGTACACATTGTTGGCCTGATATCAGAATGACAGCATTCTATCATCCCGAAAATTTTGGGTTTAAATCTTGATTAGGATTGACTTTTTTCTCATCTAAAAAGATTAATTTCTTATCATAAAAAGAAAAGAGTGAAATGATTGTTACTGGACAGTCAGCCTGTTGAATAATTTTTATAACACAAATATATGAATATTGTGTTGTCAATATGAATCAAAAAATGTCATAATCTAAAAATAAAATTTAACAAAATAATACCTTTACCTTTCTTTTAATAATTGAATTCTCTTAGAAATCAATAA
The DNA here is from genome assembly GCF_047948215.1 of Lycorma delicatula. Classification (NCBI taxonomy): domain Eukaryota; kingdom Metazoa; phylum Arthropoda; class Insecta; order Hemiptera; family Fulgoridae; genus Lycorma; species Lycorma delicatula. The sequence goes on from NC_134462.1 coordinate 111,106,518, forward strand.
CTGATAACTGAATTCTCAATTATCAGAAAAGACTGAAAATCAATAGGCAGATTTATTATATGAAATAAGTTAATGTACAGCTGAAGAGTAAGTAAAACTTATAATGAATGATTTTCTAATATATTCTTATATAGCAAAATGAAAGAAAGACTATCCAATAAAATCTCACGTTCTAATTTACTAGTACTTTTATGTTGTGACGTACATGTGCATATTGTGAATAACTAAGTGTAGGGGAAGGAAAGAACAAATGAAAAGAGGAGAGAGTAATTGTCAGTTCTACTAGTCAAAAATTAATTAAGTCAACCCCAAACTCTGTATGTTCTAATTTACATCTGTTGTGTAGTGTGTAATCACAATTTTAACGCGTCATGAATTAACATTTTCTGGGTTTATTGAGTATTTGGCAAATAATTATAAAGTTCTCATTAACATTACAACTTTTATCTGATGTTAACTACAATATCTATAAACTTCTAATTTAATCGGTTAATTTTTTTAAATATTACTTTTGTCACATAAAATTTTTTTTTGGAATAATTTGTAAAATCTGTTAACTCCATCAGATGTATTTACTTTCATAAAATCTATCATGTAAGTTTTTAATAAAAAAAATTTAAGGCCAATAAAATTTGATTATGAACAAAAATTTGTCTTATTATTCTTCATACAAGGATGGTCCACATTTTACAGTAGAAAACGTTGCAAAATAATTAAATTATTAGTGACATAAGTATAAGATAGGTACTTTGAATAATCTATTTATTTACCAGATTAATAAATACACCTGTATACTCCATTGATCTTAAGAGTGTTACCTTTCATTCAGAAGGTTTCAAATATCTTTCAGGCTGGGCTTTTTTTCATGTGCTGTAAAATTCATCTTTCATTCAAAAGAAGTACGGCAATTTCAATTGGGTACCAGCCTACAATTGTGAGCATTAATAAGTACTTAAAAAATAATAATGAAGCAATGATTGTTTTTCTTTTTTTTAAACAAATCTAATAAAATACAAAAATTTTGAATTTGCGTATTTGTTTATAAAGTACCTAAAAATTATAATTGACAAGGTAAAGAAAAGATCAAAAGCAGACCGACACTGGTGAGAAGATGTTCTATATAGTAATCTACTGATATCAAACATAAAATAAAGAATTAGATAATTAGTTTTTAATAACGAAGATTAATTATGATTCATTTTTAAATTAAACTGATATTGTTCTTGCTCTTTCCACAGTGAAGTTAAGGGCGTAATTGTCAGTACTTTATATTAATAAATATAGCATGATAATAAATAAATGGAACCCATAAATAATTTGTTGATAGTTAAAACACAGAAAAATAAAATTTGGCAAATGCTCATACCTTCAAACAATTTTTTGTACAAGACCATTACTCTCTTGAGGATACAACTAACAACGGTTTTAACATAAAAAGCATCAGGCTAAGGCAACCCAAGACAAAAGTAGTCATTAATTATTTTTCATGACTAGTTTCAAAAAGGGCCAAAACAGTACACTCCAAGTAATTGTCTAATACCAAAAAAATAAATTAAATTTAACTAGAAGCATGTAGTGATTTTTTTTTTCATTCTTGAGTAATTATTTAACAGATACTGTTGACCACTTTTAAAATTAGCTGTGAAAAATATTAAAATTCTACCATCTTAGTTAGGGTTATTGTAGTCCAATATTTTTTATGTCAAAATAGTTGTTTTTCAATGCTTTTAAAATGATGATACAACTCTACCTTTTACATTTAACATTTTTGAGTAGCACACTTCCCCCATGTGCCCTTGGGATGCAGTGGTCTCGTGCCAAAAAAAAATTATAACGGTACAGGAACATTTGCTCTAGCAAATGTTAGTATACAAACAAGTAGGCACTATTAATGTGTAAATTGATAAAGTAATAAAACTTTGTAAAATGAAAACAAGGTTGATAGAATATATATATATATATATATGTATTGTTTACGCTATTGCGTAAAGTTGCGTTTATTCCAATAAATTCAAGGTTATGGTCGAGTCTTGTAGTTTACAGGCTTGGTAAATTTATTTTGCATTTTTGTAAGGCTTATCATACGTGTATTTTTAAAATAGGTTGTTTGGGTTTGTTTCGATATCATTTCTCTCAGGCTCCAGTTTGACTTACTGTTGCATCACATATTGGTGTCAATGTATTTCATATCACACTTTATTTATTGCTGTTTAGTCTTAATATATATATTATTCTTAAGTGTTTTTATTCTCACCAATTTCAATATTGTCATAGTTCCTAGAAGTTTATTTCTCTTTGTCTGCCCTGATGTCATTTCTTCAACTTGTGCGTATTCAGAAATTATTTTTATCAGTCTTACGTAACTCTTTAAATGGTCTGCTAGCTTATAAAATTAATCGTTGATAAATGTTCTTTCTTACCCAAACTTCCCGTTTATGCTAATTTCTTTGTCTTACCAATACCAGCACACTACCTCTTGTTGCCAACACACACTCTCTTCGGTCTATTGCCTTCTTTGTTTTCCCCCCTCTTCTCATTGCGCCATTATTTCTTCAGTCCGAAAAATAATTTCATAGTGTGCGGACCTAGGACTCGGTCACTTCTCTATCTCGTACAATTGCAGTTCAGATCTGAGATACTTTATGTGAAGATCGTTCTCTCTCTCTTGCTCTCTCGTACAGAGTAGATCAGACATTCACCATGTGCGGTCGACTGTGACCTTTCTCTCTCATACTTAATGTTTAAATACTTTCGTCATTTTCGTACTCTCATAAACGTTGTGGTATTTCTCTGTTGAAATATTCTCTAGTTCTACTCGTCAGTGTTTCATGATTTCACCGATCTCTACGTTTTGTTTTGCCTCGTTTCTTTGTTAAGTTAATCTTCAAATTCAGTATATTACGTCTCTCTTGAAAGTGTTTCAATCACTACAAACTGCCAATTCTATCGACGCCGAATCTTCTTCAGCTGCTGATTACATTTTCATCTATGCAAACTCTCTCTAAATATCTGAGGTGCTACGTATTATTCAACTTTTAATCACAAATTGTTACCTCTGTTATTTTTGATTCGCCATTGTAGACTACGCCAAGGATAAACTGTATAATTATAATTATAACTGTATTATTATAATTATTATAAACTGTATTATTATTATTATAAACTGTGATAATTGAACTGCACTTCAATTTCATGAGTTCATTTTTTACAAATATTCATGTGTGATTAAGGCATGTTAAAATCATTCATTATTTATTATAGTAAACAGTTACGTTATTAATAAAATTTGTGAAATATTCAGTTAATTGTACATTATGCATTTCAATTTCAAGTTTGGTTTAAAAAACCATTTCTTCACTCAAGTGCAGTCACGACAGGTGGCTTAGATAAGGTTATGTTATTATTTCATGTGCAACATATTTTATGTGCTTACTTATTACAATTTGTTTTTATAGTTGACTCTATCATTCAGCTTAATGTAATTTGTTAATCGCAGAGATTAATTATTATCTATTCATGAAACGAATTCATATTACTTCTCTTAAATTAATCTAAAGAAAATAACTCCTGATGTGAAGTTACGTTTGTGGACTTCTCTGCAATTAATATTGTAATTTGTTCTAGTAATATTTGTTGTTTTTATATTCCATCTTGTAGTTTGAATAATAATGTATTTTATTTATTTAAACTGTATTTTACCGTATTTACTGTATTTACCGTATTTTACTGTATTTAAACTGTATTGTAACCACGTATTTTTTAAATGCAATAATTGTAAAATAAGGTGTCTTATATTCCTTTGTTTTTCAGGCTTTGTTTAATTGTAGATTCTCAAAACTATTATTTGAAAAATGTTTATTTTCTGTATTTGTCATGTATTATTACAACTGATATGCTGATTCAGCTGATTTTTCATTGTATAATTTCTGTATAGAATTAAGTTATGTTTATTTCATAATTTCTTTTAATTTTTTTAAGGTTATGATTTAACATAAGTTTAGTTGTCTTCTTTCTAATTAAAGTCCAATTTCTTTTGGCAGATACGAGCTGTGTGTACTTTTATTTTTGTAAACTTTACCCAACATGTATGATTCAACTTGGTCCACCCAAGTACAGAATTAAACAAAGTAAAATGACACTCACCTTATTTTTTCAAAATGTCTACAATAGTACTTTCGTGGCAACCCACATCCTCAGTTGTAATTCTTCTTTAGAAAATATTTATTGACAATTTATATATTAAACTCAAAATGATAATTAAAATATGTAATATATAAGATATAAAAAATTAAATTAAGATTAAAAATTAAAAAGTTAAAAATTTTCAAATTTATTATTTTTTTTTAAATATACGACAGGTGGATAAAAAATAAGTTACACCCTTGCCATGTTCTTGAACTAAAAGGGATATATTAATGTCTTGCGGTGGCAGTACTGGTTGTGTTGTTGTCTTCACACTCCCTCAGCAGCAATTCTGTACGACATTCAGTATGTGTATAGCGTTGTTGTCAATATGGCGTATCCTTTAGAGGTTTTTCCAGCATAGAAGTGAGTTCAGTAGTGCAATTTTTGTGGGCAAAAAATTACAATTATGAAATTTATCACCAAATTGTTAGGTATAGTGAGAATGCAATGTCACAAAATGTTCCTGTGATCACAAGATGGTGCCAAATGTTTAGAAACGGAAGAATAAATGTCAGTGAAAAACTACATGCTGGGCATCCTTCAACTGCAAAAATATAAAGGGTAACGTGGAACAAGTGAATGAAATGATCTCAGGTAACCACTGTATTAAACTGAGAGATTGCAAGTGAACTCAACATCAGTTATGGTAGTGTGTTTGCAATTATTCATGAATGGCTTGGAAGATAAGTCATGATGGGTGCCATATCAGTTGATCAACAACCACAAACATCAACGTTTTGCATGTGCTGTTTTTTTTCTTCAATTTCCACCATTTTTAAAACAAATCATCATGAGGCATTCATGAATTATCGGCTATTCTATTCAGATTATATTGTTACCATATTAAACAGTGAAGGCGTTATATGATAACTGTATTCTGTGATACGGAAGAGGACAAGTGTTGTTCATTGGTCTAATTTTTCTCGGCTTTTCTATTCAGATTATATTGTAGTAAGCTGTGAGGACGTTAAATTAAAACTGTAATCTGAGATACGGACATGGAAAAGTCTAGTTCATTGGTAAAAGTTTTATCGTCTTTTCTGTTCAGATTATATTGTTACCATAGTAACCGGTGAGAGCGTTACATGATAACTGTAATCTGAGATACGGAAGACGAAACGTCTTGTTCATTGGTCTAATTTTTATCAGCTTTTCAATTCTGATTATATTGTTACCGTAAAAACCGGAGAGGGCGTTACACGATAACAGAAATCTGAGATACGGAAGACGACAAGTTTTGTTCACTGGTCTAATTTTTATCGGCTTTTCTATTCAGATTATATTGTTACCGAAGTAACCTTCAAGGGCGTTATGTGATAAATGTAATTCGAGATACGGACGAGGACAAGTCTTTTTCATTGGTCTAATTTTTATCGATGTTTCTATTTAGATTATATAGTTACCGTAGTCACAGGCGAGGGCGTTAACTGATAAATTTAATCTGAAATTCGGAATAGGAAATTTCGTATTCATCGGTCTAATTTTTATCGGCTTTTCACTTAAGCTTACGTTGTTACCATAGTAACCGGTGAGGGCATTACATGATACCTGTAATCTGAAATACGGCCGAGAACACATTCATTGGTCAAATTGTTATCGGCTTTTCTATTCAGATTACATTGTTACTATAGTACCCAGGGAGGGCGTTACATGATAACTGTAATCTGAGATACGGAAGAGGACAAGTCTCTTTCATTGGTCTAATTTTAATCGTCTTTTCTATGCAGATTATATTGTTACCGTAGTAAGCTGCGAGAACGTTAATGGATAACTGCAATGTGTGAGACGGACATGGACAAGTCTTGTTCATTGGTTTAATTTTTATCGACTTTCTATTCAGATTATATTGTTACTGTAAACACCGGCGAGGGAGTTAACTGATAACTGTAATCTGTGATACGGAAGTGTAAAAATCTTGTTTATTGGTGTAATTTTTATCGCCTTTTAAATTCTGATTATATTGTTATAGTAAAAACGGGAGAGAGCGTTACATGATAACAGAAATCTGAGATACGGAAGACGACACATTTTGTACATTGGTTTAATTTTTACTGGCTTTTCTATTCAGATTATATTGTTACCACAGTCACCGGCAAGGGTGTTAACTGATAACTTTATTCTGAGATTATGGATTAAAAAATATTGTGTTCATTGATCTAATTTTTATCGGCTTTTCAATTCAGTTTACATTGTTACCATAGTAACCGGCAGGGCGTTACATGATAACTGTAATCTCAAATACGGATGAGGACAAGACTTGTTTGTTGGTATAATTTTTCTCTGTTTTTCTATACAGATTATATTGCTACCATAGAAAACGGTGTGGGCGTTATATGATAACTGTAATCTGTGATATGGAAGAGAACAATTGTTGTCCATTGGTCTAATTTTTATCGTCTTTTCTATTCAGATTATATTGTTACTGTAGTAAACTTCAAGGACGTTAAATGATAACTGTAATCTGAGATAAGGACGTGGAGAAGTCTTGTTCATTGGTCCTATTTTTATTGGCTTTTCTATTCAGATTATATTGTTACCAGAGTAAACCTCGAGGACGTTAAATGATAACTGTAATTTGAGATACAAACGAGGACAAGTCTTTTTCATTGGTCTAATTTTTATTGACTTTTCTATTCAGGTTATATAGTTCCCGTAGTCACCGGCGAGGGCGTTAACTTATAACTTTAATCTGAGATTCGGAATAGGAAATTTTATTCATTTGTAAGTTTCCTATTTGTATTGCAATAAAATTTATAACTACATTGCGGATAATAATTGACTTACCCTCGTATATAAACATTAAAAACATACATTAATAGCTAAAAAATTGTAGATGTTAAATAATAATAAAAATGTGAAACAAAGTTCAATACACAAAGTGCAAATCAGGCTTTATACTTCAAAAACATAATACTAGTACAGATTGATGGTTGGGTTTCTAATTACTTGAAATAACATAAACTATGATTTATCATTGGCACAGATTTATTTAAATTACACTTCAACACCAGCAGCGAATGTGTTATACAATTCTAATAATTAAATGTTATTTAACACTTAATTCAAGTAATACATTATGATTTAATTTTTTTTTTTATTATAGTAAATGTACAAAATAAAACTGATTTATTTACAACTGATTATTTACCGATTTTATCTCCTCACTCAATAAATTATAATTGCTCAATATATTTTTATAATACTATGTTATATTACATTCATATAACACTACGACTTAGGTAATCTGTAAAAACCACCACTAAACAACAATTTATGTTCACGCACTTTTCTATCAAGAAAATGCCTAAGCTCTTGTAAGCTACATTCAACAGAAGTTGGTCCTTGAGAAGCAAACATTTTCAGCATTTGATGTATTCTTTCTAAAGGCATTGAATCTAAATTTGTTAACATTCCAACAATATATGACCAAAACACCTGGAAAAAGCAAAAAGAAGAATGTAAGCATAATAAGAAAGTAAATAGTATTAAACTATTTTCATAATTTAAAAATGTAAAATAAAATAATAAAGATTGATTTTCTAACAGAATTTTAAAAAAAATTCATAAATTACAGTAGAAATTAACATATTAGTATTAACATTAATTTTTTATTTTTATTTTAATACAAACCTGTAACTCTTCTTCTCGTTGATCATGTGCTGATGCCATAGCACTCTCAGTTTCTTCATCTTCACAAACCATCTCTGTAATAGGCACACATTTTGATCTAGATGCACTCTCTTCGACTAATAAGAAGCAATCAGTTGATATCTCCTTTAGCAAGCCCTAAAATGGCATTATAACAATAAATTAAGAGTCTAAAGATTAAGTGATCAATGAGAAAATTAAATAGTTATAAATACAAACATTTACATAAAAAATTTTCCCAACTTTTCATTTCCATCAATATAATGCAATTTCTCCAATTCTGCGAAATAAATGGTTATCTGAGTTTTGAGCTAACCATTGCTAATTCAAAGCATGTGGAAACACTTTGCAACAGAGAGAAGTGAACAGGAGTATTATCATGCTAAATCATTTTCTTTTTAGTCAGATGTGGATGTTTGGCCTGAACAGTGATCTTCAATCGTTCCAATAGTAAAACATAATACTCCCTAGTCTATGTGCACCACACCACAAGAATTCAAAAAACCACAGCAATGACTTTTCCTGCAGATGGAACGTTTTCATTTTTTTTTGGCAGATTCTCACCTGGTTCCACCAACTGTTTGGTAATGGTTTGGTATCTGGTATATTATGGTGAAGTTTCACCTACTGTTTTAAAATGTCAGAGAAACTCAGCAGTAAAGTCTAAATACCTTCGAAAAGTGTTCAGCTGAATGAAAAGGGTCCGCTACGGGAAACGGACATTTTTTAAGTTGGTATTACGCATCCGGTAGAAGTTGGAGAGGGGAGCCAAGGCCGGCGCGTCACTCGTCTGACCTTGCAGTTTATGCTTGTTCATTGTTTAGTTGCCATCATGCCTCTTTGGAATGTAGAGCATCGCGTTTTGCTCCGCACAAAACTGTATGACAGTTTTGTGCGGAGCGGCGAATCTGTTACGGAAGTTCAACGTCTCTTTCGTCGAAGGTTTAACGTTCTTCGCATGGCGATATACCGAGCCGGAACACCATTTTGCGATGGGTTAATGCCCTTCGTAGTGGAGGTAGTCTAATGAAAAGCAGCCACCAGGACCACGTCGCACAGTTTGAACTCCGGAGAACGTGGAACGTGTAAGACAGGCTGTTTTAACTAGTCCAAGACGTTCAGTTTGTAGGCATTCTGCAGCACTACGAATAGTTCAGTGCGGCGAATTCTACACAGAGAGTGCACACGTTAACAGAGGGCGACCACCCACAACGTGCAGCTTTTGCTGAAGCGATGCTCCAAATTTTGGAAGATGAGCCCAATGCGATTTTGATAATGAGCGACGAGGCTCATTTTCATCTCAATGGTGTTGTGAATTGTCAAAACTTCCGATACTGGGCCTGTGAAAATCCACGCACTTTACATGAATTACCATTACACAGCCCCAAAGTTACGGTGTGGTGTGGCATCAGCAAATTTGGTATCGTTGGGCCCTACTTTTTTTGAGGAAAACGGGAACACTGTAATCATAACAGCTGATTGTTACGTAAATATGGTGAAAACATTCTTGAAAACTGAGCTGAGACGACGACGAATCAATCTGCCAGATGTTTATTTTCAACAGGATGGGGCTACGGCCCATACTGCCCGAGTGTAGATGGCTGCTGTTAGAAAAATGTTCCCTAATCGCGTTATCTCCAGATTCGGTGATCTGCATTGGCCCTCTCGCTCACCAGACCTTTCGATGTGTCATTATTTCTTGTCGGGGTATTTAAAGTCTTTGGTGTATGAAACCAAACCTCGTACATTGGCCGAACTGCGACAAGCAATAGAGCAGAACATCGCTCAGATCGATCGTCAACTATTGGATAGAGTGGAGGCTAACTTCAGAGAGCGTCTCCACATTTGTCAGCATGAAAATGGACACCATCTTAATGATATTATTTTTCGTACACAGGTAAGTCAAACTGCATATTCTCAGAAACTTATTTCTGCCAATAAATTATTTTTTAACCTTAAAATAGTGGAGTGTCGTTAATTTGTAAAACGTCCGTTTCCCGTGGCGGACCCTATATTTTTGGTCGACTGTTAATAAATGGTACACCCACTGACCAGAAAGCTTTTTCTTACCCAAAGCATCCCAAAGATTTATCATCTTGGATGGATGCACAGTCACATTTAAATTCAGCAGCTCACATTTTCGCTGTCAAAGAAAACGCAGAAGAATCCTTTAAAGTTAATCTAACGCTTTTTGTACATCCACTGGGATTAAAACTTTTAAAGAAAGTAAGTACTTTATAAAAACTTGAACTTATTCATTTTTCAGAAATGATTCATTATTCAGTTTTCAAAACTTGTTTAGTTTACTTGATTGCCACAAACAAGTAACTGAATGCATGTGTTTGAAACTTTACATCTAAAGAATCACACTTGACAAATATCACAGTCATTTGGTATACTTGGGCCATCTCTGTGACAGGCCGAGAACTTTCCAAATGACCTGGTACTCTAAGAATAATGATAAAATGATATATTTGAGCCATCGTAACTTAACTAAAATTATTATGCATTTAAATTGAGTCCCAGCAATGTATTTAATTAATTATGTCAAAAAATGGTAAAAAAGGGATTTTTTATAATGTAATAATATAAGCCAAATATAATAGCATGTCCCAAAAAGAATCAGTCTGATTTGAATTGTTTATATTTTGAAAAATATTGAATAAAAAAACTTATTAATTTTATATTAAAGGTTTACTCATGAAGTTTTTTTACATACCAAGTCGTAAGTGCTCAATATGCACCCTTCTATATGGACGGCATGTCCGCATGGTAGTCAAATTTATCCTACACCTTTTTTCTATTCACTGCTGCCATAGCTGCTATGAGTTTCTGCAGTTCAACTACTGTAAATGGAAGGGGAGGCACACAAACTGTATCTTTTACAAAACCTCACAAGAGAAAATCGCACACAGTGAGGTCGGGCGATCTTGTAAATCAGTGATATAAAGCTGAATTGTTAGATCCCATATGGCTGATTCATCATTGGGGAATCCTATCATTCAAAGATTCTCAAAGTACAGACTCCAGTGAGGTGGTGCACCAACCTGCTGGAAAATGAAATCTTCCAAATCGGCATCTAACTGAGGGAAAATCCAGTTTTCAAGCACATCAACATATGTTGTTCCCATAAGTGTTATTTAAGAAAAAAAGGACCATCATTCACATTTTCCTGAGAAATTACACAAAACACATTAACTTTTCCCTCTCATGCTATAAAAATTCACATGGCTTCTCTGTAACCCATACTCTAACATTATGAACATTTACCTTCCCACTTAAAAGAAGAGTAGCCTCGTAACTAAACACTAAGCGTGTTATAAAATTGACACTTCTCCCACCTTGTTAAGGGCGAATTCACAAAACTCCACACAATGTTATTTATCATCTTCATAAAGAGCTTGCAGTAACTGAATTCTGTACAAATTATAAGCAAACATTGATACAAAGAATGCTAGATGGACATTCTGGGAATGTTCAGTTCTCTACCAGCACAGCGAGTTGATTTTCAGGGGATTTCATTTTGGGAAACTCTAATGGATGTGTTCTACACCTTTGTCTGACCACTTGATTTTTCCTTAAACAGACAACCCGTGCCTTTAAATTGTTAATACTGTCGTCGCCTAATGCTTTGAACAGGTTCAGAAATTACACATTACAGTAATTATGAACTCTCACCGCACAAAGCATAGAACACAAAATAATCTCTGTCATTGCCAAACACAAAATAATCTCTGTCATGGCCAGTCACCATTTCCTCTAACATGAAGTGAACATAGGTAGCACTAGAACTATGAAACCGTGTGAAACTTGAGAGTTCCCTCTTTCGAACAGTACTTTGCTCGATCAAAACTGATTAAAAGCTAAATAGTTCTGAAATTTTATGTTTAGACAATTCTTTTAGGACATGCAGTAAATTGGTTGATCAAAATCATATTTGAGGAACATTATCCCATCATTACAGTTAATATAACTGCCAATTAACTGTTAATTGAATGTCCAAGAGCTCTAGTAAAGTGGCATTGATCTTTACTCTTATAATTATTTATAAATAATTTTCTATCAGAAGATAATTACTAGACAGGATTATAGAATTCTCTAGTAGCAATTCAAAACTCATGCACAGAATGGTTTGTAACTATCAAATGATTTTAAATATGAAAAAATGATTAGGTCTTACTAGTTCATATATTTTCATAAGTAGTAGTCTTTATTTCTAACAAGATCAAGATACATTTTTAACTATGAGGTTAAAAATTTTTAATAATGTCATCATCATTATGAAATATTCATTATCACTACTTATAATCTGGTCTTATCTTACACTTGATGAAATGTAATAACACTTTAAAGCGATAAAAATTATATACTACTCACTTTCAAATGGAAGTGAAGGCATTTTTCCAAAAGGCTTTGCTAATTAACAGTACTTTGTTAATGGCATCTTACAAAACTCTTACATCTTACGAAAATGTTCTCTTAAGAAAGCTTTTAAGAATCTAATTGAAAAATATGTTGGATTTATGGTTTCATTCACTTAGAATGTTTTTGTCAACTTTTTATAATGCTAGCAAACGTGGATCATTTTCATGAGGTGATTTACAAAATTGATATCTGATAATGTAATCTGATTTAACCTTTATGTATTCAAAACGAAGATAATGAAAGACAAATATATAAAAAAGACAGCAAATATTATGAATAAAAAATGACAAATATAAAAATAAAAGAAGAGATATGAGTAAAAACACAAATTTAAAAAAAAAATATTCCCTGCTCCATGTAGCTAAGAACAACCTACACAGCTGCTGGGTTTCTGTAGAGAAACCTTTTTTAATGACTGCATAGCATAAAATAACACAGGCGAGGAGCAGGATTATTAACAAACACCATACAGATGAATAGAAGATTTGACGTAAACTGAATCATACCATGAATAGAAAAGCTCAGAAGTAACATAATTTTTGTTAACTGTCCTACATATGTCAATGAATCTCTGCATCTAAAAATCTGTCATATGCTGGTGGAACTTCCTATTTTACAAGCCATCATGCAAGTATTAAGAGAAATTAATATTTTAGTGCATCATCATTATCAACTGCTCATAAAAATCATATTGTAGATTTAGATCAGCAATATTATATTCTCCAACTTATTTTTGTTAATAAATTACAACTTAGCTGTATTTATTATCACCATTTTCAAAGTATTTTCTTTTGCATTAAATGTACATATTGTCCAATAATCTGACACTGAATAAAGTACCAATAGTAGTAAGAATTTTATTATAAATACATAAAATGAGTGGTGTTCTTCTTCTTTCACATCAAAATGTACCCTACCTACTCATATTATTTTGATGGAAGTTTACACACACACAAAACCTGTATATAAGTATATATAATACACTCAACCTGTGATTGCCAGAATGCAATTCTTCTTCTTAAAGCAGTAGCTGGGACATGTAATACTTGACTTAATTCTTCCACAGTCCACTGACCTAAAAAAAATTATAATTAATTATACATAAATGTTTGTATAAACATACATTTTTCAAACATGATATACATGTCTAATAATTAAAACAAAACAAAATAATAAAATAAAAGTTACTATTTGTGTGTGTATATCATTTTTAAGTAAAAACATATTACTTTTGGAGGCTTGGTCCATCATTGGTGTGATTTTATCAATAAATTACACCTATAATAGAGGTTTGCAGTATAAATAAAAGGCGATTGTAGTATTTTAAATATATATTTACATATACAGAATGTACCAAAAAGTTCTCCTGGAACTTTCATTACCTAGTTAAATTACTAGTTACCTAGTTACCTAGTTACATTACTCGTATAAATTATGGAAAAAGTTCATATAAACATATGTCCTAAAATCCTTCATATGTGAGGTAACAGCTACTGAAAGATTTCATGCAGATTTCAGCCACCCTGGGGAAATGAGGTCATACTGAAATTTTTAGGATGTTAATTAAGGGGCAGAATTAGTGATTTTTCATGGCATTTGATCTGAAAAATTGAATAAAATAGGTCCCAGAACCTATCTGCAGTAGTTATTGAGAAACTGGGCTGAAAACAAAAAAAAAGTAAGGGTAAAAAACCCTGTTTTTTGTGCTTGACGTACAATAACTTTGTTAAATGTGTAATAAACATGTAAAACTTTTAAACAAAACTTGTAGAGAATTTAATTTTAAATAAATTGGTATAAAATAAGAATAATGGTGTGAATAAAATGAAACAAAGAAATGTTAAAAAAAACATTGAATATTATTTAGAAACAGTACATTACTATATCTGTTAAAAAAGTACTTATTTAATGTAAACAAAACCCAAACTTTTTTTGAAGTGAAAAACTTGTAAAATCAAAAATTACTGTTAAAAAATTAAAAAAATAACTTGAAATTATACAACTATAAAATAAAAATTACGTAGATAATAATTTTTTTATTAATGACAGAAATACAATAAATTATTAAAAAAAAAAATTATTATTTAAAAGTTGGCAATAAAACAACAGTAGCTGATCAACAATGCATAATACCGTATTAGTGTTTAAATCATTCAGTAAGGTATATACTCAGTAAGGTAAGGTATATTAAGTATATTGGGTACTGTGAACTGTACTGTCATTAGCGACAGATCGGTTTGCCATTGAGTAATACCTACTTATTTACAAAAGAGGATTACTCTGATAAGGTATTCATTTTGGGTATGGGAATGGTGGTGCTATAGCTGTTGTAGTAGAATATGAAATACATTCTCTGAATCTCAGGATTCCAAATCCCCAAACAATTAGTGCGACTTTCAACAATGTTCAGGAAAACAGGTTCACTACCTAGTATTTGTACCAGCTATGAACGATCTGTCCAATGCGCCGCTGTTATTGATGAAATAATTATCGATGCAGTTCAGTACAATCCTGGGGTTAGTACATAACAACAACTTTCTAACAGATCGGAGTTTCACACTTGATGGTTTGGAGGACACTTAAACTAAACAAAATTTATCCTATCATAAACAACTAGTTCAACATCTACACCCAGGAGATGGTCTGCTTTATTTGGAGTTCTGCAACTGGTGGAATACAAATCAACAACTAAACAAATATGTTTTGTTTACTAACAAGGCAAATTTCTGTCAAGATGGCATCAACAACTTACACAACGAGCATATATGGGCAGAAGCAAATCCTCATGAAACAATGAAAGGCAATTTTCAGCACTGATTTAACTGTCAATGTATGGTGCGGCCTTCTTAACAATCAGCAGTTCATGTTACCTAGCAGCTTAAATGCTGAGGTCTACTCGCACCTTCTTCAAGAAGAATTGCCGCTACTTGAAAATGTTCCTCTAATGCTAAGATACAAATTATACTTCCAGCACAATGGTGCACCTCCCCACTTCTTTTATGGAAATCATTATTTCCCTGGGGAATGGACTAATCATGGAGGTCCACATTCCTGGCCACCAAGATTGCCTGATCTGACACTTTTAGAATTTTGTCTCTGGGGATGGATGAAAAATATTGTATATAAAACAAAAATACATTCTCATGAGGAATTAATTGTCTGCATTATGGATGAGGCTGAGCAACTAAGGACAGCCTTGAAGAACTAAAAAGAGCAACAAAAGCAGTACAGAAGAGTGCCAAGAAAAGTGTCTAAAATGGCAAGCTCACTTTGCTCTAGTGTATTGTTTCTAAATAAAATTTGAATTTTTCTATCTTCTGATTGTTTCATTCAACTTACCTTACACAAATTTTTTTTCAGAATTAAATTCGCTACAAGTTTTGTTTAATGTGTTTGTCTGAAAAGTTTTGAGCCTTACACAGAAAGACGTATTTTTTCTGTCAAATATATTTATATTTCAACAAAGTCTCCTTTCAAGTTGATACACTTTTCCAGCAATGCTCTAACCTCATTAACCCTTCCAAATAGTAGCTGGCATCTTTCTCCTCAAAATAGGCGTTTATGTATGTAATAACCACTTCGTCCTTTGAAAATCTTTCCTCCACGCAAAAATTTAAGGTTAGAAAACAAGAGAAAGTCACTTGGAGCCAGATCTGATGAATACAGTGAGTGGTCAACCAATTCAAAGTGTAATTCGTGAATTTTAGCCATGGTGACCGTTGAAGTGTGAGCAGGTGCATTGTCCTGATGGAAAAGCACTTTTTTCTTCAATCGTGGTCATTTTTTTTCAATTTCTGCCTTCCCTTGTCAAGTAAAATGTATAATAATGTCCTGTTATTGTTTTACCTTTCTAAATCGATAAACAAAATTCCGTTACTATCCCAAAAAACAGTCGCCATCACCTTCCCAGTTGATAGAATTGGCTTCACCTTTTTTGGAGTAGGTTCACCCTTTGCAGTCCACTGTTTTGACTGTTGTTTCATCTCAGGAGTGTAGTGGTGGATCCACGTTTCATCTACAGTTATGAATCACACAAAAAATCTAACTCGTTTTCCTTGAACTGCTCCAGCAGGGCCTTTGGAAATGTTTATTCGAATGTGTTTTTGGTCCAAGTGAGTAAACACAGCACCCAACACGCGAATAGCTTACACATATCCAATTCTTCAGTTAATATATGAAAAACACATTCTTTCTATATGACCATAGCCTCTACTATCTCTCTAACCTTAATTTGTTGGTCATCCAGTACCATTTGGTGAAGTTTTTCGATGATATCGGTGGTGGTTACAGTTTTGGCCATCCCAAACACTTAATCAAGCTGGTAAAAACATGTTTAAATTCAGCTGCCCATCTTTTTACAATGGCAAATGATGGGACAGAGTTACCATAAGCAGGGTCTAACTCAGTTTTAGTTTGTGTAGGTGTACTGCCATTCAGATGCAAGTATTTAATCACAGCACGATATTTGATTTATACCACTTTCACAAAAACACTCACAATGACTTACTCAAACTACAACTGAGCATCCAAAATAATGCTCAAATAATAATGGCTGAAATTTTAGTGAGCATCTTTCACCAAATGCACAAATACATTCCTTAACTTTTGTTGACAAGTGCTGCAATCTTCATGTTGTGGGTCAAAACTTTTCAGACAACCCTTGTATATAGGACATATGTTTATATGAACTTTTTCCATTATTTTCATGAGTAGAATAGGCCATGAAACTCCTACGAGAACTTTGTGATACACCTGTATACATAATATTCTACCTAATTTTATCTTAAAACTTTTAATAAATCTTCCCAACCGCATGCTTTCTGATCACGCTTGTAACGAAATATTTTTTTAATGAAGTATAAGGTCTAAAATGCAGCTTTTCTTATAAATATGTACTAAATTAAATCATCAGTATTAACAGGAAATTTCAGTGTGTGTTTTTTGGGGGCAAAAAATATTTTTGTTATCATTGCCTGGAAAACAAAATATGAAATATAAATAAAATACAATAGAATAACAAAATTTAAAAAAAAATAAAAATTTAAAGTAGAAATTTAAAAACAAAATCAAAACAAACTAAAATAATAAAAGCAAAGACAAAATAAAAAACTTAAACTATAATGGTAGATACAAAAACATACAACTACTGTAAAAAGAATCTAAAAAACACTATTAAAACGTATGTAAAATATTAGCACTCTGGAGAAACAAAAACACCTGGTCCAAAACTTCTTTATTATTGCCCAGGATTTGACAAAAATTCCTGGGCAATTTTATTTTATGATGCAAGGCCGCGATGAATGCATAACATATGCATTCCACAAGAATGTGGCAAACAGTCAAGAGGTAGGTGCATCGTATGAATACTGGCGCATTTACTGCAGATATCAGATGCAATTTAGTGCGAAAAGTGAGTTAATACGTCGGATGTAGTAACACTGGCAGTGAAGCATGGTTGACAACAGGCAGTCTTTAGCAGTGGAATCTGCACATTCTATTATTTAAGAAGTTTCTCAATATTTAAAGGGTCATACTAAAAATCAGAGGGTGATGAAGAAAAACTGATCTCGCTTTAAGATCCAGCATAAAACATACATTCTAATTCACCTAATTTCATCTCATTATTTTTTTTTTTTTTTTTTTTTTTTTTTTTTGTTGACCTGTGTTATTTAGTGTAAAATTAACATCTTTCACAAAGTTTTGAGGAAACTAGAATTAAGCCAGTGAAAAGACTGAACCTTTTATAAAAAACAACTAATTCAAATGTAACTTAAAATTTATAAATAAAATGTAAGAGTATAATGAACTTTTATACAAACTTTTTGTCTGAAAATGCCAAATGATTGCTGCATGTATAGGAGAAACAGTTAAATTTATGGTTCTATCTTTTAAGGTGATATCAAGATTAACAGATCCTAAATGTGGTTTCCAGCTCAGTGTCCTGTTACCCTAGATCAACAAAAAAAGTTAAATTACTTAAAATAACCAATTACACAAGCAACTTGCAACATTTATGGATAAGCTACCAATAATATACATTGATTCTGTCGTAAAGAAAGACGAACATTACCTTAAGAGTCTCAAATGCTTTTGTATAAACAGCCAGACGTTCTTTAACAACTGAAGGCAATTCAAGAGAATCATCTTTAAATACAGGCCAAAACTGAGCAGAAAGAATGAGTGCTGTAGTTGGGAATGGCTGAAAAAAGAAGTAAAAGTGTTTCAAAATGATTGTACTCACACACATTTATATATATAAAATTTTCTTCTTTTTTTATTTTTTATGTGTACTACTTTATAAATAAACTAAATTACAATTAAACAGTATCATTCTTGTCTAGATTAGAATAGGCTTGAAGAATCGATTGTGTTAACCGAATCCTAAATATTTTTTCTCATCAGCCAGAAGTCTAGTTGGACCTTTCCAATGTTCATATCAGTTCAGTGCACCATTAGAAATGTGTATATTCAATCAAGTATTATGAGGTTACAGCTAGCTTCTTTCTCCTGCAGAAATGTTCATTACCAACCGACAATTTATCATGATTTTTATATTAACAATGTGTACAACCACATATATACCAACAATACCACACAATAGCTTATAGTTAGTTCTTCTAACATTTTGCAAGTGATTTTCCCTGACTTTCCCTGACTACTTTCAGAACTTTCCCAGATTCTAAAATAAGCATGATATAGAAAGTCTAATGATATTTTTCCAAACTATATTCAATAATTTCTTGAGAACTTGAACACCCATAATATATGTTTACCAGCATGAATAATTACTTATTCAATGTGCAAATTGTTAGATACGTACTTGAAATTTGCAGCACTGCTTAAAAAAATCCATTGAATCCAACTGATTTTACTTTAATGGAATCTTATTGAATATGATTTGGTTGGATTTAATTGGTTGCCCATTGAAGAAACCTGTTGAATCCAGCTGAATGTTATTGAGAAAAAAAATCACTGAATAAGAATTGACCAATTCAATGAGAATTTAATAAGGTTTGATTGGATTCAATGGAATTTTTTTAACAGGAAGTGGAACTCTTAATTTGTAGCATTCTACTACTAGTAATATACAAAAGATTATAAATTGAAAAATTGGTTTTTGATGTTCAAAAATCACTGAAGAATCCAAATTCATGCACAAAGTTCAAACTCAAATATACACTTTACTACTGTACGTTTCAAACTTAAATCAGATGTATAATTAACAAAAAAAGTTTCTACAGAATTTGTCTGTTTTTTCTAATCACTGAAGCCTCCTTAGGATGAAAAAATATACATACTCGTTATCTTTTAGTAATTTGTCTGCTCAAATAAAATTATATAAGTTTTTGCTGGCATTTTACAAATTTCAATAAATTTCCCTGACTAAATTGAAATTCCATGACTTTCAAGACGTGGGGAAACCCGAATAGTCAGCCAGGTCATGGACTGAGGTATGACAAATGTAACAGTATTCAAATGCAATTAAACTCTGTTTGCAAGTGTCCGTGTACTCAAATCTAGATTTTACAGCATACAGAACAGTAAAAATAATGATCAATTGCTCAATCAACAAGTTGAACAGAACTTCAGCTTCTCTAGATCGTCATTAACATTTACAAGAGATTATAAATATAATTAATAAAATATACCAACATTATGATTATAAGATTACAAACATCAATATAAGATTATGAACATACATCAATATAATACAAATAAAAAATTTATTTAGATAAATAGAAATTACTAAAAAATAAATCAAAGTTAAGCTAAGCAACAGGATTTTATTCTTTGCAATTTGACAGCCTGAACAAAAGACTACTATTATTTAGTAGCAAGGGGACATAGGTGACTACATTTCACACACATGCAGTAGATTAACCATTGAGAATATAAAATCTGTACTTTCTCTTGATTCTGCTGCAACAAAATAATCCACTTAAACATGTAGGGCTACTTGGCTGAGCTGACTGAAAAGGGTAAAAAGTAATCAACATCCAGGAAATGTATAATAGGCATTAATATATAAATAATAATACTATTAACAATTGTATGAAAATATATAAAGTTATATTTTTTTCATTTTAATCGACTAATCTAAAAAAAAAAAATTATAAAATATTAATTACGACCCAAATCAACCTCTAATTTTTTAAATAATATTTTCGTTTGCAGAATCTCGACATATATTGAAATTTATGGAAGTTAGACTAAATTTTACTTAGTTCTTCAAAATAAGTATATTATTATGAAACTTTGTTTTTAGAAAAATAGCATTTTATTTCATACAGGATATTTTCAAATTTTAATAATAAATACAGAAAGCTTATGACTGCATTTACAAAGAATCCCTATTAAAAATTCTAAGACACCTTGAAAACACACACAAAATTAATAACCATGATAAAACTGATCCTCACAAACACTAAGTCGAAGATAAAATTCAGAAGCAAGCTCTAGAAACCATTTGAGATCAAAACAGGACTGCACCAAGGCGATGAGCTCTCACTGCTATTATTCTATTGCACTCTAGAAATGGTAATGAAGGAATGGCTCAAAAAATGCTCCTACAAGTAAAAATAGGCCTAAAAATCAAAACAAACTGTCTTGGTTTCACTGATGACTTGGCACTGCTAGCAAATGACATCAATGAAGCTAAATCACAGATATTAGAATTTCAACCACTGCAAATAAAATTGGCCTCAAAATATCATTCAAAAAGACAGAAATTATACCCCAAAACAACCATGAAGTAAACATAAACGGTAATAAAATCAAAATAGTAACCCACTTTAAATACCTCCGAGAAATAAGAAGAAACAACCTAAACAAAATAACCTCCATCCAAATAAGAAGAAACAAACTAGCTGAAGCTCAAAAATTAACCTGATACACTTACAATAAACAATGCCTATCAATAAATGCAAAAATAAGACAACAATTACAAAACCAGAAACTACTTATGCAGCAGAAACACTCTTCCATCTGAACAAACAATCAAAGACAGACAGACTCCAGAAAATCGAAAGAAGAATTGAAAAACCTGCATCAATAAAAAGTACCAGAAAGACAGGCAGTGGTGGATTATGCCAAACAAAATTGTGTAGAGAGTTAGAACCCACCATTGACACCATACGCAAGAGGTAACTAGGATTCTTTGGACATATCATGAGGATGTAAGATTCAAGACCTTTGAAACAGCTAGTACAGTACAATCTCGACTTGAAAGATACCAAGCCAGGATGCAGATGAATCAGAGAAATTGACCTTACATAAGAGGAAATTGACCTTACATAAGAAGGCACCACAGATAAGATAAAATTTAACACGAAAATCAAGAACAAAAACACTTGCTTCACACTCTCACAAAAAACTCAAGAACATTTTCAACACTAATAAGGGCACAAAGATCGGAATGTATGAAAAAGTACTTGAAGGACCGCAAGGCCCAAACAGTCCCATCAGAGAGACTTGGATAATGGACTGACTAAAGTGCTCCTATGCGGTTGTAAAAGATAGTAATAACAATTTATATATATAAATATATAAAAACATGAAACATGTGAAACAAGATATAAGAAAAAGAATGTGCGAAAATTGCAACATGGCTGCCAACTCAATAACATTATTTATTCAGACTCAACATATTTTTTAGAGAATTGAGCAGCTCTCCTGTGATAATGAAACATCAGCAATAAGAAAATCTGACAAAAAATACCTGTTTATTGAGATCAAAGTTAGGATCCGAATGTAGATGAGCATTGATACGTTTAGAATCATATACATCTTTTAACATAACTTCACAATAATGGAGCTGTGAATCACCAAACCTATTTAAAAAGAAAATTAAATTAAAACAATATTACTCTGGTAAACAAAATCTTCATTATGAATTTTATTTTAAAAATAAGTCTTAATAAATTTAAAAGTTAAAAACAAACATCTGTTCATATAAATAAATAAATTACTGCCAATAATAAAAAAATTCAAATCTGCTGATAATTCTTAAGGTAATTATTGACTTGATATTTTGCATATCGCTACATCAGATACAATTATTAACAGCTATGTACTATTTATTTAACTACACATTTTTACTGATAAAAATGTTTAAATAAAACTAATTACTTAAATATTTCATTTTACAGCTCTATCATAAATATTATTTATGGTATTAAGATTGAGTAGATTAAAAGTGGTGGATTGATTACAACCCAAGATATCAATATGGGCAAAAAACATCTTTAGTACATTATCACAGAAGCAATTCCTGGCTAGCAATAACAATAGATGCATGTACTTTCACTACTTAGAGAAAATAATATTAAAAAAAACAAAAACATTGTAGAGCAGTATTTTTTCACCTAAACTCTGATACAATATTTTAAACAGCATTTTTAATCTTATTCCACTGTAAGATATTAAATTTGATTTTAATAAAGAGTTAAGCAAATAAACTTACTTTATTTTCTAAGCCTACTGATATAAATACAAACAACTAGAAGAAACCATACTTTTTATAAATATTGTTTAAACTAAACTAAAAAAATAACGTTTAAAGTAGAATTTTATGATCTAGGAATCATAAGCCATCAAGGTTATACATATTAATAATCTCTAAAAAGAGGAAGCAAACCAATGTTTTTTGCTGAGATCTAACAGTTGATGAAGCATGAAAAACAGAAACTTAAAACTGACCAAAAAGGAAAACAAGACTGGTTAAAAGAAAAATACAGTAATATAGAAAAAAATTATAGGAAAAATTAATGTGCACATAGAAAAATAAAAGATAATTTTAAAGAAATTAAGCCAAAATGTAATATCAAAGATCAAGATGGAAGACTAGTGTTATAAAGAGAAGAAATAAAATAGATGACATATATTATATATATCTTATATATATAAGATTGTATGCAGAGGACTGTATATGGGAAAAAATTATGTAAAGTACTAAGCAGAAAAATTATTTTATTTAATTTTTTTAGGATAATGTTTTGAAAGTAAATTCTGTTCAATGATCTGACTTGTTCAGAATTCTCAAAGCTTTAAGAATCATACCATCTGAATTACTTTGGTGTATGGGTGAAGAGGCTGTGCACAATATTATGCAAATATATGAAACTGGAGAAGTGATGTTAAATTTATTTCAGAGCGCTATGCATTAAATGTCAAAGAAAGCAGAAGATAAATTTAAAAAAGTTTATACTATAAATTTAACTTCTCGTATTTCTAAATTTCTAAGTAATTTATACAAGAGAGAACAAGGAGTAGAGCCAAAAAACTTAGAACTAATACTCTAATACTGAAATAATATTTAATGGTGAGTTAACAAATATTAAATTTTAACAAGAATTTAAATAAAGTTCAGAACTGTACTGTGAATGTGTTAAAGCACTGCCATTATTTACTGTGTTCATAAGTCAGATATGTTTTTGTAGTTAGTGATCCAGTTTGAAATCTACAGTTTCAGTACTTTCAGTATGTATATTATAAGTAAATGAATAAGTAAGTAAGTTACTGAAGTAGTTTTTTATTATACTGTGCATAAAAAATGAAGTGTAAAAAGTTTTGTTCCATTACAAAACATTAGGGATTAATGGGCATAAAGTAATTTGTTCTCAAACAAGGAAGATAATTTATTTTAAAAAGACATAGGTACTATTTAAAAAAAAAAAACAATGAGAGAACAATAAAAGTGAGGATTACCTTAAAAAAAAAAAAAGAGTGCAAAGTTTTAAAGGAAACTAAAACTAATAACAAAGATGGATGCAATTTCTCTAATTTCACAAACAATAACTACAGAGAAAATAAAAAAGGATGATTTTGAAAAGTGTGAAAAGCCCGGTACAATTAAAGTAATACATTTACGAAAGGTAAAAATCTACAGATTATAAGTTTGCTTTTTACTAATCTGTTTTACAAAATAAAGATTTGTTGTTTAACATAAGTTAAAATTTAGCTGTATAAACTCTTAAGATAGTTAAAATACACATTCAAAAATCTGATAAATACAAAAATGAAATAATCACATATTTGAGTATTAAAAGAAAAAGGAAGCCCAATCTACCATCTATACAAGGATATTCTTTCTATACTGTATTCAGTTAGCTTGTAGAGTGAAGAATAAACAAACATTGCGTTTGTGTTAGTGATTTCATCACGTTTCTGCTAAGTCACGTCCTTTGCATCAGTGCCAATTCACAACACAGCCTTATCTACATACAACACAATAATCATTACTCATATTAGTGACCGTATAATTAATTAGTCATATAGTACTCAAGTAATCAAATGTTTTTTTTAAATTTATATTGTCTTTCACTTCTATTAAAATCTTTGATCTATTCATATGATCACTCTTTTATTCTTGTGTTCAATTTTTGTGTCTCTGTTACATATTTAAAAAACACATCATTTTAAATGCTTACAAAAGTGAATTACAAAGTAATCAAACAGCGTTGGTTTCGGATGTCATTAATAAGACTACTAACATAACAGCTAATATGGAAGTTGTGCTGCTTCAGTGTCCAACAATGATTTGCGATTATAAATCTACTAATGAAGTACAGTCTCCTAAGAAAACAAATCCCTGCATATCAATTGAAGAAAATGTTGATGATTTCAATAAAAACATGATTTGTAAAAAAGTACATGAATAACTGCCTACAATAGACAAAGTGTTATGAGTTGTAAATAGTGATAATGATCTACCAGATTTACAAAGAGCAATTTTTTATAAATTGTTAAAAAGTATGACTTTTAAATATGAAAATGGAGCTGGGCAAGTGCTTTAATTGAAAGGGATGATGATATCATTATATGGTGAAGACATTACCTCACTGAAATAAAGAAAATGAGGCAAGAAGCGCAGAGAATGTATTACATGGATGAAACTTGGGTCAACAAAGGCACACGAAAAATTTCATTTGGAAAGAAAAAACTGTGAATTCATCAAAAGAAGCGTTTCTGTATTGTTTATCAATCGGCAATAAGGCTGCGTCAGGTAAAGGTAGGCATCTCACAATTATGCATATTGGCACTGATACTGGGTTTGTCAATGGTGGTCTCTGGATTTTTGAATCTAAATCTACAGGAGACTATCATAATGAGATGAACGGCAAGTCTTTTAAGAAAGGGTTTAGCAATGTATTACCTCTTCTGGAAGATAATTTGGTTATTGTCCAAGACAGCGCCGCTAATCATTCATGTAAAAAAGAAAAAATTTCAGCCACATCTTGGAGAAGGAGTGATATCAAAATGTGGGTTAGTTCAAAACAGGTGATTTTTGAAAAGGATGAACTTAAGGTCCAATTATTAAAAATGTTTTGCATTCTAAAAGTAATTTTAATGTGTATAAAATTGATAAATTAGCAAGATTCAGTGATAAAACCATGCTTCGATTACCTCCCTACAATTGTGACTCAACCAAATTGAGTTAATTTAGGGACAAATCAAAGGTTATGTAGCATCTGAAAATACTACTTTTAAAATATCTGATGTTAAAAATTTATGCTTAAAAGCCACAGGGCAGCAGGAATAGAAAAACTGTACAAAGCATGTAAAGGATACTGTTGAACCAAATTATTGGGAATTGGATAATATAATAGAAAACAAAATTGAGCCTCTCATTGTATCTTTTAATACTGATAGCACTACGGATTTCTCGCATTCAGCTAACGATAAGTGAATTGAACTTATTATCATCGAAATTTTAACTAAAATATTAGTGAACTTTTACTGTTAGTGAGCAATTGAAAATTTCATAATGCTTAAAAAATTCAAGGGAACTACATAACAATTAACAATTTTAATGAATAAATAAATATTCATGGATTATGAGATATGCTAAACAAGGCAATAAATATTTACTGATCATTTAATACGACTTAATTTATTTAAATTTAAAATATATGTATAATTTTTGTAAAATATAATAGTAAACGATTACTGAATATTAACATCGCATAGTTTCTATGCATGAGGATTTACAGAGATGCATGTGAAACAGCCACCTGAACACTCATATGTGCAGTTTGTTTACTTCAACTCTATAAGATAATTGAATTTGATATAGACAAAATTATTCCTGGACTGATAATTCAAACTATTCGTATCACCAAGAAAATATACAATTATTGTATGTATAGGTAATGAGAACAGTTTTGTTAATAATGTATTGCTTATTTTTAAATTATGTCAAAAGTCTGGGGATTAACACAAGATGAACTGCATAAACTATTAAAGTTAGCTGAATGAGTAATTAAAAACTAATTTGACAACACAGTTTTAGTTACAGACAATGCATCATGTGTCATACCATAATTTGTAATTAAACACAGTTTCTATGACTTCATCAAGAAGAGATGTGATTAACTGATTACTAAATAATAATTCTTTTCTAAAAAAACTGTATAAACCTAAATTTTATAGAATCATAAAATGTAACAAAAGGAAATACATTATGTGCATCATTGATACATTTTTGGCGCAGTTCAGATAAAGTATTCTTCTCTCTCTTTTGCAGATTTAAAAACCAATCGAGATGATCTGGGCTAATATAAAAAATTTTGTTGTTAAGAATAATACAACTTTTAATTTAGATAAAAGTTGTGTAGAATTAGTAAATTTAAATAATAGGTTGTAAAATTAGGCATTCACAGTAACGAACGATTGTCAAATCTGTACTAGGCATGGGGTCCGCTCTTCCGCGGTTTTGGTTAGTTAGTTTGAGGGAATCATGTTAGGTTGGATGTGAAGATGTCTGTTTGAGGCTTAATGAAGACGAAATTTAATATGTATTTACTGAAGCAAATGACTGCCGAGGCATTTCCATCGGTGGCATCCTGACCAAGGCCTGGCAGATGACTGTGAGATGTAATCAGTTAGAGGGTCTAAAGATGACTTTCGGTAAAGGCCCTCAGGGCTTGGAACGGAGGGGTTGGTGTGGCGACCGGTAATTTCACAAGGTGGGTGCTTCCCTCTATGTGGTTGAGATGTACACGTGTAAAATTAGGCGTGTAAAATTATTAATTGGATCCTACAACTGGAGAGATTTGGTTGACACACAAAATGAGTAAACACAAAAACAGATTTGATAGAACTGGCAACTGATGTAGAAACAAAATGAATTCTAATTATCAGACAGACAATGAGAGCAGATAGATGACAATAACAGTATATATTAATGCAACCAATAGCAGTATGATTGGAGTGAATTTCTTAAAAAACATTATTTAATATAAAATGTTGTACACGTAAATATTTCTGTAATAAAATAACAGTAGCAAGGATATTTCCCTACAGTGTGTAGTAGATTTAATCCTCACAGTCACAGCTTCTCTTCCAAGTTTGACCCAAGCCCATAGATATGCTAGAGAAGACAAAGTCATTTTAGAAAAAGTACCGGACATGAAAAGCAATCTTACACACTAAGATTTATTTTAGAAGTCAGGCTGAAGAAAAATTCAAACTACTTGTTTAGTATTTATAGATAATAAAAAAGTATTTTATAATGTAAAAATGGAGTAAGATATTCTATGATTTTAAAGAAAATAGTATAGAAATATAGAGAAATAAACACACAAGAATTAGGGAGCTGTATTGTGTAAAAATGAGGAAAAGAAAACTGCATTAGAAAAATAGTAAGTTAAGTAGCTGTTTCCTTCCATTTGTAATCACTGCATGGAAGAAGCAATAAAAGAACAAATCATTTGACAATAGAATAATACAACAGCAATAAAACCAAATTAATACACACTGCTGATATTGTTATTTGGATAGAAACTGATTTGAATAGACACCAATCATTATCTCACACTTCATGGCTAGGCAAGAAATGGAGTAATAAAATGTAAAAAAAAAAAAAATAACAAGGAGGTAGGCTTAGGTTTTGATTTTATCCTGTTTACAATGATTGTATCGCTAAGCTTTTTGAAATACTCTACTCTCTTCCCTATCTTCTTGTTTATTAAAAAACCTACTCCTGCCTGCCCTTTATTTGATGCTGAGTTAATTATTCTAAAATCACCTGACAAAAGTAATTTTTCTCTTCCCACAAAGCCTCGCTGATTCCTACTACATCTACAATTAACCTACCCACTTCCCTCTTTAAATTTTCTAACCTACCAACCTTTTTTAGACTTCTACCATTCCATACTCTGACTCGTAGAATGTTATTTTTTAATTTTCTGGTGACCCCTTTCTTAGTAAGTTCCCACCTAGAGATCTGAACTGGGGATTAGTTTACTTCCAGAATATTTTACCAAGGAAGGTGCCACCATCTTTGTTACATGGAAATGCAGAGAGCTATATTTTCTTGGAAAAAAACAGCTGCAGTCTTCTATTTCTTTCAGCTGCGCCTTACTCAGAAGATTGAGTGATGTTGATATGATCGTTTTAAGCCTTCCTGATTTACGCTCTTAACAGCTACTGAAAGAGCTGCTACCCTCTTTCAGGAATCATTCCTAAGTTTGGTTCTTAATATATACCACTCCGATATGGTTGCAACTTCAGTCCAGCTACTCTGTATCACTGAGCACTCAAGCCCCTTCACAATCAGCAAGGTCTCGTGATTCATAGAGGGAAATTTAAAAAAAACTGATATACAGATAATAAAATCACTAAGGATGACCAAAGTGAATAAGTTATCAAAAGCAGACAGATTATTACCACTCAGACTTCAAATTCTGAAAATTATTTGAATATAGCATACTGCTTTGGCATGCAAAATATGGACGATAAAAATTCAGAAAAACAAATAGGTCTTAAAATGTGGTGTTGCATTAAAAATAATTAATATTATATTAATTTTAATAATAGATTTAATAATAATATTATATTATATTAATAGTAATAATATAATATTAAAAATTAGATAGGTGGACAGAGTGTAAAATAAAACGATCCTATGAATAACTGGAAAAAATTGTTTTAAGGAAAAATATTGTAAGGATAACCAAGAGGGGCTATAAATTACAGTGTTCAAGATTAATGTATTTGATTTTAAAATGAAGCAGAAAGAAGGAGAAACATTATATGTCAATAAATAAATACAAAAATAATGATAATTAAACTAAGGAGACACCACAATATTATCAGCCCAACTAAATATTTTTTAATTTCCTCAACATCTTACTCACCTTAATTTTAAGAGTTCTAGATATCTTATTTCCTTCTCTGTGTTATAAGTGAATTGAGATAATAATCTATCAGCCAGTAATGTACGATACTCATTGACAAATAATTCCTTACTGCCATAAACATTGACAAGCATGGATATTATATCTGACGTGCGACGACTCTTTGATGTCTTTGCTACAAATGAATAAAATTAAACAGATTGTATGTAAAAGTTAAATTCATTACAGTTAATAAAATAAACAAGAGGGCTATTTATAAATTAACCTCCAGACAAGTAATCAAAATAACGAAAATAAATTGGAAAAAATTACTTCACACAAAAGTTAGGTACATACTTATATTACTTCTTGATATAATCCCCTTCCAATTTCAAACATTTGTCATACTGTGATATAGATTTTTTTTAATCTCCAGGACCACACCACCTTTAGATGTTGCTTCAAAGGATGAGATGAATGAATTTGCAGCGTGTGTGAAAATACCAGCCTGACTGGGATTCAAACCCGGGACCTCCGAATGAAAGGCCGAAAAGCTACCACTCAGCTCGGCCTTTCATCCAGAGGTCCACAGTGATATTACTTGTCCAAGCCAAACTGGATAATAATGAATCTTCTGAAACTTGTGGATAAAATGACAAGCCTTCAGGATTCAAATCCAGAATCTCTGGATGAAAGGCTTCACCTCACATAGAGATCAGCATATGTTTCTAACTGTTACAGTCTAATAATATTACTTTCAATATCATTATAATTAACAATCGTTCAGAATTTCTATATTATTTCATATATCTGTCAACTTGTGCTTGTTACAAATAAGATGTTCTACCAATAAGATGTAACAACAGAAAATTTTGAATTTCCATATTTCTATACCTTACGTTTAGATTATATTTATTAACATTTTTCTTATTTATTACACACTCATGCCACATCATAAAACTTTTCACTACTTCTTTGGGAATTAAAAGTAATGTTTGTTTTTTTTGCATGTTTTATCTACTTAAATGCTTTAATATTGATGTTAATAGAAAATATAAATTACTTTTTAATTTTCTGCATTAATTTCTTCTGAAACATTTAAAAAACATTTTTATCTTTAGTATAAATTATTTTCTTTCTTGCCTAATAATCATATGATTTTTATTAATTTTATTTTCATTACTTTTTAATCTATTTTTTTTTCAGTATAAAATCATATTAATTACTTATCTTTTTTAAGTATTTTGAGAGATTTATTTGTCAAAATTGATGATTATTCCAGTTTTATTTTTAATAAATCTGTAATTCCTTCTATAACTTTGTTTTGATTATACTTCTATTTCTATCATTTGGGCTTCCTATTTTGAATACAGATTATAAATATTAGTTTAATCAGAAGAATTTTCAATAAAGAAAAACAATTGTACTAATTACGTTCATTTTCACTGTTCATTTGAATAAATTATTCAATAACTGGTTATTATCACTTACAAAAATAGCAAAAAGGTATATTTGTATATATATTTATTATATAAAGAAAATATATGAAGCTAATTATTATATAATCCCTGGGTGATCCAGGGATGCAGGGAATACTTAATTACTAAGTGTATTGCAAGGAATGGAAACACAGATCCCTTTTTTAGGGATTCCAACAGTGTAAAATTTTAAGGCTATTTTATTCTTGTCAGAACTTCGTATTGTTCAGATACATGAAACAATTTTAATTTTAGTGTTAAATCAGTCATATTACAAATTTTAAATATAATGTTATGTTTCTATTTGGTTTGTACATTTAATTATTCATTTATTAAAATATTTATTTATTAAAATATTGTGAATCCCACTATCAAGTAATGTGTTCATTAAGAATATTATATATGAGAAAGTAAGTGTTCTTTATTAACGAAGAGTTTACAAAGAGATTCACAAGCATTACAAATAAAAAGTAATCTGCTTATCCACAAATAAACTGAATGTTTATTAGAATTATTTGATTACTGCATTCATGGTTCTTACGATTATTTTTTATTAATCAAAAGATATAGTAAAACAGAGATAATACTACAGGCCATTCTATTCAAATTCTAAATAATCATATAAGGAAATTTTTTACTGCAGTTTGAATGTTCTGTACCACAAATTGACAGAAATTAATTAAAATAAAATTTTAAATCAGATTACATGAATTATAAATGTTAATTACATACATGGATCAGCATCAACTGGATCTGGGTTCCATGATTCCCAGTTTTCAACTTCACATTCTGTACCATTATGTTCATCCATTGGCGCCTCACCACCTCTCACTAATTCCTCTGCAAGATCACTCTGTCCTTCTTCCGTTAGATTAGTGATCACACAACGTACAGTATCATCACGACACCGTAAATACTGCCTATAACAGAAAGCACTTTAAGCACTTTTCTTTTCATAATCTAAACAGTGGTACAACTAATCGACTACTAATTTAAATTAGTAATAATAAATTTGATTGTAGGGAATCATTCTAAAGATTAATACATTCAAGACAGGAAGAGTTCATACAGGGTTCCTACTGAATTTTAAGATTATTGTTTCCTGACTTTTACTGGTCTATTTAGGAAAAATTTCCTAACTCACAATGTTACGCTATTACCATTTCCTCTGAAAAAAATACAGACATTTTATTTTTTTGTAGCCTCCACCATCTCCATAGCTGCCCAACTCACGCCTATTTTTTTACTATTTAAGTAGATATAGATTGTTTGTTCTAGCACAGCAGCCAATCAGAGAGCAGCATTCTTTCTGATCACGTGATTTAAGCCATGCACACTCTATTTTAGAGAAA
Source organism: Lycorma delicatula (assembly GCF_047948215.1). Lineage (NCBI taxonomy): Eukaryota > Metazoa > Arthropoda > Insecta > Hemiptera > Fulgoridae > Lycorma > Lycorma delicatula. The sequence goes on from NC_134462.1 coordinate 111,138,723, forward strand.
AAGTTACATATATAATACCTTTACAGGGAAAATTCACATATTTCACACCCTTTTACGGGCGTCATTAATGATTTTTTAACGGGATTCCCTAGTCTTCTGCTACACAGACACGCAAGCAGCTAGGGTAAAACTAGTTCTATGTAAGTCACATACCAGTCGAACCGAAACCCTTATCATTACGTTCAGTTCCATCTAATGTTTTCCTTTCCGTCCACGATATGCGTTTCTATTTCGATATTACCAATTGCGCTATTTTCATCCCCTCTGCACCGTAAATTTTTTATCGCCCAAATTTATAAGACCTATTTTAATTTCACCGCGATAATCAGCTTCGACCGTGCCCGGCGAATTCACAACTGTAATGTCGTAGCTCATCGCCATAACCGATCTAGGTCTTATTTGCGCTTCATACTTTTAGGCAGCGATATAGCAATGCCGGTCGCGTTTATTTTTATTTCGCCCGGTTTTAAAATCGTATAGATAGTTGAAACTAAATCTAAACCGGCGCTTTGTTCGGTAGCGTACTTAGGAAAATCAACGAAATTATTAAATTTCTTAATTTAAAAAACTTCCATCTGAAATGTCTATATTTAGAAAATAAATAATACAAAACTTATAATCTATTGAGGGAAAAAAATTATATATTTATTTATTGAATATGTTTCTTCAGATTTGTGAAATGTCGCAAAATACCGATCAAACGGCAGAAATGTATCTATATGTAAGTCATTCATACAAATAACATAATAAAGAGTGTGCATGACATCATGGGGATTCCCTCGTCTGTAGCATTGTCCTTTGTTCGCGCAAAATAAATATTACAAAACTAATAATCTATTGATGGTAAATAAAAATATCTGCGACCTTTCACTTATTATTCTTGCTTTATCACTTTACCCGTCAGCGGGGAATACGCGATTACATTATCGTATATCAATAAACAAAATGCTACTACTGTATGGTTTAAAATTCTCTTCCGCTTCAACTTTAATCTTCAAATCAATTACACCAATCTTTACGGATTCATTTTGACGCGAGCAGTCGATCACATATAGGGAATGAATATTTGGTTTTATAATCGGAAAACGTGTACGGCGAATCTATATTTTTATAATATGATTTTTGAAAATTAATAAACATTTTATACATCAACGCTTGATTCCACTGTAAATCTTCATACGGATATTTATTTGAATTGATCGTTACACAAATATTTTTAACGTTACAAGAATCGAATTCTGACGCGTCCTTCACGGCTTTATCTTTCCTATCGGATTGAAAACCTACAATAACATAGCGCAGTTTATCTATTTGCGACAACGTTGTCACATTCCATATAAAAGAATTCGTTTGAGGAACCGCTGTATTTTCATGAAGATCCCACGCTCTGAACGCCATCTGCACTTCTTTATTTTGATCTCTTATTTTAGCTAATTCCAATTCATATTCGGGTGCTACCTTGAGGTACGGGACAACCCACACTATGTCTGTTAATTCTATCTTAGATTTGTGGTCGGAAACCATAGCGCGTATCGCGTCTACATCACTATCAAAACGTCTCAACACCAATTCCTGTCTGTTGTTTGTGATTATTTTTTTATAGTCTTCAGCGAAAGCCAACCGCATCGATAATGGTATACATAAATTAAAATTATCATTTTCATCTAAATCGACTTTATTTATTCCACTAATCCATACCGCTATTTCGGCAGATGTCAACATAGAATTTGTCATTGAAAGAGCGTTTTTCATAACCGTTGTCACGCCTACATTTCTCACCGAAGCTACTTCTTGCGCGTTAATAAGATATCGTATATCCTGGAATAAGAAGGCCACACCAAAATTAACTAATTCTGAAGTAGTCGATTTTTTTCCGTCTGTTCCGACGAGTTTGCCGGAAGCAATCAAATAATTTTCACCCGGAACGATATACATGTCCGGTTGATTTATAGGGATTTTAATCTCCTTTTCGATTTTATTCGCTAAGGTATAATGATTGTGGAATTGATTATATGTTAGGGACTCATCTGAACGCGCTACTTTAGTAACTGTTAAATAATTCATCTCTATAGACAAAGTTTAATTTTTTTATTTCAATAACGTAATGGTGCTTTTAAGTTTCCCGTCGACGATTTCAAAACCTAAAGATTTTAATTTTTTAACGCTTTCTTCGGTCAATTTGTAACGTTTTTTAACATCAATTTCATCATCACTTTCAAATACTAGCGGCATGTCCATCTAAAATAACAAAAAAAAAATCTAAATCATAATATTCTATTGAGAAACTCCGATGGGTCCTTGATTCTTTCAAAACCAACATCATGTTTACTCGTTCGCCGCGCAAATTCAATAAATTATCATTTTCATCGGTCAACGATATAACTAAATCGTAAATTGCTCTCACATCTACCGGTAGAAATTCAATATAAGGGGGCTATTCTTCAATCATATCGCCCGGATCTACACTCAGCGGAAACTCATATAAAATGCGGTCTTGATTTTCATTTCTATAATTGCCCGAAATAATGTTACATTTCACGCTACTACATTCACGGGAGCGATATTTATTATTTGATCCGAAAGATGCGTCGTATTCCTTTGAGAACTCTCGCTCCATAACCCAACAGACTGCCGATACTGCAATCTGTATCCGAAAAGTCTATCCAAACAGTGCTTTTAATTTCACACTGTAACGTATTTGGGTTTGCTTGCAATGTGATGGTTTGATTAATTTTATTCTTTATATAGTTACTGATATCTTCAATTTCATAACTACCTGTTGGTATTGTTATGTATTGCTTTTTTGTCAACACATAATTATTATTTTCATCTTTTTTGACATCCTTTTCCAAAGCGAAACAAAATTTATTATTTTTGTTTTCCTCGACGTTCAGTATAGTGTTGGCGGTCATCAACCATTTGAGACCCAATCCGTGTTGACCTTTTGAAAGGTCGATAGGAGGAAAAAATGATTTTTTAATTATCGAACTGTTACCATCAATCGATAATAGACACGACATATCTATTTAGAAAAAAAAACGTATAATTTATTCGGATAAAAATTCTAAACATAGTCGAAAAACAAATCACATCGTCGTCGGTTTGACATCTGTCATAGTTGTACGTTACGTCGGAGTTTCTGAAATAATTCATCAGTTCTGGAGGCGGATGCGCATCGCCTATGCTATCAAAATAATCTAAGTTTTTGTCGATTTTTCGGAAACAAACCTAATGCGTACCGCGACACTTTGAGGTGTCTAAATTCACTATCTCGAACATTCATTTTTCCTAATCTTTTTCAGTAAAGCGTCCAACATAAAAACACCGTGGAAGTGTGGAATTTTCAATTGTTTCGCGTATTCAATCATTTCGTGATCATACAAAGGGCGATTTGGTATTGATTCGATTATTTTTTTTCTTTGTCGTACCACCGCCTTTCTTAAGCCTCAATCGACGACCACTTTTCAGTCTACCGCCAAATTTGAATTTAAGTTTCATCGCGTCAGTTACTGCGTAGGGGGCCGCTCTTTCAGTCAAACTGCTATCCGGCGCGAGCACACGTTCCCACGCCCGTTCGGCAAGCGCTTTATCGGCTTGAGATCTTGTTTTATTATCTGAATATTTCGAATAAGCTACATCGTGCAGTTTACACGCCTCATCTAATTTATTTATGCCTCTATCACCGCGCTTCAAACTCTTATCCAAGTTCGTGCCCGGACCGCAATAATTGTAACCTTGAATATGAGCTTCAAACGGTAATAAATCTACAGCCTTATTAATTACTGACCCGATTATACCGCGTCCCCCTTTTTTCTTGAAAATATTTTTCTTCTTCACCTTCATATCTCTATGTACAGAGTGATTCAAAGAAACGGGAAATTTAAAAAATTAAATAACGTTAATGAAAAATTTTTTTAGAAAATTAATTTTATTTCATGTAATTGTACAAATGTTGCCATTTTAGGATACATACATTTTAGTTTATTTTTTAAAGATGACATCTTGCAGGTGACCTCCTCTTCTACGTAAACACTCACGAAGTCTCTTTGTTAAATTCTTCATGGTTTGACGTAACATCTCAACTGGAATTTCCGCAATTGCTTCTCGGATCTTTGCCTTCAGTTCTTCTGTTGTAGCAGGTCTACTGTGGAACATTTTGCTTTTAAGGTGATCCCACAAAAAGTAATCGCAAGCTGAGAGATCAGGCGATCTGGGAGGCCATCTAATGTCACCATTTCGTGAAATGACACGTTGTCCAAACAATCGGCGTACAGCTGCCATCGATATTCGTGCAGTATGTGACGTTGCTCCCTCTTGTTGAAACCAGGCTGTGTTAAGAATTGGTGGAAATCTCTTTTGTTGTTACACAACAAAGGTTTCAAGCACGGCTACGTAACGAGCCGACGTCACTGTAATCGCAAGACCGTTGTCATCCTCAAAAAAATCCTTATTTTTTATTTTTTTTTCTTAAATCCTTATTTTTTTTATAGGCCCTTGCCTATAACACCATAAGATGACATAGCACACCACACGGTCACTTTCTGGCTGTGCAACGGACGCTGGTGTAGCTGCGTAGGATTTTCTTGTGCCCAGTATCTGAAATTTTGCTTGTTAACAAATCCACTGAGGTGGAAATGCGCTTCGTCTGACATCCACAGTTCGTGAACAAACTCTTCGTTATCATTTATTTATCTTCTGAAGAATTACATTACAGAATTATTCATCGTGAAGAACTAAATTTATTTTTATGCCATCATTATTGTTTTTATAAATCGCTTCCGAAATTTCCTTAATGGCTGTCTCCTCTATCGCGTCATCTATATATCTGTCAATTTTTTTTTAAGCTCGATATTTTCATTCTTTATAAAGTGTAAAGTACGATCAGCAAACTTTACCATTTCATCTTCTATGTATTCTCTAATAACCACATCGTATGCATTTAATCTTTCCAAACCTATAAACTTTTCATAGAGATTGATTGTGTATTCATCAAACATACTTTTGGTTCGACGCAGATTCAACGCGTCCGCGTCATCGATAGGATCGGACACGTTGCACAATCTATGGTGATTTATATCATAATTTTCATCACCAATCAACGAAAAACCTTCCCCGGGAGGCCCTCGTTTACCCGCTGTTCGACATCCTTTGTTGCCTAATCTTAATCGTAACATTTCTATACTGCAAAAAATAAAAATTAAAAACAAATAACCTATTCTTCAAATTCAACTTGTTTCAATTCTTTAATTATGGATATCAGTTCGTTAGAAACGCCCTTGTTTCCGGCGTCATATTCGCCTACAAGAGTATGCAATCTACCTACCAGATTTTTTGGATTGTGCCAATATAAATAGACCGGATTATAATTGAGTTGCCCGTCCAACAACCCGGTGCCGCTGAACGATGTCGATGGTGTTTTATATGGGGAAATTGATCTGACGGGTCTTTTTGAAGGGAACAGCTTTCTGATGATTTCGTTGTATTTGGAAGATTTATTCGTTTTTACTGCGCCGGCGTCCGTCAAGTGAGCACCGGTACGCTTCAACATTTCACCATAAGTTTGCATATCTGCGTGTGAACTTTTGTCAGATCTGGATTTTTTAACAACAGCTCGAGGACGCCCAGTGTGGCCGAATATATCATCTCTCCCAAATGCATTTTATCACCGACAAATTCAATTTTAATACCGCCCAATGTAGTCGTATCTGTATTTTTATGTTTCACACCGTATACATGATCTAGAGATACTTTTGGACCTGTCTTCAACATTTGTATGTATGGTTTTATAGCTTCTGAATAATCTTCACTTGTAATTGTTTCTTGCGTCTCAGAAATTTGTGTAGATGGAGTGTCTGGCTAAATATCTATATATTTTGTAAATTTAACAGGTTCTTCGCCACCTTCATACGCAGTTTAAGTTTGTTCAGATAACATGGTAGAAGAAGCTACATCTTCTTCATCATCTGAAAGTTCTAAATCTTGTTCCAACATACTCCTCTTTTCACACCTCTCTTGATGACTCTCTAAATTACTCAATAGTCTATCACCCAATTCGCGTCCTACTCTATCTATATCAATTTCTCCATCGGTCGGAGGTGGAGGAGGCGGTTTTGTTTTATCTATTTTTTCTCTAATTTCTTGGATCGGTTTGATTATCGGTTTGAAACGTTTAGCGATTAAAGCTTCCGCTTCGGCTAAACCCAACAAGAAAGCCGCGTGTTTACGTTTAAAATCTTTATTCAATCTATCAATTTCCACCATTTGTTTCTCCTTCTTATACATTGTTCTATATATAAAAAAAAAACAAAAAATTGAAACAAATAATCTATTCGCGTTCAACGCAGCGTTCGACGGTGCGTTCAATATATGGCATCGCTGCGTTCGATGTTACGTTCAATATAGCATCGCTGCGTTCGATGGTGCGTTCAATATAGCATCGCTGCGTTCAATCGATGATGATAAATTTATCCATACCGTTCCGATAGCGACCCTTATTTTTATCGCTTTCTTTATCGATAACTAGAAAACCATACCGGTTCGCGTTCCAAACATGTCCGCACCTTGATTTAAAGTTGTCAAAGGACATGTCGACGTTTACTTGTTCACCGTAAATGTGTTGTAAATTTAAACCGTCTTGTCTGAACAGAATTAGAAAATTGCAACTGTCCCGCACGAGTTGTTTTGGTATTTCGAATACGTTTGCGCCAGATAGAAGCAATTTTATTGTGACGACCTCTCGAAAAATAATCACCGATATTGTTTTGCTTCTGTTTGATCACATCATCGAACACCATTATCGAATGGGGTTGAATCGTTTCCGGTTGTGGAACCTGGTCGTTTTCACTGTATTCATAGTAACCCAATTCTAGATTCAACATTATCAGGTTTAATAACATTCTATATAGCCGTTGGTGGAGGTATTTAGAGAAAATGTACAAGTTCTGAAAGCGTACTCCGTTTTCTTGAACTAAAAGATTGAAAACAACATTTGTTTTACCGCAATTCGATGGGCCGCACACAATACATCTGATAGTGTTTGGTAAGAGCGAACCATGCCTACTTCGTTTTTTGAATCCGTATCCCTTCATTACGTTCATGATGGGAAATTTTGTTTTCTGTTGCACTTCCTTCATATCTCTCTTGTACTTAAAAAAAATATTTAAATTAGTAAACTATTCGTTTGTTAAACTTACATCAATTCCAGTGATTATATAAAATTCACGATTAATTTTTGATAAATCATCGTGAAATTCTTTTCTAAATGTCTCTATATCACTTCATCATATAAATAATTTTTATCTAAAATAGTGATGCTTTTATGATGAATGTGATAATCTATCTTCAAATATATTGCTTCGCAATCATTATCTAAATCTTTAATAATATAATACAACGAATCAAGTGCGGATTTAATTCTAGATTCTTTCTTTCTTTTTCCTGTTTAGCCTCCGGTAACTACCGTTCAGATAATTCTTCAGAGGATGATATGTATGACTGTAAATGAAGTGTAGTCTAATTCTAGATTCTACCTCTATTATACTATACTCATCTTCATCTAAAGATAGTGAATATTCAAACTTAAATGTTGAAGGAATATTATCGTACTCATCATTACTTTTAAAGTAACAATCTTCACAGATCATTTTTTTATTTTGAAGCTTCATCTCTCACTATATTTAAAATATCAAATGATTTTTCAAACAGACTATTCGCAATTTTTGTAATCGAGTATTAATAATAGAAAAAAGTAAAAATAATACATCCACACGACTGAAACAATCAATTCTATCATCGTAATGGGAATCTATATATATATATATATATAAATTGATAAAGTGATTATCAATAAAAAATTAGTGTTAAACATCATTCAAATCTATCCATGAATTGTAACATTTATTAAAACCTAACCATTTTACGTAGGCTTTGTTACCTTTTCGTTTGAAAATTTTCTCGATTATCAATAAAAAATTAGTGTTAAACATCATTCAAATCTATCCATGAATTGTAACATTTATTAAAACCTAACCATTTTACGTAGGCTTTGTTACCTTTTCGTTTGAAAATTTTCTCAATTTGATATGTCTTTGTATTTTGTTTTTTGCAATTCGTGTTGATAAAAACGATCTTTTAGAATTTCATTTCTGGAATCTATCATTTCATACGTAACAGGTCGAGATTCCGAGTGAACAGTATGTATTTTGAATATGTCATTCGTCCAACTGGGCAAATAACCCTTGTCGAATATCTTTTTATGTTTGCTTATACGAACGGGATCGTAGACTTGAAATTTTCTCTTTACAATATTCGGTTTCCTGTCGTATTTTTTATTTAAATTTACGAGAATTTGCTGTTCATTTTTTTTGATTCACATCTTTCGGTTTAAACTTTGTAGCCGAATGCACCGTATTATTGTATTCATCAACGAGATTTTGCAACATATCAATCCATTTATAGTTCCCGTGTTTGTAAATTTGGTAAACATTTTCGTCTTAAGCGTCCTATTGAAACGTTCAACTATGGCGGCTTTTTTATCTGAATATGTAGACTAGTGATTTATGTTGTACTGTTTCAAAAGGGCTTTAACTTGCGTATTATAAAATTATTTCCCCTGATCTGTTTGAAAATGATTCATCTTATGATTTGCAAATATCGGATGCAAAGCGACTGCGACTTCTACACCCGTCTTCTTTAATGGTATAGCGTACGCGAATTTAGTAAAACAATCGATAACCGTCAACAAGTACTTGTAGCCGTTGTTTTGTCTAGAATAAGGTATCATTTCGACTATGTCTGCTTGGACTGTCATTTAGACCTTTTAATTCCGTTTTTCTGGTTGGATAATTGCGTCTGGCAGGCTTGTGCAGTTCTTTCTCGCTAAAACAGCTTCAATGGACATGCCCGTACTTAAAAGAAAATAAAACATAAATAATAATATATTAAAGCCAAAAAAACTGGTATTTGTATCGATAAACACCAAAGATACCATATGAATAATTGTCCTTTATCTGTTCGTAGCAAACTCATTTCACATTTAAACAAATATTTTTTACCATCAATAAAATACTAATTTTAAGTTTCATTACTTTTATATATAGATTCATAAAAATGTCTAATAGCTTCGATAAATTGAATAGCTTAAATATAGCAATACTATTAAAACTATCGGTGAATTGACTTGTAATAAGGAATACAGAATTGAAAAGATGGAGTTTATGAATAGAAACGGTAAATCGATTATTGCGATATTGAGTTTTGGAAGAATATTTTTACCACAAAGATTTAATAATCGTACAGAATCGGATTTGAACGAAATCAATAAAAATAAAAAACTTTATATAGTATATAACGAATTAAAGAAAATGAATAATGGACACAGTTATCATGACATAGAGTTTACATGCGGTATTGACGTTCCATATTAAGTTGTACATATTTTAGAGGAGATGTAATTAATGTATTCGTTTTGTATGAATGTAGATTTAGAACTCCATCGCGTAATTGCGTCGTTGTTGAAAAAAATAAAATACCATCAAGTTGCAGTATTTGTAAGGAAACTAAATTAACTATATCAAAAAAAGCTAAACTAATTAACAAAATCAATTGCGCTAACAAAACGGACCTAGACACTAGTTTTTATTTTTTCCATATAAACGCTTCAATTCTAACGGCATATTGTAATGACTCCAAGCCAGCGTATTGATGTTATCTACGGCCACCAGTTTGTCATCGTAGATCAACAGCGCTAATTTATTCGTAACTAGTGTTTACGGTGTGTTTACTCGTTCTGAAGAGCGTAAGTCTTGTAAGTTTCCAAATCTGAATCGTCAAGACATGCTTTATAATCGTCAAACGTAGTACTTTTTTGGACTATATTTTTTTACACTTTTTGCTTTTTTCGTAATTTTATCGTTTGCCGTTTTAAATGTGTACATTTTCGATCTCAATCCGATAAATTCAACGATTTTATTACAGTTTACTTCGTCTTTAAATTTGCCCAATTCCTTTTTTATTTTTCACAGAATAATTCGGATGGTCTTTCGGATAATCTGACGTATCGAAATGTTGAAACAGATCATCACTTCGCATGTCGGCGTAAAAATGATCGGTTTAAATGTCGTAGATGAAACTATCCGTATCCATGAACAGTAGAGAGATTTTCGATCCGTATTTTGCTTCATAACGTTGTAATGAAAATCGTACTTACGGTTTTACTGTGATCCAATATCGTAAAGCCCACATAAGTCGGTTTATTTAAATGCACCGTATCTTTGGCCATTTGTACGCCGACTCTTTGAATATTATCCTGTCTATAAAGGTGGATTTCGCGATTAAATTTCTCAGTTTGATTTCGTCGACCAACAGTTTAAAATTCTTGTAGTTTCTCACGTTTTCCATACTTTTACCGAACACGGAATTGTTCATCAGTTTAAAAAAGTCTTTTTCGAAATCGTTTGCGGCTCTTTTTCGGTTTTCAGTATTCAAATCTATATGCTCTTGAACCACGCTTTCTGATCAAAGGACAATATATTGCGCACTTGTTTGACAATCAACCCGTTCGCTGTAGCCTGCTTGAGCACTACATAGTGGCAGACGTAGTTTGTTTTATCGTCGAGAGTGGTCAATACTTTTCTACAGTTTGAACCGGGCGGTACTTCCGACACCGGTAGAAACGGCAAATCGTTATTATGATCGTGCAGGTTTGTCGGATACGTTACATCGACTTCGAATATGTAGCCTGTATCCGCATCGTTAGGATGATTCATTATAGAATCTAAAATTCTATATAAATGCTCTTTATCCACCCATTTAAAGTTGCCGTATGGTAAAGGCTGACTTATACTGAACCCGTATAAGTTATTGGCGTCAACGTAAGCTATATATTTACTGGGGGCGTCGGGGTTGTAGTTTTCGAGGTATTTATTATTTGCCACAGCGTGTTTTTTCACACAAGTTGAAATGCCGCCTCTGAAGCCCGATTCTATAAGTATGTACATGTCGACGTCTGTGAACAGTTCCAATTCAACGTCGGTTTTATATAGCATGGCGTCGAAAGCTAAACCGGGAGCTGAAATATAGTGCGCGACATCAAGGCGGTATTCTCGTAGGCATAACGATCTGAAATTCTCAAAAACATCAGCTAACAACAGCACATCGCATTTTAAATATACATCGCTGTATTCGCCCAACGTTTTACATTTAAAATGGTCCCACATTATTTTCGCATGTTCATATTCATCGTCGGTAATATGCGAATCGGTGAGGGAGCTGTAAAATTTTTCTTTCGACGGCAACTGTGTTTCATCCAATTTCAACCACGAATCAGTATATTCGTAAGGGTACACGCCCTTTTTTGTAACCATTGGTAAATCGTCAGCTGCAAAGTGTTGTTTGACGTGATTAAATTATTGTTTTGGTAAATTGGACGCTAATTTTTCCAAATTCGAGGCCATAAACTGAAAAGTGTCTACGAATTTTACGCTTAAAACGTCAGATATCCGTTTCGTAAACATTGTATATTTTTTGGTGGTTTTAGGTATGTTGTTTATATCCCCTCTATTGTAATCCAGCTGTCTTATAATGAAATGCGAGTCGTAACCGGTTAAATTGTGAATGAATATTGGTATCGTATTTTGTGCTTGTCTGCGTAAATTGCAGCTATTGCATAACGCGGCTTGATAACGACCGATTAAGTGACAATGATCGCGAACTTTTTCGCAATCTAAACCGAATCCTGTATGACACATTTCACATCGCTTAGAGTGGTCAAATTTTCTTTGTTCATCGACGGAAAGAGGTGTGATTATTGCAACGTGTATCATTTCATCCGCAACTTGATTCGCGAGATAGGATACAACATTTATGAAATTTTCAGCCGCTTTTTCGCCTCTATAAAATACAGGTTCTTGTGGGAGGACTTGTTTTATTTTATCGAAAACCGATTTGTGACAGACGAAATTCAAACAGTAACTCATCGGTTCGTGCACATGGGTTGTATAACTATATGATTTTGTATACGTTGGATGATACGGTGTCGGATTCAAAATCGGCGTATGCTACAACAGGCATTTGAAACTGATTTTCGTACCTTTTAAATTTCATTATATTTTCACCCGGTTTGGGTGTTTTTATATGTGCCGATTCATTGTGAATACACCGTTTTAAATGGGCTTTCATTATATCTTCACTATTTCCATCTTTATAATAGAATACAAAACAGCGTTTGCATACATCTATTTTGGATGTGTGTTTCGTTAATTGAGACCTAACCAGCGTGAAAAATCTTTTATGTAACAATAGTTTGAAACATCATTCTTCTTTAAATACAATAAATCAAAATGGTTTGGTTTTTCAATGGTTTGGCAAACTTTTAAAGGTCTAACTTCATCATTATCTGTCAGCGTACAGATACATTTAGCATGCTGTTTCATCAATAAATTTAATGTATTTTGCAGTGTCTCGCAAATCTGAAGTAACATATACAATAAATAAATATATAATTTTTTTCCCTCAATAGATTATAAGTTTTGTATTATTTATTTTCTAAATATAGACATTTCAGATGGAAGTTTTTTAAATTAAGAAATTTAATAATTTTGTTGATTTTCCTAAATACGCTACCGAACAAAGCGCCGGTTTAGATTTAGTTTCAACAATCTATACGATTTTAAAACCGGGCGAAATAAAAATAAACGCGACCGGCATTGCTATATCGCTGCCTAAAAAGTATGAAGCGCAAATAAGACCTAGATCGGTTATGGCGATGAGCTACGACATTACAGTTGTGAATTCGCCGGGCACGGTCGAAACTGATTATCGCGGTGAAATTAAAATCGGTCTTATAAATTTGGGCGATAAAGAATTTACGGTGCAGAGGGGATGAAAATAGCGCAATTGGTAATATCGAAATACAAACGCATATCGTGGACGGAAAGGAAAGCATTAGATGGAACTGAACGTAATGATAAGGGTTTCAGTTCGACTGGTATGTGACTTACATAGAACTAGTTTCACCCTAGTTGCTTGCGTGTCTGTGTAGCAAAAGATAGGGAATCCCGTTAAAAAATCATTAATGACGGCCGTAAAAGTGTCAGATATGTGAATTTTGCATGTAAAGGCAGCATATATGTAACTTTTTCTCTAAAATAGAGTGTGCACGGCACACTCTATTGGTAACACATCATGGTAACTAAAGCTAACACAGATAAGAAATAAATACTAACTAAAGCAATTTTTAAAAATAATTTGCTTGCACCTAAGATTAATAAAATTTTTCACAAAAACTATTCTACATTATTTTGCAAAGTTAATAAAAACAGTATTTAGGAACTTTATTTGTATAGAAATACTAAGAAACACAATTTCAATTGTGTTTCAAAAGTATGATCACAACTTAAAGGAAAACTAAAATCACTGTGACTAAAATTAATACAGGTAACAAAAAACTAGCACAGAACAACTTATTCTGTACAAAAAACAAACATTATTACCATTTATTGGAAAAATATTTTGTCATTCTAATGTATTTGCAGAACGTTATCTAAGTATGGTGCAAGGCCATGATTAATGATATAAGAGCATTTAGTCGCTCTAGGCTGGAATTTTGATGCCATACAACTGTCGGGAAACGTAATTTTAAAAGTTGCACCAATATCTTCACATAACATGAACTTAAGGATAACTTAATTTGTACAACATTGAGAACCCACCAAATCTCCGCCTTAGAAACATCATCTTTATAACAAAAACAAGTAACTGTGTTGTCAATTTGCTTAAATGAAGTCGAGGATTCAAATGTATCATTTGCTGCTGTAATGCTATTACTCTGATCAGAAGACAGATGTATCACAACTACCATTCTCACAACTGTTGATCAAACTTTTTAGTCTGTTGAGTTGAAGTACCACTGGGAAACAAAATTTTTCAATGAAAGCTGAGAATTTCTTATCTAATTATTTCATTATGCTGCTTTCTTTTACTGTGTGAAGTCACTGCCTTTTGGCCCATATTGTTCAGTCCAAAATGTTTTTTACACATCAAAAAAAGTACGATGCACATCTCTACATCTCATCAACTGAATTCTGGGTGTAAGTTTACATCTAACCACTGGTCATTAAACTGAGTCTTCTTAGATGCTATTTAAATGCATTACCTAAAATTAAAAAAAATGCATGGCAGTTGAGAAAAATTCCACGAAAACAGTTAATGCAACCTTTAAATTTTTCAGTGGAAACTTTTTGATAAAATTTCACAGTGAAAAAATTAACTGCAATTTGGAATATTCTTCCTTTAATACAAAAGAATAATTAGCAAATGTAAGTAAGAATAGGATATGTTAATGGCTGCCTGATGCACATAGCTGCAATGTGTTGGGCGATGGGGTGCGACTTCCTGATGCCAGGAAAGTGTATCAAACATATTTTGGCATTACTTAAAAAATACTTTTTTGAAAACATAATCTTAATTCTGTAACAAAAATGAATTATCTGAAATGTTTTGCAATTTTTCCTGACTTTTCCTAAGTTTATATTTACTGACTTTTCCTACCTTTTGGAACCATTTCATAGCAATATTTAATATTTAATATTGTTATGAAACAAAATCCACACCATATGGATAAAATATAAGATTATGCAATATTATTTAATTTTCAATAACAACCGCAATCAGTCAGTTTAAATTAATGGTTTTCCCATTTTTTTATTTAGATCATTATGTTTAAATTGTTCTTGCTATCTTCTTCAATGATAAGAATTGAGAATTCATTTAAATAATCTTTACTACCACCATCAAATACAATAACACCATTTCACAAAAACATGTTCAAAATCCCCTAAAAGAATTTTATTCACTGAATAAATCAGATACCTATATTGCTGTCAACAGTGTTATACAAAGATAAAAATGATTACCTAATCGGTTGCGTAACAGTTTCCAGCAGTACACCTGTTGGATCAAGTTGCCTTAATGCTCGAATAGCAGCAATGTATGCTGTTATAATGTCAGGAGTATTAACACCTGGATGAAGCAATCTTGTTTCTAAAGCTCTTTGCAACTTTTGGGTTAAAAATCCACGTAAATCAGTCTTTTTTAAACAAATTTTCAGATCTTCAACTGCAGGATCTGAATCTGGATATTCTGTCATAAACAAAATTAAAAATAAATTTAAAAAAAATTATTTTTTTTTTAATAAAAAGTGTAGAAAAGTAAAATTACATGAGTACACAAACAAAAGTAATAAAGAATTACCATCAATTTTAGATTTCTCCTTACAACTAAATTTCATTAAAGATATTTTTAATTTCTCCATAACTTTAAATATACAGTTAGTTACACATGATCAAGCAAATGGATGGTTGGTAGAACTTGGTTAGCGAATTCATTTTAATCATCTCCTAATTTATACAATTATAGTTATGTTATTTAATTAACATATATATAAGATAGAACAATATTGTTTGACTTTGATAGCTAAAGTAAAAAAGAAGAATTTAAACAAATGGTCTTCCATGTTCCATTTAATAGTTTCCATGTTCCTTAAATATATTCAACAATTTTATAAACATATGAATTTAAATTTGCCTGGCAACTTCTTTCTTTCTGTCAAACAATATGTTTCAGGAGCAATTTCCCATTAGGTATGATAATATTAATTTGTTATTCTATAATGTGACAATAAAAGGCAGGTAAAATGTTGTCTGAAGATTAGGTCTGAGGCCAATGTAATTTTATCTAATGCAGAAGGTATCAAATTTAGCTACTTAGCTAAGACAGCTAGATAAATATTTATAATGATAGAATTAACCCTAAAGCACTAATCCTAGAGCACCCATTGTAATTTTTACATAACAGCAGAAATAGTGGCCGTTTGGAGACATTATTCTTATGTTTCCTCACATCTTCCATTAAGATCTATCCACTGCCGAGTGTAAGTTAGTATGGTGTTGCCAGTCTGATTGAACTTGTTGGTGTAGTGATTTAGATCATCCCCTTGTAAATATTTTGAGTGGTTAGTTTCTAAGTAATTTTTTTTTTGTAAAGTCATAAATATTACATGCAGTTAGTGTTTATAGGGTTAATGTATTTTTTACACTGATTTATTTGGACATTAGTTTTTTACTTACATAAATGAAAATGGCTGAAGATCAACTAAGTTGCAATCAGAAAAGAAATTATTACTGGAACAGTCTGATGAGGATATTCTGAATTATGAAACAGATGACAAAGAAGGTAATGTAGTAGACAAAGTTGAACTTACTGATTACATAGACAGTGATCCTGAGGGGATCCTGATAACAAATGTGAATTTGATAATGATTACATATGTATCACAAGAAATGAAAGTGGAGACATTTTAAATATTCTGCATCAAAGAAAATTTATCTGACTACAATCTGTTAAAGTTTTTTAGCTCAAGCTTCTGACAAGAAGATACCAAGACATGAACACCTTTCAGCAGATATGACAGTATTACTTGTGATCAATCTAATTCTATTAGAGAACCAGAAGTACCACAAGAAATAGTGAGTAGCGCCATAATGCTAAAGAAAAAAATTCTACTGAAGTCCTACAGAAAATTCTGTAGGAATTTTCTACAGAATTTTCCTACAGAAAAATAAAAGCTATCTCCAGAAAATTCTTTTACTGAACCTCCTACTCCAGTTTTACATAGAGCTACCAGCACAGTATAAAAAAATCCCTTTCGGTACGCTGGAAAGCAAAGGTAGATTTCACCGGTGCTAAGTAGGGGATAAAAAAAATTCCACCTTAAAGTTAAGAAAAACTAAAATTCACTCAATACGACAATATTTGCATGTGGAAAAAAGTTTCACATGTTTAGGATATGACAAGCCCCATCTTCTTTCAATTCCAGCAACATTTTGGTCATCCCTTGCCGTAAGGGTTGACCAAATCAAAAATTGTTTCAGACAAAAGTTTTAGGTAATGTTTAGAAGACTAACGACCACTTTAAACTGATTCAATGATGTGCCTCTTAGGGGAGGTATTATTTGTCTTCAACACCTCATTTTCTTTACCACCTAGGCCAATGGTTGGTGATATCAAAAGACTTTACTTAGATAAGTTTTAATCCCTTATCCAAAGAATAGTAGGAACTTTAACAAGTTTGATATTTTACTTAATAAGAAAGTTATATTTTGTTCTTTCGAGAAAGCCTCCCCATTTGGGTCCAATTTTGCCCATTAACAAACTCGACCAAGATTTTGGGTCGTTAAATTTTATCTATCAATTTGAAAGTGATTGGTGCAAAATTACAGCAGTTATCATCATGTCCACAAGAAAGTGTGAATATATATATATATATATATATATATATATATATAAAATTTTGAAATGACACTGGTTTTGGGGGTCTTTGGGTCTGGGAGATGTGAAATGCGAAGATATTTCAAAATTTTCAGGAAGTTGAATCATGGTACCCATTACAATGGGTAGCTTTCTTATGAAATTTACCTAAAATGTTTGAGGAAAAATTTTAAATCCACATCAAAGACAAATTTGGATGTGGTGGTACCAGCAATCTAACTGCCACCCTTCCAGCTTTAATCAATATGTTTTTCTTTCATCAACTTTTACATGTTTCAACCTTCTTCAGACACTTATTCTTGTGCCGAAAACAAATATTATTTTTGGAAAAGTCAGAGCATCTGGTCAACACATATAAAATGAATTTCATAAGGAAATATTTCATTCAAAATTTTATGGGAGTCGTTATTGGACAGTTGTGAGCAGAGAATGTTTAGAATTTTTAATGACATTTCACTTTGATGAAAAAAATATGCATAATGCAAGAAATCTGTTGGATCTGCTTGCAACCGTCAGAGGACTGTGGTGGGAGATGTTCGCTGAAAACTGCAAAACATACTATAAATCAGGTGCCTATATTACCATAGATGATCAGCTATTAGTATTTCAAGAAAAATGCAAATTTAGGATGAATATATAACAAGTCAGACAAATACGGCCTGAAATTAGTAATAGCTGTGATGTAAGTACAAATTATATGTTCAATTCAAGTCTGTACATGGGGAAGAAAACTAATACTGAAGGGCTACCAGTGGCAGAATACTCCATGAAGGAACTCACCAAGCCAATAAACAGGAATATCACATTCACTAGTGTTAAACTTGTTGAGACCTGTTAGATCCACCATATAATTTAACTTATGTTGGGACAGTTAGATCAAATAAAAAAGAAATTGCAAACAAAATTAAAAACATTAAGATTAGGCCAGTGGGAACATCAGGTTTTTGTTACAATAGAAAAAACAATAGAAAATATCTTACATGCCTAAATCAAATAAGATTGTCTTTCTATTTTCTACCATTCACAGCAATGGAGTATTGAATGCAGACACCAATAAACCAAACATTATTTTTACATATAATAAAATAAAAAGCACCACAGACACAATTTATCACATGTGCCAATATGTATCCTGCAGCAGAAAAATGAGGCAAGTTTTTTGCTGCAGTTTCTGCTGTTTGTTTCATGGTATGCAAAATATTTCCATAAAGATAAAGTTTGTATTATGGTATGCAAAAAAATTTGCATAAGCTCTTATCCAATATATTGTTATAATGTAATATATTGTAACTTTTATGTGTTTTAATATGATTTCTAAGAATCAAAAACTGATCAAGTCAAAAGTCTTTCAATACACAATTTTTCAATCGGTTAGTATTTCTGCATTTGCAGAGACGCTTGGAAAACCCAAGTTTGCAACGAAGCCTTTGGATTTTGATATCTGATTTTCTTGGTATAGCCTTAAATCCTAAAATATCACCACCACATAGCACAAGAAAAGTGTATTTTTATTGTCCAACAACTTTATGAAGAATGATGACTTCTTTCTGTAAGCATTGCAACCAAGCAATGTGTGCTCAACAAAGCATAGTTATTGAATTAGTGTAACAGAATTTATTATTATTTTACTGAAATCTCTTCAGACGAAATTAGAGTTTGCTGTTTTTTTATTTTTTACAAAACATTTTGCATGTTTATAAATAATTAATGAGTTAAAATAAGATTGGGATAATTTTAATTTTGTCAGTAAACATTTTATTGTAAAAAGTTAATATAATAATACATTATTATAGGAACGAAACTAATTTCTCTGTTGTTATTGTAATATCACATATCTAACTTTGTTCAGCCGCAATTTTTTATTTTTTCTTAACAAAATTTCTTTTTTTATACATTTCAGATTGTTATATTTATATTTAAGTTACAAAAATTATATGACTTTTAATTTTTTTTTTTTTTTTTTATTTCATACTTCAAAGTTTCAATTGCTGACCATGTATTCATGTAACAAAATAGAAATGTTCAGTCAATTACTAGATAACTTAAAATATGCAAGTGCCTTGATAAAAAAAAAAACTGTAGTCATAAAATTTATGAGGGATTAGCTAAAACATAATTTTTTGATGGGGTTAATGTTAATGTTCTAGACTTAAAATAGACGTTACTCTTTGGACATTCCTTATAAATGAAAAAAATAGCTAATGACTAATATATATATATATATATATATTATATGTTAGTCATTTGCAGCTGAAATTTGCAGAGCTTTAAATTTGTCAATAGTGAAAAAAATTGCAGAAAATTATTTCTAAAATGAAATACTATATAGCCATCATAAATGCAATTAATCAAGGCATGGTTCAAAAGGGTTGATCAGTAAGAAAATGAGAAGAACTGAAAAAATGAAGAATTTATTAATGGTTTTAAATTCATAAGTATTTACTTTATTATACTACATAATCAGCATTTGTTCCAAACATTTCTGATATTGTGAAACAAGCTTCTTAAATCCACTGCACAACCTCTCCAGTTTTTTTCCCACTACATACAGATTTGCAGAACCTTTTACACACTACACATACCCTTACACCACAGCATAACATCTTACATGTTTCTTCTTCCTCATACAGTCTGTGGTGTTGGAACACTTTACGAAATGCAATCGTAACCCAAGGTGCTATTGTGCTAATGAGTGGATAGCTCTACGTAGCAAGTGTCAAACGATGTCCTCTGGGCACATGAGCAAACCCAGTTGTGTTTAGCTCCAGCCTCTGTACATGTGGGTTCTGCAGAGGTGGTCCTACATTTCCCTGGTACTTGTGGGACCAAAATTACTAGTCCTGAAAAAACCCCTATGATGGTTGGTGGTCATGTGAAAAGCCCTCGATCAGCGTTGTCTTGATGAGGATAACAGTCCATTGGAAGATAATGTAAATTGTGACACATGCCATCCACAGTTTAAAAATATAAGATTTGTAGTTCTCCAAAATAATCAGGAAGATTATTTCACAAGGTCCCTTCACAAGGTCTCGTCTTTCCTAATCAACAAAGCAGTAACAAAATCATGTGGTTCACCCAAGAACATTAAGAAATTATGAGACTAATTCAAGATATCAATACTAATTGAAACTTTTAACGATGAACAAAGTTGATTTCTCTTACGTCTTACAAACATGGGCAGTATCAACTTAAGTACGATATGTCACAAAACCTTAAATAAAAGCCGTGAAGTAATTTTTTGCTGGTACCTTCTAGAGATTGAAGTTACTGAGGTAGCAGATGAACTCTGTCCTCAAGGTATTGTAGAAGTGAAACAAATAACGAAATGCCAGAGCAGAATAGAAGAACCTACACTTTCTTATATTAACATTCAACCTTCCCATACCACCAGAAATAATAAAAGTAGGTTATCTTTCAGTTCGAGTACGACCTTTCATCCCCAACCCACGACCATGTTTCAAATGTCAAGAGTATGACCACACTACATCTTACTCAAAAACTGAAAGATATGCTCGATTTTCTAAAGGTCACAATGATAGTAACTGCCAAGAGGATAAAAAATGTGCAAACTGCAATGGATCATATTCAGCTCGCTACTGAGATTTCCCAACTTTTTTTAAGAAAAGGCAATTCTAACAATTTGTACCGAGCAGAAGCTGCCTCTTTTCTGGATGCACAAAGAGAGTATAAAGCATCATTGAACATTGAACTCTGATAACCAGGTTAAACAGTCTCATTTGCTGCTGCCACATCAAGATAAGCCACTGAAAATGCGGGCAATCAATAGTGTAGTTCCTGCAGCAAATAAAAAAAGCTTGTTCAGATGTTATCCGATCAAGTTGTTTCACTCACAGCTACTATCACAGAGCTAACTAAGATGAATAAGAAGTCGGTAGTTGCAGCCAGGGAAACCAACATTAGTGAGATCCCTCCAAAAGCAACTGTCCACAAACTTTAGCCTTTACGAACAGGAGTACCATTTAAGCTTGCGAAAAGCCATTTAATAAGCTCCCTGTTAAAGGAACCCACACGAGCAACTCTCTGGATTGTCATTTGTGACGTCCCATTTTTCAAAATCTTCCCCACCTCCACCTCGTACACTAGAGGATATGATTGAGGAACCACTCAACTCCAGGGCATCAGAGATTATTAAGAATAAAAATATACTAAAAAGAAAATATATATTAATTTTTTGAACAAACTGTCCTGTGTGTTGAATTATAATTAGTATTTATAAACCACCAGATACACATATATAAAGCAATATTGATTTTACCTTCAATCTAATAAGGCCTTTCAAATCCTTTAGATTCATCATCAGTTATTAAAACTGATGATGAACATTCCAAAAATGAAAGAAATCTTCATATTACAAGACTGAAAAATAAACATTTTAGAACTCTTAAAAATTTCAAGCACACTTATTTTATTAAAATTTAACAGTAGATAATGTGGCACAAAACAACAGATTATTTATGAAAGTAAAAATATACATACTTTTAACACAAGAAACAGTACGTTTTCAATTTTAAAATAAAAAATGTTATCATTATTTATACAAGTCAAATTTAAAAATTCTAACACAATGAAAAAAAAGAAAATCTAAATAAAATGCATCATAACCAAAAAGTATGTGTAACAGGTTGATTGGTCAAAGAACATTCAATAGTGCAAATACTCTTATCAGAATATCACTGCTTCAGCATAGCTTTTGCAAATAAAATATGCCATTTCTAACGAACCTGCTAAAAATAAATTGCACTAATATTATTGTGCAATAATATTAGTGCTTTATTGAGTGAAGTCACAGGAATTCTAAAAAAAAAATAAGAGATCATGATGAGTATCTAGAGCTCATAAAGAAATCCATTCAATTTCATAAATGTTTAGAACAAATCAAAATAAGTATAACAAATAATGCAAACAATTGAAAACATTAATTTAAATTTCCTACCAATAATGATGTTAAATAATTGTTCAATTCTAGTTCTAGTATATGTTTCATACAAAAGATGTTGAAGTTTTTGTTTAAATTTATTCAAAGAAACTTCAGCCATTTGTGAAGACTGTAAGGCAATTTTACTAGAATAATTTGAAGTATCACCTCCACCATCAATTCCACTGCTGTAAATCCTTGCAAGCCAACTCATTACCACTGTCTTCAACCACTTTATAAAAAGAAAAAAAAGTAATTAAAACCACAATATTTAGAAATAATCATACTATAAGAGGTTAAAATTAAATAAATCCAAAGTTGTGCAACCTTGAGTCCAGTTGTAGAGTACATTCCCTTACAACTCAACACACCACAGCACTTATGCCTCAGGAAGTAACATTCTGGAAATGAAAAGTGGAATGAAAAGTAAGAATGAAAAGAATTGAAAAGTAATGTGGATATAATTCACTACAAGACAGCATTTCTGCTTCCAACAGCTTTTCTTAATATTTATTTAAAAATTATCTTCCATTCATTGTTACTCTCTTCACAGATACTTTATATTAAAAGATAATTAGTTAACAGGATTTAATAACTTTGCAATAACAGTTTATTCATCAAAAAATCATTCATTGAATGGATTGTAATTACCTAACTTTAAATGTGAATAAAACTACTCCAATATATACCCTCAGGTAGAAATATCATTAATAATTGTGGAGGTAGCATTCCCTTTTATAATGTAATATTTCTGTTGCCCACAGTATAAAATTTTTAGACTTGTTAGATGTCAACATCAAAATGAGTTTATTGCAAGACCAAACCATAGTATTTTTTTTCTGAAGCATCTTGATCAATCACTACACTTACTCAAAATATTTATTAAGTCTACATAAAGCCATTACAAATATAAAAGTATAATAATCTTGGATCTACTCATAAAAGTCAGAATGAGTATTTATAATATAAAAAGAGCCATTAGATCTTTGATGCTTGTAAATAAAAAATATTAAATTTTAGTAAATTAAAATTAAAACATTTCTATGCGTATATATATATATATTGTAAATTGTATATTGTATATTGTAAATTGATTCAAATAACAAAATTTAAATTTAAAAATTAAAGCTGTGCAATTTTTATGAAAAAATTTTAATATAAAATGACTGAAAAAGTCATCAATAATCTTAAACTAACTTAACTTGCATCAAACCCGGTGACAAATATTTTTAACTTTCATACCAAAATATTTCAGACTACAAGAAAGAACTTCACAATTCTTTACAGTCGGCTCTTGATAATCCAACACCTCCAGTAATCCAACACTTTTTGTCTAACTGCTAAGGCAATTTGTGTAATGCCACTTTTTTCTTTTTTTTTTTACTTTCAACTTTTATGCACACTGTCATAACTGATAAAACTGAGAGACGCCAAGGCCGAGTGGTGAACATGATGTTTTAAGTGGTTACATGGAGTACTCTAATATATTATAGTACAGTACGTCTGATCATCACTGATAATGTTATCAACAGTGTCTACAGTTAAGCATGTGGTGCCACTGGCTGGCAACTTGTACAGTACCAACATCTTCTGCCAGTATTAAACTTCTTACAGTATTTACTACACATCTCAGTACTGCATGATCATGAGCTGTGTTTAGCTGTCATATTCGTTTTAATGTAGCTAGCTTAACTTATCTTAAATATCCAGTTTTTCGCATTTTAAACCATATCTGAATTTTGTTGTTTTTAGTTTTGAAGATGTCGAAACCACAAAAACGTAAGCACATTAAACTGTGCTTATTTCAAAAAGCAGAAATTCTTAAAAGCATTGATAAAGGCAAAAAAGTTGGTGACAGCTTCACAGTACAGAAGTGAACATGCAACGATTAATGATTTACAAAAAATCAGGTAAAAGTGATCGGAAAACATTCAAATCTGGCACGTTCCTGTTAATGGAAAATAAATGAAAGATTATGCTTGGATTATCAATGTTCCAAATATACTCCTCTTTCTGGCAAAATCAAAGAAAAAGCTATCTTTTCTGTAAAGAAATGATGAAGAAAGAAGATTTCCGTGCAAGTGATGGATTGTGATTTTACCACTATCGAGGCATATAAGGAAAGATTTATAGACAGTCCAAGAGTTGGGTCTTACTCCTGACCAGATTTATAATACTGATGAGAGTGGATTATTTTGGAGACTGCTACAAAAAAAAAAAAAAAAAAAGGTCCATTGTGCTGAAAAGAGCACTCCAGGTTGCAAAATATCGAAACACAGAAATTATGTTTATGCCTTGTTTAAATGCGAGTGGTTCCTATAAACTTGAATTGTTTGTTATAGACAAGTCCAAAAATTCTAGGGTTTTTAAAAACCTAACACTTCCTTTAAAATACAAAAGTCAAAGCCAAGCATGGATGACAAGGGAAGTATTTTTTGAATGGTTTAATTAGAACTTCCTGTCATCAGTAAAAAAAACCCTTAAACAAAGACAGTTACCAGAAAAAGAAATTTTACTTTTAGACAACTATACAGGCATTCAGATCACGAAGACTTAGAAAGTAAGGATGGGTTTATTTCTTATCATTATGTTCTGGCCTTATTTCTTTCCAAATGTTAAGCTACCATTCAGCCAATGGATCAAAATGTAATCCAAACAGTTAAAACCTTATTGACAAAAAGAGTCAATAGACTCTTTACAATAGTATAGTGTAATGAGTAAATCAGAAGATATACCTTTAAAATGTTTAAATGAAATAAAGACATCGTGTTTGATCCACACAAGCATGGAAAAAGAATCCTGCCAAAACAATAGTGTGGTCTTGAAAAAATTTGTGGCCAACTCATCCCCCTATTACATTTATATGAAAAACAAAAAAATCTAGTGGAAAACAAACAAATACCGATGACATCCGAAAATAGTGATTTCATTCTTGATGATGAAATAAACAACACTAAGGAGGCGCTAGCCCAACTATGCAGTCAGGACAATTCAGAAGAACTGACACAAGATGACATAAATGAATGGCTGATCAGAATTGAAATTGAAAATTACCAATTGAAGACCAACCGGGAGATAATTGAAGATGTGCTGTATGGACAAAAACAATGATGACAGCAAAAACATGACACCTTCACCATCAATTAGTAATGTAGGTCACGAATGCATTTGAGTGCATTTAATGTCTGCATCAAGTGGGCAGAAGTAGATGAAGAGGCAGCTGCCAATATTTTAACATTATGACGTTTGCAAGAAAATAATTTTAAACAATCCATTAAAGCAAAATCCAAAAGAGTATTTACCATTATTTTTCTGTTAAGTAGTTAGTTGTATTATTATTTTCTTAATCAAATTACATCATTTATTCAAATGAATAAATGCATATGACAGTATGTCACGTTTTCTGTTGGTTATTCTACTGAAATTAGGGTAATTCCAGTAATCTGACACCAGGGCTGCCCAATATGTGTGAGATTATCAAGAGCCTACTATATTTCATCTTTAATAAAGAATCTTAGTAATCTAAAAAATGTTCAGACCAATTTATTTAAAAATAATTTAAAAGATCTTCTTTATAGAAACAATATTTGCTCTTCAAAAAACTTCATAAGTTTTTAAACAACTCTAATTACAGGCTACTCTGATTAAGGTTTTACCACAATTCTTATTGATCTTTCCAGGCAATACTGGAGTAGTTCCGTTTTGAACTACTGAATAGTTCAAGAGAATTTGTTTAAGGTATTGTGTTACTACATTATCTGATTTAGAGCAAACTTTATGGCCTATAAGGAACAAAAAGAAGAGTATTACGTTGTTGAGTAGTCAGCCCCTAACCTTGTTATGTAACACAGAAAGTTATTTTTAAAATATATAGAAAGCAGTAAATCAGCAGTTGTGATCTAGCATAACTTGTTTTTATCCAAGAGGGTTATACTTTGTCACTGACCCTCAAAAATCACAGTGCTCATCGATTCAAAAGTAGTTGTGGATACATATTTTTCAGCTGTTACAGGGTATTTTCAAGGTTTTTTTTTAATAGTAGAAAGCATAACATACATTAATGGGTATAGGAATTGTGAAGAGACCAGTCAGTTCTTTGGTTTACTGAATATAAAATAAATATAAAATGTTAACAAATCATAAGCATCCTTCATCCAGTTTAGTGTAAAATTATGATCATGACAAGTAATAAAATTAAAAATTTAAAAAAACCCACAAAGCTGTTTAGAAAAATGTATCTACTGCAGCGCCCCCTGGCAACTAAATATCGTAAAACTAATCTAAGAATCTGCTTTAAAATGATACCTATGTAATGCAAAAAACTGCATCAAAATCAGCCCAACCATTTTAGGGAAACACAACTACTGCAGCATCACCTGGTGGCCTATAACCGTAAAATAAGTCTAAGAACCTGCTCTGAAGTGATACCTATATAATGCAAAAAACTGCATCAAAATCGGTCCACTAGTTTTTCAGGAAAATGGTAACAGGCATACATACAAACACACACAACCTCTTACCCCAAACGCACATACCATCTCCATTCCGTCATGGGTAAGAATAATTAAATCAATAGTATTAAAAGATTTCTAAAACATGGCAAAATGGTTGCAAAACTTTCTCAGGTAAATCTAATCTTAAGAGTTGTGCCTCTGCCTACTCCTAAACCACTCTATCAATTCATTTCTGATAAGAAGGTTAGAACACTCATAACTAAATGATTTTTTTTTTAATTATTTTGGAGTGAGGTAATTAAGACAGCACTTAATTTTCAAGATAGCAGATTTTGACTATCTGTGCTAATTACTACTCTACATTTACAATCAGAACTGAAGACCATAGCAGCTGATGTCACCAAAAACATTTATATGTTAATACATGACTGTGTTAGTAAATATATAAATAATACCAAAAAAGAATAGAAATTTCTGTAATCACAATCATGATTGTGTGTAATTGTAAATTTATTCTACATGAAGTCCTAATAGCTTAAATGAAATGGTAGTATATTAGTTTTTATCCTACAGGCAGTTATAAACATCATGAAAGAATGTTTTTATAACAATCTAAGTCTTCTAATTTATGTAATGTGTAATCCTAGATAACTTAAAAGACTTGATAAAAGGATGCTATGAAACGAGAACAAACTAAGGAAACTCTTCTGCAGAGAGTGAATGTGACTAAGATATTATTTTTAATTAATTTCAATACACCATTTTTTTAAAAATATAAATAAATATTTATTTTTAAATTGCATAAAATAGGATAATAAAAATTTATTAACATTATTACATCATCCAATGTTGCAATATACGAGGTGTCAAAACTTCCTTTGCAGGTTTCTTGCACATGATTTTCAATTCTTTTATGTATTAATGATGTTAAGACTTCTCCAGACAATCTCTCCAATAATTCAAGTTCTATTAATTTCCTTAAAAATAAAAACAAAAAATATAAAATATAACTAAGATAAGTCATATGTAAAATTTATCCCATCCTACTAAAAGGCATTTGTATATGTGTCCGTGTCTGTCTTGTCTGTGTGTGTGTGTGTGTGCATGTTCATCCCGCTTAGCTTAGCATATAAAACACCAGTAGTCTGGAATTTACCAATCACTAGCAGAAAATCCCGACTCGTTAGTACACATCTCTTGGTGGTCAGATGTCTACTTGTTATTATTATTTTATACTTGTAATAGATATTTATTTCTTTAATCAATATATATGTGAAATATATATTAATAATATTTTTTTTATTTATTTATGTGATTGTTTTTCTTCATAAAATAATGAACTATAAATAAAAAAAGTAGGCACTGGAATGTACCGATCAGAAAATCCCAATTCGTTAGTACATGTCTTGGTGGTCAGGTGTAAAAGTTAAACCCACCGGATTGGTCTAGTGGTTGAATGCGTCTTCCCAAATCAGCTGATTGAAAGTCAAGAGTTATAGCAAACAAGTCCTAGTAAAGTCAGTTATTTTAACATGGATTTGAATACTAGATCATGGATACCGGTGTCCTTTGGTGGTTGGGTTTCAATTAACCACACATCTCAGGAATGGTCAAACTGAGACTGTACAAGACTACACTTCACTTACACTAAAACATATCATCCTCATTCATCCTTTGAAGTATTATCTGAAAGGTAAATTACTGGAGGCTAAACAGGAAAAAGAAAGATGTGAAAGTTAAAAAAAAAGGAAATGAAGTCTATACGGTATAAATTTTTTTCATCTTATAGTAATTTTTTTATACTAATTTGCAGTATAAATTTCTTTTATATCATTTTTTACACTAATGTTTATTCACATCATAAATTTTTTATTTATTTTTAGTCTTACATTTATATAAAAAATAAATAAATTTGTAACCGAATAAAACAATACTCAAATATTTAGCTGACTTATTTTTATTACCACTCTTATTAACTCACTCTTGGACTATGTATGTGAGATTCATGGTATGGAACCTTTCAGTCGAATTTTGAAGCACTTCCAGTTATCTAATCGCTCTGAAATTTTGCATACAGGTTCCCCCCCCCCCCCGATGACATCACATTTTAGCAACATTTTCAAGTCATTAAAATGCCCCTAAGTTGCTAAGTGAAAAAAATTCCCTTGAACTTTGCAATCTCGTTTATATGCATATTTTCTTAATGAAAGAAATTTTAAGTGAGATATATATTAGGGTATACAGTTACTACTAAAAATTCTGTACAGTAGTGACTGAAGTTTTGAGAAAATTTAGTACTTTTTAACTAGATCTGAATTTTAAGATGAAAATCGCAAATATTTTGAAAACAGTCGGTCTAGGGCTCTGAAAAATTTTTTCTACCCCCTCAACAATACGCCCATCTGCTCCCAGTGGTACCTGTCAGATGATAATACTTTCAAGTGCCCCTGGGGTGCCATTCGGTAATTGGGGAAGGGGTGCGATGGGATGTCACCGTAATATCTTGGCAGCCGCTCGTCTGATTTTCACAATTCAAACGGTATGTTATCAGCAGGTCAAACACTAACTGTTTAATGCATCGAGTACACACTTCATCGACTGGATCTTGGTTATCCAGAAATTAAATCGTTTGATCCTATGCTTTGATTGCACTCACCCAACGTAAAACGTATTTATATGATCTTTCGTTATATACGCTCAAACGTGTGTGCTAGCACAGTTGAATAGTATAAACTTATGAAGACTAAAACATAGAAAATAGAAAATAAAAAATATGTAAAAAAAATTTTTAAACATCACTCTTAAATTGAACGCACTAAAAGGTAAAAAATAATTTTAGGACGATATCTCAGAATGGATTTGACATTACAAGTTTTCATGGTTATATGGAAGATTATGTGAAAGTCATAGCTTCAAATAAAAATTTGATGTTTCTGCCAATTTTTTCATATGCGTGATGATAAATGGCCTGAAGAGTGGGGTGCAAACATGACCCATTCCTTTGCGAGGAAAAATGAATTATTTTCCGAAGCTATTTCACCCGTAACTTGTTAAACTGTTCTTTTTGAGACTCCTGTGGCAGATGCAAAACATTCTACAACTTTTTTTGAAATCACTAACAAACATTCAAACTGCAACGGCAGCTTCTCCTGCCGCAGGAGAAAATGTTGTGTATAATTTCTTTATCTTGGTGGTGAGTGCCTTTTCCATGTAAATTAGACATAATATGCAAAATAATAAAATCAATTCACTACTATAAGAATACTGGACAAAAATTTAGTAATTTGACGTGAAAAAATTACTTTTAAAATTTCACTTAAAGACTTCCAACTATTTTCAAGAATTGAAACTCAAAGAACACTATAATTGGACGATAACCTTATACTCTTTGTGTTTACGCCATTTAGCGTAAAGTTTCCGTTATTTTCAATTAATTCCAAGCTAGGGTGGGTCCCGTGGTTTGTTACAGGAATGTTAAATTTCACTTTGTTTTGTATGTTGGGCTTGTCAAAACTACCTGTTTTATTATTTGTTCTCGTGTTCGACCCTTCCTCCGTCATCCTAGTGACCGCGTCCATTCTTCTTATCGAATTATTTTTGACTACCCTTTTCATACACCCGTTATTCCTTCGCTCCCAAACTATTACATGCACACATCTCTTGTCTTTTACACACACTCTCTCCTGTCCACTACCTGGATCTGGTTTCCCCCTTTTTTCTTTCGCCATCTTTTCGGCAGAGTAGATCCAACATTTCACCAGTGCAGTCGCCTATGGCCATACTCTCCTGCAAACTTTGTGATAATATTCTCATTCAAGCAGAATCTCAAAACTCGTCACTACACATCTGAGATTCTACGCATCATTCTACCACTAAACCACATCACACCTCTGTATTCCTGATACACCAGTGCGGACTACGCCCAGGATTACTGTTTGTATTCATGTATCTGCATTCACGAGTTCGTCTCTGGATATTTTTTGTGTGCTACAGGCAAGTTCAATTTTCATTATTACGTTAAACAGGGATTTTATCATTGAAATTTGTGGAACATTCAGTTCATCATACCTTATGCCTTACGATTTCAAGTTTAGTTAAAAGAAAACCATTTATTCACTTAATTGCATTCATGATAGGTGGCTTACCTATTTTACATGTTTAATTATTACGATTTGTTATTGTAATTAACTCTATAATTTATTTCTGCAACTTGTTGATCGCCGAGATTAGTTCTTTACTACTTATGCACTCTATTCATCATACTTCTCGCAAATTAACCTAAAGCAAATTACTCCTGATGTGCTGGTATGTTTTAGGACTTTGTGATTTTTGTATTCTCAAGAATTCTAATCTATCAAAATAAACTCCATTTGTATTATTATTTATTTTAATGTGATTATATTGTGATTTAACGCCTTCTATACTGAAATTATTGTAATTAATGTTTCCTAACCTAATGAAATCTGTTCATTGCTAATCTTCATAGTACAGTATATGTTAGTAGTGCAACTGTTTTCCAGTTCCACTTTCTATTGATGTTATGTCTTAAGTATCTAATTTGAAATTAATGTGTTTTATGTTCTCTTATTTTCAGGCTCTGTTACATTGTGTATTTTAAAAAATGTTTATTCATGTATTTTTGTATTTAACATCATTATTCATTTGTTGATTCAGCTGCTATGTTAAGTTATGCTAGTTATGCTATTATTAAGTTATGTTAATTTCATAATTTCCTGTTATGTTTTAAGATTATGATTATAACATAAGTTCATTTGTTACACTTTCAATAAAGTCCAATTTCTTTTGGCAAATACTAGCTGTGTGTTTTTTGTTAACTTTACCCAACACTTTGAATATACACAATTAACTGGACAAGTTTTAACTGCGAATACAGTATTAATTAGAACAGAATCATTTACAAAAACAAGTTCGTCTCTGAATGAATCAGGAACAGTTTGTATAAATAGAGATTTAATGTTTCATTTTGAATGACACATCACTGGGTTATTATTTATACAAACCTGAATAAAGAAATTTGTCTTACATATGATTCATAGCCTAGGCTAGCATACAGATGTTCACCACTCCCAGAACAATGGCCGAACACCGTAGGTTAAACAGTAGACATCAATTAGGTGCGTGTTTGGCCTGGATATTTTATGTAATTATAAAACTATACAATATAAATACATTTGGGCCTAAACACTAATCAGTAACAGATGATTAGTCTGCATAATATTGTATAACATATCTATTTTAATATCTAATAAAGTAATAAATTATTAATTTAATAATATATAAACTCAGGATTAAATTATTAACTAATAAATACAAGACGTGAATTTGTTCATTGATTGGAATAAACAATAGTATTACCGTATACGTACTGTCTTTAATCGAGTAGTATTATAAACCCGTGCTCATTAGACAGCAAGATATACAGGTATGCTGTTCATCAGATCTGTGCCAATTTGGCTTAGACAAGCTATATCACTTATGATATATCATTAAAAAGCTCTCAATGAGGGCTTATTACTACAGTTGAAAGAGTCTTTATGGGGTCATTCTCATTTGCGTTAATTGTATTGATTGCAATATCTTTGTCAGTAGGATAATCAGCTACTACCAAATCTTCATCTACAGAAACATAATCCCAAAAAGTTACATCGCTGGATACTTGCAAAACATAGCTGACTGCCATTCATTATCATAGTTATCATTATTGTTGCTAAAACAAAGGTTTTCACTGCTAGTTTGTCCACATTCTGACAAAATAACGGGTTGTTCTGGGTTTTTAAATCCAGCTTTTTTAGAACAGTTAACAAATTTTAGCTCAGTCACATCATTTCAAGTTTTTTTATCTTCCCATAGACAATGAAGAAGATTAATTTCTGGTAAAGTTTCCATTATAATCCTTTTCCTGCACATTTCCTTAAAATTTATGCCCTGATCCATTCGTTGGAGTTTAAGTGGTAACATTTGGTGGAACAAAATCATTTTATCGATAACAATTCTTGAGAAAACGATTTTGGATGTGCCCGGCAGTTGTCAATAAATAGAACAATCTTTCTATTTTTCGAATGATAATAATGATCTAATTTGAATAACCATTTTTCAAAGAATTCACAAGTAACCTATGCTTTTCTACTGGCTTCATACTGAACAGGCAAAGATTTAACGTTAGCGAAATAACATGGTTTTTTCAATTTACCAATTAAGAGAGGTTTCAACTTTTCTGTACCCGACATGTTCGCACCTAAAAGAACTGTGACGTGGTCTTTACTTTGTTTCCCACCACGGCATTTGTCACCATTAAAATTTAAAGTTTTGTCAGGAAAACATTAGTAAAACAGACCAGTTACATCAGCATTAAAAATGTCCGATTCGTTGTGTGCTCATAATTTTTTTTAGCATAAAGTATATCCACGTATTACAAACGTTTTCATTTACAATGGCACTTTCACTACAAACATTTAAAAAAATTATTCTGCACATATCTAAACTTATTAAACCAATCCAAACTAGCTTTGACATCCATACGATTGAACTATCTCTCAAAGTACTTAGATTTTCACGTAAATTTGGTCCAATGGACCAATAGATAAATTTTTATCACAATTGTTTGTAAACCTCTCTAATACAAAATAAGAACACCCTTGTTTACAGTGGCAAAAACTCCAAACAGACATATGAAAACTATGCATACGAAGTAAGATGGTTATAAAGACACATTGACCAACACATTTTATAACAAACAAGTTCTGGTGAATACTGATGCTGATGTATAAGATTTCATTTTCCTCTTTTTTTGTTATCGCATAGTTATGGAAGTGATTCATGCTTGTTTCATATTTCTGAACTGAAAATAGGATCTGTAATATAGGCCTAATGTTAAACTTGGATTTTTTAATTTTTTGTAATAAATTAATCACATTTTTTACTTCAACTTATAGAATTTTTGTTCAAGTTAAAGAAATTATATTTCTGTATAACACAACACAATGCAACTGGAAATTAGAATAAATCTTGAGTTGTAGAAATTTTTGAGTTACAGGAATTTTACTGAATATAAAATTAATCTTCAGAATGATTTTCTGTAATCATAATTTTTAAAACTTTTCGGATTTTTTGGTTTTAGAAAAGATTCCTAACAGTTATATTTATTTGTTAAAATTAAATAATTTAAAAAAACAAAAACTCACTAACATTTGGCTGTGTAAATTTTGTTTTGGTTTGTTTTTAATATATACAAAATCTAGAGTAATTCTGTATTTAAAGATAATTGATATATTCTATTAATACTTCAGAGGAGAAATAAATATACTTTAGTTGTTTTATAAAACATTTTTGTTAATTTTATCAAGATAACTGCAACAAAACGATTACATTTTACCTGTTTTGGAGAACTGTTCGCTACCAAACAAACTCAAAATCAGGATTTTTACTGTTCTCCCTAAAATACTGATATTTTGCATTTTCTACAGCAGCCCAAAATGAGATAAAAATTGAAAATTTTTAACTTTTTGGATTTTAAGATAAACATGCAAAATTCCATTGATATTTTCTACTCATAACTTAGTAAAAGAAAAAAAAAGAACTAGTGACATTTCAATAACTTAACGATTTTTGAGTCTAAAAGTTTGGGGGAAAAAAAACACTTTTTGTTGTCATTTTATCTTAAAATTTTGAATATTAATTTATCCAAAGACAAATGTTTTAGTAATGAAAATCATGGCTAATTAAAAGTCAATTCAGTACTTCTTATCAGAAATCTTCATTTAATACTAATAACTTACAACATTTACCACTAACTCATAGTTATCATAAAAAGTACACGCAGTAACTTATAAAATTGCTAAATCTATAAAACTATATAATATAAAAATAATTGAAATATGTTTTCTAACACCCATTATACTGGAAGTAAAAAAAAAACGCAACTGACACTGGGTCACTTGACATGAAAGCATCCTATAAAAATTTTAATGAAAATCATTTCTACTTTAAAGAATGATCCATTGCCAAAATAATGATTTTTTTTTTAAATTCTAACCAAGGAGTTGAGTATTCCCTGGGTACTTTTTATTAAATTTAATAATTGTAATGACACCAACAGCAAAAAATTGCATAAAAATTATTTTTTCAGGATATTTAGATACATGAAAATGTAAAATAAAATATAAATAATATTACAATGAATATGTTATAAACAATATTAGATTCCAAAAAGATTGTACTCACTGATTAGTAGAGTGGAAAACATCAATAATATAGGTACACTGACAACTCTCCACTTCCATTCCACAACCTCCACATTGAACCACTTCTTCTGTTGAATCATTAGCATCTATGACAAAAATAAATTGTAGCAATAATCATACACAAAATAGATAATAGTAGCCAAACACACTTTTAACAAAATTAAATGAATAATAATTTATAATTGCACACAGACACAATTCACATTCACCACACACTTCTCAATCAATTAAAATACACTTCTGATTAACTCATAAAAACCATCAGCAGTAAAATCAGCCGATGCTAAAGTGAGAACAGTTGCACGAGTCACTGAAGATGGTTAGAAGAACAACCAAAAACATTTTGAAGGGATTTAAATAAATATTTTTTCCAGACTAGCTTATCCCATTATTATTCTTACAAATAAATATTTAGAGGCCATAACATTCATATTAAAATTGATTTACTGTATACCATTATTAAATCCCACTATAAAAATGATTCCAGATATTGCTAATTACTGATCACTTATTTGGTGCATGTGTTCTCAAACATTTCTGAAAGATTTGTCTTATGTAAGCTTATATCATTCCTTTCAAAGCTGTCAATTATTACTATCAACAAGCAGTTTTAAAACAAAAAAAATTAAAGGTCACTGCCCCTACAATCTTCACAATTTCTGGAGTATAGTTTTTTAAATATTGCAATGAACATCCATCCTTCTTTTGTAATGTGGCCTTTGCTTCAGTCATGAGAGGTTGCTACCTAAGCTATAATTTTAAAATGTATGGGGAAGGTCAAATTACATTGGTTTTGCTTAATTTTTCCAGAGGAGACTGCAGAGAGTGCATGTTTCACACCTATTAGAATTATAAATTTATTTCATGTGAGCTGAATATGAGATTCCAAAATGATACGTTATATCTGCAATCTTTTAACTAACCCATACAGACAATCTGGCATGTGGTGCCAGGTGGTGATCTGGATAACAGAATTAATTTTCATAAATACCCTGTTGATGTTTCTCTCTTAAAAACAAGAAATGCTTTTATTACAAACTCAATAATTTCAAAAAGTCTGTTAAGCACCCAAAAATGGTTCATGATAATGAACTGTTTATATTAATATTTCTAATACCATGATAAAAGCAGGGTCTGTAGAGTCCAATATAAAGGTTGATCTGTTGTGGGTTTTCCAGCCTTAATAACAGATCATCTCTTTACAGTGTGAATCTTAATTTTAAAAAAGTTTTAAAGACTTTCTATCATTTGTATTTTTATGACCTTTTGGAAAATGAGATAAAACTTAAGATCATGAACTACATCAGAAAGGCTATGTTGTTCCATGACCCAACCATTTTTCAAGAAAGATTAAGTTAAGGGATCAAAGAGGTGTTCAACAAATATAAAAATTCATGAAATAAAAACAAATGATTACTGTTTGGTTTAAAAAGTGAGAATTACTATTATGTGAATAATAAACTAGAATACAAATATGAGAGTATAATAAAAATAAATAAAATAAAAATTTTAAAGGCATTAATTGAAAATTATTTAAGTAAACATTAAAAAAAATGCAAAAAAGTATTTATCATAAGTACAATTTGAATTTTTCCAGCAACACTGTGAGCATGCACCAATATTAGACTCAATCCTTAGGAAATGGGTTTTTTACCCATATCATCAGTCCAAACATAACCTCTCACTTGTTTTGAGTGAATGTATTATGACCATCTGGAAAAACCTGTTGATCTTTCTTCCAATCAGTAAATTAGATTTATTAATAAAAATTACTTTTTTGAAACATATATAATTTTTTACACTAAATTTCAGCTTTCCTCCACCTAAAACGTAAAATGGAAAATTTAGGGAAGTATCCATAAAATTTTCCGTCAAATTTCATGTATGCAACTTATCTTCAGATTTGGGTATTCTGTTTATAAAACCACTATCACCTTCTTTAATGTTGGCAATGTTTATAAGGAATATGAAAACTGTGTACAATATTTCTTAATTAACATTTTTAAAAGCTATCAATATTGACTTTTTTAATCAGTTTTATACAAGATTTTCCAGCTTTACTGAAATCTTCACTTTTTCCTAGTTTATTTGATTCTATTATGATTTCACGCACCACATATACAGTCATGTCAAAAAGGTTAACTATATGAGCTGGAATTTTTGAACATAATATTCCAGGATTTTCTTAACTTATTTTGTTGTAAATGATCATTTTATATATTTGTTCTGACTTTTTTAAGCCATTACTTGTCCTAATCTGTTAGATCTTCTCTGTTCACCTGTTCTGTTCAACCAAGGTTGAGGCAGTGTGAAAGTAAGTGTGAGAAGATAGTAAAAAAGAAACCTGTTGATGATGGGTGATTGGTATTGAAAAAT
The DNA here is from genome assembly GCF_047948215.1 of Lycorma delicatula. NCBI lineage: Eukaryota > Metazoa > Arthropoda > Insecta > Hemiptera > Fulgoridae > Lycorma > Lycorma delicatula. Next base: position 111,176,075 of record NC_134462.1, read on the forward strand.
ATTGTTTATAAAATTTGGAAACAAAGAATTAATTTTGAAAACTATTCATAAAAAGTGTCACACACACCTGGTGGAACTACTGTACATCTATGTGATTATTCTTTCTAAATGCTGATGAGTAATAATGTTATTACAAAATGAAATTTTAAATAAATTGGTGCAACATCTTTTATAGGGGTAAGTAATTTACTTAATGTATCAATAAAAATAGTTCTTGACACTATAATTTTTTTTCAAGTTACTTCAAAGGTAAACAACTGAAGGTACAACTCAAAGGTACAACAACACTTGTAGATGATCTGAAAGGAAATGATTATAATCAAGAACTCAAACGTTTAGTTGGAATAGGCTGGAAAATTGAAATGAGCATGCAAAAGACCAATCTCATTAAAAGTAAAAAAAATTTAAATTTGCAGAATTTAAATATCTAAAGAAATAAAATTCTCAGGATGGGGGCCCTCCACCCCACTCCACTTGGTCACATCACCCACAATGTTATTGTTCTAACATTTCTGTTTTGCTTTTCTTTTATCTAAATCAATTAAGCTTCTTTTAGTTTATAAATACTTCTTTATAGGTAGCTCTGTAAGATGTCAGACTTTTTTATAAAACCTGCAGTAGTATTCTAAGCAACTAGCAATTAGAGGTATAGTAGGAAATATGCTTCTACCTAAGATGCACATTAAAAATAGTTTATCCACATTTCAAATTATGTCTAGAGTAATTTAAAGAAATAATCTATTAAGTTGTTTTTAACCACTAAAATTGAATTTTCTAATCCTACTGAAAAATTATCTTTCAATTATACTGACATTCTCCAGTAGGTAAGCAAAAGTGAAAATGAAAAATTACTATACTTCCTCTATCTACTCTCTAACCATTATAAAATTAACTTGAGGAATTTGATTACACACAAAAATTATCAAACTTTTTTTTTCTAAAACTTTTACCCCATATCATGATCAAAAAGTCAGAGTCAGTAGTGGTATCATTACCTACATAAACAGAATTTGGTTGCAGAATTACAAATTTTAGTTCTTAAGGATAAAACAACTACTATTTTCTATAAAAAAAAAAGAACTGGTTAATGATCTACTATTATGTACTCACTTCTTTTCAAATTCAGGTATCAATTATAAAAGATCAATTTTATAATTTAGTAATTTAAATTATCATTTCAAAAGTCACAAAATTAATACAATTCAGTTTTTCTGCACAAAAATTATCTGCAAATCCATTCTAATAAGTTTTCCCGTTCGCCACAGTAAATTTCATTATATGCAAGTCATGACTTCGTGTAGTTATAATACTGTTTTTTTTGCTTGTGGTGACCTGCAACCTTACATTAAGTAATTTTACAGTGACTTCACAAGACAAACATAAAATTAAACTGGTTTGTTATCTCATATAAAGTTATACTGCCCAAGCAGAACTGCGTGAAATACAGAATTAACCAAACTGTAGTGGTAAATGGTATGTTCCATTATCAAGAAACACATGACAATAATAAATAACATGAAATAATTTGGAAATTTTGTGATTTCACGAACTCATATTTTAGAAATATATGGTAAGAAAACAATAACTTGCCACGTAAAAAATTATATAGCTTTGAAGTGTTTTGGATCCTGTTGCAAACACCTTCACAGGATTTTTTTGGGCAGCAATTTAAAAACATTACAGCAAATAGTGTGTAGATTGAAGTTCTTACCTACACAAAGTTAGCAGCATCCACAGTGTCGTATTAAATTGGAAAGCCTCAATTAGGCAAAAATTGGCAGAAGAAAATATAATCAAAGATAAATAATTTATGATTAATTGTCAGAGGAATTGAACATGGAACACAAATTTTTTTAGTACTGGTCCCAAATTGATGCACTAAATTAATACTTAGCTTTAGCCAACTTTATCAAAAACATTCCACCATAAAAATTAAGTCACTTGGTGTTAATATAATAGCCTAAATACAAAAAGTAATATTCATTTGAAGGTCAATCACACTTATGACTTGGTCATTTAGATTAGTGCTCCACAGACTATTAAAAGATTATGGCATGAATTCTGGTTGAAAGTGCCCTGATTTGGTGATTCGAAACACCATTTTGTAGGGCACAATACCGAAATTCAAAAAGAAATATTCCGATAATTATCCTCATATACAAAACCTCTTCACTGAAATTTCTCAATTATACAATCTACGGCTTTTAAAATTCTACTATTAAATATCAATTTTTAAAATTTTACAGCACTTCCCCAAAATATTACCAATCCAAATATTTAAACTGAATGTCTGTAAGACTAGAATTTAGATTTCTTTACTATTTTAATTCAAAGTGAGAAGATAAAAATTACAAAAAAAAGTACTTACCAGTTTCCAATTTATCAGTATTGCAAAAAACTTTAAACGATACTCTATAAAAATGTTCAGTAATAATCTGATGTTTTAAAGGTAAATGTGCATGAAGAGTTGATCTCACTATCACTTTAAATGTACCAATTAATTTTTCTTCACCATATATAACACGTGATGTACCACCTTGCAATCTTAACAATTCCATTTTATCCAAGACAGGAGTAAACACTGACAACATACTGTAAAGAGTGTCAACAGCAATTTTAAATTTTTCAAAGCCATCCATTTCATTTTCAACAACCTGGAAGTAACTCCAGAATTTTGGAGCAACATTCAAGCGAATCTCTTTCTCGATTTTATCTAAAATTACATCTTCAATAAAAGTCCCTAAATTATTTGTATTAATGAATTCAATTATCTCATTAAATTCTTTCTGAGAACATTCATTTCTTAGCTGAAAAAAATAATCTGAATAATTAATGCAAATACCACAACTAATAAAAGAAACAAATTCATACAAAAATAAATGTACTATAAAAATTGTTGCACAAGTATATATACCACATATCAAGAAAATTATGAAACATAATAATGTACAAAATCACACATACACTAATGCAATCTCTAATGCAATTTTGACCACATTATTAACATGTTTCACCCATATTGTAAACATTACTAAAACATAAAAACAATCCATCTAAGCCTGATATTTATGATGAATTCTATATCCACACTATATCAGTATCATATTACTATGATTCGAATCACTAATGAAGTAAAGAGGTGATTCATCTCTTCACATTAATGGTCTGTTAGAGATTCTGCTGATTGGTGGATGGTATATCAACCATCAGGCTTAGACATTAATAAAAGTCAGTTTAATATAGTATGTACATCAGAATGTTTTTTTTTTCAAAATACACCCATGTACATGTAGAATGTAATTAAGCATTCATAATTTCTTAAATTTTTTTCACTATATTTCTCTTTTTCAGGCATGTTAAAATAACTTAATTATAGGCCAAAAATAAATTAACCTAAATGAGGAGTTACAAAAAATACAAATTCTTTTTTTTAATGTAACTTAACATGCTTTATGTCATTTTCATAATCAAATAATCAACTGTTTATTTAATGGGGTACAGGTCACCATGCTTAGTAGTTCCTGGATTTGATTCCTAGTGGGGATCTGCTATTCATGAAAACTAACATTGTTATTAGGTATTTAATAAACTTTCTTGGCATTTGTGATACATGAATAAAAATATTTTTAACTTTCCAAGAACTACTACACAGAAAATAGACTTTTACCAACTAGGTAGAATTTCCTGCAATACAGGCCACTTAAAAATTGAGCAAGTTACCTTCTTAAAAGAAAAATGTCAAAAACCGTCAATTTCTGTCGAATAAGTTACCTCTAACGAAAACAGTACTAGAAACGATTAGCTTTTAAATAGTTAAAAATAATTAATAATATGTATGTAGGTGTAGTTTTCACAGCAAATAAAATTATTTTACTAAAAAATATACTTACTTCAACGTTCAAAATAGGAAAAGCGGAGCTTATTTTATCCCATATTTCTGAAGTATTATTCATAACTGATTCAATCATCTCAACGTGAAAAATAAGTAATAATTAAAAGCATTAACGCGGAACAAAATCTTTTAAGAAATGTACAATTTTTTCATGAAATGATCTCTGTTCACTGTCACTCTAAATTACCGGTTTCACCGCATTTGAGGTTATACTACTACATTACACAAGCGTCTCAGAAAGGGAAGTTTTCCGCAACTGGGAGCTAAACCCTCTGCACTTGTACACCCGATACGATTAGCCAGCCTCTGGGTGATAAATTTCCGTCGTTGGAATCTAAGTGCTCGATATTTACAATAGAAATGACTTATACAAGTGTTACTACATTAAAAATTGTAATCAAAATATTAATATTCAATTAAAAAAATAAAATACTGATTACTAATTAGTAAAAATACTACTGAGTGTTTCCATCATTATTGTTTTTACTTAAAAGTATAGTTTTACTCACCAACTGTCGACTTATAACAGGCAAATACTAATTCTTGTCAATTGTTTCTTAAAATGAATAAGTATAACTGTGTTTTGAATGTTTTAAAGAATGAATAGCGATTTATTCAAGCATACGCAAATCTTTTTTTAAATAATTTATAACCAACGATCTTCATGGTAATAGAAAATTCAGTTATATTTGCATTGCTAGCGAATACCAGATTTCAAAATATAAGTTAAAGACTAGGGGGATCACCTTACTACAGTATTTAAAACCTTCCAATTACGTTTTAAATTGTGCCAGAGCATTACACTGGAAACTCGTAACCAAGATTCTTATGGATTTCCCTGCAAAATTCTCGAGTTACCTCTGTTGAGCTCATAAGCATTTTGCTTATGAGCTCAACACAGATAAGCTGAAATGGTTTTCACGAAATGAGACTTACGAGACCACTTGGTCTGGTATTGCTCACGACAGTCGCATTTGAAAACGGAGTAGTGTTTTTGAAGTCATGATGAAATTTAATTGCAAAACATTTCTGTTCGAAAGTAACAATTGTGACATGTTATCATGATTATTAAAATTTCGGTTACCAGACAAAATATAAGAGTTGTTCAATAAACAGCAAGAAAGAAGTATCATCGAAAATTTGTTTTGTCAGCTTAAAAAGATCTTTCCAATATTAAGGAATCTTGTTCACCTGAAATTGGAAAAAAACTGTACATTAGGTTGTGTTGTTTTGGTTTAACGTAATTTTGGAAAAATTCTGGATAATAAATAGAATGAACTAGATAAAAATGTATATGGTGAAAGATCAGAGTCTGAAAAATAAAAAACCAAATAAAATTGATTAGGAGATAAACAACTAACAAACAATGAAGTCATGGCAGTAGTTCTAAAAACTTTGATTGAATAATAACTTAAATACACTTAATCCATGCCTTTTTCAAATAAATTAAATTTTGAAAAATAAATAAAACATGTACCCATAATAGTTTGCAGGTGAGTAAACTGATATACATACACATGCACTTAATAAACATAAACACAGATATTTATTATTATATGTGAGCATGTGTACAAATCACTATTTTTTATTTATTTTTTTTTGTAAGGAAAAAATTGGAAGGTAATTCTATAAACTTTTATTGTAAAAAAATAAAAACTAGATTTCTTCTAATACTCTTGCATTTGTTTTTCTTTTGAACACACTTCCAACAAACAATTTTTCTGCCTCTTTCTTTTCCACTTTCATTTTCAATAATTCCTGTTTAACCTAGATACTTTAAAGTTTTAATTATTCATTGAGGACATTGAAAATGAGTTATTGTCACTGTCATTTCATCAGTGTTCCTGTGTTTTCTCTTTCGCAAAATATTAAACTATTTTTACTTTCTTGATTTCCATTTGATAACTTTTTGGAGCTTTAGAATTTTTTTTAATGGAAATATCCTTTTAATACTTTTTTTTTATCTGTTCCGGTATTTTGTGAAATATAGGATGTTCATGAATTTCCAATAATTCAAAGAAATTTTATTTTTTTTTCAACAATTTAATTACTTTATTACCTGTTTTGTTTATTCAGTTGTTCTTTTTAAGTCTGATTTCACATTGATCCATATTGCTAGAAAAATGAGTGAAAATCAGGAAACTACAGCAATTCATATAAAAAACAATTGAATATGTCTAAACATATTTACCTCACTTGATACATATTATATTGGTCTATACTTCCTAACAGAGAACTATGTACAAAAGTCAATAATGAAAAATGTACTATGCTAAGAAGTGTTTAAGGTACACATTTATCTCTGTGTTGTTTATCTGTATGTTTAATCAGTGTACAATGATTAAATTAATAAGTAAAAAACTAAAAATTACACAAAAAAAATTTTTAATTTCCTTTTTGAGACCTTAAATTTACCCTTCTTGAACTATGAAATAATTGGAACAAAGATGATAAAATAAATAAACAATAAAAATGTATTTAAAATTTGTTTTTATTGAAATTAAGATTAAATGATAAATATTGTTATCAGCTTGTTTTTTAATATTTACTCCCAGTTTCTTGATTTGGGTAATAACATATCATAAGGAATTCTTAAGAAAATGTTATTAAAAAAATCAGTAGTAAATCTATCAACCATTGGATCAATTATTGGTAATAATTCTCGTGAAATTGGCTTCCAAAACTGATTCAGAAATTTTATTGCAAACATATCTGAAACAAAATTAATGATTATTTTTTTATCTTTTCTTTCAAAAATCAAATATAAACAATTCGTTATCTAATTAAAAAGTTCCAAATAAACATTTTGGAACTTTTATTTTCTTCTTTGTTTATTGAATAATTGAAAAACTTAAATCACACTTATCAAGTGCAACCAACCCATTCATTGACTTTCAGTAAACAAAATAAAAATAATAATTAATAGTCATTATTTTCAAAAAGTGTTTTTTTATGAGGAGAGTGTCATTACTTTTATGATTGTAAATAAATAATTTATAATTTAAAGAACTTTATATAAAAGTATCAATATAGAATATGAATAACATATTAAAAAAAGAAAAGAATTAAACAGTTATTCAGCATTCACTATAAGTAAATTATTATTAAATTAGGTTTATTCAGTATTTAATACATTAATAACTATCTAATAGTATATGCTCCTGGGTGAGAGAAAAGGAACAGACCAATCTCAAAATTCTTACTTATTACATCTGATCAATGTTTATCCTTTGTATAACCAGTAATGAAATTAAAATTAACTTTCGACTGACAAATTATACACATAAATAATTTGTAATAAACACTCAAGTGCAATACTTACTTAAAAATGGATTTCTTTCAACAAGATTTGTAGCTGACAATTTAATTGAACCAATGCCTCTATTTGTATTTAAATATTGAAATTTATTTAGCTTCATATATTGTAATCCATCATCACCTGTTATTAAATTACCTTTTACTACATACATGAAGTTTACATCATCTGTAACAGTAATTTTATATTTAGTATTAATTGTTATACAAGTATTTTGAACAAATTTGTACTGAAAGGAAAATAATATTAATTTTTATGTGCAAAAGGAAACAAATATTACATATAATTAATTATACTTCATGGGTGTTTCACATATACATCATCATTTACTGGTTTCTTCAATTACCATCCACATACTAGATTGATGTGTAACTTGTGTTCTACAGTATCAATTTTCACATCAATTCCCAAGAAAATCTCCAAACTCTGAAGGTTTGGATTCCTTATTTTGAATTGAAAATTTATTTGTACCCGGAATGCAAATATTGTGGTGAAATGCTATCAGAATATTAGTTATATGCAAACAAATACATCATGATACATTTTAAAAAAATAAATTAAAAACAATGCACACTTATTGAATAAAACTGTTTCCTTTTCATTTACTTTCTATCACCTTCTTCAGGTACTATTTAATGACATCATTGTTAGTCACACTTTGTATTATTTTAGCATTCTAAAGCAAAACCGCTTTGATAGTTTATAAAGTAACGCACACAAATTAAAAATAGTACTTTCATTATACTATAAACTATCTATAAATATAAAGGATATACTTGTATATGTTTTTATAGAATAAAAAGAAATTTATCTTTGACTATAAGGCATTTAAGTCTCCACTAACAACTACAGGTAGCCCCTGATTTACCAAAACAAGAGCTTTTGAAAAAGTTAAATTTTACATAAGTTAAATGTCTTTATAGTTCACAGAGAATTAGCTAATAATCAAACATATTGGTTAACTTCTGGGTAACTGAAATTAAAAATGAATGATTTATGCTCTATTGTGTAGTATTAATTATTAATTTAAAAAACTGAATAACATAATTAAAAAGCTGCACTATACATGATGATTCTATTAATAATTCATCCATAAATTTATAAAATTAAAGGATTAAATTAAAAATTAAAATTTTCATTTAAAAGAACTTTTTTCAGCTCTATATTAAAAAAGTTATTTTGTTGAGTAAAATAGAAATATTGCTTAAAAGACAGGAAATATAGGTTAATAAAAACTAATAGAGAAATGAGCTGGCCTTCTGAGATTTGGGGTTGTTGACATTGTTAGTGGAGTTTTCAGTCTGAAAAATTTGTTAGGTTATATTTCTCCGTCCAATTATAAAGAAAGTCATTGTTTTGTTACTTAAAAAAAAACTAATCATGTTTTATTAAACATAACAATGAAGCTGGAAAGATCAGTATAATTATTATTTTACAGTTCATTATGTAAAAATTAATTAATTATTATTTAATGAGGTATCTAATAAAATTATCATTTGATAAAATGTTTTGTAATAATTTTAGTCTTTTTACAAGATTAATTAGCCTGGTAGGAGAGAGATATAAAAAGTAAAACCTTTAGAGGAAGACAAACTTTACTGTTAAAAAGTAAAGATGCCTGATAGAGGGGTCATTCTTCATTTGGATAACATTATGGCTAAGGTACAAAGGGTAGATTGAAATCATAATGCACAATCGCTGGTAACTCAAAAATGAAACAAACAGGTATAAAAATACACTTTATTTGTTACAAAAACTTACAGTTATTTTTCCATGTAGTCACCATTTACAGCTAAATATTTTTCCAACGGTGAACCAATTTTCTCATTCCATCAGTGAAAAATGCTGTCAGTATGTTCTGGATCACAAACTCACTTCATCCTTCAGTTCATCATCTGTGGTGAAATGAATACCCATAATATCACTGTTTATTTGCAGAAAGAAGTGAAAATCACAAAGTGCCAAAAATTGTAAGTATGGTGGGTGTGAAACAAGGTTCAAATTACATCTTTACAAGTACCTCAGCAGTTTGCACAAGATGTTTGTGATCAAGCATTTCATGTTTCAGGATTATCAGCTACATGGATTGTTGACCACGACACACATGACTCTAAAAGTGTTTTAATGCCTCTAAGTATCACACAGAATTCATAGTCAACCCAACTTCCAATTCATCCACCTCCTTTTTTATTTTTCCAGTCACAGAAACTGGTCAACCACTGCAAAGTTCATTCTCTACATTTACTTTACTGGCTTTTGATGTGTACAAATTTTTTCCACCTACTCACAGTACTTCATTCAATAGTTTCATTACCATAAACAGTTTTTACACGATGATTAATGTCAGTCACTAGCAATACTTTTTCCACTGTTAAAATTTCAATCTCTGCACATTGTTTTAGTCATGTTGACATAGCAGGCTAACTCACCTCCATAACAACAGCCACCAGCAGAAGGTGAGAGGACGTGGGTCAAAGAATTCTGGAATGTCAGATTTAAGAAAATGGAATTACAAAGTGGCAGCATCTATTGCTTTGTGTGATGCTTTTATTTTCTTACCCTGTTAAAATAATTTTTCTGCAAAACATAATTCTTAAATATTAAATCATATATAAAATAACATTTATGTAAAACATTAGTCATAAACTCTTAATACAAACATGCTGAAAAAATTACAATAAAAAATAATAAACTAAATTACAAAAAGTTAAAATAATCTTGATCTAAGTTTAATAAAATTAAATAAATCCATCACTACACAAAATAAATAAAAATATTAATATAAAACTACTAATAATTATCACGTTTGTCTAACTAATTTTTGTCACTACCTTCAATTTTTATTTTTTTTGCATTACATTCATAATAGCTAAAGTATATTCTCAGAAAGTGCTACATAGCAGTCACAACATGTTTTATATTCTACTCTTTTTTTATGAACAGAAACTTAATTTCTCCTCTTCTTCACCTCTTTGATGTTGAAAGAACCTATGAAGTCACACCAGTAACCTTTTACAACTAAAGCTTCTAGGGCTGGTCAATTTGGTATTTGTGTTCTTTTATCATATAAGGTATCCAGAACTCTATCACCAACTTCTTTTTAAATAAAACCTTTTTGAAATGCCAGTACCCATGTTAAAATGATGTATAATACAACTTTAATACCGGAAATATCCAAGAATAATTTTTTTAAATTTATATTTGTTTATAATATCTTGAATAACATAATCAGATTTAAATAAGTGATTTGCTTCTATCAGTGATTTTGCCTTTCTTGCTATACGTCTTATACTCTCTTTTTTTCTCTTTAGCCTCCAGAACCACTAATGTAAATAAAGTGTCTTGTACAATCTCAGGTCAACCATTCCTGAGATATATGGTTAATCAAAACCCAACCACCAAAGAACACCAGTGTCCACAATCTAGTATTCAAATCTGTATAAAAGTAATCTCCTTTACTAGGATTTGAACCTTAGAACTCTCGACTTCAAAATTAGCTGATTCGTGATGACAAGTTAACCACTAGAAAGCCCGGTGGGCTAGGTAAATGATGAATTAAGTTTTCAGTTTGTTTTATTATAATAGTCTTTTTTATTATAATAGATGTTCCAGAAAGTAGTAGAATTTTTTGCAATATTGAGTTTGGCTGTTCTTTGTTTTTGTAAAGTCTAATTAGGATCATAATCAAAAGCATTCTCCCCCACTCAGATTTCATCATAGGTGTTGTGATCCCTGCAATAAACATACCATTTCCATTTTTATTGCAGTCAAAATAACTCTGTAGAGTCATACTATTTTGCTACCAATGTTTCTTCTATTACTTCATTCTATCACATCAAAATCTATTCATTGGTTTTATCTACCACTATTCAAATTGTTCAGCACCATACACAGAAAAAGAAACAAATTACAACAGAATTTTAGAATAAGAGTTATGAAATTAGAACAAAATTATAAAAAAATTGCAGATTACAAAATACAAAGTTAATAAGAATTACATAATTAATATATCAGTATTTATAATATTTAATTTTTATAAAAATATTTAAAGTTTTGCACTAAAACAATAAGAAATAATAAGGAATGTGATCTGATAGTAAGAAATATTGTAAATGAAGAAAAATCACTTATCTTTGTAGGCATATTGTTTCACTTTCAGCTACTCGAAAAAGTATTGATAAACTATTCTAGTTTATCATGCAAATTAAATCAATTACTATCAAGAGAGTAATTTATTCATAATTTTCTACATAGAAACATTCCCTTTTGGCCAATACCAAAAATTCCTTCAACCCATATTACTTATAGAAAGGAAATTTTTACATATTACACCTGTTTATATAAATATTGATTCATGGTAATACATTACTTACACTAGCATATACTCTTGCTTAAACTTTCAGGAGAATGTTGTAATGTGTTTTAATAAAATTTTCTATCACTGCACATACATTACACTAGTAAAAACTTGCTAGCCATGCTAAACATACAAGAGAAATGAGAAATAAAGGTTTCTGCTGCCTTCTTCATACTCAGATATACTTGTATATGAACTAGCAAGTTAAATCTACAAAAGGTACAGTACAATACTGAAGCATACAAATGACATTGTCACTATTTTCATCATATAAAATGCTATGCAGTAACCATTACTTTCAGAGAAAGAAATAACTCTAGGCGTTGCTTTACATACCTCATACTCATACAGAGTTTGAGGAGATATAAAGTAAACATATAAACATGTTATTGTCTTTTCCTGTAGTGAAATAATGACTAATATTAATACTAGTACTACTCCTTAAAGTAAAAATATAATTCTTCACTAGAACCATTTAGAATCATGGACTTTGGCTCAATTAATTATTTGTTTCTTTATACTATCTGTCCAATCTTTTTCAATGACTGTAACACGTGTAAAATACAAGAGACATCAGTCAAGAGTTGCATGGGGGCTTGACATCTTTATTTATAATTAAAGTAACAAAAATATTTTACCTAACTGCATTTTCTGATGGCGAGAATAAATTTTTATATGTATGAAAAAATATCAAGCCTGACCAGGATTCGAACCCAGTAACTTTGAAATAGAAGTTATTACTGTTTTGTTTCACCATGGGGGATGGAATGTTAGTTCATAATAGTGTAATAAGTTCAGTGAAGAAGGTATCATAAAACTATCTTTCTCTTTTCCTATTCAGCTTGGAAACAAACAAATTTCAGTTAAAAAATAGTATTCTGATTATTATAGTTCCCTTTTTTCATCATTTCTAATGTCTTATTGATCAGTATCATCCTTATACCTTACACTACAATTATAACTTTCCACATACTACACTTACATAATGATATATTAAATAACCCATGACTATTTATTGGTATTTTTGCAATATTTCCAACCAGTTCATAGTGTCCTGAACTTTCTAATCTATCGTAGTGAGCATCAAATTCAAGATAAAATTTTTCTGGATTGTTTAATCTCGCACTGAAAAGAAATTAAAAAAGAATTATAAAAACTGAAACAATAAAATAATTTATATAATGATTTAAAATTTATTATATACTTGAACAATTTGGAAATCACAATCAAACACATCAACTTCCACTTACTGTTTAAATTTTCAAAATAATTAAAACTCCAACTGAGATAAATATAAATAGCAAACAGAGAATATCACAAACTTCTTCCAGACTTTCATAAACTATCTTACTTGTGAAAATAATGGAAAAAGTTTATATAAACATATGTCCTAAAATGCTTCGTTTGTGAGTTAGGCTAGTGAGAGTTTGCTCAGATTTTAGCTACCTGGTGAAATGAGGTATTATTGAAATTTTTAGTATGTTAATTAAGGGCAGAATTTGTGATTCTTATGGTATTTAACCAGAAACATCGAATAAGATAAGTCCAAGAACCATATCTGCAGTAATTTTTTTAGAAATATGGGATGAAAACCAATAAATTGGGGTAAAATCCCTGTTTTTTTATTTTTGACATACAATAACTTTGTTAAATGGATAATAAACGCGTAAAAATTTAAACAAAATTTGTAGAGAATTTAATTCTTAAAATGGTGTAAGACAAGATGAATAAAACAAAGAAAAGTTTTAAAAAAATTTGAATTTTATTTAAAAACAGTACATTTGTATTCCAATTTCAGTAGAATAATTTATGAAAGTCCTGGGAGAACTTCATGATACACTCTGTATAGTTTGCCTTGCACTCACTGAGTGTGTGCCAATCACTTGTGAATCGGTCATGATAGGTGGATCTTCAGTAGGGATTTGCAACTTATACATTGAGATCAAGTATAAGATTAAATTAAATAGAAAGTTATGTTAAATCTAATGGGACAACACTGTTGTGAGTTTATCTATTTTATGAACTTTAATATTTTATTTAAAAGAGAGTAGATATAAAACTTAAATATGTTAAAAATTTATAACTCTGAGTCTTTGTAAGTTGGCAAATGACACTCAATGCTGACTTATAGCAAGCATAAAGCAAGAACATTACATGGCAGTAAAAAGTGGTGAAGAGATGGTGACTCCACTTCCAACACACCAAACAAAAAAAAGTGTTCTGTTACTCTTCTTTTTTTTTTTTTTTTTATAGTAAAATGGTGAAACCCATCAATTTTTGTGATATTTAATATAAGTATTGATATATTTTCTCATCAACTTTTCTTTCATATTCTTTTTTAATTTAAGATTTTTTTGCAGTTTACTTACCTTCATCTACCAATGATGGTTGTTAACAATTAAAGTGGGTTTTAGATTTTTTTCTAAATGATTTGTTTGCATTTTTTTATTTATATTTTACTTCAAAAACCATTTAGCATAGATATTTCATTGCACATTAGTGTTCAGTAAAATCAATTATAGAATAATATAACTCAAGTTTAGAACCTTATATGTATGGAACTTTCCTGTATAAGACAGGAATTTAAAATAATAAAAATAAAATAAAACATACCGTGCTTCAATGACTTTTATTGTAGATAATCGTTGTATGCCAACATTCCTTACAACAGTATCCCCACCAAGCATTGAACTTCTATATGAGAATCGTAAAACATCCATTACCATCGGATCCAATGGTGGAATATCTAATTCTGGAACACCTGAAATTACATAAGTATAACAATAAAGAAAATACAGTATGGTAAGGAAATGGGAAATTTTGAAGTAACTCTCATAAAAGTAAAAAAAATGAATTTACAAGTTTGATTGTTGAAAACAAAAAGTAAATTACATGCCAATGAGTGTCCCAACACAAAAAATTTCAATTTCTAAAAACATTGTCCATAATCTGATGGCCATTCAAACGTATGCATTCCTGGAAGTGAATGCTAAGATTATGTATGGCACTTTGAAACATTTCCATGGGAATTACAGCGATTTCTTCATGAATCCTCATTTTCAACTCGGCGATTGTCGTCAGGCGAATGGTACACACTTTACTTCTGAGGTGGCCCCACAAGAAAAAATTGCACACTGACAAATCTGATGATCCTGGGGGCCAATGAATATCACCAAACTGTGAAATTACATGGTTACCAAAGACCTGTAGAACAGCTGCCATTAACACTCTGGCAGTATGGGCCATGGCTCCATCTTGCTGAAATCGAGGATTACGAAGATCAAGAAAGTTTTGAAGTTGTTCTGCTACAAAACTTTAAAGCATATCAACATTTCGTTCAGACTTTATTGTCACTGCATTCCCTCTCTCATCCTCAAAGAATTAAGGCCCAACCACACCTCACATTGATACAATACACCAAACTGTAACCTTTTGGCTGTGTAATGGTTGTTTATGCAATAGGCTAGTTGACTTTTTTGAGAAACCGGTTAATATTATGCCTCATGATTTATTTTGTTAAAATATAAGCATTATAACACATAAATGATCAGTTACAAGATGCATTTTGCATTTTAAAAAACCAATTAAAATTTTCCCACCAAAACTGTCCAAACTACCATGGCCTCGTGTCATGTCACGCCTTACAAAGCAATCAGATGTTTATTGGAGTGTTCAGATGTTTCGAAAATGACTAAGTCTAAAATCAATTCCAAGTTTTACAAGCACTGTCTAGTGCCTCAATGTGAAAGTACTAATATTAAAAATCCAAACAAATTGTTTATTTAACTGTATCCATGTTTAACTAACAAACAATATAAAATTTATGCTCAGAACATAAACTATGTTCCGAGCATATTTTACATTTGACTGTTCATATTTTGCCATCACATTTTAGCTGCACGTTGCTTCCAGTATCATCTCCATACGATGCTCTTGAAGACCTAAAATAAAATTTAGCCTTTATTAAAAATATTTAGTTATGAGATACTTTTTTCTTCTGATAACTAACATCAAAAACAATATGGTCAAAATCTGTTATATTCCCACTTAATAGCCCGTCGACCAATAATTAGTTAGTTCTTAGTGGTACCATGTAAGAACTAACTAACTACATGGTCGACGGGCTGTTAAGCGTTGTGGGCATATAACGGATTTTGACCCAACAGTACTTATATAGCAGACCGTAATATGAAGTAATAATTTCTTAATATTACGAAAAACTAATATACGGAAATGTTTATAGTTGTGTACTTGCATAGAAGTTTTGATATTTTGGAATTACGCTGAGCAGAAATCACTATTTGATGCGAAAAACATTCCCAGCATAACCACATCAATTTTGGGCAAGTTACTGCTACTGGCTTTTGTAAACACTGCTTCCATTGCAGAGACTTATAGTCGTCGTACCACTACAGAAAATCGTATAACACGCGAAAAAATGTATTTCAGAGCACAAAATCAACAAACCACATAGACCGCCTTAAAAAACAATCTGACGTTTTGCAAGACATGACGTCATGCGCTGTGATTGGCGTTTTATGTCACGCGACCAACGAGCTTAATTTTTACTTACTTATTTCTTGAAAAAAAGAAATAATCTTAAATAAATTAACAAATTAGGTTAATTTTCAATATTTATTGATTAAGACCAATTGTAGAAAACAAAATTCTATCAGGTTTGCCCTTACTGTCATCTAGCCTATTGACGAGGGTTTTCAGCTGCCTATTATTTGCAATTCTGCTTATTTACATGCATGCTGATATGGAAATAAGCCTCATCCGACATGAAACGTTTGTCAACAAAATTGAGGTCGTCATTAATCTTTTCGATCATTTTATCGCAGAACTGTTGTCGCACTTGTAGTCTGATTGTTTCAGTTCCTCTACAACTTGAATTTTGTTAGGGTGAAACTTTTATTACTGTAGAGTATTCGGCGGACAGTTGTTCAGTTTAGGCTCAATGCTGCTGCGCGTTTCCTTGCCGATCGTCGTAGGCTCCTTCCAATTGAGGCCCTAATTGCTTCAATGTTTTCTGGGATTCGTTGACTTCCTGGTGATTTCTTTTTTAGAGCTCAACCCAAGCTTTGATGGCGTGGCAAGATGTAACGCGACCATGACGTCCTAAATTGTAATGACGTCGGAATCACTGTTGAGTCACACTGTCACCAATCTTGTAAAATGCCTTCACGGACAACGCACGTTGTGTACCGAGCATAATTACTAAATGGCAGGTAGTTGTGACCCACCGGGTTGGTCTAGTGGTTAACGTGTCTTCCCAAATCAGCTGATTTGGAAGTCAAGAGTTACAGCGTTTAAGTCCTACTAAAGCCAGATATTTTTACATGGATTTGAATACTAGATCGTGGATACCGGTGTTCTTTGGTGGTTGGGTTTCAATTAACCACACATCTCAGGAATGGTCGAACTGAGAATGTACAAGACTACACTTCATTTGCACTCATTACATATCATCCTCTGATGAATTATCTTCTAAACGGTAGTTACCGGAGGCTAAACAGAAAAAAAGGTAGTTGTGCACAAAAGGATGCCACTCCCTTTCTAACAGTTCCTCAAGAACTGTTAGCCACTGTGTTATATATATATATCTGTTGCCTGCCCTTACGGCGGACAGACATCTAATCCTTAATAGAGGTATATCGCGCTCACTAGTCAATCCTAACGACAATAACAACCGCGCTAAAACCGCTGGTACCATGATCCCACATAACCTTTTCGCTTCCCACCCATCCTTGAAGAAAGAAGCGAATTAAGAAGAAAAGAAGAAGAAGAAGAGTCAGAAGAAAAGAAGACAACAGTCTGTCTCTCGCCAGTATAGTTCCCTCTGGAACATACTGGATATTAACAAGGTTAACAAGAAGACTACAGAGGCAGACATGAAAACAAATATCCAAATCACCCCGAATCCATACTCCTACCGACTGAGATAGCTCTGGGGCGCAACGCCTCAGAGCAATCCTTCCAATCACATTTTCATTAATTCATACCAACTTAAATTGAATTGAATTAAAATAAATGATAAAGTGTAAGCCCAAAAATCGCCTCCGACGTCCTTTCCTTAAGAGAGGACGCCCCCTTAAATGAAGAATTTCAGCTCACTCTAGGCTGAAATGGAGCGCGTCACGGAAGATAAGCTTATTAGCACATCGTTCCGTCCGGCCCCTACCGACAAACCATCCATTGGATCGGAACGCAATCCAAACTTCACAAAACGAATAAACGTCAGCCACTATTAATAACCGTCAGTCCATTAGAATCACCCAGCAGCAAAGTACGTGAGTCTGTATACTGCGAAAAGTAGGAGGGTATTGCACCCTCCGACATCCTTGCGTTCCGTTCTGTTCCGAGCGGCCACTACTACTTTCAAAATTTTCTGTTTCCCTGTGCCACCCGATATTTTATAGATGGTTTCTTTTTATAAACCTTTAAATATGTATTTAAAGGTTCCTTTACTGAATAATATTTAGGTTTCTGAAAATCATACTATAAAATGTATATTACTTTTCCACTAAGAAAATGTATAACCTTACGGCATGGAAATAAATCATACTACCGGTCCATCCTTATATAAATATAAATATCTAGTAAAATAAATTTTTTTTTTGTCCATATCTTCCTCTTACCAATTAATACCAAGAAGATAAACAAAAGTAAGCACAATCCACAAAGTATAGAGTTAATAACATCTGTTATTACCTTATTTTTCTTTTTTATAAAACAAAAGCGCTTTCGAGGAATTTCCTCATCATCAGTTGAAATTAGATTACAGATTTAAACATTAATAAAATATTTAACATATTATTCCATACATAACAAAATACATGAAGCCAAATAATTAGTTAAATAATTAAATCCTTCATTTAAAAAAAAAACATTAAAATCTTTTTATACATGTTTGTGGTCAACCACTAAGTATAGTACTGTACTAATATGATATAACCTTTACTTAATATTAACAAAAGTGCTGTTATCTATAGCAGCTTTGGTAAGAGTATCATTAACAAACTCTGCAGATTGATTAAGCTGAACGTCTGTTTATATTTATATATGTGATATTTTTAATGATAGATTTTTATGATTAATATTTTGAACAAACTGACGTTCTATTTTTTTTAAATCGGTTAACAAACAGTCGAGTTATGGGAGAAAATCGATGTTACAAATTTGTGTCATAATTATTAGGTCTATGTGAAAAATTATTACTTAATTTGATACTAATTTACAATACTAAAATAAACAATTAATAAAAGCAATTAATATTTCATCGAATTGAACGTAAAGTAGAGGACATGAAAACAGACACATAATTACAACATAAATTTTCTGCCATAACTCGGCTATTTATTAACCGATTTTCAAAAATAAAATGTCATTTTGTTCAAAATAAAAGGCTTAATATTTTAGAAAATAACATAAATTTTCATAAAACAAATATTTATGGAGATATAACGAATTGAAAAATAAACATGGCCCCCATTTTGTAATTTGCGAAAGTATTTAAGTCCTCATTTTTTGATAATTTTAAAACTTTATTAATAAGACGCTTACCAAATATTAATGTGATTCGTCAATCCGATCTTGACATATAAACTTTTATATAAAAATAACAAAATGGCGGACAAGGGGAGAACGAAGGAGAAATTGACATTTTTTTCTATGGGTATTTTTTGTTTAGTTTTACTAGTAGAATCCGAAAAAGTATAGCCAACCCACCATTTTAGAAACACTCTGTATACTCTTGATACTGTATTTCCAGATCTTTTTGGAGCTAATTAGCAGCATATTCTTCTTTGTTGAAATTACCAGTGACACTGAAAAAGCAGGGCAAAATGTAAACTACTCTTATCTCCCTGAAAAGATGAAAATAAAGGTGTATGTGAGGCGATTACGCTTTACGCAGCATCTATTTGGGCAAACAGAATGAGGTATAAAAGCTACCACGACATTCTGTTGAGGGCTCAGCGTCTCCTGTTGCTTACCGTGATGAGGGGCTATAGTACTATTTCACGTGAAGCAGTTCTAGTTGGGTGTTAAACCAATTGATGTCCTTACGTCGGAACGTCAATTACGATACGCTGAGAAGAGGTCGGGTGAACTGACTCCGCAGCGTATTCGCGAAATAGAGGAGGAAGGTTCTGGTATTTAGCAGGACGGTGGGATGGGACGGTATACGCACGGTCTCTTTTCAGACATAGAGAATTGGGAGTCGCTTCGTGGATCTTCTCGAACCGGCATGTAACTCGGTTCCTTTCAGGGTATAGCGCATTTCGTGACTTCCTGGCTCGATTTAACTTTACTGACTCGGGTCAGTGTACTGAATGCTTAGTACCGAATGATGCTGCATGTCTGCTCAAAATATGAGTTTAGGTATGCAAAGGTGGTCAGGAAGATAGCTTGAGGGTATTGGTTCAAGTCTGAATGTGGTGAGTATCGGCACATCAAGGAAAATTAGATATGAGTGGCACATTGTTGAAAGATTTTTAAGGCTTTTGGCACTCAAAAGGATTGCAGAGGGAGTTTAGTGTAGAACAGTGGGTGGCTAAGGCCTTTTTGGGTGCTTTTCCACCAGAGTAGGCCTGTACTATCTGTACTTCGTTATTTTTATTTTTTATTTATTTTATTTTTTTTTATAAAACCTAGTGGGCTTGTAAATTTCATATTGTACAAGTATGTATAGTTCTTGGTTTTTATCTTTAAAAGTTGCTTATTGTGGTTAAGAGTGCATATTTGGATTTTATATTTTGTTGAATCTGTTGATTATGTGTTAATTTGTGTTATTTATATCTATGAATACATTTGTTTTGTTTGATATAGCTTCATTTGGAATCATTAAAATTTCATTTATATAACTGAATTGCTATGTTTATCAGAGCAGTCAGTGTGTTTTGTTAGTTTCTTTTATGATCTCCATGTTTTTTTTTTTTTGTAATTTCAAAAGCAACACAGTACAAAAACTTTTACTGAAAATATTGGTGATTTTGTTCTCTTGATTGATGTGAGTTAGCATTATATATATTTTTTTACTAACTGTATTTTTTTATTAGTTCTGAATTTCATACACCATATTGTCTATAAGTGTGCATCGGTACACCTAAGCTGTTCCAGATTTTTTTCTTTTATTGAGTTCTTTAGTGTAGTTATTAGCTGACAGAGTTCTACGTATCAGACAAAATAACTAACATCTGAATGAAAGCTGCATGTTTATTTTGTGCAGGATGGTTGACATGCTCTTCATAAGTAGATCAGATATAGATATTTATAATATCTTAACACTTGAACCTGAAGTTTACAAGCACACTAAATTTTTCAAAAATAATATAGACTGAAAATACAATCTGGCTACTTATAAAAGAGTGCATCTAATTTTTTTAAAGATATCATTGCCTCTAGTAACTCTATTTAATTAGTTCTGAAGATAATCCTTTAGAAAAATATTTTCCACATTGTTTGAAAGTTGTCATTTATAATTCTTAATAATATTTTTAAATAAGTATGAAATTACCTATACCTAATACTGGCTGAGAGTTATCAGAAAAGTTTTAGATAGCAATTCTTATAATATGAAGGATGCATTAGACTCATAGTTTACATAATAGAAAAAATAATAAATAAATAAATTATTTTATTCAATTCATATTCACCTGACTTAAGTTTTGGTACAATTTGTTGTATTACATTCTTAATACATTTGTTCAACTGTGGATCATCACGATAGCAAAATTCCATAAAAGCAGCTGAAAAATTAAAAATCTTAAAATAGTTGTTCCACTAAGATGTAAATTATTTTTATTTATTTGAAAAGAGGGAATTAGAATAAAGTTTTATCTACTGTCAACTTTAATTTTCGTAACAGAATATTTAATAAGATTATTAATCCTTAAAAATGCTGATCTTTGTAAAATTGAAAAAGATGCTTGCATAATGGCTTGTGAAAATTTGCATTGTGATAAAAGAATTAAATAATAAATTTTATCATATATAAATTATATATACAGAATGTTTAATACAGTATGAAATCCTAAAATAAAGTTTCAATCATTAAATATAAAAAAATGAAATTTTGAAAATGTTCTCAAAATGATCTATTCTACAGTTTGAGAATACTAGACCCTCAAGAGTCTATGAAAGATAACTCAAAGATTGTGAATGGAAAGGATAGGGTTGTAATGTATCATTTTGAAGGGCACTGAAAAATAAAAGTTTTGACATAAAAACTTCAGAACATAACAATCCTAACCAAACTGGCAGGGATTTAATTTTTTTCATAGCTAATTACAAAATTGTCCTATAGTATACCCCAAGTAGTGTCTCATGTTCAATTAGTGAATGCTACAAAGAAAGAGAAGAAAAGTTGAGAGATTATATATATAACTGCTATGAACATGAGGTTATGCTTTCTAAATGTAGTAATATAAAATATTTTTTACTCAAAATTTGTCCAAATAATCTTAAATTTTCTAATAAAATACTTTATATATCATACATTACTCTACACTTTAATTTAATAAATGACAATGACAAATATAATTATATAGAAAACACATAAAATTGGACCATTCTAGCAACTTCCTCTAAAAAATACAAAAATAACCATGAAAATTGGTTCATTTGGTGAAGAGTGTGATTCTGAAAGAACCATAAAAGAATGAATTTACAATTTGAATTGAGAAGCTTCTGCTTTTATTTAAGATGGCTAAAAAAAAATAATATTGAAAAAAAGAGCAGTAAAAAAAAATCATCATTCATATTTACGTAAACCAAATTGTAAAATATCTTCATCTTCATCTTCATCAACATAATCGTAATCTTCATTATGTTCTGATAACTTTGATGTAAATGTCACACAGATATTATTAATCATCAGCATGATTAAAAAAATATTATTAACGACATTAAATTTCATTTTTAAAAAGAAACCAAAAAACTTGCGTACATTTATCAAACAAGTAAAAATATATAAAAAGTGTTTAATATTACTAACTGTTATGTGTATGTTTTGAATATTTAATACTAACTAAAGCCATCTAGTTGTGTACTCTGTTACTAATATGTAATACTGTTTATTGCACTTTCACCTTACAATGAGGATGGGTAGATAGCATGTCATGACACTATTCTTATTTTATTAGTATCATTAATATGAATCAAGAGATATCAGGTAATCAGATCCTTTTGTATTGTTCTTCTATCAATTAATTAATTGGTACTATATACATCTTCTATCTGATCATGAGTTTATTTATGTCTTTATTAATACTCATAGGAAGATACAAACATATAATACAAACAAAAAAAATGTATTGATGTACTGTAATTTTATCAACATTATTTTTTAACAATGAAAGTTTATGTATTAGAAACTAGGTGAACGATTGTTTGAATTTTGCTATTAAATAAATATTAAAAACTATTCTATATAAAATTTGACACTCATCATTAAGACGTTCATATGCAAATAACAAACTGGAACACTGCTTCATATGATTTACAAGGTAAAAATGAATGGTATGTCTTATATATGGATTCAGTATTAAAAAGCAAATAATTTAAAAGAAAAAGACATGAATAAAGGTGTTGCAACATGACAAAAATGAAGATCAAACAAAGTTAACTTCCATGGTGTAATGCTAATTTTTCAGCCTTTCATCTGGGAGGTTCCAGATTCAAATCCTGGCTTGGTGTGATGCACGCTAGAACATTTTTATTGCACATTTCTATAAACAAGTGTAAAAGTGTTAATACTCATACCAAAAGCAATAATAATACAGCACAAAAAGGTAATAATAATTACGCTGTAAATGACTGTTTGTATTGGTATAATAGCCTGTAGGTCAATTTAATCTGCTTAATAATACCATCAGTTACAATATAAAGCCTAGGTATCACCAGAGAGATGTCCTCATCATAGTATTAAAGTGTAATATCCTGTTCCTTCCCTTCATAGATTATAACATGATTGGTACAATAGCCAGATAAAGATATACCTAAAAATTAATATATACCATGTTCTGTTCTGACAAAAAACCCATGTTAGTAGTTGAAGATGGCTTATTCCATTACAAATGGAAGAAATCTGTTATCACAAACTATGTATGTAACTAAGAATTAAAAAATAATGTAACAAGATAAAGATTTTAAATTTTAGAAACCTCTGATGGCAAAAGTGTTGGCACTGTACATAATTAAATCATTTATTATTGAAAGGGCACATGTTCATTTTTTTTAAATACTTTTTTAGCGGGATTGAGTTTTTCTCATTCAGCTTCATTTAGTAGAAAGGTCTTATGTCCCAATGTAACAGAATGGTAAATATAGTTCTCTGTATATTTGGTTTAATATTGAAAGGGAACATGCCCTGGACTTATTCCCTTTCATTAAAACTGAACACAGCTTATATTAATATCATATGATGGTTTCTGTAAAACCTATAATAAACTATGTTTTCTGTGTCATTTCATTATGTTGCATCAGGCTTTTTAAGTTAAAAATGTGTGATATTAATGAATCAGATGTATAAATGAATGTAGAATAAAAAAAAGAAAACATATTAAAATTAATAAACAAAGACGTAAGCCAGATATTATTCAAAAATCTAGATTACATGGTTTACAATACAGTGGTTATTGACAGAGCTGTTCTAGCTTAAGCTTATGGAGAAGTTGTGGGTAAGTTGTTAATTAAATTTAATGTATTCATTTTATTTAAAATTGTATTGACACTAAATTTAAAAGTAGGCTGTAGTATTAAGTAAAAAAAATATACCTTTTACTATTTAAAGCTAGAACATTGTGTTTTATTTTTAGATGCAAAAAACACTGTTTGAATACATTTAAAAGGAATGAACTTGTTAACTTTTTCACTCATTTTTGTAACTCATTTTCTATAAAAAATGATCAAGATGCTTACCTTCAGACATTAGCTGAAAAAGAGCCTGTTAAACATTTACGTTCAAGACCAGAAGTTGGAGATCCTAAATTTAAACGTAAAAATCTGTTCCTTTTAAGAATTTTCTCTTGAATGATTCAATAAAAAGTTTTTGAAGTTTGCAAATGAGCATTAATGAAAGTTCTTAATATCAGACCAAAGAGAATTTGTAGAATCTGCAATCTTCTTGTTGCAGGTGAAATTCCTGTTGATAAAAGAGGTTACAATTTTAAGTCTCATGCCACATCTGGCAAAATTTGTGAACTTGTCCACAATCATATATAATGTTTTCCACTTAAACAATTACATCACAGAAATAGTGAATTAAACTTCCTAGATAGCTGATTAGATATTAAAATAATACATGATTTTTTTACAAAAGATATCCAGAAGTACATGTAAAGTACAGTTTTTATTATAACTGTTTTATATAATTGCAGATTTGGGAGGCCACAATAAGATGTGTACAGTAAGTGAGAGGAATTAAATGTAAAAATAAAAAATGCACAGCTAAATGAAACAACTAAAAGAGTGGCAGTGGCAGAACTAATAGTACATAAGATGCAGGCTAAAAAATTTTACCTAAAAATGAATGAAGTAGAAAATTTTTGTCGTGGGAGGGATGACACATATGCAATAGTATTTGATTTTATGCAAAACTTTTCCCTACCCCACATTCCAGTGTAAGAAATATTTTATTACCATCAGATTTGGGTTAACCTGTTTATACTGTCACAGTATAAATCCTGGCAAATGTGAGATGTATATGTACCATGAGACAAAAATTCCTCGAACTGTTAAATACTTGCATATTTTTTCAGATGGTTGTGCTGGTCAAAACAGAAATTACATAGTGATTAGATTCCTGCTTACTCTGACACAGACTGGAAGGTTTGAAAGAATTTTTCAATACTTTCCTCTTCGTCATCATAATTTTCTGCCCTGTGATCGTGATTTTGGGGTAGTTAAAGGATTTATGTGTAAGATAGAAAGAATATATACACCAGAAGAATATGCAAACTATGTTGCTCAAGCAAGTAAACAAGAAAATCTCAAAATAAATCTATTAAATGATAGTAATATGATTTTTGAATTTAAAGATTGATGGTAGTTATATTTTTAAAAAGTGCTTTATCAGTAGAATTTCTAGGAAAAGCCATGCCTAGAAGTGAGAAGCAACATTTTAAGATTTCACAGTTCTCATATTTTGAATACAAGAAACAACAACCTGGAACAGTTACTGGAAAACAATTTGGAAAACAGTAATTGGAATAATAGTTCACACTTTCAGAATTTCAGACCCTACTACTGCACCACTTGCTCTACAAACATCCTTGGCATTTAACAAAGCAGTAAACCCAATAAATGAAAAAAAAAATTGAAGATGTCAAAAAAGTAGTACACTACATTCCAAATGAACATAAAGAAGTTTATCGCACAATCTTACAATGGCCAGTTACAGCTCATAATGATAGTAATAATAATACCTTTCCTGATAACAAATAAAACATCAAAGATATTTTTCATGATTAATAACATTAAAACTTAACAGTATTTTTTCAATATAATTAATTTTTCTGTAATAAATAATTTTTTGCAACAATAACAAGCATTGTTTTTCTTTTATATAGTAATTAGTTACAAAATAATTTTCCTTTAATGTTACAAAAATTAGTTTATTATTGAAAGGTCACATGTCCAAGACTTATCTTTGTCCATTACTCTTTATTTATCTAAAAATAATCTTTGGCTAACTCTTAAACGTGTGCAAAATCAGTTTCTCAAACAAACTGTAAAAAAAAACATTAAATTAAATCAAGACTAAACGATTTAATTTAGTTTATGTACAAGTGTAAAACTATGCTTTCTAGCAACACATGCTGACAACAAGGCTGCTGCAATATTCGCATGAAGAGTTGTCATAAAAATTCAGTCACATTAAAAATTAATTCTAAAGTTGTACATAATTTTGAATATTTAACTGTTTCCTGATGGAATAGTAAATCATTAAGTTCACTCAATAAATATAGAAAACAAAGGCATTTTCTGTTTGAAAAACATATACACTCAATTCAGGGGGAGGGGTAATAAAAAGCAGGCTGATTAATCAAGAGAGCTTTGATACTGAAATCTTTCATTAAAAACTATATTTGGGTGAGATATTTGTTGTTTATTAGAGATTTGATATTGTATTTGTATTTAAGTAGATAGCTGGGGTATACTCAATAATCGCTTGTCATTAGGCTTTTGTACTATCACTGAAAAGAAGAGTCTTTGATTGGTTCCCACAGGACTAGCTCGCCCCTGCCATTATAATTAATGAAATCATATTAAAGATACATTGGTTCTATCAAACCTGGCATTATTAGAATTTATCACCGCATCAAACACAATATGGGAAAGAAGGTTTTGAAAAGAGGTGGATTGATGAGAAAGTTAGATCTATCAATCAAGGGACCAAAGTTGAGAAACAACCCCAACCAGACGGTGGCTTAAGGCTGCCTGTTCGTTCACAAATACTCTTATTCAATCAAGAGGGATTCATGACTTCTTTCATCTATCCGTGATGGATCTACTGATCAGTGATTTTTATATTGATTAGCTTTACATGCTGGGACAAAAATTAATTTTCCTCTAGAAATTAAACAGCCACTCAAAAGGAGGTATAAAGTTTCCAAAGGAACAATCTAATCCATCTCCAGGATTGTCTGGGATGTGGAATATTCAGCTACGGATTTAAAATCCATAATTAAAGTCACGAATTTAAAATGGATGCTCAAAAATATTTTTTTAAAGCATTTTATGACAGTAAAGCACAAAAGATAGACAAGAAACCTGTGAGTAGTAGTTTCCAAATATCCAAAAAGAATTTTGAGAAGTTGTCAGGTTAATACTGTCTTTCTTACAAATTGGAAATAAAGGATAATTTATAACGGAATTTTTTCAAGTAATAAAATTTAGAGATGTAAATAATGGATATAATAAAAAAAAGTAGTTAAAAATAAGAATTATTTTGCAAATAAACATTATTCAAATTAAAATTCAATTTTTCTCACAATTATGTTGTAGTAAATAGATAAAATGTTAAATTATGAAGGAAAATATAAGAATACAATTTTAATTTCTACATATCAAAGGATGTAGAATGAATGTTGAAAGTAAAATCAGTGTAAATATATTAGATAGAGTAAAGGTCCAGACTAAACCTATTAACAAAGTAAAAATTAAAGCAGTTAACTCAGTGTGCCAATATTTTTGTTTATCATGAAGTTCTTAAGATTATTAATCAATCAGTTGAGATTTTTAGTAAAAAATATAATTTTCATAAAATGTATTATAAAGATACATAAAATATCATAAAACATACAGTGTCTTATTTACTCTTATTCTCAGAAAGTCTGCAAACATAAAAAGTTGAAAAGTCAATTTTGTATTGTTTAACCTTTTTGGCCTAAGATACTGTAAATCCTAATTCATGCTCAGACTAGGTTATTTTATTAAAGTTACTCTTCTTTATGAAGTCATTCTCTGAATGATTTATCAGTTTACAATCACTAAAAATGATTTCATTTAAAATTTAAAACTTTTTTTTAACAGATTTTAAAATACGATTTTTATTATAAATACTAGCTCCCTGTCATATCTTCTTCCGCGCATATGGTTATTTGTGATTCCCGTAGCGGTCAATCTTTTTTATTTTAGTCAAGTAACCGGAAGCAGGTGCAGCCAGTCACACTTATAACAGTAGCAGTGGCTGTGTTTTATGGTTGAGCCACAGCCCTGTTCGTATAATTTTGCACTCCTTAAAATTCTTAATACGGTTTTTTAAATATTTATCTTCGCGTATTTGCAAGCCGAAATCTACTGAGTTTCATTTACTGTAGTCGGGATTGGGAAAATTTTCAATCATTGTTAAAAACATGTTTTACCTTTCTTCACCCCATTTCAAAGTCGAATTTAAAAATTCTATAAATTGGTTTATTGATGAGGTTTGCACTCAACAAAAATCAGGTTGATTCCTTCATTTGTTAATAGAGAAATTAAAAAAAATAACAGGATTTAAAAAAATTCAAAAATTAATTTTAATTCTTAAAACTCTGAATTAAACAAACATCTAGAATTTGGTTTTTAGATGTTCAAATCAACCCACGGGGTTGGTCTAGTGGTGAATGTGTCTTCGCAAATCAACTGATTTCGAAGTCGAGAGTTTTAACGTTCGAGTCCTAATAAAGGCAGTTACGTTTATACGGATTTCAGTACTAGATCGAGGATACCGGTGTTTTGGTGGTTGGGTTTCAATTTAGCCTGACACTGTACAACACTTACACTTAATTGGCATTCATACATATCCTCATTCATCCTCTGCAGTAATACCTTACGGTGGTTCCGGAGGGTAAACAGAAAAAAGAGAGGTAACAAAATGAACGATAATTTTCGGAACACAAGCAAAAATTTATGGACATTTGTTTAAAATTGATATATATGATTATTTATGTAGTTATACAGATCAGTGTTCAAAATATAAAATCACAACACTTCCATTGCATCGGTTCAAAACGTGGTTGTATCCCTACTCTTACCTGTGCATGCACAGATATTTTATTTAATTCTGGCCACTGATTTTGTAGTGCTAATTGCTATAAATTTTACCAATTATATCTATCCAGTTACGTAGAGATCTGTAAATTAGCTGAAACCTATTGATAGTGCAAATAGTTCGTTTTAAAGTCAATAGAGTGCAAAAAATGTGGGTGGAAAAATTATATTGGTTGCATAAACACGATGACAATACTCATAACTAGACCCGCCGGTTTGGTCTAGTGATGAACGCGTCTTCCCAAATCAGCTGATTCGGAAGTCGAGAGTTCCAGCATTCAAGTCAGTTATTTTTACACGAATTTGAATACTAGATCGTGGATAACTGTGTTCTTTGGTGGTTGGGTTTCAATTAACCATATATCTCAGGAGTGGCCGAACTGAGACTGTACAAGAGTAACTTCATTTACACTCATACATATCATCCTCTGAAGTATTATCTGAATGGTAATTACCGGAGTCTAAACAGTAAAAATAAGTACTCCCAGAGTTACGCGTTCGTAAACTGTGAGGACAGTTTACCGCTGTCGCGTAAGCGCGACGCCAGTCCCCCAAAGGTTAAATACATTCCTGGGTTACAGATTTTTTTGTGACAATCACAAGATTCTGCCTCTTTCTATTCCCTCCACCCAATACACCAATATTTCACTTTACATTACACTAACAGAACGTAGAAAATTAAACCTTCCTTAGCAAAATTAAAAATAATACACTAATTGTGAAATGTTTGTCAAGAAAATGTTTATACAATATAACACATTTTTTAGTTTAGATTAGTTTTATTTTTTGAGAATTAAATTTTGAATTGATCTGGTCTTTGTAGTAAAGATTTTTAGTTAACAAAATTTACTGGGAGGGACACAACTCCAGAAACAACTTGATTGGCTGGAAACAAATTACAATGTTTTTTTTTTCACTATGTACTTACTGTATTTACTTTCTTTTAAGTTTAATATACAGGAATTTCCCTCCTCTATGAATCATGAGACCTTGCCGTTGGTGAGGGGGCTTGAGTGCTCAGGGATACAGAGTAGCTGGATCGAAGATGCAACCATATCGGAGAGGTATCTGTTGAGAGCCAGACTAAGGAATGATTCCTGAAAGAGGGCAGCAGCTCTTTCAGTAGTTGTTAGGGGCGTAAGTCACAATGACTTAAACGGCCATATCAACATCACTCAGTCCTCTGAGTACTGCGCAGCTGAAAGCAATGGAAAACTACAGCTGTTTTTTTTTCCAAGAAAATGTGGCTCTGCATTTTCAAAAGCAATAATGGAGGCGCCTTCCTTGGTAAAATATTCTGGAGGTAAAATAGTCCCCCGTTCGGATCTCCGGGTGGGGACTACTAAGGAAGGGGTCACCAGAAAAGTAAAAAATAACATTCTACGAGTCGGAGCGTGGAATGTTAGAAGCTTAAAAAAGGTTGGTAGGCTAGAGAATTTAAAAAGGGAAATGGATAGGGTAAACGTGGATATAGTAGGAATTAGTGAGGTTCGGTGGGAAGAGGAAGGCGACTTTTGGTCGGGTGACTTTAGAGTAATTAACTCAGCATCAAATAATGGGCAGGCAGGAGTAGGTTTTGTGATGAACAAGAAAATAGGGAGGAAAGTGGAGTATTTCAAGACGCATAGCGATAGAGTCATTGTAATAAGGATAAATTCAAAACCTAAACCGACAACGATTGTTAACGTCTATATGCCTACAAGCGCCCATGATGATGATGAGATAGAATGTGTATACGAAGAGATTGATGAAGCAATTAAACACGTAAAAGGAGATGACAATTTAATAATAGTTGGAGATTGGAATGCAAGCATTGGAAAAGGCAAGGAAGGAAATATAGTGGGTGAATACGGGCTGGGCAAAAGGAATGAAAGAGGGGACCGACTTATAGAGTTTTGCACGAAGTATAATTTAGTAATTGCCAACACCCAATTTAAAAATCATAATAGAAGAATATACACTTGGAAAAAGCCAGGCGATACTGCAAGGTATCAGATAGATTATATCATGGTTAAGCAAAGATTTAGAAATCAACTCGTGGACTGCAAAACTTACCCTGGAGCAGACATTGATAGCGACCATAATTTGGTGATAATGAAATGTAGATTGGGGTTTAAAAACCTGAAGAAAAGGTGTCAGATGAATCGGTGGAATTTAGAGAAGCTTGAGGAAGAGGAGGTAAAGAAGATTTTTGAGGAGGACATCGCAAGAGGTCTGAGTAAAAAAGATAAGATAGAAAATGTAGAAGAAGAATGGGAGAATGTTAAAAAGGAAATTCTTAAATCAGCAGAAGCAAACTTAGGCGGAATAAAGAGAACTGGTAGAAAACCTTGGGTTTCAGACGATATATTGCAGCTGATGGATGAACGTAGAAAATATAAGAATGCTAGTGATGAAGAAAGTAAAAGGAACTATCGGCAATTAAGAAATGCTATAAACAGGAAGTGCAAACTGGCAAAAGAAGAGTGGATTAAAGAAAAGTGTTCAGAAGTGGAAAGAGAAATGAACATTGGTAAAATAGACGGAGCATACAGGAAAGTTAAGGAAAATTTTGGGGTACATAAATTAAAATCTAATAATGTGTTAAACAAAGATTGTACACCTATATATAATACGAAAGGTAAAGTCGATAGATGGGTGGAATATATTGAAGAGTTATACGGAGGAAATGAATTAGAAAATGGTTTTATAGAGGAAGAAGAGGAAGTTGAGGAGGATGAAATGGGAGAAACAATACTGAGATCTGAATTTAAGAGAGCATTAAAAGATTTAAATGGCAGAAAGGCTCCTGGAATAGACGGAATACCTGTAGAATTACTGCGCAGTGCAGGGGAGGAGGCGATTGATAGATTATACAAACTGGTGTGTAATATTTATGAAAAAGGGGAATTTCCGTCAGACTTCAAAAAAAAGTGTTATCGTAATGATACCAAAGAAATCAGGGGCAGATAAATGTGAAGAATACAGAACAATTAGTTTAACTAGTCATGCATCAAAAATCTTAACTAGAATTCTATACAGAAGAATTGAGAGGAGAGTGGAGGAAGTGTTAGGAGAAGACCAATTTGGTTTCAGGAAAAGTATAGGGACAAAGGAAGCAATTTTAGGCCTCAGATTAATAGTAGAAGGAAGATTAAAGAAAAACAAACCAACATACTTGGCGTTTATAGACCTAGAAAAGGCATTCGATAACGTAGACTGGAATAAAATGTTCAGCATTTTAAAAAAATTAGGGTTCAAATACAGAGATAGAAGAACAATTGCTAACATGTACAGGAACCAAACAGCAACAGTAGCAATTGAAGAACATAAGAAAGAAGCCGTAATAAGAAAGGGAGTCCGACAAGGATGTTCTCTCTCCGTTACTTTTTAATCTTTACATGGAACTAGCAGTTAATGATGTTAAAGAACAATTTAGATTCGGAGTAACAGTACAAGGTGAAAAGATAAAGATGCTACGATTTGCTGATGATATAGTAATTCTAGCCGAGAGTAAAAAGGATTTAGAAGAAACAATGAACGGCATAGATGAAGTCCTACGCAAGAACTATCGCATGAAAATAAACAAGAACAAAACAAAAGTAATGAAATGTAGTAGAAATAACAAAGATGGACCACTGAATGTGAAAATAGGAGGAGAAAAGATTATGGAGGTAGAAGAATTTTGTTATTTGGGAAGTAGAATTACTAAAGATGGACGAACCAGGAGCGATATAAAATGCCGAATAGCACAAGCTAAACGAGCCTTCAGTAAGAAATATAATTTGTTTACATCAAAAAATTTAAATGTCAGGAAAAGATTTTTGAAAGTGTATGTTTGGAGTGTCGCTTTATATGGAAGTGAAACTTGGACAATCGGAGTATCTGAGAAGAAAAGGTTAGAAGCTTTTGAAATGTGGTGCTATAGGAGAATGTTAAAAATCAGATGAGTGGATAAAGTGACAAATGAGGAGGTATTGCGGCAAATAGATGAAGAAAGAAGCATTTGGAAAAATATAGTTAAAAGAAGAGACAGACTTATAGGCCACATACTAAGGCATCCTGGAATAGTCGCTTTAATTTTGGAAGGACAAGTAGAAGGGAAAAATTGTGTAGGCAGGCCACGTTTGGAATATGTAAAACAAATTGTTAGTGATGTAGGATGTAGAGGGTATACTGAAATGAAACGACTAGCACTAGATAGGGAATCTTGGAGAGCTGCATCAAACCAGTCAAATGACTGAAGACAAAAAAAAAACAGGAATTTCTACAAAAAGAACAGAAAAAAATAAGTTGTTTATAAAATTGAGACAAAGAATACAAAAAAAAATTATTTTAAAGAGATCACTACTAAACATAAGATGTAGTTTCACATAAAAATTCTTTATGACATTATGCAATAATCTAATTTTAAATAAAAGAAATTGATATCATCTATATGATTTTGTAATTCTTTTTATCTAAAATAAAACCTTACATTGCCTTTGTATGGGATTGTCAAGAGGAACTTTCACCAAAAATAAGGTGAATCATCCAATTATGTACAAATATACAGTAAAAATATAAATATATTTTATTGGTCAAGTTGAAAACCTCCTCCTTTTTTAAATTTTTTCTACATTTATTTGCTAAATGTAGAAATTAATATTACTTTAAGGGAATAATTTATATGAAAGTATATTTAAAAAAAACACAAATATATTTATTTGATTTATGGCAAAGACAATATTTATGTATTCCAGTCATCAGAAAATTCTTTTTACAAAAAAATTATAATATATCAAGAGACAGTATTCATTGTAACATTTCTTGATACTGTTATATATTACAATTTCACAAAAAAAAAAAAAAAAAATAGAATCACTGAACTAGAAACAATCACAATTAAGAACTTGTGATTTACAGTCCCAAAAGTAGTGGATATGTTGTTTTTTCTTTTATTTCATTCTCCACATAAATCAAGACTTAGTTTCTTGGGAATTACTGACTTTTTTCTTTGAACTTTGTCTTTATAGTTCATGCTGCACTTTTTGCTTGAATTGTTTGTTTTCTGAAAAAAAAATTAATGTAAAAAGTAAAAGAAAATATTTAATTTCAAAAATAAATAAAATTAGAAACATTAAGTTTCCAATAAATTTGGCACTAGCATACAAAACATTAAGAAAATCAAACCTTTTATTTTAACTTCTAGGCACAGTGTGATTTTTAGAAATAACATGCCACCATTATATATCATAAACAATTTTATTTTTCATTAACGCTATTACTTCTCACTCCACTGTTTGTATTTTTAATATAGTGTAAAATTTATCTTAAAACATTTTATCTAATGCTTATTGTTAAAAAAATCACATGTACAAATTATAAAAACAAAATAATAGTAGAAGACAATTTCTTTTTAATAATGAAATTCACAGACTGAACAGTCAAAAATAATAATGTTATGTTTGTAATACATTTATATGTATGTATGTAGATGCTTGAATATCTGTAGTAATTATTACTTCTAAATGTGCAAAAAATAATGTAAAAAATTATTCTACTTTGAGATACGGGACACATGTAACCATATCTCCATCTACTTGACCAATTGTAACAAGACTGAAATGCCCTTGAAGAAAAAACTTATTGTACAAAATTTCATAAAAATCAGCTAATCCAGTCTGAATATAAAAAGCAAAACAAAGCTCTTTCCTAAGATTTTTCCTTCAAAGGTGTTATTTAGGAAATTTTATTTCTAACAGCTCATACATATTAATTCTCCTGTCAGTCCAGATTGATTCTTGTTATCTTTTTCCAAACCTACAACCCTAAAAGCTTGTAATTTTTCCTAATTTTGGTTTTCCAAA
This sequence comes from Lycorma delicatula, assembly GCF_047948215.1. NCBI lineage: Eukaryota > Metazoa > Arthropoda > Insecta > Hemiptera > Fulgoridae > Lycorma > Lycorma delicatula. The sequence goes on from NC_134462.1 coordinate 111,211,006, forward strand.
ATTCCATGACTCAATCCTGTATGACAGCTTGTTGAACTAAACGCAAACATTCCAAAATATCTGTCAAATGTGAACCCAAATAAGCATTCCTTTCTTAATATAGTCATTAATCATTTATTTCTGTGGAGCAAAGTTCTTTAACGTGGTATAACACATTTAAGACCCTTCTTAATTTCGGGTCTCTCTTACTTGCTCCTCTTATTTACCATCGGTTTAATTTTTCTTTGAATTTACTATCAGTTAATTTACTTAAAGTGCTTTGAAAGTACTTCAACATTTACTTCACCTCTTTTTCTGAGTCCGCTAACACATTATGTCTTCAGCAAATCAGATTGTGGAATCAATTATCATTAATTTTGATTCCCTTAGACTTCACTTTCACTAGTTCAATTGCTTAGGTTTGCTTCTCTTTTGTACCCATTTAATTCTAGCTTAGTATTTTATGATTTTATAAATATTCAGAATCAGACTTCTATCTTTAAAAATAGACTTCCAACTTTGTTGGAAAACTTCTAAGTTAATAAACGCAAATTATATCCTTCTGTTTAAAATTATCTGTTCTTTTCTACCAGATCTTTTACAAAAAAAATTTGGTTTCTCTGGTCCTCTACCTATCTCTAAAGCTGAAGTGATCTAAATTTTGTACAATTTTTCTCTTCCACCTGTTTTTACTACATTCACTAAGCTCTGTGATGCATGAAATGATATGGCAGCTCAGATATATGCTGAATATTTTTTTGTATAAATCTTCTAAAATAAAAGATTATCTGTTTTCAGAAACAATATCTCTTAAAATAATTTTTACAGATTCCATAGAAACTGGGAACTGAAATAAAATCCACTATATCAACTAAACACACTAACAAAAAAAAGAGACCACATCTTAATACATGTGAGCATTATGAAATATATAAATGCACAACTAATTGTGCACTAAATGAGCAGACATTTTGAAACAAAAAACATTTTGACAACACTAAGAATGCATTTGTTGCCTAACTAAAAAAAAAAAATAGAAGTAAATAATTATAACAAAGCAAAAAAAAACAGCATCTTCCACGTATTAAATTCATCCATTAAATTACAGTGGACAAATTGAGTCCACATGTAGATACACAAGCAACAAAAAAAATGACATTTTGCAAAATCACCTCATATAAATAGAAGGGCAAACAGACTTTAGCCACATGAAAATTCTACTCAAAACTAAGGATTTAAAAACGTCAACATTATTAAATTACACACACTAAATCTGATAAAAATACAAATAATAAACAATTATGACAAATCAAATTATCAATTACATGATTAAGCATTTTTCTAACTTTTTAGGAAGAGAACAACAATGCTCCACTAAAATCCACCGTCCTACTTTCACCCTACCCAGGATGAGAACAGCAGTACAGAGTTATTGAAGACAATCACAAAGACAGAAAATTTTGCTGTATAATTTTAATATGTTGTATTTATGAAATTTGGTTCAGTTATCATTACAAAAGTACATCCTGACCCCTGTAGGGAGAGACACCCTCCATTCCTAGCTCTTCAAAACCTCGACTTTTGACGTATTCATGTCTGCCTCGCCCAGGATGCCACCTGTAACATTCCCATCAGTATACTACCATTTAATGAACTCAAAACAAAACACGTCTTACAGAGTCTTAAGTAAGACTGAAAGGACTAAAAACAAAGGAGCCTACCTAAAGAAGGTAAAAATGAGTTCAACACAACACAAAACATAAAATCGAACATAAAAACAAAAAATAAAAATATTGCACAGAACAATAATAACACAGTAACATTGAAACAAAGCAAAAACAATAAAAACAATTTATAAAAAATATAACAACACAATGCAAGAGAAATCCAAGCAGGGCTCTAGATCCCCTCAGCAATATTTTCCTTTGCCAAGTACACTATAAAACTCTCTACTTTTGCCCGTTCAGCCTGGCTTCTCCTGTTTACACGGAGATCCAACATCGACCCGATAAGATCAAGCCACAGATGGTCTCCATGCTCATTAACTCTTACTTCAAGTATATAAAGAACATGGTAGGTGTCATCCAATTATTCTGGGATGTATGAGGACACATCCCAGAATCTATCAGACCGAATTTCTGCAGTCTGTCCCCTAAAAGCACCATGGCCGGAAAGAAATTGCATCACATATTTATTAGAGTGTACCCAAAAGGCATCCCACAAACCAACAACATTTGAAAAGAGATCATGCATATAATGCACACCCTTTGTCTCATCCCATCTGGCCTGCCACAAGGCATTGCCATGTTGTTCAATTTCTCAAATTTTATCCAAAGTCAACTCACCAGACTTCTTAGCAACATACCACTGCTGTCTCTTAGATGCAATCAAGTCTATACCAGTTTCATGCCTGCAATCACTGAGACTGTCTTCTGTGAATAGTACAGTAACTACCAGTTACCATTAACAATATTAGGCACTGACCCCTTAATAATATGACCCAATAACTTTTATATTTTGCCTATCCACCCAAACAGACACCGCATATAGCTTAATAGTCTCGCACATGCCTTTATACAGAATGCTCATGGTCTTAAAATTAAGACCCCAATTTGGATTGACCATACGTTAATACCAAAGAAGGTATTGCAGGTCTTCTCTGCGACATATTGAAGGTGTATCTTAAATTGCAATTTCTCATCAAGAAATATCCCAAGGTACTTTTGAACCTGAACATACTTTATACACTGGCCTGCCATTAAAACTCTGCCGACTCACTGCCAAATGGCATTTGAGGAGTATCATCGTGGTCTTTTCCAGGCTAAACATCATCTTGTGTTGATAACCCAACAGCTCAAGCATCCTACAAGCTTGAGTGGCTCGGAGGTCAACCTCCCCTCACAAGCATCCTTCAACCAACAGGAACTATCATCAGCATAAGCCACAATGCAACACCCGCTGGGCAATCTCAGCCACAGGAGAGAATCAAACTCCACCTCCCACAATAAAGGACCCAACACACTGTCCTGGGAATACTCCTTGGACACAATCTTTCCAGCCTCATCCTAGATTATACATGCACCACCAAAATTTGATTCTTTAAGTCTGCACCACTAAGTGCCTTATTTAATTATTATTTTTTGGCTTGTAGGAAAATAGCAAAATATTGTTTATGAAAAAAATATTTAATAATTTACAAAAATTTGGTTTGTAATCACTGGTTTTCTAGCTAGCAAAACAATACTATGATTGTAGGACAACTATAGAATTGATATGGTACTATTTTTTGCAACACCTCTCATAGCTGAGAGTATCTATCAATCAACTTATTTTTTGTCAGCAGTTTTATAGGTAAATAACTAGAAAGGTTATAATCACATGAACCCCCTAAAACACGCCAAAAGACAAATAGTTTTTAATAATTACAAGATTTAATTTGCTTACAAGAAGGTAGCATTAAAAACACTAAAGATATTTTGCTTATAGTAAGCAAAAAACTAAATATGTACAAAATGAAACAATAGGCATAGTTTACTGCTCCTAATGGCATAAACTGAAAAAATAACCAAAACCAAAAAAACATTTTTACAAAAAAAATGTGTAAAAGCCCATTTTTCAAAATAATAAATCCACAAAAAATTAGTTAAAATAAATTTAAATGAAGGTATCTGGTTAGTTAAGCTTTCATTATATAATTACCAATAGTTATTAAATAAAAGTTGCATATGTTATAATTTTCACAAACTAATAGTCATTTAATAGATTTTTTGTGTTATTATCCAAGGAAATATCCACCCATGAATAGCCACCCAGGAATTTAGAAATTAAACTAGAAAAACTATGCTGTTTGTTACCGTGTAAATTTGAATTCATATCATCCATAATTACAATGTAAAGATCATACTGTCATTATATATATATATATATATATATATCCTTTGCATCACTTTTTAATCTGGTACAAATTTGCGAAGATACTAACCACAACATGCAAATTTTTACATAGCATGAACAGTTAAGAAGTCAACTCACTTGACAAATACAAAAACATTTAAATGAAAAAAAGACTACCTTGATGTTTGATGGTGATAATATTAATTTTTATAATGAACTGAACAAACTTGAAAAAAAATTTGTTTAAAAATTTACTTCCAAATGTTTTCAGTCATTTTTGCAGTCATGGTCAGTGACTGGCTGCTCTTACTTTTACACTTTCATTTGGATGTTGCTGGTTATCTACTACCCACCTTATATTCTACTTAACACAAAAAACAACCATGTTGATGAAAGTTATTAATTATGAACACAAAAACACAACAATGATTCATATAAAATTCAGGATCATACAAACTTTTTAACACATGTCTGTCTAATTAAAAATAAATACATCAATTGCATTAATACAATCAGAAAACAGCAGTAGTAACGAAAGATGATCACATTGATGACTGAACAAAGTAAAATTTTTTATTATACAATTTGGTTCAGTTTGTCAACAAAAGTTATTAAACAATTTATCTAACAAATTTGAGATGAACAGTTTAAAAACATCACTGGAAGGAACAAGTTCTGAAAAAATATCTGGAAGCTTATTTTTAGGCAATTAGAAATTAATTTGTAACTGGTTGTATTTTTTAATATTTGTGAATTTAAAAGTTTTAAATTTTCTGGAAATAATATTGAGTGATTTACTTATTTCCTGTTTCTCCTATTTACCAGATAGGACCTCCATAAAGCACTACCACCTCATCCATTCTCATATGGCCACTTCAACTGTGGCCGTTTGAGAAGTTGCTACCGATAACTAAATTCATACTCTCTTATCCCTCATTTTTACTATTCTTTACAGTGGCAATTGATTCTTTTAAGAGTAATATTAAAGCATCTCACCCAAACATATACCTATGTTTGAATCCTTCCTTCCTATGCAGTTACAAAACTTCAGTTGTTCTGACACTATTTAATATTCTCCATATTCAAGACCTTCATAATAAATGGAAATTATTTAGAACTATGTACAATGACTATTACAAATAAAGGACTAGCTTGCTCAAGTAGGTGTTTTATGTACAATTGAATATATTTTATATAGAACATTTTCATCAGATTTTGTTAAATTTATTTTATGTTCAGTATTTTTTAAATGGTGTATATTAAAACTGTCATTAACTACCTACCAGCTTTGTGTTTTAAAAGTTCTGCAATACTTCAGTGAATCCGTGAATTGTAAAATCACAAAATTTTAGATGTTAAAATCACTACTCACTTAGTAATAAACCTATTTATTTTTTTAATCAGTATGAATGTGTTGTTTAACACTGTGTAATAAAAACATTAGTTCTTAAAAATAAAGATTGTTTTAAAATAAATGCCTAATTTAATAATAATGTAATTAAACTAACATAAAACTTACTTATCTTTAGTAGGCGGTAAACAGGCAAACTGTGCAAGAAATTCAATTAATGTTCTAGTTGGTCTTCCAGTCATTCCTCTTCTCAGGTAGGGAAATGACCTTCCTGTTGTTCTTGAAACTCCATAAATATCCATATGTATCCAGTCACCTCCACACCGAAATCTGTCTAAAAACGCAGCAGCCAAGCATGGTCCCCCTAATTCTGTAACCACATCTTTTGTATCAGAAAGCTTGCTGAATTTAACCCTATTTGAAAAATGCTGCCACAAAGGAAATCGCCACACCCTATCACCAGTGTGAACGCTGGCAACGCGCATTTGCTCCCATAGATCATCATTATTAGTCCATACTCCAGTAGCTGCAAATCCTAAACTTTCTTTCATACCGTAGTTGAACGAACCGATGTCCAGAATAAATTTCGGATTGTAATTGTTAGCATACGTCAATACATCGTTCACAGCTAGCCTACCATCCAAGTCTGAACTATGTAAACGTATAGTTTCTCCTTTTAACGACTTTATAGTATCACCGGGTTTAACCGCTCTAGGTCCTATCATATTTTCGCACATGGGTATCAAGGCTCTGATGTTTATAGGTAACTGTAACAATGAGGCGGCTCTTAACGCAGCTATTACACACGCAGCACCGGCCATGTCGTTCCTCATATATTCCATGTTTTCACTAGTTTTCAGGCAAATACCGCCGGTATCAAAAGTTACCCCCTTACCTATGATCACGACAGGACAGATATCCGGATCACAGCCGTAGTACGTCGCTTCTACAAGAACCGGATCTTCACAGGATCCTCTACCCACTGTCAATAAACTATCCATTCCGACAATTTTCAGCCACTTTTTAATCTTTATCTCTATATTTATACCGGATGAATTCAATAGTTTGACTGTGTGTTCTGCAAATGACTTCGGTGTCAAAAGATTAGAAGGTACATCACTTAATTGTCTGGCTAGATTCTGAGCGGCGGCTTTATGTAAGCCTATATGCCATCCAGTAAGATTACAATCGTCAAATAGTTGTAATTTCGGTATAATTATCCTCTTATCAACTTTTTTGTGCTCTTGATATTCCCATAATCCCATTGCCGCTCCTTCCGCAGCCGATTCAGCATGTCCGAAGCTTTCCACATGAACAGTTTCTACTTTGCATGTATTCTGTAAAGCTATACTACCTGAAGCCGCAGCTTGTCGTATTCTTTCTTTATTTTCATCCATTTGCTCTTGTTCATTATAACTTAGGCATTCGTCACCCAATCCTACGACTGCAATTTTAGGAAATCTATCGTCCACACCGTACAATATTCTAACCTCATTTCTATTCGGCGTAGGTCCTGTTACAACCAATTGTTGTGCGATCTTTCCTTCAGTGTACCTGTTAAATTTATCCGCTGTCGGTGACAATTGAAAATTTTTGCTTAAATAGTCAGTTTCGTCCGAATATACTCCCAAAACTAGTCCAGTGCTCGCTTTGTCTCCGCTACAAGAATATGATATCATACGGTTTTCATTGTAACTGCTAGTGTATGTTCTTCTTTGCTGTTTTTTTTCATTTTTTAAAAATGTTGCAAACGTATTATTTTTTTGAATTTTCCAAGGTGTAAAATCAATCTTTTTTAAAATAAAATTTACTGAAAATTTATGTTTTAATACCAACATCTTTAACGAATCCATTTTGTTTGTAATTATAATTAAACCTAAAAAAACTAAAAACTTTATCACAAAAACAAGAAACAAAAATTTTTTTAACAAACCGTTTCTGCATTTATTTGGGTGAAATTTTTAAATATATCTTGTAGTTTTTTTTTTGTTTTACTATAACAGTAATAATTATAATTTATTTGTGAAAACGAGTCTCTGAAAATTTTGCACGAAAATATAATTTAATTACATTTTTCGAATTTACTGGAATTTAGCTAAACATGGTTGGAGTTACAAAACGTCCCGTGAAAACCGTATATATTGTTTAATTCAGAAAAATTTAGTTTACTACTCTAAGGAAACATATGGTAGACAGCTGTAATTGTTAATATTATGGAAACATAACTGCTTACTATAAAAAATATTTAATTTATTGGCTTCAAAAAAAAGAAGAAGGTTTTCAGTTCGATTTTTAATCAAATTTTAATACTTTTCAAAGATAAAATTGGTCGGAACGTTATTTTAAATAATTACTGTGAAAATCTTAAAAGAATTCCATATTTTTTAAATTATACTGGCATTAATGATAATTTTAATCAGCATGTCAATCTTATTGTTTTCATATAGTAATGAAATTCATCCAAATAGTGCTGATACTATTATTTATTACAATGAGACAACATCGAGTAAACAACCAACTGTGTTTGATTGGTGACTGCCTATCATTATTTAGTATTAGTATTATTTTATATAAATTAACATAAAATTAATGTACATTAATTTTATGTTAATTTATAACAAATATATAACTAAATATTTGTTTAGTTATAATAAATATTATAACTAATATTTATTAATCGTTAAATAATTTCTTTACAGTTATTTGCTTCTCTAAGAAAGTCCAAGCTCAATGGATTTACAGACTGCATTCGATTTTAATAACTTTAAAGATAAATCAGTTACTACATATATTAGAATTTTTACAACATAAACGATTTGATTACGGAAACGATTTTTTTCATAAAATAAGGAATGAGATATTCGTAGATCCGGGTACATTAATTTTTAATTAGATACACAAAATAATAGTGTAAATCAGACTATGTTTGTGATTGGAAGGTTCACGATTACAGATCTCAATTACTGGTATTTTGAAAGATAACGACGAATAAGTTTTTGTGAACGTGGACTAGGATTCAATTACGATACAAATATCGTTGGAATAATTATTTGGGAGAAGCGTATGCTAAGAAAAATAAAATTAAGAGCCAGAAAAAAAATTTATCAGATAGCCAGCGAGTATAAATATTGGTAAAAATTAATATCAGCAGTATGTCACTGTAAATCACAATGAAAATACATATAGACCCCGTTATCGCAGAACACAATCAGAATATAAATCAGTTATGGAGATAGGCTATGAATAGTACAAAAGGAGTACGGCAAAGCCAATGCCGTGCGTTAGATGTAGTCATGCCGAGTTTCTTTAGCGTCGGCGGATAGTAAGATGATACTAATCCATTTGAAAAAAGTTTTCGTGATACTGTTATCGTCTTTAGCCTCCTGCATTAATTTCCTCTTCTCCCAATTGCTATTTACAATAATTATTTTTTTAATTTTATAAACAGTTCTATAGTTGTTGAAATATATTGCCTATATTAAAGATTTGGAAACATTTTTCAGTAAATATTATTTGTTAGTATGACATAAATTGTATATAACCTGATATTATTCCAACTTTCACAAATCAGTAGATAGATAGGTCTTTATGTAGTCTCCAATGATGGATGAGTAGTCTGTTTTTACTTCAACAGTCAGAATATCTCCCTTTATGAATCATGAGATCTTGCTGTTGGTGAGGGGGCTTGAGTGCTCAGTGATACAGAGTAACTGGACCGTAAGTACAACCATATTGGAGAGGTGTCTGTTGAAAGCCAAACTAAGGAATGATTCCTGAAAGAGGGCAGCAGCTCTTTCAGTAGTTGTTAACGGTGTAGGTCAGAAGGACTTAAACGGCCATATCAACATTACATAATCTTCTGAATACTGCCCAGCTAAAAGCAATGGAAAACTACAGCTGTTTTTTTCCAAGAAAATGTAGTTCTCTGCAATTTTCATGTTACAAAGATGGAGGCGTGTTCCTCTGTAAAATATTCTGGAGGTAAACTAGCCCCCTATTCAGATCTACTAAGGAAGGGTTACAGAAAATTAAAAAATAACATTCTACAAGTCAAAGCATGGAATGTTTGAAGTCTAAAAAAGGTTGGTAGGTTAGAAAATTTAAAGAGGGAAATGGATAGGTTAAATGTAGATATAGTAGGAATTAGCGAGGTTCAGTGGGAAGAAGAAAATAACTTTTGGTCAGGTGATTTTAGAATAACTAACTCAACTTCAAATAAAGGGCAGGCAGGAGTCTGCCCTTTATTCATAATGAATAATGATAGGGAAGAGAGTAGAGTATTTAAAAAATTCATAGCGATAGAATCATTGTAATAAGGATAAAACAAAAACCTAAGCCAATGATTGTTATCTATATGCCTACAAGTGCCCATGATGACAATGAGGTAAGTGTGTATACAAAGAAATTGCAATTAAAACACATTAAACAATTAAATACATAAAAGGAGATTTAATAATAAATAAAATTTAATAATAGTTGGAGATTGGAATGCAAGCATTGTAAAATGCAAGTAAGGAAATATTGTGGGTGGATACAGGCTGGGCAAAAGGAATGAAAGAGGGGACCAACTTACTGAGTTTTGCACAGACTATAATTTAGTAATTGTCAACACCCAGTTTAAAGTTAAAGTTAATAGAAGAATATACACTTGGAAAAGCCAGGTGATACTGCAATATCAGATAGATTAAATCATAGTTAAACAAAGATTTAGAAATCAACTCGACTGCAAAGCTTACCCTGGAGCAGACATTGAGAGCGACCATAATTTAGTGATAATGAAATGTAGATTGGGGTATAAAAACCTGAAGAAAAGGTGTCAGATGAATCAGTGAAATTTAGAGAAGCTAGAGGATGAGGAGGTAAAGAGGATTTTTGAGGAGGTAAAGAGGATTTTTGAGGAGGACATTGCAAGAGATCTGAGTAAAAAAGTGTAGAAGAAGAATGGGATCAGCAGAAGCAAACTTTGGTGGAACAAAGAACTGGTAGAAAACCTTGGATTTCAGAGGATATGTTTGAGCTGATGGATGAACATCATGGAGTGTAGCTTTATATGGAAGTAAACTTGGATGATCAGAGTACCTGAGAAGAAAAGATTAGAAGCTTTTGAAATGTAATAAAGTGACAAATGAAGAGGTGTTCATTTGTCACTTCAATGACAAATTGATGAAGATAGAAGTATTTAGAAGTATAATAGTTAAAAGAAGAGACTGAATTATAGGCCACATATTAAGGCATCCTGGAATAGTTGCTTTAATTGGAGGGACATGTAAATGGGAAAATTGTGAAAAATTCCAAATATTTTCTTACACAAATTCAACAAAAGTAGTCACAAAATATATTAATGTGCGTTACAGTTATAATACACATACCAATATTCTAAAGAATCGTTTATTTATGCAGGGACATTTAATATTTTACTATCAATGTTTTAATGAACAGAAAAAATAGAAAAATGTAAATAAAATAAAAGAAAGATGTTCCAGTTAACAGGATTCCAAGGTAGGAAGGATAAGAGAACTGGAACAAAGTGGTCTGAGAGAAAAAAATTCACAGCACAAAGATGAGAGAGTACTGGAAGATAAGGAACAATATAAAAGAATAAGTTAATAGTTACATGGTCCTTTCTTTTTCTGTTTAGCATCCAGAACCACCATAAAGTATTACTTTAGAGGATGAGTGTAAATGAAGTGTAGTCTTCTACAGTCTCAGATCAACCACTCCTGATGTGTGGTTACACCACATATTCTACATACCCATTAATGTAGTAACTAAACAATTTCAGCTCATTAAATTTTTACTTGTGCTATAAATGCTAAGTCAGTGCTATAAAGATTATATTTTTCAAATTAATGTACAATGAGACGAGACATAATATAGATGACTAGGCTACTTTCAGTTACTAAAAGAAAACTTACTATGGTTGCACTAAAAACTAATTAGTCTTGAAAACATTTTCCTTTTTTGCATTTCAAACATAGATCCACACATAGAAACAAATTTAAATGGTTACATCATTTTAATTTTAAAGTAATCTCTTTTCTTACACCATGTTGATTAACACTGGCTTAATATTGTTGCATACACATGCGCATTTGGCACGTTTTATTTTTTGTCCAGCAGTCCTAGAATAAGAGGTACTGCAACTACCCTGCAGGTGCTTTTAATCTTAGCACTTTCTTGTGATGTTATTCCAACATAACTGATACGCCCATAGGATTTTTAAAAAAACATAGTCTATTCTAATGCATGTTGAGATTGTAATAGACTGTGTTGAAATTTTAACATAGGTCTATAAATTGTAACATAGAAATATAATGGTAATGTAGTAATGTATATAATGCATTTGCATACATTGCATATAATATGGTCAAAGTTCTCTGCTTTAAATAACATGTGAAAAATGTTGAACTAGAATTCAAGCCAGATTAAGGTAGATTACTCTGCCACAGAGATTGCCATTATGAGAAATACTTCTCTTTGGGATAATAGTACAAAAATTCTTGTAATGCTTTTGGCAATTTAGTCTAATTTCTTTAAGTATATCATTTGGGATTTAATAAAAATGATTTGAGCAAGTTTACCTGGCTTTAAGAATGCAAATATATTAATTTATAATTAAAATTTTAATAAAAATTAAAAATGTTATTAAAATAAAAACTAGAATTATTTTTTTATTAATCTTTTTTATAACAAGTAGTAATAAACTTAATCTCCTGGTCTTTTTCTCAACTATTGGGAAAAAAATTAAAGACATTTGAAAACAAATTATTTCCTTGATATTTATTTCTATTATTTTACAAAAATATAAATGTGTGAGGAATAAAAAAAATCAGAATAAAATATATGTAATTTTTTTTTATTTTATTATTTTTTATTTTTATGTTTTTAATCATATATTAAGATAAAAAGATGTTTACAAGTATATCTTTGTTGACAAACAATTAACTGAAAAAAAAAAATTTTGTCTAAATACAGTACATGAAATATAAATATTGAAATATTGAAATATGGGAACACGAATATAAAATTTTATTTTATTTAAATTTACAAAATTCTTGTAATGATAAAAATATTTTGTAGCATTAAGATGAAGTCTTGAAGAACATTTGTTTTTCCATTTAATTATTTTTCAGTTTAATCATGTTACTTACAAGTTTCAGTTTTTATCATTTTGCATGCAGTTTGCTGTTTTTGTGTTGGTTGCTTTACTTTTGAGCCTTTTGCTTTCCTGAAAGATAGATTTATAGGATAATAGTATGACAAACTTAAATTTAAAATATCACTTAAATTCTAAGCTGTTCTTGTAGCCCTGCAACCAACAAATAACATGTTTCATTGTTTCTTTTCAAAGGGAAAAGATTTAAATCTGACAACTCTTTAACAGTGTGATTGAAATCACTGCTTCATTTAAGTTTACTGATATTTGTAGTGTAAAGATAAGAATGGTATTATACATCTCGAAATACCATTCTTCTAATACCTTCGATATTTATCTTCTAATACCTGAATCGTATTCAGTACAATTGAATTTCTGATTTTGAATTATTGGATTATGTGATTTCTCATTTAAAGATGAAATTTTGTCAAACAAGAAACTGAGCCAATTATAATCAGTTTTATAAAACTGAGTAGAAAAGAGGCATTTTTCACTTCTTACACATTTTCCATTACATCATTAGTCTTTCTCAACAGAATTTATCTCTTTAATATTGTTTATAAAAATAGATATAAAAACTGTCTAATTTAGTCAACATGAAACTACAACTTCCAACAGTAAGTGTTAATAATGTTAGATAAGTGTTGCTGTTTAGATGTGTATGCAAAGATTTTTTTTTAAAACGAGTACTTTATTTTTTAAAAAATGTCAACTACATCAGTTATAGCAATTTTATTTCTATTCTAAAGTTATTTTCATTAAAATATACTACTTTAAAAATTTAAATGTGATGAAAAATGTATAAAATTGTTAAATTTAAATAAATAATGCAATCTGATTGTAACGGGACAAACAGAATGAATTAATACAAAGAATCAACAATCAGAAATAAAGAAAAAATATAAATTAAAAAATGAAATAAATTAAGCATTTGAATACACTATTACTCCTAGGTTGAAAAAATACAGAGCTGTGAGTAGATGAATTAAAATATAATTTTGCAATTTCATCATCTTCCATACTAGAGAAGAACCCTAAAATTACATTAGACATTAAGTTGGTTTGGCTCACATTAGTAATGTTGACATTTCAAACAGCTGAGAACTTTTTATTCTAAATTAAAATTTACAATAACAATTTTTGAAACATTTTAAAAATTCAGTAATTCGGCTAACTTATGAACGTCTATTACAATGCAAATTTTTTTTTAAAACCGTTATGAAACAATAGTGTACAATGTGACGAAGTATAACATAAGTATTAAAAAGCTGTTTAAATTTATAGATACTGTATTCTTTCAACAGATTTTTCTGGTGCTTTACTGAAGAATTAAAAATAGCATATGCCTAAATTTTTATAAGAAATCATTTTCAATAATAAAAAGTTAAATGGATTAAGAAGAGTTAAATAGACAGGAAAGAGTTAAAGGGATAGAGAGTGGTTAAATAGATACATACGTATTTTTATTAATACATGTTTTTTAGTTTATGAATTTTGTATGATATACATGAAGTTATACGTTATGATTAATATTTTCTCTCTGTATGCCCCTGTTTCTTACACAGTCAAAAAAGACTATTTAGAATAGAAAGGTGAAAAACAGTGGGTGGTTACTGTAGCCTGAACTATCATATGAGTAACTTAACAGAATTTATTAGTCACAAATCTTTCATCTTTTCAACAGTGGTGGGAGGAAATCATTGCAAATAAAAACATTAAAAAAATCACAATGACTGGAAAAGAACAACAATTACAAAATAATAGTAAATCTGTAAATGTTCAACAAAGTAATATCTGTAAAGAAAAAATAACAATGAGCTAAGGGTAACAACAAGTCTAAAGATATTAAATGGTCTTTAGGAATTGGAATCACCCACCACAATACATTTAACAGTACTAGAATACCATATCCTTAAAGAAAGCATCCAGTTAAGATATGGACCACTTTATATATTTTTGGGTTCATCAGCTTTGATAATAATAATAATAATAATCTAATAGGTTTAAAAAATTGAGTAATACGGAAAAAAATTGTAGGAGCAATATTTTCTTCTGGTATTATGATTCAAAAATACCTCCCTACTTTTTATATAACCAACCAATGGTTATGGGTCTGCCCAACCCAGGCAGACATGTTTGTTAGTAGGAACAGTAGTATCTTAATAAATAATCAGATTTAGTGAGAAAAAGATAACCGTTATAACTTTTTGAACATGCAAAAAAATTATTAAACTTACATTAAAAACATGTTATATTATTAAAAACTTACGTGTCTAATTTTTCAGGTGACAAACAAGCAAACTGTGCAAGAAATTCAATCAGTGTTCTTGTTGGTCTTCCAGTCATGCCTTTTCTCAGATATGGAAATGTAGTCCCATTTGTTTTAGTGACACCATAAATATCCATATGTATCCAATCTCCTCCACATAGGAACCGGTTTAAAAATGCTGCAGCTAAGCTCGGTCCTCCTAACTCAGTGAGCACATCTTTTGTATCTGATGTACCGGTAACTACAATTCGTTTACTAAAGTGTTTCCACAGTGGAAACCTCCATACTCTGTCTCCAGTGTGAATACTAGCAACCCGTACTTGCTCCCACAACTTGTCGTTGTTAGTCCATACTCCTGTAGCTGCAAATCCTAAACTTTCTATCATATTCCTGTTAAAGGAACCAATATCTAAAACAAGTTTTGGGTTGTAAGTTGCTGCATAACTGAGCACATCGATCACAGACAGCCTACTATCCAAGTTTGTATCCCATGAATTTACAGTTTGACCTTTTAATGATTTTATTGTATCGCCAGGTTTCATTGCTTTAGGTCCTATCATGTTTTCACACATCGGTATCAAGGCTCTGATGTTTATAGGCAACTGCAATGCTGAAGCGGCCCTTAATGCTGCTATTACACACGCAGCACCAGCCATATCATTCCTCATATACTCCATCTCATCTGGAGTTTTTAGGCAAAGTCCACCGCTATCAAATGTTACTGCCTTACCTATGAGCACGACCGGACATACACCTGGATCACAACCGTAGTATGTTGCTTCTACAAGAACCGGATCTTCACAGGATCCTCTACCCACTGCCAGCAAACTATCCATTCCAACAATTTTCAACCATTTTTTAATTTTTACCTCTATATTTATACCTGATGCATTCAATAGTTTGACTGTGTGCTCAGCAAATGATCTTGGTGTCAAAAGATTGGGAGGAGCATCGCTTAATTGTCTAGCTAAATTCTGAGCAGCAGCTTTATGCAAACCGATGTGCCATCCAGTAAAATCACAGTCTTCAAATAAAAATAATTTAGGTATAATGATCCTTTTGTCAATTTTTTTATGCTCTTGATATTGCCACAAACTCATAGCTGCTCCTTCTGCTGATGATTCAGCATGTCCAAAACTTTCCACAAAAATATTTTCCACTCTATTCACATTTTGTAGTACAACACATCCTGAGGCTGCAGCTTGTCGTATTCTTTCTTTATTTTCATCAATTTGTTCTTTTTCATTGTAACTTAGGCATTCTTCACCTAAACCTACCATTGCTACTTTAGGAAATCTTGGATCTAGACCATAAAATACTCTAACTTCATTTTGATATGGAGCAAAACCAGATAACAACAATTGTTCCATCAGCCTTCCATCAAGATATCTATTGTATTTATCTGCTGCAGGTGTAAGTTGCATTAATCTTTCATTAGGATCATGTGGATCAGTGTAAACACCTAATACAAGACCTGTATTAGCTGGTTCTCCAGCACATGGGCATGGTAATCCTGATTCTTTGAATGTAGTGGTTTTAACTGAAGCAAAATTTCGTTTTGTTTCTTTCATTACTCCATCACTTAAAGTATTGTGAATATTTAAGGTTATGGGACTTCGCTTGGCAAAGTGCCCCACAATTTTTTTTAAATGTACATATAAGAAATTCATTTTTTCATAGCTAGATTACCTGAAAGAGAAACAAAAATAAGGTGCTGATTGAACTATATATATAATAGTTTTCTAAATTCACAAGAACAAAGATGTACTCATATTTTAAGTAGTAATGCAACAAAATTATATAATTCAGGATCACCCATAATATATATTAAATTAAGACGGATAGAATTCATCAATCTTGAAAATCTGTGTGAAGAGATTTCAGGAATTAAAAGCTTGTTAATTTTAGTCCACCTAAAATATCACATTCTGTCAGCTAATTTATATCTGCAATGCAAATCTCCATTACATATACAATCAAGGATAACGCAGCAAACAGTGCAGCAGTTATTGAACAGGCATATCAGAGAATCACACTAAATTGCATGAAAAATCCATGCGATAACCTGATATGTACAAATACAAATAACAAGGGACATCATAGAAAATGTTTTGTACAGACTTCCATGGCAAATATACTACTTTTAATCAAACTAAGGTTTCATATTAAGAGTAACTGGATGATAAAGATAATCCACATGAAAGTAAACCATGTAATTTTCCTTATATTGTTTACTGCCTTATGCGGCTGTAGGCAAGATAAAAAGTTAAAGCTGTCAGAGAGGAACTAAAACAATGCAATGAAAATTTTCAGGAAAGAAATAAGTAAATGTAAAGAAAAAAATCAAATTTTTACTTGACATCAAGCAATCAAGTCAAAGACAACAGAATTAAATCCTGTTTCTAGTCATGTCGCAAATTGTATAATTAATATAATTGAATATAATGTAAAATTAAAAAAATGGCTTAGAAATAATGAAGATTGGAATTGTTTGTACAGTTTATTGTACATACACAGATTGGAATGTTAATAACCTGGCAAAGTATATCCTATCAGGTAGATAATCTACACAGATTTTAAAAAAATTACTTATTGCTTATTTTCCTGTCCTCTATATTTAGTACTCTTGCAGCAATATTGTTTTGTTAAACGTAAAAAAACACTACTTGGAAATTCAAATTTAATACATTTAAAAAATTACAAAACCATTTAAAACATAAGGAAAAAATAATTATATGAAACAAATTTTTATTAACAAGGATTATACAAAACTGACGATTTAAAGTTAAGCATAATTATACAGCTCAGAACAGAAAGGAATGGAAAACATCAAACCGGTCAAATGACATAACTAAATATTTATATAAACAGAAAAACAAAACAAATAAATGTAAATTGTTACAACTGAACCTTATGTATGATTATAATTTATTAAATATCTTTTTTATTTAGATATTACAATCTATAATTTTTTATTCTTGAAAAAATTTTAAGGCAAATAATTGATTACAAAGTGCACTGGAAAATATTTTAACATGAAAACAGATAGTATTATAAGTTAAATGTGAAATGTTATTCAGGTCCTAACTGATTATGGTACTTATTTTTTTTAGTAGACCAAATTTTACAAAAAAAAAAAAAAAATCAGTTCACAAGAAAAATGTTTCTTTTCTACCTTCTATAGTAAATAACTTAATGCATACACAGCCACACAAATACAAATGTAATGTTTTATTACCAGTTTATTTACATTTACAAACTTTAGTTAATATATCTAAGAGAGCCTATACTGTTTTGTTTTGTTCAATTCCTCCTTTTGGATAGATATTCATCAGCTTTTCTGTTTCATTGCTTTTATTTTCAAAGCTTTAATTTTCATGTCAAATTCTGTCAGTTTTCTAATTTTGGAATCAAATATTCTGTCCCATCTTTTAAAATGTTTTATCTGCAAACCTACACAATTTATTTTCCTTCATCCTGCTCTAATTTCTTCATCCTTATTTAGGCTTATCCCTCATATTCAAAAATTTAATCCAAGTAATATTGTTTCTATAACAGAAAATCTTAATGCTTTAATTGGTTGAACGATTCTTTAAACGGTTCAATAATTTATTAAAAATGGCACTGGAAACATAACAAGACACTTTCTCAAAGGCCTAAGGATTATGTTGATTACACAAAAACAACACCTTCCGTTGTCTGGTCTGATAAAAGTGGATATTCTATTTTAAGATTAAGTGACTATTATTTTTAACAAAGATTGCACATATAGACAAGTCAACATTTTAAATTTTTCTTAATATAGTCAAATTGATTTACACTTAATGGAGCACACCAAACGATCTGAACGTGTAACACTTTCTCAGATTTTTTGAGCGAGCCTCAGGCACGGAATTGTACGCAAGCACGATAAATACTGAATAATGGTGACAAGCTCAGTCTTTAATTAAAAGCGCCGCGTCATGTTTTTAAATGGCGCTTTTAAAAAATTGCTATACCGTAAAAGAGATTGCAGTTTTGTACAGATTTCTTTATCTTCGCATGATACTCCTACTCCACAATATTTTCTACACTGGTTACAGGATAAAGAGGTAGGCTATAGGCTAATCTTTTTTAGCTCAAGTATCTGAGCCATATGTCCAAATACGAAACCTGGCAAAAATATTAAACAACATGGCGGTTAATATTAGCAATACACTAAACGATTCCTAAAAACTACCACTTCATTTTACGCATTAGGCTTTTAATAATTCGCTTATAGGGCTTGTAAATCATGAAATCTATTTTCCATGGAATCCATTATTCGAAATGGTAGCAGTTATGTCGGTACATATTTTTATACTTATTGTCAAGTATAAATGTGTGTATTTTTAACAAAATTCGGAGTTGTAATTTTGTTTTAAATTGAATAGAATTAAAAAGAAAACATAAAATATATTTAAAGAAGAGTTCGGGAAAAAGTGTAGAATTACAAAATACAATGGAATGTTATTATAACTGGTTTTTACCTTAATTTATGTTGTACTGCACTAGAAATTATTTACTCAAAATTTTTAAGCCACAAATATTTTGTTCCTGATATTATATATTTCGTAATAAGAAGAATTTTGACATTACCAAAAAAATTAAAAACAAAAGACAGAAATGCCTTTTTACATGTTCGGTTTTTTTTGTAACTGTATTGTTGTTTTCCTACTATAAGTACATAATATACTTATTCATTGAAAAACATATGATTGTTATAATAGTCCATAAATTCGCAATTTACGGCTGGCTATATTAACCTCATTTTCTTGCAGAAAAAATGAAATAAAATTCATATTTTTATTTAATGAAAAGTATATTTTTATCATAAAAAAAATTCTTTACATGGTTATTAAAATACTTTTTATCTTAAAATCGATTTTCAAAAAAAAATTCAAAAAGTATTCCATATTTTTTAACTTTTTATTAACGATTACATAGTTTAAGCAAAATTTTTATTAATTTTAAAAAATTAATATAAATGTAATTTCGTAGATGGGGTGCAAGGGATAAAAAGCTCATTCCTCTTACGTATCAAAAAGAATAAGATCGGTAGTCATATCTAACAGGCATAGTATTCGTTAAATAAAAAAATTGTATCTTAAAATAATTCGGATGTATAAGTTGCATAATTCCTGAAAAAGTAAAAAAAATGTGTGTATGTGAAAGAACACACACGCGTGTATGTATAGGACGGGTACACGCGCAGAGTAACAACCATTACTCCGAAAGTCCCTCGCATATTCTTCGATAAGAAAAAAGGCATAAAATAAGGAGTGGGGAGCTTAATATAATTATTTAAGGTGATCACTGATTTTTAGTTACGCTTGCTTAAAATTAAATAATAAAACCGACTTCAAAAACGAAGAGTACGAAAAAAGAAAGTAACAAACACATTTTTCATCTTTTTTAAGTTTTCACACCACACTGCTAATGTTTTATGGTTATATACACTGCTTACACTAAGGTATTATCATTAATAATCGGATTTTTCAGACGGGCATCATTTAATTATTACAAATCTTTTCTACATGTTTTGAAAAGTCATGACAAAATTAAGCGTAGCACCAACAAAGCGGTCGGTAGTTTCGTTACTGGTTGCTAGTGAGAGCGCCCGCCTCAGCGACACGAAAATTTATCTGACAGTAACCCGTCCGTGACATACGATGTGTGTGAAAAAAGTAATGAGATTGGTAACACTGCGAGCGATCTGGCAACCCTGTGTCTACCGGTCTGTGCTAGACCGGTTTGTTCATCCCTTCCACATGCTAAGTACGGGTTTCAACTCCGTTCAGCCAACACATTATTTTTGACAGCGCCATCAGTAAAGTTGTGTTTTTGTTGTGTGTTACGAAAATGGAGCATCGGAATTTACGTTGTGTAATCAAGTTTTGTGTTAAACTTGGGGAATCCGCGAGTGTGACCTTTGAAAAGTTGAAACAGGCCTATGGGAACATTGCTTATGAAGAGCACAAGTTTTCCGCAGGCACAAATCATTTTTGGAAGGCCGAGAACACGTTGAGTATCAACCTCGCTCAGGGAGACCTTCAACTTCAAAATCTGACGAAAACGTTGAGCGTGTGAGGATTCTTGTGAGATCAGACCGTCGTACAACAATCAGGATGATTGAACAGTTAAATTTAAACACTTTCACCGTACATCAAATTTTGACAGACGATTTGGACATGCGAAATTGGTGCCGAAAAACCTCACAACGGAACAGAAGGACAATCGAAGAAACGTGTGCGTTGATCTTCTTGAGAGGATTGACAATGACCAAGAATTCTTTAATCGTGTGATCACAGGTGATGAATCCTGGAGATTTGAGTACGATCCTGAAACCCCCCCCCCCCCTATTCACCTGATTTGATTCCTTATGACTTTTTCCTTTTCCCGAAATTGAAACATGTCTTAAAAAGATGCCATTTTGAAACTCTGGAGAACATTCAAAAGACTGTGACCGACCAGTTAACTGATAAGCCCTACCAGTTGAAGCCTTCCAGCGCTGCTACCAGGAGTGGGAACAACGACTCCGCCGGTGTATAGCTGCCCAAGAGAACTAATTTGAAGGGGATAATATTATGTTGTTTGAAAAAAATAAAAACTTTGGTAAGTAAAAAGTCAGTCTCATTATTTTTCTTACTCACCTCGTAACTTTCTTGTTATTAAAGCACACCAAACTAATTATTATCTTGTTTCAAAGCTTACCAGAATATCTTCTTCTCACAGATACTATTACATTTACTTTTGAAAACAGCACTATCGGATGAATTCGCATTTGAGAGAAATGAATGAGAAGGGTTCAGATTTCTTTCGGTACAATCGGAGCTTTTATAATCATATGTTACAAGGATGTTTTTCTTCTAACGACGCTAGTTTAATATTAAATTCCTTTCATTTTGTTCGGCACAGTACCTTATTATTAACTAGACAGTAATTACCAAGATTGTTAGGAAAATTATTTATTAGAATAAACTGAAACTGATTAACGTTCAAGTTAGAACCCCTGACTTAAAAAGTGTCAGATTTTCGAAAAGGATTCCATTATTACAAGCTCTTTTGTTTATTTCAATATTCGACTCCACTTGAAACGTGTATCGTGGAAGAACAGCGTGCTATTATAAGATTTTCACTTTCTGAAGGTGTAAAACCGGCCGAAATTCATTCATGAATGTTAAAAAACTGTGGTTGAAAATGTATTAACCGTGCAGTCTTTTATAAACGTAACTAATAGTTTGAACCGGACAAAAAGGTGTGAAAAATTCTCATCATTGTGGAAGACCGGTGGAAGTTTCAACTGACGCTTTGCAAAATCGCTTTAATGATCTTATTTGCGAGGACAGATGCGTAAAAATTTTAGAAGTTGCTGAAACTTGTGTGAGAGTATCAGGAGTGGAAGTGCTAATACATTTCTACACAATAAGCTGAATTACTTCAAAACGTGTTGAAGATGGCTTCCGAGAAAGTCAACTCAAAATCTAACAATTAAATTCATATTTGAACGGAAACAACAGTTTCTTAGCGGAAGTTAATATTTTTTTATTTATAAATCACATAATAACGTGTGATGAAACTTGGATTCATTATTTTGAGAGCGGAATCTAAACTTACAATGCGAATGGAAACGTCCAATTTCCCACGACAGGGAAAATTTCACAACCCACGAGTCATCCGCTAAAGAAATACTAATGGTGTATTGAAACTACAAAGGCCCAATTTATTGTAATTAACTGGAAAACAACATACAATCAGCAGCGAATATTATTGTGACATGCTAGAAGGTGCTGGTCCTTTCTCAAAAGTCGTAATTCTTCTGCCTGATAATGCCCGCTTCCATGCCGCGCGAAAGATGTGAGAAGCTAATCAAAAGTTGGATCGGAGGATGCTACTACATCCGCCTGCTACATACGAGGTGCGACAATAAAGTAATGAGACTGATTTTTCTTTGCAAGATGTGGCAACCCTGCAGCTTGCGTAGGCACACCATCTTTGACTTTGGTCTATAAGCTATTTCTAGTCCAAGCGGCACATTGATGCAACTGCTCAGTCGTGAGTTGTGCTATAATAAGTGAACACATGTTTGTGTCTCTCGTCACAGAAATGAAACTGCAAAATATTGTGCAACGGTATGCCATTTCGTTTTGCGTTAAATCGGGTGAAAACGCGACGACAACTTACGGTAAGCTTCAGAAGGCTTTTGGAGAGGAGGTTATGTCAAGAGCTCAAGTTTTTCGGTGGCATAAAATTTTTAGTGAAGGCAGAATGAATGTTGAAGATGAAGACCGCAGTGGACGACCATCAACCTCACGGACAGATGTCAACTTGACCAGGGTGCGTGAAATCGTACGATCTGATCGAAGATTATCCGTGAAAATAATTGCAGAAGAACTCAACATCAATCGAGAAACGGTTCGTCTAATATTAACTGAAGATCTTGGTATGAGAAAGATTTGTGCAAAAATGGTTCCCAAAAATCTCACACAACAACAGCGAGAAACACGGAAAAATGTGGCAGCCGATCTGTTAGAGCAAACGGAAATCAATCCAGATTTGTTGAGCCGTGTTATCACTGGCGATGAAGGTTGGTTTTTCAATATGCTCCAGAGACAAAACGCCAAAGTTCGCAATGGTGCTCAAAGGGATCACCCAGACCAAAAAAATCTCGCATGTTAAAGTCAAAAGTGAAATGCATGCTTTTGTGTGCTTCTTCGATTCCAAGGGAATTCTTCATAAAGAGCGGGTGCCTCCTGGACAAACAGTTAACCAATATTTCTACAAAAAAATTTTAGAAAGACTTCGTAAACGAGTTCTTCGTATCCGTGTCAACATCGCTGATATTTGGATTCTGCATCACGATAATGCGCCATCCCATACTGCTCTGTCAGTACAGCAATTATTAACCTCAAAACAAATTTCAGAACTACCACAGCCACCTTATTCACCAGATATCGCTCTGTGCGACTTTTTTCTATTTCCAAGAGTCAAAATGGCGGTCAAGGGACACCATTTTGAAACAACACAAGATGTCCAAAAAGCTGTGACGAGGGTCTTGGAGGATATTACAGAGGATGAGTTTCAGAAATGTTACCTTCAATGGCAGAAGCGCTGGAATAAGTGTGTGCAATCAGAGGGGAACTACTTTGAAGGAGACAACACTAAACATGACTAAAACGGTAAGCAACATTTTTTTCACATCAGTCTCATTACTTTATTGTCGCACCTCGTATGATTATTGTTTGTTTGGTCTTCTGAAAGTGATTTTACGAGACACTGAGTTCGGGGGCATTGAACGGTAAAAGAATTACTCGGACACCGAGATGAACAATTCTTTACTATTGGAATAAGAAAGGTCGCAAAAAGATTAAAAGTAACCTTTTTAAAAGACTTTTTTTTAAACTTTTTAAAAGTAAGTACTTTTTTTTTAAAGTAATGTTAGTTTCATTATTATCGAATAAATAATTTCTCTTCAGTCATTCGTCTCTTTAATTATTGAACGACCCTTGTATTAATAACTCAAAATTACTGAACGGACCGATTATTTATAGAAAACTGAGGTAAAACAACCAAAGGTTGTTACATTACACTCAGTAATCGTACAAAAATGCATTAAAGACAACAGAAAACGGAACATGCAGCATTCTAAAGACGAGCCCAGAATGAAATGATCTGATTAACGGTACTATTGAGATAATTGTAAAAAATGTTATTTCGAAAACGAAAAATGTAAGCGTCTGATTTAGACCCCACCGATGTGATACAAAATCCAGATTACATTGGTATATAAAATTCGATTTATTTTTTGTTCCAGAAGTGAAAATTGGTGAATTTAAGAGCATTCTTCGCGCTAAATTCAAATATGGTTTCAGAATTAGTTCATCACGTAACATGTCTTCAGTGACATGTTGCATCCCGTGATTTTATGAAATTTTAAAAGATTATCCACTATTTCTTCGTAATTTTTTTGGATTTATGGTTTCCAAATAAGTTCTGGCAAATACTGTTAAAATCCATTCAGTTTTCTTCATTTCATTTAACGTACTATCAAAGTTGTCACCTTTAAAATAAATTTATAATTTGAGGTCCTACAAAGATTCCTTCTTCGAGTATTGCTTTACTGATCTTTGAAAACTAATTTTTTAAATAAACAAATCCAAGCCCTCTTCGATTCATTGCTTTCACGAAGTTTTTCATAAGTCCCAGATTTATAAGGAGTGGAAGTAAATAAATTTCTTTTAAATCAGTAAATGGTGAATTAACAGCATTATTCTTTCCTGGAGTTAATGCTGTTCGGTTTATCCACATTTTTTGTATGTAATGATTTTTTCGGTCTTTGGTTCCCCACTCGCAAAGAAAACAACAGTATTTGGTGAAACCAAGTTGAAGACCTAGCAACAGAGCAATTACTTTCAAATCACCGCAGATTTAGTCCGATGAAATTCTTCATACTTTATTTTATCTAGCAGAAATTTCATGTCCACGTAAGTTTCTTTCAGATACGTAGCGTAAGCTAGCGGCACTGATAAAACTCATTCCCGATAAGCAGAAGCACTGCTTTCGGATTAGCTTTTGACGAATTTGTAAACAAACGCCACTCCTCTGCTTTATTCTCATGACCAAATGATTCCATGAAATG
Source organism: Lycorma delicatula (assembly GCF_047948215.1). Lineage (NCBI taxonomy): Eukaryota > Metazoa > Arthropoda > Insecta > Hemiptera > Fulgoridae > Lycorma > Lycorma delicatula. The sequence continues at coordinate 111,236,312 of NC_134462.1, forward strand.
AAATTTCATGAAATAATTCCACAGACAAAACATTATTACAAAAAACAAGACCATCTTCAAATACAAAGAGATTCTTGACGTCAAAATGGTTATTTCTAAAAACACATACTTTTGTTTCGTGGTGGAGGAGGTTCCAACGTTTTAATCGTGTGTCTAAAAGTTCTGCCTCCTTTTTTGATAAATTCAGATCTATTACAAGTTCATTGAGGTCCCCTTGTGTTATTAAATGTGCTTCACCAGACGTACACGAAGATCATAGTTTAGATCAACCCTTACATCATTTTTATCCTCTGTTAAATCTTTGTGTTGTTGATCACCGATAAGTATGTTATTTTCTAGTGATTTAGGCACAGGTCTCATGGAAGAGGGTAAATTAGGGCATCAAATAGGGTGCTTTGATTCTGAACTAATGCCCGCAATATTGGTCAGACAAAAGTAACAATCAGCAGTATGATCATTTGGTTCCCGCCAAATCATTGGAACAGCAAAGTTCCCGAGAACGATCGGCAAAATATGCCGAGAACTCTTTGACTAGCGTGTAAGGAATCTTATACAAGTAGCACAACAAATTTGAGAGGCCCAATGTTTTGTCTTGGTTACCTACTTTGCAGCCAAAATAAAGCTCGTAACGTTTTTGATGAGAGGAATAAAACTACTTTTCTGAAATTTAAATGTTACCTCACCATAAATCTAGAAAACTATCCAGAGGGTTTACACAATTTCTAGGCATTTTGCAAAGTCACATAATATACAAACATTACAAAAAATATTCACTGCACGTTTTGAATTCAAAATATGAAATACAAATTTAGAATAAGTCGTAACTGAGAAACGTTTACACTGAACTATATTGTATCAGCACATACTCACGAAAGATGTACAGATGTCAACAGAGTGTACACTAAACACAGACTGGCTACGGCTTGAACCAGAAACTCAAACATTATAATCAAAACAGATGTTGCTTGTGACATCACTTTGACAAAAAATAACGACAAAGTCTGTAAGAAAGCCATCTTCTGACTCGTTTTAGAACTGCATCGTCCAGCAGTTATGACTAATTGTACTGTTCTATGCAATTGCAGACCTTCTTTCATAACATACTAATCATTTTTAAATGCTTAATCAATACAATTTTTTTTATTCATTTATGTATTATAAACGCTTAATACCGTTACATAATTTCCATAACGTATATTTTTAACTTGAAAACCAAGGGTGACAGAAACATTTTGTTAACATTTTTGAATTCAAGGGGGAAAATATGTACAGGTACCACTTCTACTTGCTCTGAGACAAAATTTTGTATACAAGTGTTATTAGCAAAATTCGTATTTCCGTCGTAAAAGTGCAATTATTTTTATTTGCCAGTAGCAAGTTGTTAGAACGGTAATTGAAAGTACTATTACTTTGTATTCTGTCCGTTTCTATTCGTAAAATAATCTGAACTGCTTTATAATATATTTGTTTATTACTATATTTGTAGAACATAAATAACAAGATGAAAGAAAATGTAAAATCTAATATTAAATTTGAAACTTTTATAGAACAGCATCCTTGTTTACACGATTGCAGAAAAAAATGGTACTTTTTCATTTTATGCCCCACTTTTTTCGCATTTTTTCCACATAAAAATTATTTAATATAACATGTTTTGTAATAATTGATGAATAAAACATTACAGAAATACCGTAAATCTCCACTGATTTGGAAGAATTTTACCTCTGTGGTACGTTGTTTTTGTAAATGAGGATTCGTCTAATCGTGATTCCTGGACCACTACCTTTTTAGGTTTTTTAATAAATGAACAGAACACACACTCTCTCTCTCTCTCACCACACACCTCTCAGGTACATTTACCAAACTCCGGGACATCTGCCGAGAGGACCGTACTCCACAGGGTATAAGAAAACGGCCTCATGCCGTATTAAACGAACCACCGTGAAGAAGGCGGTACGAGAGTTAAAAAATGACAAACCAGGCTTAGGAGCCTCTAGATCGCGCAACCTACAAATGGAAACCGCACGAAAATTCCGGCCGCGATAGTGACCGTTTTCGCAATTAGATTTTGTTAAAACTATAAAAAGCTAGACAATACCCCACACCGTCCCACGAAGAGACCACAATTTCATTTAGTCAGCATATGCGACTCCCTCCGGAGAACGGGGCGCATTTCCCCATTCTCCGGGGAAATACGCGCGTGAAGATCACGCGCGTATGCATGTGGCATCTATGGACTAAAACCGCGGTTCCACCGGCGGTGGGGTATCCGGGCCGTACTGGCATATCCGTCCTATATGTGAAATAGTTCCGAAGATTTTCCCTAAATAATACGTAGAAATCCGCAATATCTCAAAAATATTATCACCCAAAAACTGTGGGCAATGGAAAAATTCTGATTACGTTTTTGAATTCAGTATAAAAATTTACGTTATAAACACAATAAAACTTCCACGTCCCAATAACTGTGTTTTTTTTTAATGTAACTAGCATAAATAAATTAAATTAAACTTAAAAAAACAGTTAAAAAATAACTAAGTAAACTGAAAAATTATCTTTTCCAACGACAGCGATATACAAGAACGTAAAGGTACAAAAAATCGTACCTTTTTTTGTGAAAATCAAAAAAAGGAAGAAAGCAAACCAACTATAAACACCCCTTCTCTTATTTCCCCACCTTTTTGAGCCTCCGACTTCATATAGCGGACAAACTTGAAACTTATAGGACAACAGTATTATTGTTCTTATTTTGACGTAACCATGCAAAATTTAATAATAATTTTTGGTACAAACAATCCCGAGTTTGTGAGTGACACACACACTCACACGAATAAGCAGATTTTTCTTTCCCCATATTTTTTCATTTCTCGACGTTTCATGACCTCCGAGTCCAAAAAAAGTACAAGGTGATTGATTTTTGGCATTAAAAAACAAAAATGTGTTTGTGCTTGCTTAACCGATACAATTGTATTGTATTAGTGTTTACAAGACTGTTGTCAAACTCCTCTTCTTTTAATGCCGCCTGTAGCGCTGTTATGAATAATTAATGTGACCAATAATGATCGAAGAAAATGGCACTTTTGGATGCATCCCAAAAGTAGCTATGAACGGAAAAAGTGCGTTGGGGTTTTTTTGAATAACTTATGTGTTCCATAAATTTTTTTGGATATTTATTTGGTACTTTTTCGTTTGAAGCCTCCCACTCTTTTATTATTTTATCACATAAAAATTACCTAATATATCATGTTTTACAATAATTGATGAAGAAAACATTAGAGAAAACACATTAACGTGCTGTTTTATACATGTCATTTTAAACATATTAGTCAAGGTTAGCGAGCGTAAGTTAATGCCAAGTGAATCAACAACGGTTTGGTAAATGGGGAACGGAACGCAAGAATGGCGGGAGTTTCAATATTTCTCCCTACAGATCGCAGAGCCTGGACAATGCCCCTTGCTGCTGTATCTTTCTATTATCGGGCGGATTTCATAGGTTATTTAGTGACGGTTATAAATTTTAAGTCTTATTTGTGGACGGATTTGGTAATTTGCGTTCCTATCCGTATGGACCATGGTGTAATTTATTTACTGGTTCTGGCCGTGATAGACTAAGCTTTTGAGCCTAGTAATCCCGGCGTGATTCCCCTTCAGTCCATGTAATGGTTCCCCTATTTTATTAACACTGTACATATGTATATCAGAGAAGCCACAAAGTTCCTTTCAATACAAAGAAATAAACATGAATTGTTTTTAATTAGTTTATTTAATATATTTAAGTAAAACTATAACATAAAACTTACTTTAAATTGCATCTGTATATGCTACTCCAATGTCCAGGTACAGTTTTATCAGTCACCAAGTGCATTTAAACACTCTCTTTTGTGTTGAAGGATCAAAGCAGTAAAAACAGCAGGCTCTGATAGCAGGTTATCAATATTCTTTAAATATGAAGAATATAAATAAGTATAAGTATAAGTATAAGTAAATGGGAGATTTTTTCTTTGATTATGCCATAGAGAGAGATCAATGTTGTTAAGTTTTGGACTTCTAGGTCGCCATTGAACGTGGGAGCCCCTAATAATCCACCGCACTTCAATATGTTCATTTAAAATATCCTTTGCTGACTGAACATAATGAACAGGAACTCCATCTCTGCCTACAAAGAAATTTGTCCTGACTGACTGACATTCATCAATGCCCAGCAAAAACTACTGAAGATATACTGATGAAAATTTGTATACATGTTCTTCTTACGTGTAAGTGCACACTAACAAAGGACTTTTGAAATTCCAAGCTTAAAGGGTTGATATTTACTATTTTTTTAATTTCTCTGTAACAAATGAAGACATTTAACAAATGAAGATATAACTTGATTTTAGATGTGTGTAATCTTCATTTGAATATTTAAAAACTAATTTCTAGATTTCTTGAAATTCCTAGTTTCAAGGGTAAAAATAGATTTTAATTTTTTCCCATTTTCAATTATACTAAATAAGTTATTCAGTAGATTTAGGCTTGCAAATACTATTCAGATAATTATCTAAAAATAATTTTTGGGCTTTTTAAATTTAATATTTTAAGGGGTAAAAAACACATTATTTTAAATTTTTTTTAAGTTTTATGATACCGCTATTGAAATAATTATTATCATATTTAGTAACATTGTGATGGTAATTTATGTTTCTAATTCTGATTACCTATTTTGCCAGTAAAGCCGCTACAAAATCAGTTAGTGGGTTCTGTACTGACCTAACTGTTGCTCTGAAGAAATGGAAATATAGCTTTTTTATAAATTGAACAGAACTTAATTTTTAATTATCATTATTATTCTCACAAGAATGAGTTTAATAAACATAGAGGAGGCCAGGGGGGCATTTTAAAAGCCATTTCAGTGCATTATTTATTAGAAAATTATATTCAGTAGATGGTAAATTATATGAATAATCTTCTAGTCCCATAAATTTGAAAAAAGTATTCCAATTAATAAAGAAAATAAAAAACTGCAATGGATTTTAATGTGGTGCAAACAGGATGCAGCAAGACTCATTATCTTAGTAGATGCAAGTTGTACAAGTGTCATGTAAGTGTTTGTGTTCTAGTATTTATTTACATAAATAGGAACTGTCCCAGCATTTGCCTGGATACATCAAAAGAAAACACGGTAAAAATTTGATTGGAGCAGCATCACAAAATATACAATTAATAATATAGATTTATTCAGCACAAAAAATTGAGGTCAATTTTTCTAATATACTACTCCACAGATAAAAAAAGGAACTGAGTCAAATTTTGGCTGGATAGATCAAGGGAAACCATGATAAAACATTGAGCAGCATCACAATGTATTATTAACATTATATAGCTAGATATCAAACTGTAAATTACTTAGTTCATTTTCCTATTAAACAACACAAATAATATAATAACAAATAACAGTTGAGGATTATAAATTTGCAGTCACATAAATAACAAATAATTAGATAAGTATTTCATAATATAAATATTTTATTGTTTGAAATATAAAAAAGTTTATGTAACCCACGGAAAGTAAAATTAACTGTTCTGGCATTTACCCTACTGGACCAAGAGAAACCGTGATAAAACCTTGGTCAGAAGAGTTTACAGTGTTTTATGTCAATAACATGCTACAATATTAAAGGTATATAATATTGTAAAAGAAATTTACTGGCGATACATTCACTGTTTATTATTAATACATTTAATAAGCTTTAAACAATATAAATTGCTTAATTTTAATTGTTATTTCTTGAATATCATGCATCTAATGAACCCTGTAAAGAAAAAAGAAAAAAGTTTTAAAGATAATAAAACATTTAATAAAATTCTGTATCATAATACAGATAGAAATATTAATAGAATTTAAAATTAATCTTTTTAATAATTCAGCTTTACACAAATTTTAACGAAGAAGATAAACCGATTAAATTATATGTAAAAAGATGCAACTCCTTGCCAGGAATGGAACCAGGGTCACTTATCTACAAAAGAACAAAAAAATAACAAAAGTTTGTTTCAGATCCGTTTACAAATATAATTAATTTATTTGTAATCAAACAAAAATTATTTTATTGACCTAAATTAATGGAACTCTCGATCGGTTAATACTAGGACGGACAATTAAGAAGAATTATCAAAACTGTAACTGAGCTTGTAATCTATTAAGGGATAAAACAAACTCAAATTACATTTAACATTTTATAGTTACTTTAAAGAAATTTGTTTTTTTTTAAATTGTGTTCTTTGTAGAATCGAAAGTTTACATCTGAGAACGTAAAATTAATAGACTGTGAACTAATAATTCTGCTGAATTAAATGTAAAGTATGCATAGTGACATTATTAATTAACTAATTACTTTTTTAAGCTTAACAATCCCAAAACAAGAAAATAAATCTTTGGCCTCATAGAAGGTGACAAAATGAATTTAAATAAATAAAAAAAAGACTTGTTTCAAATTACACAGAGATTGTATTTTATATATTTTTAAGTTTATTATGCATATTTATATTATTATTGATGTTACCTATCTTAAAAGTAGTCTGAAATTCCTTAACATGAAATTTATATAATTTTTCATTACTCCTAGCTTGATTTGGAGAGGGGGTAAAAATATTTTTTGTGTTCAAGTAAGGGCTCATAATATTTTTCCCATTTGGAGTTAAGTTGTCTCATTTTTTCCACGTCTCATTTTTTCTCATTTTTTTCCCTACCTCAGCTGTCCCATTCGCAAAGAAAACACATGTACTTAGTATAGCCTATCTGCATGCCTAACAAAATAACTATAACTTTCAAATCACACCATATGTTCCAGCTATGTTTTTTATAAAATATTTTTTCAAGAACGTCTTTCAACACATCGTATGTCTGTTTCAAATTAATATCATAAGCAACTGGTATTGAAGGATATTTGTTATTGTTGTGTAGTATAACCACTTGTAACTATAACTGGATGAATCTATGAAAAGGCGCCAGTCCTCAGGTTTATGAACTTGTCCTAAGTGCAACATAAGCTCATCGATATTTGTGTAATAAACCAATTTATTTTCATCAATAATGTACTGAGAAAGTTCTTTTTGTCGGCTTCAAAAGCCCAAAATTTGTATATTTTTTTGTAATAAATTCCAACCTTACAATCTTGATCCTAACAGTTCAGCTTGATTTTTGATAAATTTAAATCCCTAACAGAGTCATTTAATTCACCTTGTGACATAAGATGTAGCTTATTGGAAGATAATTCAAGATCAATATCATTGTTGTTTTCTTCAGTACTGCCTGATTCTTCATCGCTGCTTTCGAAACATACATTCACAGGTGGCTCAGAAACTGGAATAATTTCACTGTGAGGTACAGGCCTGATTGCAATTAAGCATATTTTACGGTATGTTTTGATTTTTTAGAAATTCCAGACACACTTGTTAAACAAAAGTAACAGTTGGTTACATAATACTTTGATTCATGCCGAACCATAAGTACACCAAATTGCAAAGCCTTCCATGTACCTTTCAGTCATCCTCTTAAATATACAGAATAATTAGTGCATACTATATGACGAGACCACGAAGTTATACTGATCACCAATTTTACACTGAAAGTATAAATGATAAGTTTTTTTAATTAAAGGTGTAATGTTTTTTTTATTTGATTTTATGGTAAACTAACCACAAACACAAAAAAAGGCATTTACATCATTTATAAAATTTCAAGACATTATGACATTGCACTGTTAACAAACTTAAGACAGCAATAAGACTGAACAAAATTAATTCATTCCTAAATCCAGTGCTTAATACAAACAACACAGATGTGTTTTCAGGTACAAGTTTTGACCTGCACAGACATGATTCAATCATGTACTCACATGATTAATCTCTATTCAACACAAGTCAAAAAAAAACTAACCAAGTTAGAGGAATAGTATTGGTGTGATAAGGCAATGACAGAAATGAACAATTTTAAATTATATATTATTCTAAATTACACGACCAATTTCATTTATAAGGAAATAATTATTTTTTCTAAAATAATCTTCAATCACCTTAAAACTAATTTAAGCTTAAAATTTCTGCCAAAAAAGTAACAATCTGTTTACGCAAGTATAAATCCATGATTTAAAATGAATAGTTATGATCTTTCATTTTATTTACGAGCATATTTGCACAAACAAAAACAATAACGGACTATATGTCTAATATATAAATCCTAATTCTCAAAATATAAGACTGACTGATATATCTGCTTCCTGAATGTATTCACGCTGATTCGTGATATTACATTTATTGCTAGAATTTATTGATTCCATTCCTTTTCCTTTTAGCATTTGCTGGGTTTGTGATTTAGTTAAAATCATAAAAATAAATAAAATTCTGCTATAATAATTTTCATAGTTATTTTTATAAAATTATTCAGTTTTAAATTGATAAACAATAGATAAACATGAAACAACTTTCTAATTTATGCCCATTACTTTTAATCTTAATTTTACACCTTTTAAAAAATTTTATTTCAATAAGCTTTGATGATGATTGCTAGCCGTTGAATGGTGTTTTCTGAATGTCAAAAGGTTTAATTATTAGACTGAGTGATAATAAGAATCTTTGTAAAATCATGTTCTTTGTACTTCGAAAGAATGAAAATAATTTATGAAAAGTTACAAACTTAACAAAAAAGATATTAACGTTTTCTAATCTGAAGCTGTGTCAGCAAATTAGAATAAAATGTTGAATAGTTTTTAAGGTAAAAAAATATCCAGTAAGATAAAAAAAAAAATTAATTAATTTGTGTTGTAACAGGTGAGTCGCGTTATTATTTATGATGTAATTTCTCCTATGGGGTAAGTTCATTCACTCACCAATGAGTGAAGTACTGTGTTATTGCCTAGGTTTATCATGACAGATATAGAAATCTGCATTAAATAATAATTAGGAGACAAAACTGAGAGTAAATAATATTGAAATGCAACTATTTCAACAAGAGAATCTAATAGCCTCCCTCAATGAAGCACATAGTTAATCATTAGCCTGGTACATCCACTTACACAAGTTAAATGTGTTTTGCTATTTTATGAATAAATAATTATGATTTTGTATTATTACTGCAGTATGATGTATGTATGAGTATTTGACCATTTATTGGCTGATTTGCTGCAATTCTGTATTCCTTTATGTTGTATGGTAATCTTTTAATCTTTATTTACTCGTATTTTACATCCTCAGTTTTCTGTTTTATATATTTCAATATTTGTTCTCAACTATGATTTTTACTTTCTACAAATCCTTTCTACACATCATCAAATTAACAAAAACCATGCCTTAATACTACATAACCCACCAATCTTTTTTATCTTTTTAAAAGATTCTGCCACAAATTTCCAACATCTCCTGTTTGTCTTAAAACCTCTTCAATAGGAATTTACAGGTCATCTAATTTTCAACATTCTTCTACAATACTATATTTCAAAGGCCTCATTTTGCTGTCATAAATCATTACTATCAACATATTTTCAAGAATAACCAAGTCAACTATAATTTATACTAGCAGATTTCTTTTTCTTCATGAAAACTATTCCTATTTGTACCAGTTCACAATTGACATAACCTTACTTTGTCCATCCATTGTAATTTTTTGATTTGAGTAATAAAAAAACATTTTGTTATGTTATGTTCTGCTTCTTAATACTTAATTATTCATTACATTACTCTTTTTCTTTTTACAGAGTAAATTTGCATTCTAGCAGTTAACCTTTACTCTTCAGTATTTCTTTTAAATCATTACTGGTCTCTGTCAAAACAACAATATTATCAATGGATCTTACCATATTGAGATTGGTAACACTGCAGCGATCTGGCAATGCTGTTTCTACCGGTCTGTGCTAGACCGGTTTGTTCATCCCTTCCACATGCTAAGTACGAGTTTCAACTCCGTTTAGCCAACACATTATTTTTGACAGCGCCATCAGTGAAGTTACGTTTTTGTTGTGTGTTACGAAAATGGAGCATCAAAATTTAGAGCGACGTTGTGTAATAAAATTTTTTGTTAAACTTGGGGAATCCGCGAGTGTGACCTTTGAAAAGTTGAAACAGGCCTATGGGAAACATTGCTTATCAAGAGCATAAGTTTTCCGCTGGCACAAATCATTTATGGAAGGCCCAGAACACATTGAAGTTCAACCTCGCTCAGGGAGACCTTCAACTTCAAAATCTGATGAAAACGTTAAGTGTATGATGGTTCTTGTGAGATCAGACCGTTGTTTAACAATAAGTATGATGAGTGAACAGTTAAATTTAAACGCTTTCACCGTACATCAAATTTTGACAGACGATTTGGACATGCGAAAGGTTTGTGTTAAACTAGTACTGAAAAACCTCACAACGGAACAGAAGGACAATCGAAGAAACGTGTGTGTTGTTGTTCTTGAAAGAATTAACGATGCAAGAATTCTTCAATCGTGTGATCACAGGTGATGAATTCTGGAGATTTGAGTAAGATCCTGAAACAAAGCGGCAAAGCGAAGAGTGGCACACTCCGTCATCTCCTCGACCGAAAAAATGTCGAATGAGCGAATCAAAGATCAAAACCATGCTGATTTGCTTTTTTGACAGTAGGGTATCATGCATAAAGAATTTGTTTCTCCAGCACAAACTGCCAACCAAGTGTTTTACAGAGGTGTCCTTGAAAGGCTCAGGAAAAGAGTGATTCGTTTATGACCAAACATTGGAGACAAGTTGATGTTTCATCATGACAATGCCAAATGTTACACGGCCTTTCCATCAGCGAATTTTTGACCTCAAAATGCATTCCTACAGTTCCTCAACCCCCCTATTCACATGATTTGAGTTCTTGTGACTTTTTCCTTTTCCCGAAATTAAACATGTTTTAAAAGGATATCATTTTGGAACTCTGGAGAACATTCAAAAGATCGTAACCGACCAGTTGAAGCCTTCTAGCGCTGCTACCAGGAGTGGGAACAACGACTCTGCCAGTGTATATCTGCTCAAGGGAATTACTTCAAAGGGAATATTGTTGTTTGAAAAAATAAAAACTCTGATAAGAAAAAGTCGTCTTATTACTTTTCTCATACACCTTGTATGTATTTATAATCAGCTGACAGATTTCAATTATTAATTGTTATTAATGACCGACTATAATGTTCTGATTCATACAGAAATTTTTTCCTTTACATTCAAACTTCTTTAATCGATATTTATACACTTTGTTATTATGCTATAGCTATCATAGCTATCATTATTGTATAACTTAAGCGATGGTATAATGAACTGCCAACAATTGAAGAGTGTTTTTTTTGTGAACAGTAATTATAATCTCTTGTAAGAAAGTCATAGTGTATGCTGCTCCAGTAGTCTCAACATGTCATCAAGTATATATCTGGGTCTGAGATAATGCATTAAGTATATGACAATAGTTGTTTATTTTATCTACAGGATTTAGATGATTTACATAGAAGTAAATTACTTAATGGTGATGACAGACCTGAATACCCAATTTCTGTTTATAACAAAGAACTCACTAAACAGTGATGGCTAAAATAGTGAAGTTTCCAAAGTAACAGTCACCAAGCAGTCATGCCTAGGAATCAAAACCTAACATATGAAATAGGGATGTCCAGTCATCCCTACACGTTAGATTTGCATCCCTGAGATTATTTCCTGTTTTGACTATTACACTTACCCTTGAAATGGCATCTTTCTGGTGATGATGAAGACATAGAGTCTTAAGATCACACCAAAAGCATACTTGCAAAGATTTTTGGAAATTGATGAATTGATGCAGAAGGGATGCACTTTCATTAACACACAAGTAACATTCAATCGTTTTCTTTTTATTAAATTAAACAATGTCTATCTCATTATTTAATAGTTAACTGTATATAAATGAACTATTTACTGCACTAACAAAATTCACAAAATTAAGACCTTCGCAGTCTAAAAACAAAAGAGTTTAAAGCATAAACTTCTTGGACCTTAATATTACAAACAAAAACGCATTCTAAACTTGCATTAAACCTATCATAACATAACTATCACACTTACGTATATATACAATCAGTTGCCCATGCCTTCACTCAAATTTTGAATTTGTACCTAAAGTAAATTTTCAAAAGCAACATTAGATTTTTTATTAAAATTCTTCCATAATTTAAAGGTTGATGTTTTAATGTACATATTGGCGAATTGGTTTTATAATGTTTAAACTGTTCTAAATTTTAGTTGAGCAACAAAGTAACAATATTTCATATCAAAACTAAATGATAAAATGATGGGAGAAAGAGAGTAGTCTTCTGAAGTATAATCATTTATTCATTATGCACTATTGAGATTTGGTATTTTCACACAAAATTTTGGTATGCCTGCTTGCCCGCAAAATTAATACATTTTTGAAAAATGATGATACCTATCTTTTTGTTTTAAAAGAAAAGTTTAAAATAAAATTTGCATGATTCGCTCCACATATTTTCATGAAAAACTTCTCTCCCTTTGCCACCTTACTGGTTTTTTGAAAATTATGAACTACATATAATTTTATTTTCAAATGAATGTCTAAATACCACTTTTCATTACTGTAATACCTCTGGTTCCTAAGGATAGAATTTTTTTTTTAATATTTGTCCTTTTTACACCCTTCTAAATGGATTTTTCAAAAATTCTTTCTTGGGTACCTATATTAGAAAAGAATGTTATCTCCAAAATTTACCTATCTAGGTTTTATTGAGCTATTTTACTGATGAGTTAGTTAATCATTATAAGTTTATATATATATATCTGTATAGGACGAAATGATTCCAGAACCGATTTAAACTTTTCTCCATACTTAAAATCTCAATTAAGAAAATCGGTTTGCGCCTCCACGTTGGTTCGTCTGGATAACCAGTTAGAAATGTGGAGATTTCTACTGGTGAACTAAATCGGAATCACCTCTCTGGATCACATCCAGAGTTGTAACTCGGGAATTTATTCCCACCCAAGGCTGACTTGCCTTTGAAAGTCAAATATGGAAAGTCTTTTAAGAAAAAATCCACCGTCTGGTAAATACCAGAGAAGGCTGCACTCGGATCCGGTGGGCAGCTGCTTAAAAGATAACAATAAATCGGAGCGTTTGGAAACACCCAAAAACAACACAACTTCAAAATTGAGGATAAAACACAAGCAAATAAACTACATTGCCACTCACAACATTAATTCTCTAACTCAACCCGGCAAACTAAAAACTTTAACAGACATAATGGACAAACAAAAAATCCTAATCGCAGGACTTCAAGAAATGAGAAACACCGATCAAGAGCCGTTTGAATCTCAGGGTTACAGAATTTACAAAGGAATACCTGGGAAACATGTGATGAAAAATTGCCCTCAGTTCAGAACAGGATTTGCAATCAATCTTAAAATAATTGACTTGGTCATAGAATTTAAGTCTTACTCCCCCACGATTTCAACCTTAACCCTAAAATCAGCCAATAAATTCTACACCATAATAAACGTCCATGCTCCCACCAATGACAAAAACAATCTTAAAAAAGATAGAGAAGAGATGGACAAATTCTGGGAACTTCTTGACCAAACTGCAAACAACGTAAATAAGACCCACACCAAGATTTTAATAGGGGACTTTAATGCCCAACTTGGTAAAGAACGAAGATATCGTGATATTATTGGAAAATAGCCTGCCCAGAAGAAAACTAACAAGAACGGCCAAAGACTTGTCGAATTTTGCAAAAACCATAATATGATCTCAAAATCCACCTATTTTATGAGAAAACCAAACAAATTGGAACTTGGAAACACCCAGATTGGAAAAAAAGGGAATGGCAACTCGATCATGTTTGCATGGACCGGAATTATCACAAGGAGATTTATAATGTAAAAGTCTTCAGGGGAACAGATACTGGATCGAACCATTACTTAATTAAAGTTAAAATAAAATTCACCCCACATAAAAAGAAAAAATCCCAACCTAAAAACAAAAGAGCTTATGATCCACATAAATTAATAAACAATGCCATCTTTGAAGAAACAAACAAAAAATCAAATTAACTAATAATTTAAAAGAACTGACATCCCAACTGAAAGAAATAGCTGAAGAACTAGCCCCTATAAACCCCCCAAAAAAGACACCAATGGTGGAATGAAGAATGTGAGAAAGCATTCAAAGACCGACACCGGGCTTGGATCAACCACCAAACCCAGAAAACTGAAGAATCTAACCATGAATTCACCAAACAAAGGAAAATAACTCAGAAAATTATAAGAGGAACCAAATGACAAGCCCAAAAAAAATTTGATTCAGCAAATAGAAGAAAGTTCCAAGAAAACTAACTCCCGAGACTATTATAAAATTTTTGGTCAGGCTCTTCAAAGATATGAACCACCCACCCTTATGCTGAGAGGAAAAAAAGGAAATATGGCCCACACCAATAAAGAAAATGCTGAAATTTTGGCAGAAACCTTCAATAGACTCCTCAACTGTGACGACTCCCCAGAGCTTTTTGAGATTGACACTGAAACTCCAGTTAAAACTTCACCGGTAAATATCAACCCGCCAACAATTCAAGAAGTTCTCGCAGCCTTAAATGAAATAAAAAACTACAAAGCAAGCGAAGAAGACCAGCTTTTCGCAGAACTCTGGAAACACTCATCAGTTTATTCAGTCAAAACTTCCCTACATCTATGCCTCGTGAAAATATGGAACGAAGAAAAACTTCCAGAACACTGGACCACAGCCCTCATTCATCCATTACATAAAAAAGGGGATAAAACTAATCCGGAAAACTACAGAGGCATATCTCTCCTGGATTGCACATACAAAATCCTGTCGAGAATCATATACAACCGATGCAAAGACCAACTTGAACTGGAACTTGGGGAATACCAAGGGAAATTTAGGCCATAGAGGTTGCCCGGAGCAAATAATATCCCTAAAACTTATGATGGACTTATATAAAAGATGGAAAAAACAACTAATAATCACCTTCGTCGACTTTAAAAGGGCCTATGATTGTATACACCGACCATCCATGCTGAATATTCTGAGAAACCTGGGCCTTAAACTCCCTAAACTCGTAAACATGATAAAATTAACTTTAACCAATCAATACCCAGTCCAAAGTGAAATTCAGAGGTGAACTCTCTCAACCCTTCTACATAAAAACTGGATTGAGGCAAGGAGACGGCCTCTCACCACTCCTTTTTAACTGCGCCCTCGAATTTGTCATGAGAAAATGGTATGAAATAAATCCCAAAAATATAAAAATGGGTACTAAGAAAAACTCCATCACACTAAATTGCCTAGGATTTGCAGATGACCTCGCTCTTTTAGCAAATAATATTCAAGAAGCCAAAACACAAATCATGAGCCTTCAAAACCTAGCACAAAAGATAGGGCTTCATATCTCTTTCGAAAAAACTGAACTAATGGCCATAGATCCTCTAGTAATAGAGCACATTACGGTAAACAATCAGAAAATTAAAATAATATAAAAATTTTAATATCTAGGGGAAATAATAACTTCTAATTTAAATGAAAAAGTGACAAGGCAAAACAGGACAAATAAAATGATTAAATCCCAAAAATGAACTTGGTCAACATATAACAAAAAATGGCTTTTTGCTAAAACAAAGCTTAAACATTATAAAAGTGTAGTTCAGCCAGAAGTCACCTACGGAAGCGAGACCCTTTTCAAAATCACTCAGAAAAACCGAATTGAAAAAATTCTGAAAATAAAGGGAATTGTCAGAACGTGTATAAATAAAAAAAACACCAAAAAGAAGAATCCAATGGTGGATTGTGCCAAATGAGGTGGTGTATCGAGAAATAGAGCCTGTTACTGATACTATGCGGAAAAAAAGAATCTCTTTCTTTGGTCATCTCATAAGGACACCGGAAACAAGACTGTCAAGAAATATCATTGAAAAGCTCTGGTTCCAAAAGCTAGAAGTAGGATGGATCAAAGAAATTAGAGAAGATATGAAAGAATTTGGAATTTCCCTGACTGACCTACAGAATAAAACTGGAAAAATTACAAAGCTAAAAGACAAAAGCATTAGATTTAAACAAAAGACAGACAAACGACAAAATACAACGATGTTTACGGATGAAGAAATACTGGGCAGCTCGGAAGAGTAACATAACACGCTTTTCTCAGAAAAGATCCAACTAAAATTGACTTAAGTGGTCCCATGTTAGCCGTAAAAGCATAATAATAATAATATACTGTATATCTTCTAATCACCCACACAATAATGAATCTCAGAGAGATTCCACAACAATAATCCATTCCCACAAACAGAGAACTGTACATCCACATGAGAATATCCACAATGAAGTGTACACAATGAAATATTTCACGAATCAAATTTTTAAAATTGAACACTGATAGAGACACTCCTATACAAATTTCATAACAAAAGCAGAATAAAGTAAATAGTATACAATCTCAACTACACTTGCACTGAAAAAATTTCCCACAAATTAAAAAACAGGATATTAAAATCTTTTTGGTATACTATTTATCTTCTGAATACTTATTTTAGAAAACACTATTGAAATTGCTCAGATATGTTAAAATAGCTATTTATTAGAATTCATATGGCGGAAAAAGCAACTGATAGACATCAACTTGTTTTCTGCAATTCTAGGTGATATTGCAGTTTTTTCACTACCATAATTAATAAAATAGGTAAGTAAACTGCATAAGTATTTCATAATCATATGTAATAACACATATTATTCATATTGGCCCTTGACTGTATTAGAATATAGGAATATAACAAAATAAAACTGACAAAACATATTAGTATAAATGACTTTACAAAGTGATTATTAAGTTTAAACCAGTACTAAAAAAAACAATATATTTGGGAAGCTTAAAAGTAACTTCATAACTACACATAACCTTTTTTCCTGTTTAGCCTCCAGGAATCACTGTCTAGTATTACTTCAGCGGATTAATGAAGATGATACGTATGAGTGTAAGTGAAGTGTAGTCTTGTAAAATCACAGGTCGACCATTTCTGAGATGTGTGGTTAATTGAAACCCAACCATCAAAGAACACTAGTATCCACAATCTAGTATTCAAATCCATATAAAAGTAACTGCTTTTACTAGGATTTGAACACTGGAATTCTTGACTTTGAAATCAGCTGATTTGCGAAGATGCTTTCACCATTACACCAACCTGGTGGTGGGTTAACATATAACCTTAGGCTAGAGTAAAAGAAAGTTAATAAAAACAAAGAATAAATGTAAAAATATTTAATTAAAAAAGAACTTTAACAATAATTTTTTTAGCAATAGTTTATAAATACAAAATTAAGTTTTTCTTTGAATAATCTTAAAAATTCTTTTTTATGCTTCAAATTTCTTTCCATTTTCTACTTTTACAAATTAAAACTAACAAAATAATAATTACAAATTATAAAAATGTTTAACATAAAATTATTATTGCACAATATAAACATAATATTTTAACATAATGCACACACTTATCTACATACGTACACACACTTTAAACAGATATGTACACTGCAGTGTACAAAGATAACATACAAAATAGAAATACAATTACCACAAAGAGGAACAGATAAATAAAAGCATAAAGAAAATTAAATAACGTATTTTAAAAATAATAAAAACAGCCTTATTTTCACTTTATTCTCAAATTTCACTTACAAAAAAACCATTTTGTATCTCTCAAAAGTAACTACACATTACGAATATTATCAGATTATAAGTATTGCAAGAAATATTCCTTACAAACAATATGAGATAATTACTATATATATCTAATTTAATATCGATCTAGATACATAATTTTTACATTCACACTAAATCTGGAAGAAACACTGTACTTCTTTTACTTAAATAGAGAAGTGATAATTAGGTCAGAAAGATTTCATAAAACTAAAAAGGTTAAAATATTATGAAAATAATATTTAATGAAAATAAAATAATCAGATATAAATATAACAAAATTATATGGAGGATTCTCTGACATAGCAGGGTAAAGGACAAACCAGAGAGTATCACTATTTTCTATTTTATATGATGTTGAAAACTACAGAGGCATCCAACAGATGTGATAAGAGATAAGCCATTTTAATTATGTTCTGTTAATAATAATTTTTAAATTGAAAGTAGTAGATCTGTCCATAGTTTACCCTCTGTTACAAGAGGGTAAACTATGGACAAACAGTGAAAACAAACAGGGTAAAAACAAACAGTGAAATAATTCTAAAGTACAAAAACAGGGCCATATTTTGTTTATTTAAACAAAATAATAAAGAATACTGAATGAAATCTAATAACCAGCACCAAAAACTTGATTTCTTCAATAAAACAATAGCCAATTTATAAAGACTGCCATGCAGAAGAACTAACAGATAAATAAATAGCACTTATATCCCTAAAATAACTGTTAAATAATCCCATAAGAACCAGCACAGGTATCTTATAAACACATCAATTTACAGGTAAAGACTTAAATAAAACCACCCACAATTTGAAGACTACAGGTTTTAGAGAATAAACAACTCATATCTTCCTATTTTTCAACAAAAAAAAAATTTAGAGATCCAGAAAACCACTTATCATTAATCATTACAAGCAAGAAATGCTTAAGAATAAAAATAGGAGCAAAATCTTTATGCAACTGAGCATTTCAATCCCAGCAATTAAACACACAAATTTTGAGTTGCATAAACCTTGTAATACAAAGTGAATACCGTCAAACAAATTATAGTAATTGCTTAGTTTTTCAAATAAAATTTTGACAGAATCATTCAAAAATTGTTGATTCTGCACTGATTGTGGTAAATAAGCCCAAAGAATCAATTTAAATTTAAAGAATTGCCCTTTGTATAAACATGATTCCTAGATAGCAATTTTCACATTTTAAGTGATGACATAATAACCTGACCAACACACCTTCCTGTTGTTATTTATATTTTTATGTTTGAATATTAATTGTAATTAAATTGTAAATTTAACTGCATTAATTGTAATTAAATTGTACTGATATTTTAATTCTATATTGTTTGAGTTTTACAATTTTGCAATAAAATTTGAATGAACAAAATATCAAAAACCCACTTAATAGAGAAATTACTTTTAAACTTTGCTAAGGAATACTAAAGTATTGAAGTACTTAAAGTTTTAGTACTTAATATGTGAGTACTTAAAATATGTAAATATTCAAAATCATCTGCATAAAGGGCCCCTTGGTGTTTTAATTTGGTACCCAAAGTTGCCAAGCTCAGGAACTGCACATTTCATATCAGCTGTAGATTTAATTACACAACTATACAGTATAAATTTTCTGTATGATGAATACCCTGATTTTTTCCTCACACTCACTCACTCACTCACACACACACACACACACACACACACACACACACACACACACACACACACACACACACACACACACACACACACACACACACACACACACACACACACACACACACACACACACACACACACACACACACACACACACACACACACACACATATATATATATATATATATATATATATATATACAGAGATTTTTTCTGTTCTGCCTATCACAACCATTTATAAGGTAATATACCTCTTTGTTTAACAGAGAAACATGTAATATTAAATATAATTTTTTTAAATAGTTTAATAATTGTTATTATTATCAACATTCAGAATAATTCTAATTCTGCTGAATTAAACCAATAAGATTATAATAAAAAAGTAAGCATAAACAGAAATACTAACATTTTTTTCAATTAATTCAATTCATGTACTGCCAAATCATTAATATATTCTCAAGTCAGAAAAAAGCTACATATAAATACCATAGAAATATAAATTCATAAAAGCACTGAATTTATTGCAACGATCAAATGTACTAACTACTAAATCAAATACTTATTTAAATATATATTTAAATATATATATATATATATAATATTTTTAAGCCTTATTGGCACAATAATTTTACAACAAAAACACAAATTTTCATAAATTATTATACAGTAGTTACAAGTATTTTTTTCTTTTTTTTAAAGAAGTTACTGTTTTGATTCCATGTCACTTCATCTTTAATGTGGTAACCATTTTTCAAAAGCCAATACCACACGTCCTAAAAGATATTTTTCACAAAAATGTTATTTAATTTTTTTCCATAATACTGTATCAATGAACAACAAATATTCAATTCACATTAAAAAAAATAAAAAATAAACAAAACAAATCTTAAAAATATGTATCTAAGTAAATTTAAAAATAATTTATTAAATTACAATTGAAATACTACATAAATTATAGCTAAAATTACGCATTATTTTTTAAACATTTTGTTACAAAATAAACTATAATATATTTTTTTATAAGTATTATGGAAGTATACATAAAAAAAACAAAAAAAAACAGAATAAAACGAAATAATTTTTTCAACGTACAAAAAAGAGTTGGCATAAAGGGTTGAGCTGGAAGATTGTTCGAGAGGTAAGCTACACTGTTCACACAGAAAACTGACAGCTATGCCATACAGGTTTTTGAGAATGGCAAGTAATAACCAGAACTGTTATGTATGCCTTACATTCTCCTGAAACTTTATATTCTATATCAGCCCCTGTCATTACTAAATGGCAACAATCAATAGTCATTATAATAGGTAATTAGATTCAGTATAATCTGGAGACAAATTAAATAAAAATTGACAAAGGCAGTAAGGCTTCCATTCATGAATGTATCTTTGGCTTTAGGAAAGAAGACTATAGACCCACCATATTTCCTAAATGTGAAAGAAAAACTGGATGGCATAATTTTCCATAAATACTACCTTCCTTCATGAGAAGAGAGGTGGAATAATTTGATAAATCTTAAATGCCAACAACATATAATTTGAATGACGCTAGGCTAAACCTGTTACTTATTAAGAGACTGTGAATATAAATAAATTAAAAGCAGATCCCTAAAAGCTATTCCTTTCATGATCATGATTAAACTTTTAAAACATATCTCTCCAGTTACAGTAATAATAGCTACTGTAAAAAAAAAAAAAAAAAAAACTTACGTCAGCATGTAAAATAACATCTATCATTTTACAAAGTAATACAATATTTAAGCCAGTTAACTTTAGAAAGTAAATCTTTTCAGATGTTATAAAAGCATAAAGAAATTCTTGATTTATAACAGGTGTGAATATTATTGCATCTAAAACAAATACCATTCATATTGATGATGTAATAGGAAAAGCAGAAACAAGCTGTAGAATAGAAAAAAAAGAAAATGGTGGAAATAGAATATTAACAGTGAAAAATATATATTTAATATAGAGTACTTGACATTAATAGCTAATATCTATTTATCTATTAATGTCTAATAGATCTGACCAACAATGTTTATGATACTTTTCAGTTTAGCAGGACTATTTACAAAGTTCTCTCTACGCAGAACTCTATTATTTAAATCATAACAAAACGTTTTTTTTTTAATTTTGGTTTGTTTCTTTTTTAATAAAAAAGTACATTTAGTTTCATAATGTTAAGCAAGTAATTAAATATGTTGAAACACCAGCATAATTTATAAATATATAGATTCAGGAGAGATGTAGAAAAATATTAACAAAACAAAAAAATCATACTTACACATTTGAAATGATAAAATACATTAAATGATAAAAATCTAAAAGTAAAATTTATTACCTGGCATTAATTAATTACATATAAGAGATTGAACTATCAAATTCTCAAAATCCATTTACAAAATAAAATAAACTATAATCATCAAAAATCACTTTTAAAAACAAAAAGTTAGATAAAAATAAACTAAAAACATCTTAATAAAATATACACTTGTAAAGTTAAAAAATAATTCAGTTAAAAGAGACAACTTCATCTTGGGCTGTTCAAGTAGCCAAAAAATCTGTTAAGAATTATTATTATCAAGTGTCTAATTTTTGTAATTTTCAGCGACTTTTTTTTTTGTGAAAGATCAGGCATCAACAGCTACAGTCATTAGCCTGATGAAAATTTGTAGCATATGAAAAAATGCCATGTCTGACCAGGATTCAAACCCGGGACCTCTACATGAAATACCGAGACACTACCTACTCAACCACTGAGGTTGTGATTTTTAGTATATAAAATGTTTATTATTAACAAAATAACTGTTGATTGCATCATCAAAATGTCTCAAATTTTATGTTCTATTAAATTTTTTATTTAATGGTTTTTGTTTTTATATACTTTTTCTTTTATTAATTTATGATGAATCATTTAATATAAATCACATGACAAATTTCAGATACGAGAAAGATCACAGATTGTAGGTAATAAATAGTCACCCACACAAAGAATAAAAAACTGCCAAATAAAGAGTCCAAGGCTTAAGTAATAATACTAACATGATGTGGTAGGAGTAACTATATGGAATAGTTGCTCTATTTAAATATTGTGTGCATCTTCCTAATGATGTTATAGCTGGGAAGGGTTTGACGCTACAGAGGTGAAGAATAACCAGTGCTAAAATTGATTGACATTCTCAAACACAAAAAGAAAGACATTATCTACAGCAAATAGAACAAAATAAACTAAAAGAACAACTCCAAAAGAAAAGCAGACAAGTCAGGTATTTTAAGGAAGCAGCTCCTAGCTGATTAAATGAATAGTAATTCATTTAGAGAAATATACTGAAAGGAAACAATTTAAAAAGAAAACTTAACAAGATGTTAGAATTATGATTAAACATAAAATGTTGACATAAAAGCAAATGATATGAAACTCAAAGGATAAAGAGGGAAGGGCACGATGCTTGGAAATCAGGATAACTGGTAAGAAACTGACAGATGTTTACAGTAATGGCTCGGAACAAAAAATAATAAAGCAAGAACCTAATATTAACAGCAAAAGAAGGATTCAGCATAAACCTATTCTGAATACAATAAAATTACAAATTTTTGAACTTATAAAAATAAACACAACCAATTTTCCTTAATTATAAAAATGGATCATTAAATAAATTATGTTTTTAAAAATAAATATTAGTCAGAATAGAAACATAAAAAAAAACATACGTATATAAAGAATTAAGGAAATTAAACTAATATTGTATACAGCAAGGATATATAAATTCATGCTATGTAAGATTACACTTTTGTTTTAAGCAAGTAAAATCAGTAAAATATTTTATGGCAAACTGTTTCGCCTCATTACAATTAAGAGAGCATACTACATGATTATATTATAGCAAAAAATAACATATGCAAACAAGTTTTATAGATCTTAAAATTATACAAGCCATTTAAAAAAAATATTAAGTAAACAATCTTAAACTTTAAATAAAAAATCAATTTTACAGTTTTAATAAAATATATATATATATATATATATATATATATATATATATATAATAGTGCTCTAAAAAATATATACAAAGGCACAACTTAATTTTTTATAAGTTTAAAACTTAATTCTTTAGAATATAATGATCTTTTTTTAATAAATATTCTTCTTATCATTTTACTTAGAAGATAGCTATCACAACCAGTTTTTATTTTATAACATACACAAATGATTTATTTTAATACATTCTTTAGTGTAAAATGAAGAGTATCTGGTTAGTCATTGAGACTTGTCATTGATCAAATTGATGATGAAGTATCATTGAAAAAATACATTATATTTTTACTTCATTTAATGCCAGATTAATATGTACTACAGTAAAATAATTTATGAAAAAAAATTCTCCAATTACTCACGTAGTGTGCTTTTAACATAGAAAGGGACAGTTTAGAATCAATCTTTGTTCCAATTGACTCATAAATTCTTTATTTGTACTCTCGATGTACTGTATGGTAAATTATGATCTCTAATTTCTGATTTTCTTTTTCTTAGTTATTAGTTTTGCTTTACTACATTTAATTTTGTAAAATAATTAAAGGGACTGAAATCATACATACATAAACACTTCCTTTTCTAATTTATATAAATTTTGGATTAATAGTTGATTTTGTAATTATTTTATTTATTAATGTTAGTGTATGATGAGTGTATATCTTAAAAAAACATTTTTACTTGGTTGAACTTAGCTGGTTTTATAAAAACTATATATAAAACAGCAATTATAAAATACAGAAAAATGCATAAAAAAAATAATAATTAGAAAAGTCTTACTGAACTTGAATTCAATATTTATATTAACCTAAAAGCAGTCTGGAAAAATTAATTAAGAGAATCAAAGATGAAAGCAAAAAATTAAGCCTGTATTTCAATATCAAAAAAACAGAAATAACGACAACTGCATATGATGGTAATGTCAAGATTTCAACATTAATCATACCTGCAATTAAACGCCATATAGCACTTGGACGAACCACAATGCTTAGATGTAGGAGGTATGGAAAGGTAGAGATGTCGGATTGGACACAAAATGCAAACTCATGCAGGCGACAGTTTTTCCAATTACCATGTATGATTGTGAGAGCTGGACTCTCAGGAAATCAGAATGGCGGAAAATAAATGAGTTAAATTTGTGGTGATGGCGACGACTGTTGAGAATCCCATGGACTGCCAGAATCACAAAGAACGTATAAAAACCAGGAATTTCACTCAAAACTAAAATCACAAGACTGACATACTTTGGCCACATCATGTACGCCAGCTGCTTAGAAACTTCAATTATGCTCAGTGTGGTCAGCAGGAAAAGAAAAACAGGACAACCGCAGACACGTTGGCTTGATACCATCAAAAGCAACACCAGCAGAACAATAGTGCAGTTTAAAGAAGCCATACATGATCAACAGTCATGAAGAACATTTGCCTATGAAATCACCAAGTGTTGAACACGACTGAATGGCTAATCATGACCATCATTAACCTAAAAAAACTGTAATATCTTGTTTGAATGATTATAAACAATGATTCAATTGCTGTGTCATTTTTGTTAAATGACAGACAAGAAATAAATTTTCAGCCACATTAATCGTTATAAAATAGTAGCACTTTCTTACTTTCTCAAAATATTTAATATTTTATGACAATATAACCAAAAAGAAATTTAAACAATACACAAAAATTAACAAAAGATGTTTTAATTTAAAATTTTAATTAAATTTCTTTCATAAGGATCCATTGATATATTTAATGATTGATAAAAAATTCTTAATCATATTATAATTTATAATATGCCAAATTTAAAATATTAAAGAATAATTTTTACAAAATCATCTTCAAATTAAATTCTAAAATAATGCCCCTACTTTGATGAACTTACAGATTCATTAAAGTTTATTATAAATTGCAGAAGTTAATGTTTTTCTCCATGACAACTGATGATGAAAATTAACCAGTCAATTTGATTAAATGAAATATCTATTAAATTCAAATTGTAATAGTCTTTGTCAGTATTTCAATAATCTTCAGTAACTGATGCTGCTGGTCACCCTGGCATCAACTATTATAATAGTAAGCTGTTTTCTGTTTTTTTGTTGTTTTTTTTATGTTATAAAGAAATGTACATAGATCAAGGTGGAAAGAAGTGTTTGATATTAATTATATATGTTTATTTGATATATTGTTGAATGTTTTTATTTTTCATAATCTATGGCTGTGTTAAGGTGTAGTAATTTTTATCGTTCTTTGATAAAAAGAAAAACATGAAAATAATAACCACAAAATTGAACATTATGAAATATAAAAATATGCAATAATAAGTTAATAATAATAATACTTTAAATTGTAATCGCATCAATACATAAAAGTCATTAGCGACTCATCAGTGTAATGTAACTGTACCAATAAATGTGTATTCTTGAACAAACTTAAGCCAACCATTCCTGAGATGTATAATTAATTAAAACCCAACCGCCAAATAACACTGATATCCACAATCTAGTATTCAAATCAGAAGGGAAATTCAAATCTTACATATTTGCAATCATATTCTAAGAAAATGTCTTTAAAAACAAACCACTAGCAATAACACAATTTGATGGCATGGTGAAAACTGCAGTACACCATTGAGGATAACTTCAATAAAAAGAGTTTTGAAAATGTTACAATTAATGCATTTAGTTCATCTGGTTGTTCTAAATAATAGTTAACGTCTATTTTATTTTCATAAATTGATAAGCGCTAATTAATTACTAATATTAAGACAACTACTTGGCAGAATGTTACATGCACATTAAAGTAAAACGTATTAATCCAATCAAAAATATTGATTTATATAAGTGGGTAAATATTTCTAAAAATTTTCATTTGAAAAAAATATGTAGTAATTAACCTTTTAAATACAGTTATTATAAAAGTAACAATTAAGTACAATTATTAATGAGACCAGAAAATAACAAATGATAATTTACTATACACAAGACTATTTTATACATTTATAATGAAACAACTACAATGAGACTAACATCAATTATATTTATGAATTGTAAGAGCAACTAATTTAAACAACAATGAATACAATTTTAGGAAAGAAAAAAGTCAGATTTAAAAAATAAATTAAACAATTTAGAAATAGTAGACATATTAAAACAAATAAAAATATACATTTATTTTGATATCACAAATACTACAGTTTATAATGCAATACCACATAAAAACTACCAATGACTCTTCGTACAAGAACAAATGTATATTATACTATTTTAACACTCAAAAAATTACCAAACACCAGATTTATAAGTAACATTACAATTTATTCATACATTTTTTATGTCAAATTTATTATAACCTGGTTCTAATTTTTAGAATAGAACAAATTTAAATAATTAAAAAGCCCATTAAAATACAATCAAGTAGGTAAATGTAATTAATTAACTTCAGCTGGGTTCTATTATTCTTTCCTTTTTGTGTACTTCACTAATAACTCTTTAAAAAATATATTAATTCTAAAAATAATACACAAACAATAAAAAAAAAAATCATTTACAAATATATACAACTGAATTTGTTCAATATATTTTCATTTTTCAAATATTCTTCAAAGAATAATTTTGGCATTACTCAAAAAATTGAAGCCAACCTGTTAAACTATTGCATAAAATAGTTTTAATAAATAATTTCAGTTTCAGTCAGTGTTATATACAAATGCATATTTTTTAGATATTGATATATTTTGTTTATTATATTTAAATTATTAATTTTAAATAATACTGTTGAACACAATGTTATCTGGTACATGATGCCTGGGTATATCTGAAATAATGTCCAAACCTTCAGCTCAAGTTTAGATATTTTCTACAACTATCGGGTAGGTCTAGCTACTCATAATTTTTAAAGAAAGATTTACTAATACCAAGGATATAGTTACTCTAAATGTCCTTACATCCTTACATCAATCAGTGTCTAATTAAAATATATGAAACATCCTGGGGCTGGGATCAAATTTAAGCAAAAAGAGTAATAATGAGTGATGAATTGTCTACCTGTAAAGAGACCAAAAAACAAGACAAACAACCTTACTCAAAAAATTTCTACTAGTCTTCACCGTCAGAAAGCAATCAGCCTAACCATACTGTCTCAGGAGATCACGATACCTTTACTCAAAATGGAAAACCTTATTACTGAACTTGGCATCTTTAAGAAAAACCTCTTTTATCTCCCAGAATTCTAAAAGACAGATTAGTAACAGATGACTTCAGTGACTGGGTAAAAAACATTAATGAATAAAAAGTATAGCAAAGGCAAATTCAATATTTTCCCTTAACTATAAGCAAAAATATATTCGACCTAAAAGGAACAAGGAAGGAGAAATATGTGTAATATGTAATATGCAATATATGTAATTGAACTTCTACAATGTTGATTGTTACAACTCTTTTCTTCCTGAATTGTAATCAACATGTCTGTACAATAGTAGTGCTACACAAAAAAAATTATTGTTGAATTTTTGACAAATAAAAGAGTTACTCAATCTCAGGAAATATCAAGACTTAAAAATTAGTTTGAGAATGAATGTTTCTCTCAGCCTAGAATGTAATGACATATTTCATTCTAAGAGGGTTAAGAGAGAGTTGAAAATAAACTACACATTACTCTCCAAATCAATGAAAATAAATCAACTGAAATTGAAGCTCTTATTCAAGAAAATTGACAAATTATGAATTATTATAACAGAAATCTCTGGAAAACTTGAAATAAGTGTTCAGAATGGAGAAACAATAATATAAAAAAATAAGTTACCAAAATGAATGTTAGGTGAAAGTCTACCTTCTGCAGCATAAAGACAACAAAAGAATAGAAAGGAATAAGAAATAAATTTTTAGAATATAATAATCTATGACAAAACACAGGAGCACCAACTCAACAGAGTCAAAATGACCAAGTACGTAGCAGCAATATTCAGGCTCATCTCTTTCTGAAAAAGCAAAAACCATATTTTTACTTGGGAAAATAATGGTTAATTTCTTTTGAAATTCACAAACAATACTCTACTTTAACTTTTTCACAGAATGAGAACCTATCACTGCTCAGGTCTATGCATTAGACAAAAGCAACAGGTTGGTAAGCCTACAATTCGTTTCAAGAGGAGAGTCACCCAGTCTTCAGTTTGTTTCTCCATAATAATATTAACCCAATACTGCTGACTTAATTACACTATTAGAGTTCAAGTGAGATGTGCAACTCCGATCTTCAATAACCAAATTTTAACATTATCAAAATATCACCTGTTCAGCTCAAATACTATTTTTTGGAAGGAAGAAATTTGACTCATTTGATGAGGTCATTGACACTGTACAAAGATAGGTCATGTATCAAAGTTACTTCTCTTCTGGGAGCAGGAAGAAATTCAATGACAAGACTAAACTGAAAAATAGCGTGCAATTATGCACGTTATTTGAGTTCAATGAATATACAACATATATGAAATTCCTGTTTGTAATTAATCCCCTTTTTTTAAAGTAGTGGTAGGTTCCTGAATTTCAACTTACAGATATTTTAAATATTAGTACAGTACAATTAAAACCAAAATGATTGTAAATAGATTTTTAAAACCAAAGTTTTTTATCCCTAATTACTTATTCTGCATAAGTAATAAAATTTTTTGTTTTATAGTACGATGTATTTATACCCTGAACATGTGAGGTTTTCTTTACTCAAATAATAATATTAGCTCTGTATTTGCTTAATAATGATCTGGTTTATTCTTGAACGTTACTGAAAAGAGGATAACTAAAAGAATTTGAAAGGAGGAACCGAGTCATTGGTATTTAGAGAAATGGATGAGCAATAACAAATTAAATGATTACAGCATAGACCTACGTTAACAGACTCAAAACTCAAGAAAATTTAGCACTTTCCAGGCTGGATATATGGTTTATAGTCATTTCATCATATCGAGACTTAACCGTGCATGAGTAGTCAATGAATATTAGATATAATAAAGTTCTGAAAAAAAGAAATATTTTAAAGATTTAAAAATTAAGTCAAAATTAAGTCAAAATATAACTCAAAACTGACCTTGGCCTTCAAGCAATACAGTAACGTAATAACTCTAATCTGCTATAATGATTCATTAAAATAAATTTGGGAATTTTAATATGTTGAATTTTTTGAGTTATTTTTTTTAATATATAATATTAAAAAAATAATTTCTATTTATTGTTTATCACTGTTTTGTTGGTCACCTGAACTAAAGGAAAGGAAGTAGACCCGGACCTTGAAAGTCACGCTCTCTTGCTCATGTTAAACGATATTGCAAACAATATTAAACACAACACTTCCAGGTAAAAAGCAAGCTTCCTGAAAATGTAAATAAGTATATTTGTACTTATAATGACAATTTTATTTTTTTTATATTTTATAAAGAAATAATGATTTCACAAGTAAAATAAATTGGTTTTAATAACCTCAGTCAAAGGTTAAGGAGACAATGTAGTAACTGCCTTCTCAAAATAAAAAATTAATTTGTAAAAGAACAAAGCCATGCGATTTTTTTTGATTTTTTAATTTTCAAAATATAATAATCATGTAAACAATATTTATTATTCAGTAAAAACTACAGAAATATACTCATTTAGCAGGTAGTTGTAACAGTTGATTGGTCAATTTATAATCTCTTTCACAAGTTGTTATTTCTTCTGACTTAGATGGATACAAGCCATAATTCCAGGAAAAGATATTTTTAATTTGATTTTGGAACTGGAATATTTGCATTCTAAACATACAAATTTCATTGATCAATTACATTAATGTGCTCAACATAGTTCTTCAAGCAATACAATACGTAACTGATAAGGTTTCCATTACATAACGCCACAAAATGTTGTTTTTCAGCACTAAACCAAGTAGCTGGTACATATATTTCACTTTATCTCCTAGTACATCCTCACAAAGAGGATGTATTTAATACAGGAATCGAATAAGTAAATCCAATTGATTTCTCCCATCATTCCTTTTTGGAAGAGTAATGTCATATTCCTTATTCATCTTAAAAATTGCAATTTTACTAACTTCCTAAATAGATTATGGCAAGCCCCTTAATGTAGAAATTCAATACAGAGATACAGTTCATCAAAAATTAACTGGCCTGGAGGCAACAATACGCTGAAACGTGCCAGCTAACAGACCTATCATCATTATTACTATCATTACTACAGTTGTTACAAATTCAAAAATACAACAATAATTGCAAAATTAAATTCAATGCGACTTCCTTTTCATGAATTTTATGAATGCAGCTCATATTATCACGGTAAATGAAAATATTTTACAATCATCCACCATTTCATCAAACTACAAGCAAAAAGACATGTTTACTTAATGGATATCCTATATGTTCTACTTTATCAAATGCTTATACATTAGTAATAATGAGAATGCTATGTGACAAATGTAGGCTAACACACATTTTTAGAAATGCAACAACTACATGACTCAGCTCCTTTCCTTTACTTCTTTCTTTGTCAGTTTAGCCTCTGGAATCACCATACGGTGTTATTTCAGAGGATGAATGAGAATGATGTGTGAAATTTAGATGAAGTGTTGTAGTCTTGTACAGTCTCAGGTCGACCATTCCTGAGATGTGTGGTTAATTGAAACTCAACCACCAAA
Source organism: Lycorma delicatula (assembly GCF_047948215.1). Taxonomy (NCBI): domain Eukaryota; kingdom Metazoa; phylum Arthropoda; class Insecta; order Hemiptera; family Fulgoridae; genus Lycorma; species Lycorma delicatula. The sequence goes on from NC_134462.1 coordinate 111,267,383, forward strand.
GAACACTATTACCCACAATCTAGTATTCAAGTCCACATAAAAGTAACTGCCTTTACTAGGATTTGAACCTTAGAACTCTCGACTTTGAAATCAGCTGATTTATGAAAATGAGTTCTCCACTAGACCAACCCAGTGGGTTCATTTCCTTTACAATGCTTTTCAAGCCACTAGTTACATATTTCTGACTACACATATCAGTAGAAAAAGAGGTAGCATAAATAGTCTTTTTTTGCTGTTTTATGATAGCTTTAGTCCTCAATAACAAAACACTGATATATTTATATATTTACCTATCTGATTTTAATTTATACTGTGCTCATTTGACCAAACTTTTTTTTCTTTTTTGTTGTTAGTTATTCACACTATATATATATTTTTTTATAAATTTATTATTTCTAGAATTGTAAATGTAAATTAACCAGTTTAGTTTGAATTCCATTGATATTTAGCAAAGACAAAACAAAATACACAACTTTCTTGTTACCAAATATATAAGGCAAAAACTATGGCCCTGAAATCTTAAAAAATTCACTGTATTTTTCACGCACACATTACATAAGTTACGGCATTGATATTTTTTAAAAGGTTCATAAATGAAAATACAAATTTTGAGTGAAAACAAAACATATTCCTGGTCACTGCGAAGTTTAGTATATATGGAATAAACCTATACCTGTTATTTCTAATAAAATGTGAAATATTTATGCAATATTGCATCAATGTCTGGTATCAGATATCTAAAAACTAATATAATAAGAGTACTCATATAAACTACTCACGTAATCAAATACTTTAATTCTATAGCGCATAATATTTGGCATAAGAATTGTATATTACGAAAACAACCGTTAAGATGACAATCGAAGACTGAAAACAACGTTGCCATTTAATAACGACAATGAATAACCAAATACGATAGAAGTATTCTATTATTAGTTCTGTACAAAAAATACGCGGGTAGTCTTTCGGAATTTCCCCCCAAAACTTTTTTGTTATTTTTAACGATATATGACGAAACGTACGTATATCAACATAACCTAACCAAACATAATCTAAGCTCGCTAACCTCGTCTAATTAACGTTAAATATACAATTTTTTTACATAAACAAAGATGCAACCTTTAATGATGGCTAAGAGAGTTTGTTGAATTCTTATTCAAGTGAGTTTCTATGGCGTCACCGACATACAATGAGGAAGATTTGTTCAATTTGATACTTCAACATTTTACCGAATATCATCTTGTAGCACAATTATCGTTTAGTAAAATAAGTATTTTACTGTATTATGTTGAATGAATACTGTCTAAAAATTTTTATAATAAATGTTATATTTAAAAATACGCTATATGAATTTATAATTATACTCTCGTTTCTCCAAAATAAATTTTATCTAATCATTAAAATACGTGTATTTTTTTAATGAATTATGAATATTCATAATTAACGTAAATATACGTGTATTTTTTTAATGAATTGCACAATATTATAGGTACATATCGTTAAAAAAAATCGTAACTTTTGGGAAAAAATTCCGAAAAAGTGCCAATACAAGCATAAAAAAGGGGTAAAACACATTGAAGATATAGATAAATATTGCCCCAACATCTGTCTTCTCAAAACTGAAAGAAAGTTAAAAAAATTTATTATTCACGAAATACAAATCAGATAACCAGTTTGGTAAAAACACACACACACATATTTTATACGCTAATTCTCAAAATTCATCAAGTTGTTTCAATTAACAAAAAATGAAAAAACAGTCAAAAGTAGGTAGGTGTTTTTTTAAAGTTGTTCAGCAGAAATAAAAATTATATATATATAGATATATATCTTCGCCCACCCCCAGAATTATTCGAGTGCGTGAAAGAATTCAACAACATAAACCGTTCAGCCAGACCATCACCGAAGAGTATTCGTTATATTAACACAAAGTTCAATTAGGAATTTTTTTTACTTTTTTTTATTATGCAGCAACAAGATATTAGATTGCAACTTTATTTAATAAGCTTATAAAAAAAAAAAAATATTTATGGTGTACCATCATAGATATATAAATTAATGGTCAGTTGTTTCCATAGATTATCAAAGATAAGACACAATTTTATGTTACAATGTTAAAATTCAGTATTACAATTTTTAATATCATGATGCTTTCCTTTATTGATTTTAATTTTTTATTATTACATACATGCTTATTTTTTTTAAATTATTATTCTTATTTAATTTTTTTTAATTTATTTGATTTTTCTTTTTTTCATTAAAATTTTTTTTTCATTTTTTAAATTTTTTTTTTTTCATTTTTTAAATTTATTTTTCTTTATAAACAGTTTTTTTATTTTTTTTTATTTATTACATTATGTTTAATCATTTAAACTTTTTTTTTAAGTTTAAAGTTTTTTTATCTAAAATTTATTATCAGGGAAGCTGCTTTTTTAATTTTTTTTTCGTAGTTAACTACGAAAAACTTTTCTTTAAATATTTACCATCTCTTTAAATAAGTAGGCATTGGATTGCACATTTTCTTTTCAATAGTTCGTTGAATTCTGCTGGCTTTTAGAGTAACTAAATAACCACAATTTGTTAATGCCACTTAAACAAAAAAATCGGTGGGGGGGAGAAAGAACCTACAATTCGATCGATAACTTTAATAATATACCAAGCTCTCAAAAGTATACTATAGAAATATATATATAAAACGTTTAAAAAATTGGCCCGTATAGTATAAAAAAATAATGGATGAAATAATATTTAAATGGTTTATATGAAGCTGAGAAGTCATATGTTTTTTTTTTTTTTTTTTTTTTATTTACTTATTTACTGGAATATGCTACATATATTAAAGACAAAGGTTAGTGAAAAGTTAAAAAAAAAAAGCTTTTTTGATAAATGTCAAATGAGAAATGGAGTAAAAAAAATTACTATACGCTAAAATATTAATAATGAAAAAAGGATTGTTTTTTGTAAATTTATATTTTAGGAACCACTATATAGAAAAAAATTATTTTTATACCACATTAAACGTTGTTCTTTTTTTCTACGTTATTTTTAATATTTATCCTATAATTTATTTTAAGAAAATCTAAAGTATTTACGTAAAATCCTCGCTTTTTACTTATATTCCAGTTAATGAAATTTCAATGTTTCATAATTTTGTTAAGAGATAGCAAAAACTCAATAGTTATCAAAAAGTAGGCAAAGTACAATTGTAACATAAAATACGTTAGTAGCAGTAAAGATTTATCTGCCGTTTAAGAATGTTTTAACATTTTTCTGATGTCAATCTCAATAAAACTGCAATTAAAAATAAATTATTAAAAATGACTGATTAAGGATACTTGAGCAAACCGTGCATTTTAAAATTATCATCATTATCAGCACAAACATAATTTTATATTTTCAACAGGATTTTAAACGAATTAACAACAGAATGCAAAGTATGTATATATATTAGAAAAGTAGGAATCTCATCTGACACTTAAGAAAGAAGTACTATAGTCTTATATCAAACATACTGTCAGTACTGTAATGAAGGCTTAGATGAAAATACTGAACTCATTCCTAACAGTTAATGGAAGTTTCTTTCTTTCTTTCACGAACCTTTTTTTTATGCATCAGTAATTGAAATTATGAAACGAAGTACATAACATAATGCATGGTTTTTATCTTTAACAACAGACGAAAAAGCAATCTTTTTTTAAATGAACGCCATTTTGTAATCGGATTAGAAGAAAATAAAACATTAAACTATGTTCTTAAATAAAACTGATAATTTTTTTTAAGTCTTTTTTAACAAGTTACATAACACTAAAACTGTACTACCAAAATAAAGGTGAATTAAGAGATAATTTTTTATGCATAAATTACCCGTCAATTCTGTAATTTTTTGTTAAATCAATTACAGCTAGCACAAAATACGGTCGTAAAAGAAAGCAATATTTAATCGAGTGTAAAGTTCCCTTTATTTTAAATCAATTACCAAATAAGATGTAATTTTTCAAAAATAAACTGTCTATATCCATAGTAAAATTAAAACAATACATAAGTACAACACTGATTGAATGAATTCAGAGTTATCTTTGTTTTTATTCATTTTTTTAAAAACAAAAAAAATTCTGCAAATAATTAAATCCATATCCATTTGCCGACCGCACTACAGTATTTTTGTACAATTAAATACTACAACACATAGTAAAACAATAAAAATAATTTTTTTGTAAGCTACAGCGGAATTCAAGAATTACTATTATTTTTATATATTAAGATAAATACGAAGATTTTTGTTCAAATTATATCTAGATAGAACAGAAAGGTACGATAGCGTATAGACAAAAAAATATACGCGTTCCCGAAGACACGTACTAGCACACACGTGAATTGATGACTGCACATAGAAGGGATTATTTGTAGTTTTGTAGACGTAAATAAAATATAATGGACCGAATTAAAATTTTACAATAAATGTACATTTAACAGTTAATTAAATTACAATAAAGTTCAATTAATTACTTATAATGTTAACATTACATAATAACAAATATTAATTTGTAAAAAATTAAATTACTATCGTATATATAAAAGAAAAATCCTTCTTCAATAAATTTTTAAATTTGGCTAAAAAGTAATACTAATAGCTAAACAAAATTAAGTACACAATCAGACCATTGCATTATTCATTATTAATATAACAATAATATTTTTAAAAAATAGTATCTAGACAACGTAAATTCGTCAGAGTATTTACGTTAAAAAATTAAGTTGACGTTAGATTTTATTACAAAAAAATATATAAAATAAAATATATGTGTATACAAAAGAAGCAGCTATTCGCTAAATCAAAACTATTAATTTAAAAAAAAAAAAATCACATTGCCTATGTGGATACATACTACAAAAAATGCATGCGTTTATTTCAGAAAATAATTATAACAGCCAATTAATAAAATTTTTCATTTACTTAATACATAAAATTACAGATTTAATGCATTTTTCTTTATAAGGTCAGAACGGATTGCGGATAATTTAATTTTTAATCACAACTCTTTTTTTCATGATGATAAAATAATACTAGTAATTTAAATATCCTATTTAAATGTCCAACCATACAAGTGAGGCTTAATTAATGTAACCGGATGACTTTCAAACGCGTACTAATATAGAATATATATATATATATATAATAATAGCTAATCGCCGGTAGAGAAAGGAAGTTATAACACTAATCGACACAAACACATCCTCTCTCTTCACTTACACGTAATAATAAATTTAATAATTAATTCTAAATTAGCCGATTTGATTTAAAGGGAAATACATTAGAACTCTATTAAAAGTGAAAAATAAAATAAAATATTTTTTTATAAAACCTACAGTGATGGAATGAATTTTGACAAATATTTACAATTTTTTTTTTTTAATGTAATATTATTAACTTCAAATCAATATTATATAACATGCCAATGTATGAAATTTAATTGGAAGCTCGAAAAAAATGTATTCCTACAAAAATTATAATATATACATATATATTTATCGTTTTCTATTTTTTTTTTTCACAGAATGACCTAAGTTTCTTGCCGATTATATTTAGGAAAGAGGCAATTTTTATAACTCCATCCTCGATTTTAATAAGGGGTAGCAAAGGGAAAAGGGAAATTTTGTAAGTAATAGTGGCAGCCCTGAGGATCTGGTAGAAAAATGGGAATGGCATTCTTCTGTGCATAATTACTTGCCGTTTAGTAATCTTGGACCAGCGGGTCGGTATACAACGTGCACTTACCGTGAAGGCATTTTAAAAGAATGGTGCGGCGTGAGGTGAATGTTACTCAACGGGAATTCCGACGTCATCACAATTTAGGACGTCATGGTTGCGTTCCATCTTGCTACGCCATCAAGACACGGGCTGAAAATTTCGAGGAGACGGGTTCAGCTCTGAACCCTGAAAATAAACCGCCAGGAAGTCAACGAACCCCAGAAAACATTGAAGTAGTAACGGTAGGGGCCCAGGACGATCGGTAAGGAAACATGCATCAGCATCGATATTGGAACTTTCCTGATCATCCTATTCCTTGGTTTCAGCAAGATGGTGCCACAACCCGTAATGCCAGAGCGTCGAAAGCTGTTTAGTAACCACGTAATTTCACGGTTTGGCGACATTCATTGGCTCTCCAAGATCGCCAGATTTGTTGATGTGTGATTTTTTCTTTCGGGGCCACCTCAAAAGTAAAATGTACACCTCTAGTCCGACGACAATCTCCGTGTTGAAAACGAGGATTTGAGAAGAAATCGCTGCGATTCCCGTGGAAGTGTTTCAAAGTGACACCCAAAATTTCAACATTAGCTTTCAATAATGCGTACGTTCGAACGGCCGTCATCTTATGAGCATTGTTTTTAGAAATTGAAATTTTTTGCGTTGGGACACTTAAGAGGCATGCAATTTACTTTTAGTTTTCAACAATAAAACTTGTAAATTCATTTTTTTTTACTGTTGTGAGAGTTAATTAAAAATTTCCCGTTTCCTTGTCCCACGCTGTATAAGGTAACCCAGGGAAAATGTTAAAATATTGTATTTAAAAATTTCTATAAAAAATAAAATACTTGTTAAAATTAAAAAACTTTTGTTTCAAGCATACTAGGGAGTATAATGTTCCCCAACAATCAACTAACTGTAATTTCCGTGACGCCTAAAAAAAAATATTATTTTGAATTAACATCAAAATTATTACAATATTCTTCCATTTTTTATGATAAAATTGATTGTTATTATACTGCGTATGACTCTTAAGATTTCTTTTACAGTTTCCAAAACGCGGGAGGATCAATGGATTAAATATAAATTTTAATAAACGCAAATCATAAATTTCTAATTAATAGAAACATTCAAGAGATTACTACAATACAAGAGATTACATTTCATCTATACAATTACTAGTAATGATATTAATAATATTCTGTGTAAATGACATAATTTTTTACCAAATTTAAAGAATTGGGAATTATATCGGTTTCTAAGCTATCAGTTGATAAAATAAATCTAAATAGAAAATTGGAAAAAAAAGCATAATTGTGAAAGGTAATTCGAAAAACATTTTTAAAAAAATAATAAAATAAAAAACCTTTTTACCGCCTCTGAATAAAAGGTCGCAGAAGACATTTATAATAAATAATTAAAACTTAATAATTATTAACACATAAATGAAAAAAAAATTAATAAAAATTATTTGACTAGCTGTTGAAGAACCAGAAAAAATTCATCTTGACGGTAAATTTGCTTCTTTAATTTTTATTCTGTTTACATTTGTCTTTTTCTACGTTATAACTTTATTAATTTAAACTTCTTTTGGTAAGCGTATTTTTATGTTGGGGATTTTTTATTCCATTCAAATATTGGACCGCATCTTTGAAATCTTGTAGTTTTTCTATAGGAAATCCTTACAAATTTGTAATATTCAATAATTAATAAAATATGGTTGTTTTTCAGTACAAAACATAAGTAGAATTTTTCCATATATATTTTAATTGTTGTATCTTACCAAGGAGTTACGATATCAAGCCTTACTTTCAGGATTTAATTGTGACTTTGTAGTAGTGAAGTTCATCATCGTAAATTTTACTAATTTTATCTGGTGGTCCCCTTTTCGTGATACAAGGATTTTGAATTAAGGAAAAAATTCACAGATATTTCTTGATGTCTGATTTATATATATATAGTATCCTCCTTCTACCTCTTCTAAAACTGAAGGAAGTGATGTTTCTGGAAAATGCAAAAAAATTTCATCACCAAGTGTCTTGGGCGCTCTACCTTTTGGTCATATTGCCAATTTCCGGTTTCAACCAGAAGTGAGCTAACTAGAACGAAAACTCGTTTTTTTAAACGTAACACATTTTTTCACCGCGAATATCGATTCTAGGGACAAAGCAACGTAAGTCTTCTCCGAAACATTTTTACATAAAGTGTCATCTTTAACCTCTAAATGACCTTCGAACTTTAACTAGGCCTGAATTCCTGTCAAAAACTTACAGAAACAAACAAAAATTTACAATAGTAAATGTTTTCACGTTGTTATCAGGTTCCGGTTCTGACCAGAAGCGGGTTAGCGAGACCAGATTTTCATTTTTCTACTTTTTTACCACGGATTTGGATGGAGGGTGGTCAAGAACACCTGGCATGTACATCTAAAAACTGTAAATTATGTAAAAAAAAAACTGTATATTAGACAAAATTTAATGTAGAAAAATAAATACGATCCAATCTACATAATCCAAATTTTATTAGTAAGAATCTGAGACGATTATTTATAATTATTTTTCAATTAAAAATTAGTTATAAAAAATATTCCTTATTTATTATTATTTTTTTAAATCATAAACTTTACAGGGCTAATTAATTACTAAAATATTAAAGTTGTATGCCCTAAATATTTTCTAGGAAAATATAGACTGAAGTTAAAAATTAAATGAACTCAAAATAAATACATAGTAACTATTAAATACTAACTCGCAAAAATAAGTTAAAAACTTAATTATAAATACAACTTGCTAAAAGATAATCACCAATGAAAACTAAAAATTAAATTTTGTAACGTACTATCGGTCCGTTTACTGACCGGGCTGGAAATCAAAAACTCCATCTAGTGAAGTTGCGCTGCGCTTCTAAAGATTCAAAATAGGATCTTTAGTAAAACCGATCCATAAACTGAAACGTACTAAAAAATAACCATTTTATTAATAAAAATTAATATATTTATCTACATATGGTGTGGTTACATTCAATATTAAAAATCTAAAAGCTTAATGACAAAAGTTATAAATTTATTTTAAAAAATTCAGTTTCTGTGAATACTTAAGGAGCAATTTAATTATTTCCATTAAAAGTTACTGCGGAAACTAAACGCTTCATGTAATTGCATGTTTTATTTCAGTTAGTTATAACTAGTAATAGAATAGCTACATATTTATTACATAATGGTGTATAACATTACGTAATCCAATATATTCCTTGAGGTAAGATTTCATAGAAAACATTATAGATTATATTTACAATATCAAAATATTTAATCCTTTGTAGAAATATTTAATACCGTGGTATGTTTTAGTTTCATTTAACTATACCATCGGTAGATGTGTTCCACAAATCTATAAAAAAAACCCACAAATCCAAAAGATTATCCGAATTTTTTTATTAGTTTCTTAATTTTGAAAAATCCTTAATTTTTTACATATTAGGGATATCATGTCCTTGTAAGTTTATAAATGGCAGCCGCTTCAAATAAAAATGTAACAACCCATCCCTGTTTAGATATCTCTTTAATAGATATCCTAGTCATGCCTGATAAATTTAAAGATATCATCTCTAGTAGCGATTTAAATGCTAGGAATAATTAATGCCAGAATACACTATCACTCATCCACTCTCCAAAAAATGAAATCTTTATAATCCTGCACTGGATACAAATAGTATAAACGTTAAGTCGATTTATTGTGAGCCTTTCTTATCCCTTTTAAGTACTTAAGTCTAAAATGCTCTATAAAACACATGCAATAAAAAGACAAAAATAAATTTTTTAGCATCGAAGGAAGTTCCTCAAAATTTAAACATTCTTAATGCTTCATGTATAATTTTAATAATATAAACAATTCATACGGGAAATATTATACTTTGTAATATAGAATTAAAGAATATATATATATATATTTAAAACGAAGATGTTTTACTTTTATCTAAATACGTTAACACATTTTAGATATATCATCAAGAATCCATAAAGAGTTGCGAGTAAAAAATTAAAATGCACATTGTATTTGAGTTTAACAAACAACACATCACATATCTTTTGCATACACATACAACTTAAATAAAGGCAAAAATATAAGCAGGCATTTTTTGTGAACATCATTAACAAATTATTACAGATTTAAATCATAATGGAAGCGAAGATTAAAGGAAAAACAAAAATAATCAATCATTAAGTACCTCAATTAACGTTAACATAAATTAAAAAAAAAAAAATCAATAAATTTAAATAATTAGGAAGCTCCCGCAGCATTATTATATAGTAGTTTGATTAAACAAACTAAAACGATGGCATGATTACACTTCAAATTGTGAAAATGTTATTTTCACAAACATAAAAAATACGACAAATGATGGAACGTATTTTCGATTCTTAAGTACTAACTCAATACAATAACAAAATAAAATAAAAATAAAAAAACCAGCGACACTGAGATTAAATAGGAATTGTAATTTAATTGTTAATTCCATCATTTTACGATAATAAAACTAAAACAGTATCGTTTAATTTTTATACGAGCGTTGAAATTTTTGTTTGATGATTTCTATTATCCCGTTCGGGAACGGTTCGTTTTCTCCTTGTTCGCCTCCACAGACAGCAAAGGATAATGAGGACGACGACAAGGAGAACGATACCGGCTGACGTCACGACACCGGTCTGCGTCAAGGAGAACGGTGGAGTTCTAGCCAGGCATTCTTGTCGCATATCAAACCACGTCGAACGGTTTGACAAACATAATTCGTGTTCTACTTCGCCTGTAACATAATACACAGTGAACAATAATTTTAAAAAAATTATGTATATTTGCAAATGAAAGTTTGTCTGTCAGTTGAGGTAAAACTACTGTACAGTTTATCTATTTCTAGTGAAATTTGCGATTTGATACGGTAAAAAAAAAAAAAAAAAAAAAAAAAAAACAAGGAAATAATTAAGGCTATTGACTTTATTGGCTCTAATTAATGCCTTATTTGATGTCTATTTTTATTGTATCATGATATCATTAACTTTTTTTTTTAAAAACAAATATGTAGAATAAGCAAATATGACAAAAAAAGATTACGTACAACTAAAATATTGCAATTTCAACATTTTCAAGCCGACTATTTCAACTTAAGATTAAACTATTAACATTAATATTAAACATTTTAAATAATTATCGTACAAAATTTTAAATTAATAAACCTCTATATCTGAAACCGGCTCGTATGTTTGTATAGTTTCAAAGTTATTATTTTTTTTAAATATATTTTATATAAATTTAACACCTCATATCTCAGAATGGGTTATTTGTACAGCCACCTAATAGAAATAGAACCCCCGAAAAGTTCTACAGTAGCGAGTCGCCTCCTACTGAACTGTAATACGAGGTGTGTGAGAAAAGTAATGAGACTGACTTTTTACTTACCAAAGTTTTTATTTTTTCCAATAAACAATATTATCCCCTTCAAAGTAGTTCCCTTGGGTAGCTGTACACCGGCGGAGTCGTTGTTCCCACTCCTGGTAGCAGCGCTGGAAGGCTTCAATTAGTAGGGATTTTAACTGGTCGGTCACAGTCTTTTGAATGTTCTCCAGAGTTCCAAAATGACGTCCTTTTAAGAGAAGTTTCAATTTCGGGTAAAGGAAAAAGTCACAAGGACTCAAATCAGGTGAATAGGGGGGTTAAGGAACAGTAGGAATGCGTTTTGAGGTCAAAAATTTTCTGATGGAAATGGCCGTGTGACACGGGGTATTGTCATGATGAAGCATCCACTTGTCTGCAGTGTCTGGTCTCACGTGAATCACTCTTTTCCCCGAGCCTTTCAAGAACACCTTTATAAAAAAAAATTGCTTAACAGTTTGTCCTGGAGGAACAAATTCTTTATGCACGATACCCCTCCTACTGTCAAAAAAGTAAATCAGCACGGTTTTGATCTTTGATTTGCTCATTCGACATTTTTTCGGTCGAGGAGATGACGGAGTATGCCACTCTTCTCTTTGCCGCTTTTTTTCAGGATCGTACTCAAATATCCAGGATTCATCACCTGTGATAACACGATTGAAGAATTGTTGGTCATTGTCAATCCTCTCAAGAAGATCAACGCTTCTTCGATTGTCCTTCTGTTCCGTTGTGAGGTTTTTCGGCACCAATTTCGCATGTCCAAATTTGATGTACGGTGAAAGTGTTTAAATTTAACTGATTACTCATCATCCTTATTGTTAAACGACGGTCTAATCTCACAAGAATCCTCACACGCTCAACGTTTTCGTCAGATTTTGAAGTTGAAGGTCTCCCTGGGCGAGGTTGATTTTCAACGTGTTCTCGGCCTTCCAAAAATGATTTGTGCCAGCGGAAAACTTGTGCTCTTCATAAGCAATGTTCCCCATAGGCCTGTTTCAACTATTCAAAAGTCACACCCGCGGATTCCCCAAGTTCAACACAAAACTTGATTGCACAACGTCGCTGTAAATTCCGATGCTACATTTTCGTAACACACAACAAAAACACAACTTCACTGATGGCGCTGTCAAAAATAATGTGTTAGCTGAACGGAGTTGAAACTCGTACTTACCATGTGGAAAGGATGAACAAACCGGTCTAGCACAGACCGGTAGACACAGCGTTGCCAGATCGCTCGCAGTGTTACCAATCTCATTACTTTTCTCACACACCTCGTAATTCCTCCTCCTCCGAAAAAAACAAACTTTATACAAATAATCCCTCCACATCCTTAAAGAGGATACCAATGGTATCGAACAAATACCCGTAACAGATAGGCACAGGTCAGTAACAATAGATCAAAATAAAAAATTACGAGAGGAGGTTAACGGTGTGTGTTAACAGAACCATCTACCCACATAGAAAACTTAAAACAAAAGGAAAATCTCGGGATGGATGATTACACATCTCGCCCGCAATCCCTCGGGACATCTTAATCTAGAATGCAAACACAATCACCTTTTTTTTTATTTCGGATTTGAATACTATACTGTACATTCTATGTTAAATTGTTTTTTCTTCCAGATATAAAAGACCTACCTGAAGAGAGTCTATCAGTTCGTTAAAGAAAACTGAGTCTCAATACTCGGAATTGTACGGCGTAACAAACTAAATTACACAAATTTTTGCAACCACATTACCACTGATACGAGTTTTGTAACATAATGCTTATACTTTTTTATTATTAAATTAAAAAATAATTCATCCTAAAAGTTCAAAAAAAAAAGATGTTTAAATAATTGAGAACAGGATTATGAGAGGCAAATATTATTTCTGATCGTAAATAATGATGGAAACAATGGTGTCGGTTAATAATAATTCTGAGATTAATTTAATCAAATATCTTCATCAACAAAACAAAAGAAAGAAAAGTATCATCAGCGGCAACAGAAATATCGCTTTACGTTGTAAAAACATAGATAAAAGCCTTTTAAAAATAAATGATCTTTAATGGTTATAAAATTTTCGATTAATTACAAAGTAGGCGAGAAAATTACAACAAAAAAAAATCAGCATCGAAAGAAAAATGCAAATGGGATTTAAAAAAACGATTTAGACAAAAGTTTTTAAGAAATGTGTTTACAGATATCTTTTTCACGTAAACTGGTGCAAAATGCAAAATATGGAAGAAAATTATGAAAAGGTTTTTCTACGAGAAACACAACGCTACTAGACATATCTTAAAAATGATGTACATCTAATATTCCATCTTTTAAATAAGGTTTCAAACATGAAGATTTCATTGAAATTAACATCAATGGTTCTCAAGTTATAGAGTTAACTTAAGACATACTTTTATTTTTAAAAGAAAAACTTTAAAAATTTCAAGATGTTTAATATTAAACTCACACAAATTTTAAAATAGATAAGCCATACGAGTTTTTAAAATGTGAAATGAAAATTTTGAAATCGCAATATTTTCCATACGAGTAGCACACATACAGTATACCAGATATTACTTATCCCTGCACACTAAATTCCGTTTTCACTTTAAAATGAAACAAATCTTCTTTACATATATACGAGGAAAAAACCTTGTATTAACATAAATAAAAATTCTCTAGACGTAATTACACCAATAATTTATACCAAGATTCCAGGAAGATAAAAAGAAAACCAGTTTTATTGGCCAAGCAAATACATTACACCACTTGCGTTTATTCCAGGTATTTTTAAATGTCATTTGCTTTTATTATGAAAAAAATTCATATTTGGGTTTTTTTCCTATGTAAAAAAAAAAATTAATTTAAACAGCACTGTTCCATTTCCTGTTTTTTTTTTTAAATATTAATTCCTCAGAATAGATAATTCCAAAGAAGAAAGAAAGCGTTGTGGGTTAAATTCCACAACCGTAATGACCGAGTCACAAATTACTCCTAAAAATCAAAAACCAAATATTCCATGCCGAGTTGATTAGGTGGGGGAAATAGAAATGAAATGGTTTCATATTGTCTTTTTCACCCGAGTCAAATACACGGTTACATGCCAACATATCACAAGCGCATTGAAATATAGGTAATATTCAGCCTATAAGTGAACCTTCACTATGTTCATTTTAAGGAACGGCTATAAAATGAACAACATTACTCTCAAAGAAAGCCAATCTGGTTGGTGCCTCTTTAATTTCAGCTACTATTGATGTAACCATAAGCGCGCGCGCACAAGCACACAAAACTAATTTCGCTACTTACATCGAAGCATCTTCTGGCGAACAGGGGACCAGAAAATTCTCCGATATAAAGAGCGAAAATAGTCCTGAGAAATAAAGTAATTCATCAATGTTGAGCTCATATTAACAAATACACGAAAATCATACACAATTCAAACAATTAATTTATACAATGAAAAAAAATTTACATTTATTATATCCCTTAACTTTCTTATGCAGAGTGATTTTTTAGTCCTGATATGCAATTGTTAATGTCTGGTAATTTTTTCTAAGAAGGGGAAATTTTGTTTTGTGACACGAAGTTGGTAGCGCTACTCAACCGGTTGTTGTTTCTCAACAATGTTTTGCTACGAAATCGTACGCGAGTGTAAAAGAATCATTTCAAATTAAATTTATTGGTGTTCCTCCGCCAGAAAAAATGTCAATTTCTAGGCTAGCAAACCTATTTCGAGAGACAGGTAGTGTTTGCGACAGAAAACGTAGTGGTCTTCCAACTCGCTTAACAGATGATGTTTCAGAGAATGTGAAAACAAGATTGCTCAATTCTCCACGGAAAAGTTTACGAAAAATTTCCACGCAAGTTGGTTTGTCATATTCCAGGGTTCAGATAGCTGCTAAAAAATTTTAATTGTATGCGTATCGCGTACGATTAGTCCAAGAGCTTCAGCCTCCAGATTTAAACAAGTGATTGCAATATTGCCGTCGGTTTAGGTTTCGTAAACGATAACCGAATCGAATCTGTAAACACAGTGTTCTTTAGTGATGAAGCTTGGCTCCATCTCGATGGTTCCGATTGCAAAATCTTGTTCATCTCGATGGCAAAATATTGTTCAAGAATGAAAACTCGTTGTTCTATGGTAAAAGACATTCTGTTTGTAACACGACCGGAAACGGCACAAAAGTTTGCACAGCTCAAGGAAAATCAACTCACACTGCCGTATCTATACCGGTTGAGTAGCGCTACCAACATCGTGTCACAAAACAAAATTTCCCTTTCTTAGAAAAAAATTACCAGACATTAACAATTGGATAACAGGACTAAAAAATCATTCTGTATTATGTAAATTAATAATGATGATTTCAAAAAATTATCTGGTATAAATACGTTTCAAACTTAAAGATAAGTACGTTTGATTATTTCAAGTTAAATAACAATTTTTCCAATTACTGGTGTATGCATGAATATTTGTATGATTTAAATAACAAAAAAAAAAATTAACTTTATTGCCGTATCAGCAGTGAAACAAATACAGTGAATAACGTTTAACGCGAAATGAAAGGTCTGCTTATTTCCGTATTAAATAAAAAGAGTTAGAGGTATAAAAAAAAGAGAGAAATACAGAGACAGCGAGGCGAAAAAACCTGAAACAGACAAATCAAATTTACTATAAATAATGCATAAACTAATTATATGTACTCTTTACAGATTTTTCGAAGAAAATTACGATGTTATTTTCGGCCGCATGGTGGAATTGCGTGATGAAAATGAATTCTCTTTACGTTTTGAGGTAGGAGGGAGTATGAAAATACTATTCACTTAAAATGTAATTTCCTCATATACAGGTTTATGTGTAAAATTTGTAGCTTGAAAATCTCCAAAACCACTGCATAAATATCATTGAAATTTAGAAATGCTATAGTAGTGTATCTGAAGTTGTGCATATGAGAATTTCATGAAGATTGGTTATCGTTCCTGAGTTACGCTCAATTTAAGGTCGACAAGAGACAACAATGACTATGCAGTGGTGTAATTTTTCATATGCGCTTTTGCATTGAATCACAACGGTGAGAGTTGAAAATTTATGCTTGTGAGTAGTGTAGGTTACTCGTTAATCGAACCTATGTAGTGCGTTCTGAAAATCCGTTCGTTTCTGAACCGACCCGGTTCGTACGAAGGATCCGTGTTTCGTACCGGGTCGAACGAAGCTGAGCATTTCGTTAAATTTAAATGAGATGAAATATATCCGAAAGTGTCAATGCAATTTAATTATTTTCGGATGTTAAATTTCTGAACTAAAGGAAACTACATTTACGAATTAAAATTTGAATTGTATTTAATGCTATTTAACTCAACGCTCTTCTTAACAAGCAAGAGATAAAAAATAAACATAAAAAATGCTCTTATCCAGATCCATAAACAATCTTTCCTATCCTAAAACGGACGATAGCATTAAATAATCAGATAATATTTACAGTAAGTTACCGTATTAAGGACTGAATGAAATTCACAAGTAATAATGAAAAACGTAATGGTGTCATGTTAATTACTACGTAGAATGTCTACACAAAAAAAAAAATAGATCAACAAATAAATATATAAGTCAATAAACGCTCTTCTATTTCATTTTTGCAGGAAGAATGTATTCTACAAATGATAGTGACGTATGCGTGTATTTTTATTTACATAGTTAATCAGAAGCCGACAAAACAAAACAAAAAACAAATTACGTCATCATACACTTTTCCTGTTAATTGTTATTTTTCAGGAAAAATTTAGTGCTTTATAACAAATACCACCGGCCGGAAATTAAGTAATATTTTGTGTTAATAAACATCTCGTTATTTGTTTTCCACTGTATTACAAAAATTAAAAGAAAATTGAAAAATTTGTAATTCAAGCTACGCATTAATACTTTAAAAAAAAATAATAATTTCACAATCAAATATATTTCTTTCCTGATTTATTCAGTTAAAACGTTACTATCAGCATTTTTTTTAACCCCACCACCTGTTTTTAAAAATCATAATCCTAATGGTTGTAAATGATGTGACCAGTGGCGGCTCGGGTATAGGCACCGTGGAACTGCAGCATCCCCTGTCTCCACTTGATATTATAGATAAAATTTAATACGAATCCTTTTTTCTTTATACTTGTACAATATATAATCCTTAAACTTAATATCAGTAGCTATCCCCCGGTTTACGAAAAATATACAAAAATCTATGTATGGAACTGTGCGCTTCTCAGTTCCATCGGCGTGGTGTTTGGCTGTTGTGCGCATGCGCATTTAGGAAGCTGCAAGCGCGTGGTTGCGAGGGAGAGAGCACTGTCGTTCCCGCAGTTCCGACCCTGGCGTGCTGGTGGAAGGTATTTTTTTTTTACTCCGCGTGTGTATGGAACGTTCCGTGTTCGTTCCCTTTTCTATTTGTAGTTTAGTCGGTGGAAGGAATATGAAAGCGGTTTAGTTGTTTTTTCAGTACTGATCAGAAGATGGCGGAAAGCAAGAGCTCTTTCACTGCCAAATCTGTCCCGAAACATGCTGGAAAGGCGAAAGAGAAAGTAATTAGTAAAAACTAATTACCTATTTATTTCTGTGTGCATAGAAATTTAAATTAAGCACCGTTGGATTATAGTGAATTTAAGCGGGCATTCTATTGTGTTATTATCTAACAATACTAAAAAATATTGTCTGTATTGGCATTTTATTATTTATTCGGATTAACCGAATACGGGTTTTCAGCACAATGTGCTTAAAAACCGTATGTGTACCGTATTCTTGAATGTGATAAAGTGTACAATTAAATTATTATTCTGCTTCCAGTTATTCTATTTGCTTCATTTTTTTTTACGGTTCTTTTATTTTACAGAAAGCTTTTACCACGACCTTGAAATGGTCCAGAAAAAGGTTTTCTGGAGCAACACCCCGACTAATTTTAGCTACGAGCCGCCACGGGATCTGACAATAGTCTAATCGCTTCCGAAAATAGCATAATCTTTTGATAAAGATGAGAAATACAGTTAAAAAATTGCTAACAACCATTAATATGATCTAAATAATAAAATAAATTTAAAGAAAAAGTTACTTACTTAATTCGGTGCAGTTCAAAGTTAAATTTGTAAAAATTGAGTACTTATTGGTCCAATAAGAAAATTCGTGGCACTGACAAGCTGTCTCTTTCTTTTTCGAAAACAATTCTTCAGGAACATGTAGTACCTTTAATCTGCATAACGGCGCTAGCTGTTCAGCAGATATAGCATCGACAGAGTTACCGGTCAAATTCAATTCGTTCAGATTCGGTAAAAATCCAAAGTTTGGTAATTTACTCAGTTGGCTTCCTCCGATCGACAGGTATTCTAGATTGAAAGCGTTCGAAAGAGGTACCGATACCAAATGCCGATTTCGGTCTAAATACAATTTATTTAATGATAACGGCAATTCGGCCGGCAAACTGGATACTCCATTTATCCTTAAATCCAACACCTCCAGTTTTGGTACGGCCATAAATGTACCGGCCTCGATAAAATTAATAAAATTATTCGACAAATCTAGCCACTTCAATGAGCTGTACGGCGCAAAACTGTGATTGAACAAATCGCGTATCCTATTTTCAGATAACAAAAGCACCTGAAACAAAATCAAAACTCAGTAAATTTATAAAAAAATATTCTATATTAACAGATAATATATTTACGTATTATTCGTTAATAAACTTAAGTAACTAAAGTTGCCCAGTATTTTACCTGAGGAGTGCTAAAATGTTAGCACTGCTAATAGTACAGCAAAGTGAATAGTGCGCCGCGACAAGTCGTGGGCAACAAAAACCCGCCTCCCATGCCGATCTAGGAATCTATCCCCCACCCTTCGGGTCAAATGAGCTTTCTAAACATTGACGAATAATAATATAACAGAATTTTTGGAGTTCAATTTTTAATACCTGATATTGAATATAGTAAAAATGCTTGTTACTCTTATAAATAATATTATTTAAAACAAAGTCATAGTCCAGACTTTGTTAAATTCCTATGCGTCTTATGTCACACAGGATCAAGTATATCATTCCATTTTCTGTTTACTAGGACCATTCATATAATATAAATCATATTTAGTTCACATTCTCTTAAAACATAGGATATTTTAATAGTTTTTAGTGCAGTTACTGTCGAATAATCTGTCGCCTTGGTTTGATTGAACAATTTGTTTGAACAAACAAAAGTTGAATCTCTGGATGAAGGAACTAGACTCCCCTATTCTAGTGCGTAGCCAGCTTTTATAGCGTGGATAGAGCCGAGTGAACTGTCAGGAGCTATGTGGCTCGTGCGGAGCCGAGTGCAGCTGTCCGAAGGGCTTTTTAAAAATTAAAAGTCCTTTAAATAAAAAGTTAAAGTTCCTCATTTGAAAAAAGAGTCACAAAAAAGGGAACATTTGGCAGGGAAGCCAACCTGAGCCAACGAGTAACAAAAAAAAGTGAGAATTTAGCAGGGATGCCAACCTTCATTGAAAAATATGAGCGCCCCCTGGCCTCTTTGCGACCATATTTTCAGCATTTTTCTAACCATTTTATAATATAGGGAGAATCATTGTTTGCTCTTATCTCTACTCAGAGTTGAGAAAAACATTTTGAGTGAGGCTAGCTTCTCACAATAAAAAATGTAATTTAGTAAACTTTATTTTAAAAAGATAAATTTTTCCATATGAAATGACTCCTTAGGAAGAACGATAGGCTACTTCTGAAATTAAATGGCGATTATCTGTTACATAAAACGGAGGAGAGGGAAACGGCAGAAAAAATGTATTTGAATCCTATAGCTAGTAAATTAACTTTCTGTTAATCATACCATTTTTATTTTTATTTGTAACGTTACAATTACCCGCTTAATATTAGAAAAGACGAAATCTAATTTAGAAAGGAATGAGAAAAGGATGTCCCAGTTGCTTTTCAATTTGTATGTAGGATTACAGTAAGTGAAGGAAAAATATGAAAACAGAGTTAACATCCAAAGAGTAAGATAAAAAAACATTAATGACGTTGTCCTTTAAGCAAAAATGAAATATGAATCTGAAGAAATTCTGAAATGTCCTGGATTTATTGGTACGATAAAAATTACACTCTTAAAGTGGATTGGTCTAGTGGTAAAACTCGTCATCGCAGTCGAGAGTTCTTACGTTCGAACCCTAGTAAAGGCACTTTTATACGGATTTGAATATTATATCGCGGAGATCTTTGATGGTTGGGTTTCAATTAACCACACTGCGAAGGCAATGGCAAACCACCAATAATACCCACCCAGGAAAATTCCAATGGCAAAAGCATCATCGCCTACAATGGTCAAACACGATTGAACGGGTAAATTAGATTTTTTTTTTTTTTTTTAATTAACAAGAGTAAAACAAGGTAATGAAATACAATAAAAAGGAAGATAATGAAGAATTCAACATTAAAGGATTGTAATATTACAAATATTACATAATTTTGTTATTTTGGTAGTCAAATTACAAAGGACCAGTGAATTCATCAAGATTGACGAAAACATGCAAAAGAATGTCTATTATTACTAAATATAATTTAAAATTAGAAAGAATTCTTGAAAATATTTGTGGGAAATACACCACCGCCTTTATGATAGTGAATCAAGTGTCAAGATCTGATTTGATTAAAACATTCACCGTTGTAAAGTCTGATTATAACACGATTTAACAGCCAACGCCTTCTTCATATTCAAAAATGGTTTTCTATCATTTACTCGCGTATTTTAAATCTGATCAAATACTCCAAAAGAACAAAAATTAAAATATACATTTTGAGATTCAAAAGATGTTTTTTTTTGTGATTAAAAAACTCCCAAAATTAAACCAACCTTAATGTATTAACTAAACTAGGTTTCTCCTCTTTCCTGCTTATAGATGAGTTGATAAAGAGAAGTCGGATAATCGAAGTTGCAAGATCTATAACTAGCGGCAGAAAAATTATCTGATGGACAATATCCAGTAATACAAAACAAAATCAATAATAAAAAAAAATACCAGCGAGAAAAGAGAACTAATATAAAAATGAACGAACCTATAATGTTCGCTGCCAAGTAAAATTGTAACAGACAGCAGCACGCTGTGTGTGGATCGTGGATGACACGGTATGACACCAATGAGTTGATGAAATATGAAATGAAATCGTAAAACTCTTTTTATGTTTTTTCGCAACGAAGAATAATGCTTACTTATAAAACAGTTTAAAACATTTATCAGGCTATGAGTACGCTTTTTTTTAAAAATAATATTTGCATAGCAACAAGTTACGTTTTGTTAGTAGAACTGTAATCTTTTCACGTAAGAATAAAGTAAACATTATTATTATTACTACTCCTCTACAGAAAACAATTTCATATACACCCAGTAATATGATTTATAAAATTTTTCTCCGAATAGCAGGTGGGAATAGTAATTTCCATAAAAAAAATCAACTATTTCGTACGCAAATTCTTCGTATTTTAAATAATTCTTGCCCCGCTAAAACAGCTGGGAAAAACTGCATTCTTCCGAAAACATAAAGAAAGCAATAAATTAAAATAATCGTTCAATAATTTAAATGAAAAATTATTTTACTAAATTCAAAATTCTGACTCCGTGATTATCTATGAAAATAACAATATCCTAACGTAATTAGAAATTATTTTTTCCCCACAAAATACCATAACGTTATGATTAAAGTAAATGGACCAAAAAGGTCTTCAGAAATCATCATAAATAAGACGTACCACCAAAAGTTACGCTAGCCAACCCATGACAAGAGGCATCTTGAATAATGGTAGCCTGAAAAAGGACCGTTTAGCAAGTTGGTAGCCGAGACAAGGGGGCATCCATTTCATTAGATAGGCTCTGAAAAGGGCCGCTTAATTTTTTTAAGCTTCTCGAAGCTGATGATTGGGCCAGCTCGGCGTTTTAATTTTCAGCTCTTCATAAGGCGCCCGGCGTTGGGAGACCGAAGGGACTGTAGCTGATGTGCGGCGACTGAGATCACTTGTAGTTCTTTTCCTTCTTCTTTCCTGGATATCATTTGGGATTGTATATAAAAGGCGTTCAGGTCAGCTGGAACGGACTGCAAAAGTTGTTTTGAGGGGTGGGTGCATTACCTTAAAAAACTATGTCGCAGGACTTGGATATTTCCTCCTTGCTGAGAGGTGATTCTTATTTAAAGACGGTAATGTGGATAATACGATTGGTATTAATTAAATTACATTTGATTGGAGGACAATAGGACTGGGTTTCGTGCTTATTCTAGATCGTAGATAATTTAAAAAATAATAAGTATGGGTTTTTTGGGATCTTGCAAGAATTGTTCATTCTCCCAGCGCCATTCCTTTTCAATCCATCCTCCGAAAACCGTTTCGGTCGCCGAATATTGTGTGGTCTAGCAGAAATGCACCTGGTGAGGGACCCTATGACTCATGACTCGGCCGTACAAGGAAGAATGCTCTTTATATAGCTCCCGCACTGCCGCGCACAATTTTGCCACGGTAGCTTGGTCGTGCCACGACAACAGTCATTTTAACTGGTTGTCGTGCCATGATCCCTGTACATCATCGGTCAAAATTACGAGGTCTCAAGTCGGTTGGTTTATTAAATAGCTCATAAGATGGTATCGCAGTAAAATAAAAAGGCAAATACAAAATCGTGCTCGAAATCGAAAAACCAGGTATCTTAATGTTTTTTTATTTTTTTTTTATTCCAATATATGAAATCTTCTTAAAATACTACTGTGGTGCAATATTTATTCAGTGCAACAAATTAGAAACGGTTTTGACCTAGTTCTTTTATATTTAGTATTTTAGGGGAAAAAGGAAAAATATTTTACCAGATACAAAATTCCGAGCACGTACTACCTACGCATAAAATTGTATCTTAACCCATTTGGAAAAACGAAACATCTGTTCCACAAAATGATAGCTTAAATTTACGTTCAACTGACCAACGAAATGTAAAGAAATTATCATTCGTAAATATGACGTACCGAGAGATGTCTCGAAACGAACCAATCACCAATCGACTTAGGAACGAGACTATCTCGATATATATCTATGTTATTTTTTTCTTCAGATAACAAATCGGTTTGAATACATTACTGCTCTATGAGAAATGTATTGTTAGTAGAGGGTACAAATATAAAACATTCTGAAAAAGCTTTTGTAATTTAGGTGATAAGTGGAAAAAAAATCCTTAAAATAAACTGTTTACATTTCTAACCACATATTTATAAACGTTATCTTCAAACAATTGCAAAATCAAAATATTTATTCCGAAAGCTTATAGAAAATGCTAGGCCGTGTATGATAAAACTACTGAATCAAAGAATTTTATGTAATTACTGTTCATTAGTTAGATATAGTAAGAGGTAACGCAAACCCCCACAGGTGTTCGGAATGAAAAAAGAAAGATACCACGAATTTTTATGTTTATCGTTAACAAAAAAGAGAAATAAAGGAAAATTTATTCAAAGATTTATTAGGTATGATAAAATCCAACCGAAAAATTAAATTTTAAGAAATTACTGCCCATAGTTCAGAACTAATATGAGATTATGTTAATAAGCGCCTATCTCAGAGTAAAAATAGAGAGGCTTTACTTTGTACTTTATTTTTCATTGTTCATCTCCTCTACAAAAATTAAATTTCCTTGAAAATATTATTGAGCAGCAACAGCGCTATAATGGAACAAAATAGAAAATATTTTGACCAAGTATTTAAAAATTAAACTAAATCTTAATGCATTACAGTCTACAGCATTTATTTAACAAAATTACTATTTTATTTAAAGAATAAAATAAACTACACTAATATTTAACCGCTAATTACCTAGGCGGAATAATAGTCTTTCATCCGGAAGTTCTGAGTTCGAATCATGGTCAGATACATTAGTATATTTTTTTACACGCTTCAAAAAAAATATCTTTTCATCATCCATCGGCAGCTGTTATTGGGTGCCAGTCCCATTAAACGGAATATAGAGGAATTAAGTGGCTGTTGGGGTTTCCCTCCTACATCTGAAGCTGCTATTCACTGTTCCAAAGAGACAGATTGTAGATAACAAATTCTGTTTATATATACCGGGTTGTCCATTTAAATTGACACACATCTATATCTAAAAAACTACATATTTTATGGAAAAAATGTTTCCTATTAAGGTTTTTCCATTTCAAGGGGGAAATACGTTCACATCTTATGTTGTCCTTGATATGGTCAAATAAAGGTCATCAAGGTCAACTTAATTTTTTTTAAATAGGAACCTATATTTTTCATAGCAGAATCGAATTCTTTACAACAAAAAAATTCATTTCACTTTTTTTCTAAAATTTATATCTTTTTTAGTTATTCATCTTCAAAAATGTTAAGGCATATAAATTGGTGTTTTTAGTTTCATTAAATCTGGCCCAGCTGACGAGTTACATCCAGCTGATGTTAAATTTTAAATTAAAAAAATTAAACTTTAAATAAAAAAACAATCGATGCTAACAATGATGATGCAAATGAAGAAGAAGAAAACGAAGTTAAGCATGTAAACACCAGCGAACTTTTTAAAATACGAGGGTAAGTCAATTATTATTCGCAATTTAGTTAAATTTTAGTTTATGTTGGTAGTACTGTCGTGTTGCGTAGATGACGCATGCGTGGTTTAATTGTTGTTATGTCTGTGCAGGTTTGATGCTGCTAGGTTAGTTCCATTATCGCTGCCCTGCCGTTAACCGTGGCTGCTCGGCTTACTGTTTGCACCAAAGAAGATCAACGTTCAGCGATCCGTTTTTTGTGGTCGGAAGGTGTATCAGGAGCCGAAATTCATCGAAGACTTTCGGTACAGTACGAGAATAGTGTATTGTCGCAACGAAGAGTCTATGAATGGAATGAAAAATTCAAAAAACGGTCGCACAAGCGTTACGCACGACGAAGGAGTGCGTGCACGTGACATGGTTTCTTAGACAGACGAGTAACTTTCGATTAAGTGGCGGCACATCGTCTGCAAATTAGTCACGGTTCTGCCTACGAAATCATCCACAATAGACTTGGGTTTCATAAAGTCTGTGCAAGATGGGTCCCAAAACAACTCACACAGTCGCATAAATAAACGAGCTTGGACATCTGCCAAAAACATGTGGATCGCTATGGTAACGAACTATGGTATCTTCTTAGACAGAATCATTACTGGTGACGAAACACAGATCCATCATTACGAGTCGAAGAGTAAACGGCAGAGTATGGAATGGAAACATCCAAATTTGCCCTGCAAAAAAAGTTCAAGACCCAACCGTCCGCAGGAAAACTGATGCTTACACGGGTTTTTGGGACTCACAAGGCCCAGTACTGGAACATTATGAGGAAAGGGGCACGACAATTAACAGTGCGCGTTACAGTGAGATGCTTACTGCCAAGCTAAAACCTGCAATTCAAAACGAACGCCGAGGACTGCTGTCGAAAGGTGTTGTGTTGTTACACGACAATGCCCGTCCACATACTGCTGCCCACACTGCTGAAAAACGCTCCAGAAACTTAACTTTGAAGTACTGGCTCATCCTCCGTATAGTCCTGATCTTGCCCCTTCTGACTACCACTTGTTTAGTTCACTCAAAGAGGCTTTAAGGGGCCGTTGATTTACCTAGGACGAAACAGTGAAAGAAGCGTTGCATTCCTGGCTCGCAGCTCAACCGAAAAACCTTCTTTTATGAGGGCATCAGTAAACTTGTGCAACGATGGACCAAGTCCGTTGAAATTCAGGGGGACTAAGTTGAAAAATGACGCACATGTAAGTTTCCTATTTGTATTGCAATAAAATTTATAACCATACTGCGGATAATAATTTACTTACCCTCATAGCCTAAAAGTGGAGTTCAAGTTGGAAATGACATTTGTCTAAGTGAACGTATTTATCAGTGTCTTCAATTAATTTTTTTATTACTTTGTTACTCGCCAACTATTAATAAATATTAAGTTATTTAGTTTTCATTTATTGGAAATTATGGAATGATTTACACTTAGAGAAAAAACTGAGGTAATTTTGCACCGAAATGTTGATCCTTGTATGCTCTACAATTCTCCAGTAGAAATACTCCAAGACGTGCTTCTGTGTAGAGAATTGTAAAACAGTCTAGTGATGCTGGAAGTGCGGGGGCCAAAAATAGGAACCGTCAAATTACTGTGACAGCAGAAAACAATGAAATAGAGATAGCTGCGGCGGTCATTGCAGATCTTCATGTTAGTTCAAGAAAAATTTGGCGTGACTCCGGGATATCAAAGCCAATGTTCTTAGAATAATGAAACGCCTGAAATTCTATCCGTACCACATTTCACTTAATTTAGAGTAGTATTCTGTCGATGGGCGTTGGAAAAAGTACAGGTAGGTCAAATTTTTTTATTAATGTTCTATTTTCCGACGAATCAGGTTATACTTACGAAACAGTAAACAGACAATATCCATTATTGGGCAGTGCAAATCCACGGTGGCTAAGGGAAGTAGAACATCAACATCCATGGACTGGAAATTTTTAGTGCAGAATCATAGGCTGCAGATTAATCGGAATGCACTTTTTCAATGGAAATTTGAACGGAGAGAAATACGCAGATTTTCTAGAAAATCAGTTGCCTTTACTGCTTGAGGAGAACTACCCTTGGAGAAGAGAGGAACGATATGATTTCATCATGATAGCTCTCCTGCACATTATTCAATTATCACCAGAGTAATTTTGGAACGCGAATATAGTGATCGTTAGACTGGTCCAACTGGTCCAATTCACTGGCCTGCTCGTTCCCCCGACATTAGTCCAATAGACCTTTTTTAACGGGGTACCTCAAAGAAAAGATTTACCTAGAAGTATTAACCACCCCTAAAAACATGAAAGAGCGTATAACAAACGTCTGTAGAGATATCAGGTGAAAAACTCTATTAAATGTTCATGGGCCGCTTTTAAAACGTATCGAAAAATGCATAGGACACCACTTCAAACAATTGTTGAAATAATTTATGTAGAGTAACTTTTATGTAATTATTTTAAATAAAGAGCATTAAAAAAAAATATCTTATGTATCAGTAATTCATTAAATCAAATATTTTCTTAGAGTTAAAATAACTTAACTGACCAAACCGGTGTAACACATGTAGGCTGTATATCGTACCGGTATTTGATTACAAAATACATTAAAACATAAATGGATTTTATTTAGGTTAATCCTTTAATCGATTATTTTTTATTTAAAATTTAACATCAGCTGAATGTAACTCAACAGCTGGACCAGAAGTAATGAAACTAAAAGCACCATTTTATAGGCCTACAGCATTTTTGAAGATGAATAAGTGAAAAACGATCAATTTTAGAAAAAAAGTCATCTTAAATGAAATTTTTATTATTTTTTATTTTTTCAAAGGAATTCGAGTCTGCTATAAAAAATATAGATTCCTATTAAAAAAAAAACAAAAAAAAAAACAGTTAACCTTGAAATGACCTTTATTTAACCTCATCAAGGACAACATAGGTTGTGAACGTATTTCCCCATTGAAATGGGAAAATTTTAATAGCATTTTCCTAAAATGTGTAGTTTTTTTTTAATATAGGTGTCTCAATTTAAATGAACCCTCCGGTATATATACATACCGTATACGGAAAATACAATTTAAAGAATTTAGCATTCATACATACATATGTATGAATTCATATATTTTATTCATATTTGTCTGCTTTCATATTTTCATGAATCTATATTCTTCATGTAATCGTTTCATTTTTTCATTTAATTTATTCATATATTTTTCTTATCATACATACATCTGTCAACTATTTAATCGAATTTCAAATCAGCCTGAATAAAAAATTTTGATCCGAAAATACAAAGGAGAAATTAGACTTAAAAATTTGTTTTAATAATTTCAGAGAGAAAGTGAAAGAAATCATAACACAAATTAAGAAATTCCACTTCTCAATTATCGTTCAGGGCATCTATGGATTCCCTATAACAATCTTTATTTAAATTTTAATATTTTTCCCGATTTTACATCCTTTCAATATTCAATTCTACTCTCTCCTGCTTTCCTTCTTTCCTCTGAGCAGCCTACTTCTCTCTTCTGTTGCTATCATGAAACCCTTCAATCTTTTTGACTATTTCTTTATCTTACTCTATCCAGAATTGTTTGTTCTTTAATGTCCATCCCGTCATTATCCTGAATCATTCTCCCCATCCACTTTTTTTTTGTTAAAAAAAAAATCTGATGTGTGGACACCACATGACTTCCTTGTACGCCTATTAGATTACATATACACATGTTTTCTAAATGAAAATTACATAAATTTTATTTTATTAATAACTTCTGATTTTTTATTTTTATTTTATTGAATTATTAATCGAAAAATATTTTTTACTACACACACACATATATATATATATATATATATATATATATATATATATATATATAAATACGTAAATTATAAAAAAAGGAGAAGCTTTGAACCGATGTGCCTTCCCCTTGTAACACCAAATATTTCATTAGTTAAAATTTCCAAAAAAAGTCCAAAATCCAATTTTTTTTTGGATTTTGGGCTGTTTTGGACACTTTCGGTTCAGTCGATTGCAATCAAAAGGGAAGGTGCACAACTAGATGTTACAACAGTCCTAAAACCAAAATTTTGACATCCTACGGCTAATGGTTTTTGAGTTATGCGAGATAGATACGTACTACCTACAGACATCACGCTGAAACTAGTCAAAATGGATTCGGGAATATTGAAAATGGATATTTCCGTTAAAATCTTAAAACCGAAATTTTTCGCAA
Source organism: Lycorma delicatula (assembly GCF_047948215.1). Taxonomy (NCBI): domain Eukaryota; kingdom Metazoa; phylum Arthropoda; class Insecta; order Hemiptera; family Fulgoridae; genus Lycorma; species Lycorma delicatula. Next base: position 111,296,342 of record NC_134462.1, read on the forward strand.
TCACAATACTTCCTTTACTTCGTACAAGGAAATAAAAAATGAAATAGCTTTATTAGCCATCCTCCAGCCATTCGGTATAAGTGTCGGAGTCGTTCAGCCTTCTTTTTCTCAAAGTATCTTCAATTTTGACCATTCTTTATAATTTATACAGTTCTTCTATGGATTTCATTCTCCACTGTCCCCTTTCATTCACTTTGGTCCCAGAATTGTTCTTAGTACTCTCTTCATCGCATTCTTAACTGTTTGATTATGTTGATTGCCGTTCAGAGAACAGAATTCTATTGCGTTCAATAGTTCTGGTCTCACTCCCGTGTAATAATGCCTTATTTTTGCGTCGATCGACGATGAATTTTTTTGTAGATGTTTTTTATACGCTAGTTACACCCCTTGTTTCTTGTTCTGTAGTGGTTCTCTTGGTCATTTGGTCGGATCTATTTTCCTAAGTACGTGAATGTTTTCTCTTTGCTGTGTTGTTCTATATTTTGTTTTTAGTTGCCTGATTTTCCATTAATTTTGCTGCCATGAACTCCGCTTTTTCAAAAGAGTTATTTAGGTCAAGTTTCTCAGCAACTTCTTTTAATACCTCTATTTAAACGACATTAATATTTTCTGCAAAAATGGCCATATATATCATCTACAAATGCAAAACAGTCAAGCTTTATCTTCTTAATTTTTGTACTTTTCCCTTCAACTTTTTTTCCAATTTCGGATAACTTTTTCAGGGCACAGTTGAATAAAAGTGGTAAAAATACATTACCTTTTCTAACACCACTGCGCTGTCCGAATTTTGAACGGGTTTGATCATTTCTGACAAAAATAAGTCTTTTACAATACAGAAAATACATAAAATAATAGGCAAAAATGATAAACTGAAAAACCAACCAAAAAACTTTACGAAACTATCAATCACAATAAATGGGAAGAGGTGATTGTAAGGGAATACGCTAGCCACAACAAATCAGCATTTGAATTCGAGTTAATTAGAAAATTAATTCAAATAACATGTAACTTACTCCTAGACGCTACAGGTTGATGTGACCCCCAAGCCTTCCGAACATAGCCCGATCCCCTGCCTGTCTTCTCAAATTGAAGACGCCAAGCGTCCTCAAGTCACCCCCTCCACATCATCCATCCACCTATTCCGTGGTCTTCTTCTATTGTACATTCCTCAATATCCTCCCTGCCATCCTCTCTCATCTCCCATTCTAGCCACATGATCCACCCAATTTTTCCCGATTCAACGAACCTTACATCTTCATTTTCCAGTGTCATTAATTTCAACATTATTTTTCGCTTTTCCTTCCCCATTCTCACAGACAGTGAGTCTGCTCATTATGTTTTTTTTCTAAAACTCTCGCATGTTCGATGCGTCATTCACTCCCAACCATGTTTCAGAACCGTAACAAACCACAGGGCTTAGTAGTAGTTATGTATAAAAGGCGGACTTAAATAACTTCATACTGGCATAAAAAGTTCTGATACCCGCCATTATCTTTCTGCCTATCTCATCCGACACCAAGCAAAAAGTAAACATAACACTAAATCATAATTTGAATAAATTTATTTAATTCAGCTCCGTACATATATACATACTGTTAACCATAATACAATTGCATAAAAAAATAATTGATTAAAACAATTTATAGAAAATGATAATAAAAAATAAAATTTTAAGAATTTTTATTTATAATCGATGCTGTCAGCCTAAATCGAGAGATACCTATTAGAATAGCTTTTATTTACTTTTTATTTCAATGTCAAATCTGCGTGTAGTAAAATAATGATTAATTCAACGAATTGTAAATGTTTTATCTTCTGAAGGAATATCATTAGTCAGTTTAATATACACATACATGAATTGAAATCAATTTATTTCTTGTTTTTTGTTTATCTAAAAATGTCATGTTGAACGGAACTATGATACGAAAACATAATAAAAACAATTTTTTTAAATATTTTGAAAATGGTTTTTGTGATTTTTATACATAAACTGATAAATTTGATCAATAAATTAAATACAACATCCAACCGAATTCGATAATAGTACAGCCAAAAATACAAAATGTCGTAATTGGGTTATTATTTATCGTACAAAGTTCAAGTAATGCCAAACTTTACAGAATTCCTTAAGTTAACAGGTTTTTAATATTTTCATAAAAATATTTAATCGAATTTTATTACCCTTCCTCAATAGACCACCCTACTCCATACATTCTCCAGAATGATAAGTGAGTAAAAGTACACTAGTTAAACAAAAAATTCCTTCATTATTTCTATATATAATATCTATTTTTACCATGCAATATGTGATTTAAACACAATGCAGTGTCTTTTCTGTTTTCCCCATAATGGTTTTTTTTTTTTACGTTGCCTATTACTTATTAATAATTGCTCGTTATAATTATAATTTTATGGTATTTGGAGGTATTTGCAAAGAAATCATAATTATGATGTAACCAAACTCAACCTACGCTCGTTTCGTTCGCTAACCTTGACAATTAATTAATACGGTATAGTTTGAGTATTTAAATGATAAATAACTGCAATAATTACTGAATTTATTATTTAAATACTCAAAACATAACTGTTAATTAATCAAGGTTAGCGAGCGATGCGAGCATATTAAATTTGGTTAGATTATATTTATAATTTCTCTGCAAATACCGACCGATTTGGGAGAATTTTGCCTCTGTTGTACTTTCTTTTTGAAAATGTTGACTCGTCTATTTCTACCGTTATTCCTGGACCTTTTATGGATTTTTTAATAAATGACCGGCATACAGCTCTCTCAGGTAAATTTTCCAACTCGTTATTGCTTCAACTGATATGCGCTCGCTTCGTTCACTAACCTTAACTAATATGTAAAATATGTTAATATGGAGAATGTTTAAAATTACCGGTATAAAACAGCATGTTAGTGTTTTACTCATCAATTACTGTAACACATATTATATTAAGTAATTTTTATGTGAAAAAAATGGAGGCGTAAAACGAAAAAGTACCCGGAAATGCTGTAAAACGGTTGCTTCTTTTTTAAACGATTGTAACATTTTATGTGTTCTCTTTAGTATCAAGCTACATACATTATTTTATTTGGTATTCTAGATTTTATCTTAAATTACTTTTAGGCAGCCGAATAAGGAAATCGTTGAAGTTAAAACCTCAAGAATTTGATCTGTAAGTAGAAAGTAGAACATAGTAAACTTCTGAATAAACTGAACTTCCACTGATTCTAAGAACGATCGCGTCCAGTTATCGGCTTTCTATTATAAGAAATAATAAGAATAATTCAAATAGTGTTACCTGAATATCTTCTTTCAGGTTATTTGGTATGTCTTCCAAGTTAATACCGACACAATTAGCAGTGTACATGCGTCGACTGTAGGAATACTTGCAACGTCCCAGAGCTCGTAAACCTCCAGTTGTCGTCGCGATCATCAATACACCAAAAATATCTGCAAAACAAAACATTATAATTATATTTATTATTCTCCAATATCAAAATAATATTCGTTTTTGTACTTGTCGGTTAGCATCCCAACCGATACGATATCTACACAATCTAACCGAACATAACATAATGCTCGCTTCTCTCGCTAACCTAATTTTTACTGATAATATTATCTTAATTCTATTTCATTAGAAATAAACTTTTGCGATTCATTTGAAGACTACACTTCATTTACACTCATACATATCATCTTCATTCATCCTCTGAAGAATTATCTAAACGGTAGTTACCGCAGGCTAAACAGGAAAGAAAGTGTTACATGAGACGCTAACAGACAAGTACCTTATTTTTATCCAAGAAAAATCTGTAAAAAACCACAAAAAATAAAGATAAACTATGATTATGATATAAAGCTAGTCGGTAAGCACGATAAAACATTTATAATATTAATAGATAGCAAGTTTTCTTTCAACAAAATTTTGATCTCTTTCAATGATTTTAAAAATATTTTTAGAATGTTCTCAAATTAGAATTTACGAAAGACTCCATGAAATACTATCGAAGAACTGTCTAAAAATAGGATATTTTTAAACATTTTTTCCATATGTAAATGAATTAATTATCCACGGATCTGGTTAAAAATAATTTTTACCTAAAAACTTTATCATTTCTTATTTTTGTATTTAATTATTTAAATAAAAACAAAGTATAAAGAAATCCCATAACTAGTAAAACGCTATTATATTTTATAGTTAGACAAATCAGTGGTAACTTGATTTTATATTTTCAAAATTAATATTTTAATAAATAAATATTATTACAATGTTATTACAACATTATTATAATAACCGTTTTATCATTATAATCATTACTGTATAAAAAGCAAAAATAAAAGAGAAATTACAAAACGACTTAAAAAATGCTAAAAAGAAATAAATATATATCTTAACTACTTCTTTAAATCCAGATTTGTAGTTAGCCGAAATTAAAAATAAAAACAATAATTATAATTCTAGGAACTATTTCTTTTTTTTCTATAAATAATAAAATATTATACGGAATTTTTATCATACTCTGTAAAAAAAAAAAAAAATTAATACTGCATATTACTACAGAGTAAAAAACACGGTGAAAATTAAAAATTTCCGGATTTATGTTTACGAGCTCTTTTTTCATATTTCCTGAGAGAGAGAGAGAGAGAGAGAGAGAGAGAGAGAGAGAGAGAGAGAGAGAGAGCACGCTTTCTCTCATGTGTGTGCGCGCGCGCGAAAAATTTGTTTATTTATTTTATTATAAATGATTTAACTGCAATTCGGTCACAAAGAAATAGTTCGAAAACGAGGTTTTTCGCAAGAAACAAAAGAGTATCTGGATAAAAAATAAGAAAAGAATGCTAATTAATGATCTAAACAGACTGCTATCAAACTAACGTAAATCTTCATAAAATACGTATTTATTTTTTACTTAAATCTGTACATGTATCCGTAAAACTTGACATTAAAAGATTTTTTCCCGGCAATTCTTATACCTTTATAAGTATTAGAAAAAAATTATGGACCTATTTTGGTAACCGGAAACCGCCATTTTTCTTACCGGGAAAGCTATCAGTGCAGCTGTAGCGCTGATAGCTTTAGCAGGGAAAGTATTGGAATCGGACCAGTTTGGGCATAGGCGGTTTTCACCGGTTCTTTACGTTTTGACACAAAAAAAACCAAAAAACCAGATGTAAATTTTACGGATATTCGTATGTACGTGTGTGTTGAATGTAGCACTCTAAATCACCTTATATCTCCAGAACTGGACCGATTTTGACCAAACTTGGTCAGATTAGTTGTACGTATGGGGCATTGATGCCATTAAATGTTCAATTTAAACGGTCATACGGGTTAGGCTGCACAGCAAAGTCACCCTCAAATTCTCGAGATTTCGCCTAATTAAGGTCTTGTTTTTCTTGGACACATTTGTTAACAATTGAAAAGTAATATTTGCAAAAACTTTTTTTACAAAATCGCACTCCCACCCAAAAAAAAATGCTCTAAATAAACTAGAAGCTATGTGAGTACATTGCATCATTAGTACTCCCTTTCACCACAAGTAGCGCTAGTGTAACACCGACGTAAAACTGCTGCAGTCGTCCACTATATTGTAACAATACAGGTGAGCAACAGAATTAAATAAATGAATAATTTTTAGAGTAAAAAAGTATTTAAAATGGCTGCTACTACCGCCACACCCGCGCGAATGAAATACGGGTATGCGCGAACGCTTTGGTTAGAATCACTGAATTAAATAAACGAAAAAAAAATTATATTTAAATAAAATGAAATGCATCAGTAAAAAGCCGTGTGAAAAAAGTCCTACAACTGTGCTGTCAATTTTTTTTCTTCCAAATCGGTGGATATTTGGAGGTATTTGCAAAGAAATTATAAATATAATCTAACCAAATTTAACCTACGCTCGCGAGCAAAGGTTAAGTTTGATTAGATTATATTTATAATTATAACCAATAATGCTTACATTGGATCTCCCTCAGGTACATTTTGAAGACCCATGTTTGAATAAAATCAACGCATAGAAATAAAAAAATATAGAAAACTAATCAGATTGATTGTTAACATGGAAAATTGATCCTTTTTCGATAAAAATGTTATTTGGTCATTGGTTTATTTAATAATTGTTATATAAATGTAGAAATGGGCGTTTTTATTGTTATTTTTGAGAAAAAAAGAAAAAAAGTGGTATCCGCTTACCGTAAAAGGTCTAACATTATTAACGTATACTTCGCAATCGATAATAATGAATTTTCGTGCGAGTGTAATCTGAATAATAGAATGGAATAAAGAAGTATAACATTGCACTATTACAAACTACAGAAGTTATTCTAACGACAAACAAATAAATAATCGTCTATTTAAATGTTGTAATTTTTCATTTCATAAATATTCCACAAATTATCTGGAAGAAACTGAACTACCGAACTAGCAAACAGTAGCTTTACGAAAGAATTAGTATCAGTCGTGAAAATTGTTAACACGCTAAAAAATTTCTATACGTATAAATTTCAAGCGTATCTGTTGAATTAATGCTTTAAAAAATTTCAGTGTTTGATTTAAATTATTATTTATTCTTATTAATTACAAACTGTTTAAATTATCTTAAAATAAATTTAAATTATTTTTAAAAAAAACTTTCATGATTATTTCTAATAAATAATGTATATTTATTTTAAACTTTTAATAACCGTTTCTCACGTATATATATTACCTTCGGAGTCATATAATAAACGTATTTTTTGAAATCTACTTTTTATGTTAAGACGCAGGGTTATTTAAATGAGGAACTTTAAATTATTTTAGGAAGGACTTTTAATTTTTAAAAGCCCTTCGGTCGGCTGCACACAGCTCCTGGTGGCTCGCTAGGCTCCATCCACGCTAAAAGCAAAGCTTTACTTTACGTTGGCTCACCGCTAGAACAATCCGTTTTCTGCCAGCCGTCAATGACAAAACAAGTTCAAATATTATACCAAAATTAATTTACAATATAAAATAATTAAAACTATTATTTAATTGAACCAGCAAAACAAAAGATTTTTGAATAATTAAACCTAACCAAAGTACTAAACCAAGGTGGCAGTTATTCGACATTATTTTTGGTCCTCCGACCGCGGATATGATCTACAACTTTAAACAATTATAATCTTGATCTTAGAATTTAAGATTAATAAAAAATTTTATAATTCTAAGTATTTTTATATTATATTCCAATTGAAAAGTTTAGAATAACATAAACTTACACAAAAATCTAAAACAATTTTTTAAAAAACCTTTAACGTTAAAAATAACACTTCTTTAAATTTTCCTTTACATCTTTACTTTTAGATTCAATCAAATTAAAAAAAATCACCAACTTATTAACCCTTAAATTAGAAATGAATAATTCACACCAAATCTTTACAAACTTTAAAAAATAAATTTTTAAAGAGTAGAAAATGCTCCTCCAAAAGGTTTGTAATATTTTCACCTGGAAATAACTCAAAACAGCAGGAAATATTGATTTCAAATATAACCAGGTTGAAGTAATAACCCAAATATCCGATATAACCTTTTATATTAATATTTTTATAAACATTTATATTTATTTATTTATTTTATAAATATAATGTAACTAAAATAAACCTATGTTTTCTAACCTCGACTAATTAACAATAAGTATATTTTGAGTATTTAAATAATAAATTGAGTAATTATTGTAATTATTTATAACTTAAATAATTAAAATATTATTGTTAATTAGTCGAGGTTAGCGAGGTTAGGTTTATTTTGGTTAGATTATATTTATAAAATAAATAAATATAAATGTTTATAAAAATATTAATAATTAATTTTCGAGGTTTTTTCGAGGAAAATTTTCACCGTGTTTTTTTACTCTGTAGTAATAGGCAGTATTAATTTTTTTTTTAGAGTATGATAAAAAAATCCGTATAATATTTTATTATTTATAGAAAAAAAAGAAATAGTTCCTAGAATTATAATTATTGTTTTTATTTTTAATTTCGGCTAACTACAAATCTAGATTTAAAAAAGCAGTTAAGATATATATTTATTTCTTTTTAGCATTTTTTTAAGTCGTTTTGTAATTTCTGGTTTATTTTTTCTTATAAAAGGTCATAAAATGGTAATACGAGGGTTAGTTTTTTCAAGGTGTGATCGGTCGCGAAATAAAAACCCGCCCAAAAATCGGATGAACCTTTTCGCATATGTGTTGCGCAGCGTCTCTAGTACGCTTTAATCTAGCCGCGTGATTCATTTAGTTCTGAACACGCAGCAAGCACGTAAACATGTATACAACAATAGCATCTCCCGCCAAGTGTGAAGTGCGTGCAGTAATTCGATTTCTTCAGGCTGAGGGGTGTTATGCAGCTGAAATTCATCGGCGAATAAGTAATGTGTACGGTGAAACTTCAATTACTGACAGCAAAGTGCGACAATAGTATGATTTGTTTACATTTGGGCACCCCCCCCCCCCACCTCAGCCCCTGTGCTCAAACCTCACGAGCACTGATTGGTCGATTTTCCCCCGCTTTTTGGCTCCGCCACTGCAGATAGCCCACCAATTTTAAATACAAATTTTTTTTAATTTTAAAAATAGGGCGTAACTCGAAAACGGTGCACCCAAGCCCATTTTTAACGCGATTTTGATAAGCTTAACTGAAAGGGTACTTTCCAATTTTTTGAATCGATTGCCGGTAGTTTCATCCGCCCAAGTCCACCCGTTCTCGAGATACACCCTTTTCACAACATTTTTTGAAATTGATGCTGAAATGAATTGAAAACATACTCGGTTAACAGTTTTAATCACTTTTAAATTAATTTTTAAAGAATCGGCCATTATTACTTTCCGCGAAAGCAAATAAAAATAATTAAAATTTCTACTTATGAAGGTTGTTTAATAACTTTGCCGCTTAACAGTGAGTAAGCTTACGTTTTCATATATTAATAAACAATACGCGATTGTATTTGGTGTATAATTCTCTTCAACTTCAATATTAATTTTCAAATTTATAACGCCCATTTTTATCGATTCATCCTTTCGTGAACAATTAATCACGTACAACAGATATGTTTTTATAATCTGAAAACGTATATGGCGAATCGGTCAATTTATAATACAATTAGTAGTGATGACCAAACATCATAATAAAATTTACACAATCATGGTGTCATTAGCCATTTCATCAATAAACAAAATAAACAATCTACAACCTCCACCACCCATCATCCCGCTTTCGCTGAAAATAATGATGCCCGATTTTAAAATAAATGTAAAAGTAATCAAAACTGTTAAACGAGTGGTTAAAACACATTTTCATTTAATTTCATCATGAAAAATAAAAATATTGTGAGAATAATTTTTTTTTTTCATTACACTTTAAAATACTAGTTGTGCTTCAACTGGTAATGAATCTACTGCTTTATTCACCACAGAACCAATAATACCACGACCTTTTTTTTGTTCATGTCTATATATTTCAATATAAATAAATTATTGATTCTGCTGCTTTTAATAACTAGGAAGAAACCGAATCATTTGGTGGATGGAATTCCATCCACCAAAATATTTTACAATAAAACAGATTATTTCGCAGTTTTACTCGGCTCAATGTACAATAAATTTACAAAATAATATATAATTTTTACAAGACGATGAAATTTTATTTATTTATTTTACCTTCTTTACACCCACTGTCTTTAATTTTTTCTAGATTTACCACTACAGTGTTTGGCCCATCGGAATTCCGAGGAGCCCAAGTTTCTGCATAAATAGTGTTTGCCCCCATCGATTAATTCTTTAGCTTCTTTATTTTGAATCCAATTTCTAAATCGTTTCCCATATAGGCGATTCTTCGTACATGAGGAATCGCTTTATTATTGTTTAAAATGTTAATTTTAAATATTATATAAAATTGCAAAAATGTATTTGAAAAGTTTAAATTTAACCAGAAATTACTAAATCTAATGGATATTGCACCCTTTGGATTCACTTTGTATAGGATATTTTGTGGGCTGAAATTCCAACAGACTAATTTTTGTAAATAATAATCTCAATTGATCTTGTATTGGTAATAATTTTAGTTATTTCATCTTTATCATCAATGTCTAATATTTTCTATATATTGGAAAGTTAAAATTATTCATCTACAAACCATAAATTAGTAAATCTAATGGATTTTGCACCCTTTGAAACGAGTTTATATGAATTATTTTGGTCACTCGAATCTGCGGGACCAAAATACTTTAACAATTTTGTAGACTCTTTAAGTACCAGAAATTACGAAATCTAGTGAATTTGTACCCTTTGAAACGATTTTATTTGAATTATTTTGGTAGTGAAGATCTTTACCACCAAATGAGTTGAAAAAAGAAAAGAAACTAGTTTAAATGTATTGTGTATCTGCATCAATAAATAATTTTTTAAATATTGGAATAACCTTTTTTACAATTCTAAGCATCAATACCACATGTAAATTCTACATCATGGTAATTATGACCATTACAAAACTACATCATTGTAATAATATTCTATTATTTTCATCTACAAAGCAGAAATTACTAAACCTAATGGATTTGTACGCCTTCGGATTAGGATATTTTGTCAGCTCGAATTCGAGCCGACTTATTTTTGACAATAATAATTCTTGTATTGGTAATAATTTTAGTTATTTCAACTTTATCATCACCTTTAACATTACAAAAAGCCGAGGTTCGTATGTGAGCATCGGCTTCAATTAATTTTTTTACAACAATAAAATATTAATTTTAAATATTATATAAAAATCAAAAATGTTTAATATTTGAAAAGTTTAAATACCAGAAATTGCTAATAAAATGGATTTTATATCAAAATACTCTATCAATTTTTTAGATTCTTTGTTACAAAATAACTACCAGAAATTACTAAATCTAGAGGATTTATACCCTTTGAAATGAGTTTATATGAATTATTTTGGTCACTCGAATCTGAGCGTTCAAATGATTCTATTAATTCTAAAATGCAATTTGTAAAAATGTCCAATATTTTTTTTTTTAAATTTCATCTACAAACCAGAATTATTGATTTTTATTAACTACATTACAAATTACCCGAATATAAGTAACGAGATGAATAGTACAATTTCAATATACCAGAAGATTTTAATATGTATATAGTGAAGTTGTGGTTAAAAATAATACATTTAATTATACTCGTCTAGTGTTGGAAAATCCCATTCAAGTATAATATTTTTTTAACGCAAAACTTTAAAATTTCTCATTTAAAAAAAATGTTTATATATGGGGGAAGAAAATTTAAGCCCCCACCTCTGTATGTATTTAAAGACAAGCATTCAAATGATTAGATTGTTTTCTTTATTTATTAATGCCGAATAATGTTAATTACTTTATATTTCATAAACATACACAAATTTATAAATAAACACTACCTAAAAAATTCATATTAAAAATCACAAATCGTATTTCAGTTTTTATGGTTTTTAAATTCAGAACAAGCGTGATAACGAGTTGACGGTACATATAATAATTATAATTTGAAATAAATTTGTGTAAAATTCCACAGTAAATAATGAAGCCTTATCAATTTTCAGTTTAAGTTATATCAATTTTCATGCAAATGTAACCACATTTTAATGGGTAATCGTAAAAATCATGCGTTATAATAAATAATATTTGTATTAAATTTTACAATAGCGGAGACTAACGAAAGAATATGTAAAAGATTAAGATACGAATATTTATTCATTTTTATAATAGTGCGATTTGATGAAAATATTTAAAGTTTGGCTCTTCATCACATTGACTTAAAAAGTACAAAAAAAAACCATGAAATATGACCCAATACGTTTCTAATCCACTCAGAGGCAAGCCGATAAAAATAAACCGATGGTAATTGACGTTCATCCAAGCACATCGCAGATTATACTTAATATTCTCCGCCCTCCAGAGATTACATCAGTAACTAGGCAATCAAAATATTGTATTTTTCCAACGAATCACGAGTAGGAATACGATTGACCAATCAAAAAGCACTACATTACACATATCACACTCTAGAAGTCATAGATTAATTATCAGTCAGTAAATTCCAACCAATCGTATTCTATGTTTTTTAAGCAATCATAAGGTGAGAGTAATTTCTTATCATGCACGAAATTCCAACCAATCGTATTCTTTGTTTTTTAACCAATCATAAGGTGAGAGTACTTCTTATCATTATCGGGCACAAAATTCCAACCAATCGTATTCTTTGTTTTTTAACCAATCATAAGGTGAGACTAATTCTTATCATTATCGGGCACAAAATTCCAACCAATCGTATTCTTTGTTTTTTAACCAATCATAAGGTGAGAGTAACACTTCTCATCAGGCACAAAATTCCAACCAATCGTATTCTTTGTTTTTTAACCAATCATAAGGTGAGAGTAATTCTTATCAATATCGGGCACAAAATTCCAACCAATCGTATTCTTTGTTTTTTTAACCAATCATAAGGTGAGACTAATTCTTATCATTATCGGGCACAAAATTCCAACCAATCGTATTCTTTGCTTTTTAACCAATCATAAGGTGAGACTAATTGTTATCATTATCGGGCACAAAATTCCAACCAATCGTATTTTTTGTTTTTTAACCAATCATAAGGTGTGAGACTAATTCTTATCATTATCGGGCACAAAATTCCAACCAATCGTATTCTTTGTTTTTTTAACCAATCATAAGGTGAGAGTTATTAATTTTATTAATACCCGACATATTAACAACAAAAATTTCAATGCACATAACATAATAATCTTTACACGTCATTCAGTGTATAAATACAGCTACAGTGGGTATGTATTGGTTTTTCAGTTATAGATTGTAAAGAAAAGTGGAAGAATCTGCGGTCAGTTTTTTTTTGTCAGAAAGAGGAAACTTTCTCCAAGTGGTGAAGGCAGAAAATCCAAGTAAACTAAACTATTTACATGATTATATGCAGTTCATAATTCCATACATAAAATGTTCAGCCCCTCTGACCGGTTGATGTGACAAACCAATCCAATGAAAACACCGAATTACAAATAAATGAAGCTGAGGAACTTTAAATGCGTACACAACAAACATCTTTGGTAAAACAATTGAAAAGAAAACCAATATTGAATGAAATCGATAAAACCTTTTCTTGGCTACTTTCAACATAAACAATCCGGTAATGACGGTTGTCCTCGAAAATACATCTTACTTAATCTTCTGTCTTAAGTTAGTGAACTAACTGAAGCGCAATTAAAAATTTTTAGAAGATGAGCACTGTCATTGTTAGATGAAATGAACGTGTTATTCTCCCCCATCATAGCTACCTTTCATCTCTTATATATGCATCAGACAATTCATCGGCATTTTCTCCTGAAATTCCTATGCCACCTTCAGATTACAATGTTAACAGTGCTCATTTGCTTAATTTGTAAGAACAGTTAAAATTGTATGTTTTATAATTCTTTCATTTTGTACATACATGATGTTACATATAAGAAGTAATTAAGTAAAAAAAATTATCGGGATCTATAATTCTATACATAATTTCCTCAAAAAACTGCAGCCGAGCAACTTTGTCGTCATCCGTAATGCGTTGAACCACGGTAAGTTTGTACGGCTTCAAATACAATCGTTTATGAAATACGGAGTAAACAGTCGTTTGTGGAATGCCAGTCTTACGTGACGCACGTCCGAGTTGATTTCTTCGGATTATGTATTAAGCTTTCTCCGAGTTGTTCCACAGCAGCTTCAGGGACGCGTGGACGTCCTGGAGATTTTGTGTGTTTAATAGAACTATCTGTCTCAACGAAGGTATGGTGCTAACAGTAAATTGTATGCCTACTAGGAGGCTCCGTACCGTACTCTCTACGAATATTATTACGTTGATCAGCAATTTCTGACTGCAAATAGTGAAATCAAAACATTCAGCGAGCACGTTCCGCACCAGTAGATGTATCCATTTTTTACAGCACTGGTGACTGAATTCGGCACTAATGAACTACGAAAGTCAAATTTTGTTGTGTTTTGCTATGAAATAAGACCGCAACTGAATCTGTAAGTTATCTAAATAATTTTTTTTTTATATGCTTTTAAAGTTGTGAAGTCCTTTTTGAATCACGGTAAACCCCAATACCTTTTATTATATATATATAAATAAATAACTGGTTACCAACTTACGTATGGTAGGAAATGAAGCAATGATTAGTGTTAAAAATTAACAATATTTTTCATGTTTGATAAACACTTTTTTGGCTTTTAAGGAAAAATACAAAAATCTTTACGAATGCATTTTGTTCGCTCAAGTTTAAATGTGCGTGAAAAACTTTCAATCTTAGAGACGGATTTAAATTGAAAAAATGAAATAAATTTTATAGTAAACAAAAGAATTGTTAAATTTTGTACAAAAGAAAAATCTAAAGTCCACCCGTTATGCATAAATTTTGGGAAGGGTTCACAGATGGTAACTATAATATGAAAAAAAAATTTTCAACTTTCCTTTCCAATTTAATTGCCTCTAGTTTCTGAACAAGGTGTGTTTTAAAATAACTAGTACGTCGACAAATAAAGAGTCTCTTAGAAAGCCGGTATAGACTTGTATGATTATTATTTCTTTTACGGTCAACTCTTATGTAGCCTATTCAACGGTGAGATTTTTTTCTCTCATTATCTCGAAGCAAAAAACTAACAGTTATTCCTTTCTAAAATGAGATACTAATCAGAAGAATTAAGCTCGACACGACATTTTTTTTTTATAAGTTTAAGCAAAATATTAAAAAAAAAAAATCCATAGTAAAAAAAAGGGAGTAACAAGTACAAAGAAGAATAACGAAATGAATTTCACGAAAACCGTTAAATTAAAATTATATTAAGAAATTAGTCATGTGCTGAACAGATGATATTTATTTTAAATATATTTTAAACTCTGAATAGGGCTCACACGTGTGTAGTACACATATCAACTACAGCCGTTTACGAGACGGAGAGGAAGTTGAATAGATTAAAACACTGATTTCCACGTCCTGTCCTAAGAAGTTCATTTCTTTAATATAAGCTGCCAAACTTAAAAATACTTTTTAGGTCGTGAAACCATTTTTAGGAAATATATATAAAAAAAAATCAAAGCATACTAAACTGACAGCAAGAGAGGAAGTGATATATGCATAGAGAAAAAAATAGGATACACAGGCTCAACGTAAAGAAAATAAAATTAGACTTATAAATTCCACCTTTTAAATATAATTTTTAAATAAAATAAACCCCAATTATACGTGGATGACAACTGAACATTAGTTTCACCGCGAATCTAAAACAAGTACTATAATAAAGTAAATTCATCAATTTATGGGGTAAAATAAAATTTTTAACACATCAATTTCTCCCTGAAATTTCATTTAATTATGAATCTAATTTTAAATAAGTATGACTGGCCCGATTTAAAAATAGAAATAATAATATTCATAAATAAAAATGTAGAATATAAATAAAAATTGCATACTATTTTCGTTAAAATAAGTTAAAAACTGAAAAACTATAAAACATCGACGAGAAGTTTTCAATTACCGTAGTCTATCGTTTAAATCTCGTGCAAAAAGAAAGTGCAAGGAAAGAAAAGCGTTTCCTAGTAAAACAGAAGACAGGAATACTTTTAATTCAACTTCGAAAGAGTTTGACGATTGATCGTGCATACCGCAAAAGATACCCCTCACAAGTCCAATAAATTACAATTAATAAGGAATAAAAGAAAATCTAATGTGGACACCACATGACTTCTTTGAAAGTTTTTTTTCTTTTTCCAGTTTAGCCTCTGGTAAATACCGTTCAGATAATACTTCAGAGGATGATATGTATGAGTGTAAATGAAGTAATCTTGTACAGTCTCAAGTTTGACTATTCCTGAGATGTGTGGTTAATTGAAAATCCAACCACCAAAGAACACCGGTATCCACCATCTAATATTCAGACCTGTGTAAAAATAACTGACTTTACTAGGACTTGAACGCTGGAACTCTCGACTTCCCAAATCAACTGCTTTGGGAAGATGCGTTCACCAGTATACCAACCGGGGGTGGGTTTTCCTTGAACGCCTAATATATTGCATAGACAATGATTTTTTTAAATGGAAAAAGTACATAAAATTTTATTTCATTAATAACTTCTGATATTTTTTCTATTTTTTTATTTTTTTTTATTGTTATTATTGAACATTATTTTATCGTAAAAATAAATTATGATTTCCAAGGCAGTAGGCATACAGTTTAGTTAACAGTAAGTAGCCAAAACAACGATGACTGTATGCCGTCTGCTGTACAAGATTTTAAACACCTTCTGTGTGTCGTCGCCTATTATAATTGGCGACTTGTTTACTGGAAATGTAAACATTTATGTAGTGTTAAAAGCGAATTTATCAGTTTCAAATCTGGCATGACTAATTGTTATTTTTGATTATGCAAGGTAATTTGTAACATAGCGTAGTTCAGTATACTGTATACGCCGGTCTCCGTGGCTCGAGTGTTAGCGTCTCAGCCTTTCATCAAGAGGCCCGGGTTCGAATCCCGGTCAGGTATAGCATTTTCACACGCTACTTGTCATTCATATCATCCTCTGAAGCAATACCTAACGGTGGTCCTGGAGATTAAAAAAAAAGAAGAAAAGCATACTGTATACAATATGTATATAGTACTAACCCACCGGGTTGATCTAGTAGTGAATGCGTCTTCGCAAATCAGCTGATTTCGAAGTCTGAGTTCTAAGTTCAAATTCTAGTAAAGTCTTTTAAACATATTAAAATACTAGATCATGGATACAGGTGTTCTTTGATGGTTAGGTTTTAATTAATCACACACCTCAGAAATGGGCGACTTGAGACTGTACAAAACGACTACACTTCATTTACATTCATACATATCATTCTCATTTATCCTCTTAAGTAACACCTGAGGATGATTCCTGAAGATAAACAAAACAAGAAAAAGAAAAAATATGTAAAGTATTGTACAGTATACGCATTCTATTTTATATCGTGGGAAACTTTAGTACTACTGTATTTTATGTATACCATTAAATGGGTATACGTATTTTTTTGCATAATTACAGTACTCAACACGATTATCAAAAAATATTTTCGTTGACTAGTGAGATTTTTTCCGTTTCCGCGTCAACCAGGTTCCCGTTATTTTAGGGAAAATTAACAACATATCCTTGGTAAAATTCACGGGACCAAGGAAATTTTCCGTTGTAGACAGGATTCCGTTAAATTCAGGTTCCGTTTACTGTATATATATATATATAGTTAAACTTGAGTTAACAAGAAAGTGTATACATGTGTGTGTGTGTTTCACTTTCTTCTGGACACGACAACTGCCGTAATTTTGCGCCAATCACTTTCAAATTTATACATAAAATATAACGACCCAAAATCTTGGTCGAGATCGTTAATGGGAAAAATCGGATGTGGGTGGAATGGGAGGGCTTTTTCAAAAAAAATATATATATTTCTATAACTTTCTTATTAAGTAAAATATCGAATTCGTTTAAAATTCCTACTATTCTTTGGATAAGGGTCTAAAACTTGTATAAGTACAGTTTATTGATATCACCAACCACTGGCCCAGTGGGTGGAAAAATGGGGTTTTCTAAGATAAATAATGTCATACCTCCCTTAATAGGCACAATATCGAATCGGTTTAAAGTGGACGTTTTTCCTCTAAACATTACCTAAAAATTTTGTCTGAAACAATTTTTGATACGACCAACCGTTACGGCAAGAGATGACCAAAACTTTGCTGGAATTGTAAGATGGCGCTTGTCATATGTGAAACTTTTTTTCACATGCAACCACTGTCGTATTGAGTAAATTTGAAGATTTTCGTAACTTTAAGGTGGAAATCTTTTTTATCCCCTACTTAGCACCGGTGAAATCTTCCTCCGCCTTCCGGCGTGCCGAAAGGGGTTCCCCCCGACATGAAATATAAACCTTCTTAGTTATGTCAAAACACGTGGGTGAAAATCTGCTTGAGACTGATCGAATAGTTTATTTATCCGAACAAAAAAAAAACCCTGTTCCTCTTAATATAATAGTATAAATTTACAGCAATAAAACGTAAATTTATGCGTACGTACTCAAACATATTTATTAATTACACTTCAAAATTAACGTTATTTTATATTACACAGGCATTATTCATTTATTATCTTATAACTATTATTTAAAATAATTATAATGTTTACTATTAAAATAACAAATACCCAATCGAGTTGAAAAAGAGTATATAATGCATTGTTTCGATGTAGAAACGAATACACTAATATCCTGTTTTATACTATCTGCCGCATCTTTGTTATAACTTTGAGGCATGTAAAGCAACTGAAGTACATGATCCGAAAATCTAGTTTTTTTTTTGGAAGTAATGATTTTTACTATATGTCAATCTCCTTAAAGAAAAGAATGAAGGTTCTTGGAACGGCTTGGAACCCGATATACAACCGTTTATTTGATTCTATGGAGGTTAACAGGAAACTACTTCATTCCTAATTTTAACTAGTGAGCTATATATAACCTGTAGCTGTTACGCGGTTATAGAGTTCGACACATACATAAAGTAAAACAATTTTTTTTATTCAATTTTCTTTACGTCTGTATCGTTCCGCTGATTGGTTTTTCTACGATTTCCCTTGATACTTCCAGGGAAATGTTAGAGGAATTTGTTCTTTTTACCGATATAAATAACACCTTATTGATTTGTTGTTCTTATGATTACGCTTACATCTGAATTAATGGATAAAATATATGAAGCAATATGGACATACTAATAAATAGAATAATCACTTGAAACCGGGGTTAAAACTGCAAAGTGAAGCGGTTAGAAATTATCTAGGAAAATTAATAGTTTTTATCGTTTAAATATGAGTAATCCTGTGTTTTGATTGGGTCAATACACAACAGATAAAAGTTATTTAATTTAAGTGTAGACGTATAGCTGGCCAAAAAGAACCGAATAACTCAATCAGTAACTGGTCAATTTTAGATTCATTTAACGAAAATTTTGTTTCGTTTAATTGAAAGGAGATTTGGAAGATACGTTTGAGGATTATTTCCTGCAAATATTACATCAAAGTAATAAAATTATTGTGAATATAAGATACCCTTATGAATGAGCCGTTATGATAAAAAAATTCTATCTTTTTTTTATAGGGTTAATACATGTGTGTGTGTATATATATATATATATATATATGAATAATTAATTGTTCACAACAAATCGGTTGTATCGATGTTCCTCATGTAATGAAAAATTTAGAAGTTAACATTAAAGAACAACCAAAATTATTTCTAACAATATGATTCTATATAGCACTTTTTTATTTAATATAAGAGGTCTTTTGTTCGTATAACCTACAACCCTCGTACAGACAATCTTATGTTTAACAATTAATTCATTCACAAATTTCTACATTATATTTTTCATTTAATACACAAGAAACCCAACTTTAATATATATCTATTAATAACAATAATTTCCTCTCCCGACTGTTTCAACGGTTACCCACCATAATTGATGGGGGAAGTCTAAAAGAACAGGCAGATTGAAGTGCTCTAAAAACCACTGAACCTCTCTCGTATTGCTGACAAAGAAATTCTAACCTATATCATTTCTGTTTTTCGTGTACTTTACAAGACTGAACGTTTAAAAAAATAAATTTTAACTTTACAAAATAAAATATCTGATCAATATTTCGTAGTACAATACATGGGAGTGGTGCTTTTTTTAAAAGAGTCTTATTTATTAAATTACTTTCTCTTTACAAATTAATTTTTCTTTTCTAGCACTTCTTGCACAGATATTTTCTCCGATTAAAAAATTACGTTTACAGATACATTTACTTACATTTTTTCTAAATAAAGTTTAAGTAAAAAGACGTGCGCGCGCAAAAATTTCACTGATAGACAAAAAATGTTTTTCTAAGTGAGATACCATTTCTTGAATTGCTTTTTTGCGTACTTTACAGATCTGTAAATACAACTTTTCTATCAGCTTAGTTATAAATAAATTACGATTAAAAAAAAATTTAAGAGAAAATAGAGTTAAAATCTGTAAAATTTATAATTTTGGTTGACCACACCTGTGTTAGAATGATTTCGTTGATACTTTTCTTATATAAATAACCTTAGGCACATCCCGAATTAATGTCCAACAGTAATCGGCTACGTTAGTATTCCATTTCCCTTTATCACCGAAATGTCTTTCCATTAAAATAAGACTTTCCATCACCGAAATGTCTTGGTGGAAAAGTTCACCGTGTTCGTCACTTACGTCTCCGAGGTTGTCCGGGGAAAAATCTAGATGCGAGTGGAGGAAATATATTTTCAAAGACATATTACATCCCATAGCTCTGTATGAAGTAAGAGGTTGATTAACAATATCGTGGTAATTGTCAGATTTTTTTTGCCGAGAAAATTTTTGCAACGTCTTTAAAAGAAGCCCAAGGTGCAGTTTCTACATTATTTAGCTTCGAGTGCATCATCTTTGATCAACTCTTATTTGAGGACCAACAAATATTCCTTCTTTAATTTTTCCTTCACTTACATTCGGAAATTTGTGCCTGTTGTACAAAAATTCGGGACTATCCTTCTTCATTGTTTTTACACAATTTTTCATTAGTCCTAGCTTGATATGGAGAAGGGATAAAAATATTTTTTGGGGTTCAAGTAGGGGCTCATGAATAATATTTTTGCCATTTGGAGTTAATTGCCTCATTTCTTCCATTCATTGGTAACATAATGTTTATCCCTAGCTCGGCTGTCTCATTCGCGAAGAAAACACACGTACTTAGTATAGCCTAACTGCATGCGTAATAAAATAGCTAAACTTTCAAAACACTACATATGTTCCAGCTATGTTTTTATAATTTACTTTTTCAAGAACTTTTTGATCACATCGTATGTCTCTTTCAAATTAATACCATAAGCGATTGGTATCGGATATTTGTTACCGTTGTGTAGTAGAACCACTTTTAAACTATACTTGGACGCATCTATGAAAAGGCGCTAGTCCTCAGGTTTATGAACTTGTCCTAAGTGCAACATAAGCTCATCAATATTTTAATCAATAAAGTACTGAGAAAGTTCTTTTTGTCGGCTTCGAAAGTTTTGTATTTTTTTAAAGTAAATTCCAATCTTGCAATCTTGATCCTAACAGTTCAGCTTGATTTTTTGATAAATTTAAATCCCTCCGCAATAAGACTGAACAAAATTAATTCATTCCTAAATCCAATGCTTAATACAAATAACACAGCTGTGTTTTCAGCTACATGTTTTGACATGCACAGACACGACTAATCTTGTCCATGAAGGCTCACCTTCACTATTAGATATGATGTCATAATACGTGACAATTAATAATATGTAATAGGTTATAAATTATGTTAACCGAGTTAAACAATAAAAAATGAGCTATCAAAATACAATATAGGAGCTTAAAATGATAAGTATACGCTGAAAAATGTATAAAATCCTTTAATTAAAATTTTAAAATTTTTCAAAAACGGCCTGTGATAGAAAGATTCTGAATTCACTTCATTTTCAGCATAAAAAAAACAGATTAAAATCATGTATCGCATGTTTGGAAACAAAAATTATGTTTATCAGTGTTATTATTTTTTGTGATGAATGAGTGGGCATCAACAATTATGGTCATTAGACCAGTGGAAATTTGTAACTTATGAAAATATGCTATGCCTGGCCGGGGTTCGAACCCGGGACCTCCACCACGAAATGCCGAGACGTTACCTACTCAAGTCCTTAAAAGGAGAAAAATCCACGAGTAATTTTGTTCTGTATGTTCACCTATTATTTTATAGATCAGATCTATACATTTCGATAACTGTTTTTTTTTTTTTTTTTTTTTTTTTTTTTTTACTGTTCCGGCTAGAGATAAAAGAAGGAACAGGACTGTTAATCGTAATTTTTAGTTTTAGGATTATTTTATACAAGTACCTAAAAATAATCTTATTGTATTAGATATCGTAAGTACTTTTTTATGGACAACAAAAATCGAATGATTGATAATAGTCACCAGGTACTTTCATTACCATTACCATACGGTTTTGTAAATCTGCCTCTTTCGTTAACCCACCCCCTATTAATAGCCAGTTTCTTAACGCAATAAATATTATTGAAATATTAAATGTAATATAAAATTAAAAAAATAACACGTCTCCTGGAATCAATAACTTTAATGGTTCTTGCTTAAAAGAAATAAGTAACTACATAGTAAAACCACTTGAACACATAATAAATAAATGTTTTATTGAAGGTTATTTCCCTATTAAATTTAAAATAGCCAAAATACATAAATATAGCAATACATAAATCGGGAAATATAAACAACCCGGCAAATTACACACCTATAAGTCTGTTAAGTAACTTTTCCATAATACTTGAAGAAATATTTTAAAAATGTATAATAAAGTTTCTCGACAAAAATAAATTTTATTCATAAAAACCAACAATCTGAAAAATCAACAAAAGATGCGGTTTTATATTTAACTAGAATAATTAACGACAATTTTAATAAAAATTATAAGACTATAGCAATATTCCTCGATTTAGCTAAGGAATTTTATACAATTCTCGCAAAAGTTTATATAAACTAAATAACTACGGTGTACGAGGACCGGTAAAAGAACTGTTTGAAAACTACCTTAAGGATAAAACTCAAATTCTGACTTTAAATAATGTCAGAGATAACAGAAAATCCTGAAACTTCGGACTACCACAAGTTACTGTTCTCTCGCTAATACTTTTTCTAATATATGTCAAACGATCTTTTAAAACTGAACCTTCCTAACGGTAACACAGAATATTTCGCTGATTCAGCTTTGTTTTTTAGGGCGAGACGTGGAATGAAGTATATAAGAGCGATACCCGTGGATTACTTATGGTAAAATCTTGGCTTGAAAGCCATATTCTTACGCTCAACCTAAATAAGACGAAAAACATCTCGAAACAGACAAAAATACAACACAAGAAAAAATACAGACGAAATGTATCTCGCCTACTGAAATTGTCAAATCCATTCGTGAATTTCAACTAAAATTCATGTTCAGTAAATAATAGCGAATCGATAAACAGTAACTGCCGTTGTCAGTCAATAGACGAAGTCAAGTTAATAAAATATATCTGATAATACTGGACGATCATATGAAGCGGAATGTCCAAGAGTACTTTTTACAAAATAAACAAAATTAAATAAACAAAAATTATTGTTTAAATAAAAGTTGTCTGTTTTTTTGAGATTAACAACTTTTCCAAATGCAATACAGACAAAAAAAACAAATTTTTCCGAGGAAAAACAGAAAAAAAAGTTTTTTACAACTTCAGCGCCACCTAGTATTTCAATTTCAAATTATACGGCATAACTTCAAAGACATTAATTATAAAGGAGAATGTCCTCTACATTTTTTGTTTGAAAACCTTTTCTCTAAAATGCATAGATTCGGAGAAAAACGCATTTCAAAATCTTTTTGAGTTTTTCAAAAATCTATGGGAGGGGGGATGTTACAAATCTGGAGTTAAGCTTTCCTCATAACCCCTAACATATTGAAAAAACATCAATCGGTAGGTAAGGATTTTCAAATAAAAATACAAATTGACCTACTACATGACACTCGTCTTAATAAAATATTTATGCTTCAGAAATATTTAATTAGAGCAGCTCTCGGTAGACCAAGGTTATATCCCGGTACACACTTATTTAAAGTACCTACTTTGAGATAAATATATGTCAAAAAGGTAATACTACATACAAACAAATATATAAATGATTTTGAATTTAAAAATACACCGTATTCGTTCAGCAGGAACGAGTATCATTTATACCACATTCTTTTCAAAATTAATTGTTTGTAAACGTCAATTTTCGTATTACGCCAGTATATTTTCTAACAAAGTCCCCAATCATTTTATGTCCAAAAAATAAATAGTAATATAATCAAAGAAATAGATGAACGAGTGAAACACAATATATATTTTAAAATACCAAAATAATCCACACTGATAACAATAAATTTAACATATTATTATAATGAAGAGCATATAACGAAATAAATTAATATACTACTTAACATTAAAAAAATCTACATATATATATAACTGTAAATGTTTACGTGAATGGCAGTATAAATTCATAGCAGTATTCAGTTGTCTTATCTTATGAGTATTTCTTGTTGTCTTATCATATGTTATCTTAAGTAATTTCTTTTTCTATTATGAAATTATTTTTTTTCGCTTTTTTTAGGTAATGAATTTATTGTATTTTATTTTATTTTCAATGTAATTTAAATATTTTTTCATTCTGATTCTGTGTATTTTTTAGTCTATTTTATTTAACTTAATTTCTCAATTTAATTGATGTTTTTTTTTTATATATCATGCAACAAACCCCATAAATTTTTATTTAGTTAAATAATGCATTTTTAATTAGTTCTTTTGTTAATCATCCTGTTATAATGATATGCACTCGCCGCTAACGCTCAAGGCTTCTTTTGCTAGCTGCGTAAAGGATAAATATGTTGCATAAAATTGTATATGTAATTTTCAACTGACAATAAAAAATAAATAAATAAAATAAAACTCTAATGTCCCAAAGTATAAATGATAAAAATTTAATTTATCGAACTGCTTTACAGTAGTAGAAGAACGATCTCAAAGACAAATCATATGCTGTAAAACAAAAATGTAGAATGAAGGATACAATATGTTACCGCTGAGAGAGAATTGAAATCCTGGTGTCATTTTGATGAATAAAATATTCCGTCAACCACTCCTTTTTTAACTTATGTCTAGAAATAATTGCACCCGCCATTTTGAAACTGAAAAGTTTATGAAAAAACACATTCTCTCGTTCCGCCTAATAGCCAATAATCTTACAGAAGAAACGCTAAAATGTCGAATTAAATAAAATAAGACTTCGCCTCGCTCGAGAAAAGTATTTTAATGAATACTAATTTTCTTCAAATTTTATTTTAAGTTTCATGATACAAAAGAAATCTAAGGCGTAATTCTGTATAAATGCGTGTAATTGTGTTGGCATCCAATTTCTTTAATATCTACCGAAGGTTAAATATGCAAACATGCAATTTTATATACCAGTCTCTGAGGCCGTTCAATTTAATGTAAATCAAACAAGGATTAAATACAGCTAAGAGAGTTTCGTAACCACTTTTCCAGCTTACTTTCTAGAGGAAGTTTCTCTATTAGTATCAAAGTAATTTTCTTCTTGATAACTTCAGTGTAAGATTATTTTTTTAACACAGAATTACGAGGTCTAAAATTATAAGACAAAATCATTTTAAAATATATATAAGTACGGAATCTCTAAATATTTTTTCAACAGTTAAACATTAACTTCGACATATTTTTAACAATCAGTTTCAAAAGTAGATTTAAATACACCCTTAAGTAACGCTCTTTTACCAAAAATAAATCGTTTTGAGGGAGAAGCGTTTGTTAAATTATATTTTTTTATGTTTAGCTGTTAAATAGTTATTTAAGAGATACTTCAAATCGGTTATGAAACTAGCACTGAAAAACATTAAATTGCCGCCATTTTAGTTATGGTTTTGTAGCCTGATTTTTTTAATCCGTTTAAAATTACGCGACACAGCCCTACCACTTCCATTTATAACATTGAGTTACCCCTATGATGACTTGTAAAGGGGTGACCTCATACAAAATAATATAACGGTTAAAAAGGTTATTTAATAGTTAGTTACTACATTTTATGAACAACTTTGTTTTATTTTTTTATTTATATATTTTTAATTAATTAAAAATATTTTAATTAAATATCTTGTTAATTAATAAACCAGTGGATCTTAACTAAATTATATCAATACATCTATCAAAAAATAAATAAATAAATTAGAACAAATTTATCGTGTCCGGGCGATGATAACGCGAAAGCGTTTTTCGCCCTAGAAAAAAAAAAGTTGGAGCGATTGAGATAGAGGGGAAAATCAAAGATTTCAAATGGGACCGTTTATATAAACAGTTTTTCATATTTATAAATATGAAATTATTTTTAAATTAGTTTTTTTCTATTTTTAATTAACGAAATGACATTTGCGGTCGCCAATTTGGTTCAACTAGTCAAAATGTAATTTTTTTGATATCGTTTTGCTTGTCTCACAAGGACCTTCAAAACAGCTTACCGTGTAACCATACGTCCGATTTAAAACTTTTGATACCTCCCCTGAAGACAGATTATCTAAATTGAGGCTACCGAGTTAGCCTTTCTTATCGGAGAAGATTTCTAAAGCGAGAATCGGGTACCTCAAATAACAAAAAAGTTAAAGAGGAGCATTCAACCGTAATTTTGGATTGGGCGTTTAGAATTTAGTTTCGATTAACTCTTTAAAATGACACATCAAATGACCATTGACCCCATTTGAAATTTTTGAATTGCCCCCCCCCGACCCCCGCCGCTCAAACATGAACGAGTGAAATATACTTTCATTGAAGTAGCTTCTCAGTACAAGGAAGAAGGCCGCAAACCTCATCCAGTTATATCAATTATAAAAAAAAAAGTTAAGAGGGTGTAAGTTACTTTTCACCCACCCGGTATATATAAATATATATAAACCTTTGGATCAGCATTTTTTATCGTGTGGTGTGTATAAATACATGTGTGTTTTTATTAAAATATATTTATTTCTATAAATTTAGACTTTCTCAAGTCAGAACGAAACTAAGGAGTAGCGTTACTGCTTTTTATTTAAGGGCCAAACTTTGTCTAAATTTAAAGAAAAGATTATCTTTATCTTTCAATGCAATTTTTGTTTTCTGAAATTAATTTTAATATTTAATATTTTTTAAACCACCTGTCATTTTTAATAATAAAAAAAAATTGCAGTCTATTTTTTTTTACGTGTACCAATTTTGATATTTCAAATAAGTTTTTATATTTATTAGTTAGACAAAGATTTTTAAATGCATTTACTTTTTTTAAACTAAACTAACTATATCTACTTTGGATACTAAATTAATATTATTAAAAAAAATCTATAAATACACCATAAATATTTTTAAAACATATTTTTCAGCTTTCTTCGATACCTTTACATAATGAGTTTAGAATAAAAACTATTTCGCTACTTTTTAAAAATGACCTCGAACATCACGAAATTTTTTAAGTAGTAATATCGCCAATGTCATTCGTACAACTGAATCGGATGGTTTGATGTGTATAATATGATAATGTGGTAAAAAAATGAACATAATACCCGAACACATTAGTCCTCTTCTTGAAATAACTGAGTAAAATTCTTTTTTAAAGGTCATTCGGATATTATTTTATGAATGAAACAAATCCGGTATATAATTAGTAATAGAATATTTTTGAGCATTTTTATTTTTATACTTTTAACAGAATCCAAATGAGAGAGAGTTTACATATGTATAACATAACAGCGATTGTTTAATTTAAACACGTCAGCGCATCTCACCTCCATTCTGCTCTATTTTAGCACACTTTGATTCCTCCATAAAACCATACACAAGCGCGCGCGCTCACACACACTATACAAAATCAGTATGAAACAACGGTAATTTAAGAATCTGTGTGAGTAATGATTATGTTGGATGGAGTAGTGTTGATAGGTTAAGTAATAAAATAAACAGAAAGGAAGATAAGCAGCACAGTTATTCTATAAACAATGACGTGAATAATAAAAAGGGGTTGGGGGTTATCTACAAGCAGAACATTAAAAATGAATCGTGAAAAATAATAAGAAGAAATGTGGGACAACTAATGGACCAGAAAAGGATAAAATATTTAAAAATAATGTAAAAATAAAACTTAGTTAAAAATTCTTTAATTCTACTTTTAAATTTATACATTGCTTTAAAAATCGAGGCTAAACTAAAAACAATTATCAACGATATACTGATTTCAAAAGTTTAAATTTTAAGAATTGGATTTAAAACAAAAAAAACTGGTTTTAGTTAATTCTATTTTATATTTTGTAGTTCTATTTTTATTTAAAATACGAATAGGCATACAAAAAAATGTTGCCCGTATGAAAAAAATCATTTGCGAGAAAATTTAATAATTAATTAATTCGAAAAAAATAACTTTTAAGAGATCGCTAAAGGGCATGAACTAAGGTTCGCTGGAACGCTGGAAATTGTTACATTTTACTGTAAGTTTGCCATCTAAACATTTTTACTTAATCTTCGCATGGATATTTTTGAATATATATATATATATATATATATATATATATATATTCGTGGGTGTGTGCGAGCGCGCGCGTGCACAAGGGATTAATAAAGTATAAAAACTCTACAATACAACAGTTAAACAAAGAAAAATGAAATTTGGCAAATGTTCCTCCCTTGAAATAATCTATTTTTGAGACTACCACATCCAAGGACAATTCAAAAATTTTAAATAAAAGAGTACATCGTCATTTTAAAGGGCACTGAAAAACAAAAACTTCTGACGCGAAAAATTTCTGGGTACGATAATCCTAACCAAAATGGCGCCCATTTAATAATTTTTTTTCAGCTACTTTGAAAAATGGTCTTCATTACACCCCAAGTAATGTAATCTCATACTGAAAAATAAATCGATTTGAAGTAAAATCATTTACTAAATTAAATGTTTTTAGTATTTCACTGTTGAGCGGTAATTAAGGCTTGAATAAATATAAATAAAAGGGTAAAAACAGAACACAAAACATCTCTTTTAAAATTGTTTTTAAAAAAAATTCGATGTGGACACTACATGACTTCCTGGTACCCCTGTTAAATTACATATACACTTTTTTTTTTAATGAAAAGTACATTATTTCATTAATAACTCCTGATATTTTATCTTTTTTTTTATTTTTTTTTTTGTCTTCAATCATTTGACTGGTTTGATGCAGCTCTCCAAGATTCCCTATCTAGTGATAGTCGTTTCATTTCAGTATATCCCTACATCCTACATCCTTAATAATTTGTTTTATATATTCCAAACGTTGCCTACTTGCACAATTTTTTCCTTCTACTTGTCCCTCCAATATTAAAGCGACTATTCCAGGATGCTAATATGTGGCCTATAAGTCTGTCTCTTCTTTTAATTACATTTTTCGAAATGCTTCTTTCATCATCAATGTGCCGCAACACCTCTTCATTTGTCACTTCATCCACCCATCCGATTTTTATCATTCTCCTGTAGCACCACATTTGAAAAGCTTCTAATCTTTTCTTCTAAGGTACTCCGAACGTCCAAGTTTCACTTCCATATAAAGCTACGCTCCAAACTACTTTCAAAAATATTTTCCTGACGTTTAAATTAATTTTTGATGTAAACAAATTATATTTCTGACTGAAAGCAAGTTTCGCCTATGCTATTCGGCATTATAAAGCTCCTGCTTCGTCCATCTTTAGTAATTCTATTTCCCAAATAACAAAATTCTTCTACCTCCGTATTTCTCCTTCTATTTTTACAATCAGTGGTCCATCTTCGTTATTTCTACTACATTTTTATTATTATTAGAGACCAGATTACATGCAACATATAACGCTTAAATATGCATGAAAAATGCTTAAAATATACATGAAAAGTGTCAAAATATGCAACATTACATAAGAAAAAATGAGTAATTATTAGTTTTTTTTATTTCGATCAGCATACAATTAGAAAGTAGTTGAATAACAAATCCATAAATTTAATAATTAACATTTTGTTATTTTTGAAAACGTAAACAATCAGGTACTGTACCAAATGTTCGGTAGTAAGATAGTGTCTTCGATCACTCAAAATATTTTTATATGTGGAAAAGGATCGTTCCACATCCACTGAGGTAACAGGGTAGTATTTGAATTTGGTTGTTGTTAGCACTTATTGTGTTAGAAAAAAGTTCACCCTTCCCAGTTGATAGTTTTATCAAAACTATCAATTTGACACACAGGTTCAAACCTGGGTTATTATTCAAAAGTTTTCATATTTTTCTTTAAGTTTACAAGGGAATACCTCTTGCAATGCGGAATTCATTTGGCGGATTTTATTCATTAACCGAATAAATTCAGTCAACGCCAAAAAACTCTAGTTTCAAGCGTTTTAAAACTCGCAGTATGTGGGAAAAATGAGTGCTGATCACAGCTGTTTTATTTATACTAGAATCGTTAAATGCTTCCTTGGACTGACAAACTGCCATAGCCTGTGTACCATCGAAGTAGTTTACTACATCTTTGATGGCTTCGAAATGGTCACTGTAGAACAGTACAGCTTCAATCTACATTCTCCATCGAGTTACCACTGGTTCGAGAGGTAAAGGCACATTTGGCAGTTTTTCTTTATAGGTCTTATTGCGAGCAGATGCCTTAAGAAACACTTTATTTGTTGATAAAATTAGTCTATTTGCATTCCCAAACGTGGATGCACTTCTTCAGCGAATCGATGTACTCCGTGAGCAAAGCACGTCACATGAATCAAATTGAGATTAAATACTTGGGAGAGCTTTAGCTGCCTTGATTATATAGGGAGCACCATCTGAGAGAAATATAAACACTCTTTCATCTTCAGAAGATTCAGGAAATATTTTTTTAATACGCTCATTCACAAAGCTGGCGATCGTAAATGATTTGCCTTTCCAAGGTCTTTGTAGGCCACCAGATAGGAAGAAGAAGGTTCTAGTTTTAATACACCAATTAAATTCGCAATGTAACGGCAACAACAATCGGTAGCTTCGTCAGCTGAAATCCAAATAATGCTATCCTTGAGTTCATTGCGTTTTTCTTACAAAACATGTAGGTAAACTGTTTGTAATCTTTACGCGATGTTGAATCATCTAGAATATTTTGATTCAAGCAATATTTTCGCAGAAAATCTTTGAAGGTAAGATTTGTATGTTTGTGAAGACGAATATTACTTGTAAGCAATGCTTCATATAAATCCACGCTAAAGTAGTTTTTTTTTTGTTTACCTTTGGAAGTGAAATCACTGCTACTTGCCGCTGTTATAAATTGTTGCCGTGGGCTTTTCTTTTGCAATCCTGCGATATAAAGATTTGTCTGGACATGCTGGTTTATTTTTCTCGCAAACTCGACAATATAAAACATTTTCGTCGTATGTAAATGTTCTAGGATAGTCAGCTATCTACAAAGAAGCACTTTTTTTTCAGGAGGCAAGGGACATTAATCTTTGCTCAAATAAATAAAAAATTAAACTAATAAACGCGTCAACAGTAACTTGTGTAATTTAATTGCCTAGTGGGGGGAGTGCTGCAGTAGGCGTGCGCAACGCAGAACGGTATCGTCCGTCTTTGTCTGGCGTGAGCCTGTGTTTTATTTGGCCTCATAATAATATTATCCTATCCTACCAAAACCATAGACGCACGGCTGCTAAGTGCGCTCTCTAAGAGTCGTGCGGCTTATAGGTTTGGCCGGCTACAATGTAAGATTTCATTTATTAACAAGGTACCTTATCGAAAAATATTGTAAATATAAAGAAAATATGCATCATCACTAGAATTTAAGAAAAATATGCAATAACCGGTGAGAATGGGCTTAATATGCAAATGGGTATAATCCGGCCTGTAATTATTATTGAATTATCTTCTTTTTTTTTAAATCAGAGGTTAATAAATAAAATTATTAATAAATCAATATATTTAAATAAATAAAAAAAGATGAAGTCGGATTTGAACCGATGTACCTTCCACTTGTAAAATCCAAATATTTTATTAATTAAAATCTTATTTGGCTATAACTCTGAACCAAAATAAGAACCACTTATGATATATCGATGAAAAGCTCTCAATGAGGCTTATTACTGCATTTAAGAAAAATACCAAAATCCAAATCTTTTGTAATTTGGGATTTTTTGGGCAGTTTTGGTTCAATAGATTGCAATCAAAAGGGGAGATGCACAACTAGATGTTACAATAGTCCTAAATCCAAAATTTGGACATCCTACGGCTAATCGTTTTTTAGTTATGTATACATAACGTACAGACATCACGCTGAAACTCAAATCTGAAAACCAAAATTTGTGATTTCGCGATCACAATACTTCCTTTACTTCGTACAAGGAAATAATAATAATAAGAATTACATTTTTAAGGAAATTGATGCATTTTATTTATTTATTAATTTTTGGTATTATATTTAAGAATAATTTTTTATAAATTAAAAATATTAACAAGTAAAGTTTATTATTAAGTCAAATGCTATTTATTTATTTTTTCTGGACTCAAGCAAGACCTTAAAATATAAAGAAATACGAACATCTTGGTGGAGGAATTTTACGACCAATGTTAATACTTAACTACTGGAGTACAAATTCTGCCAAGTCAGGGAAAGTAAAATAAAGTGAAAAAAATTGTCAAGGCTGTAATAAATGTCAATTAATGACGAGTTATCTGTGTTAAGCATACCTATTTTATATAACATATATTTATTTACTATTAAGTTGTATTTATTAGACATTAACGTTAATAATTTTTCATAAATATAATTGAATATGTAGACTGTACTTGTCTTAAACGTGACTAAAAGATTACGTGTGGTTTAACTTAAAATATTTACCAGTTGCTTTCATTTGAGCACGAAAAAAATCCGTCCACAATTTTGAAGCTTTTCAAATTGGGAAGAAAACTTTTATACTTTGGACAGATTTTTTTAAATGCTTAATTTTTTTGTGATTGTACATTGAAAATGAACTTTTCTAGCACAATAATTCAACCGATAGACTTTTGGAATTTAATTACAAACTTGCTTAGTTTAATTACATTTAAATTGAATTTTAGACGAATAAAAACATTCTCTTATGAAACTTTGATTCAGCAAACTTAGCTGTTACATTTTACCTTAGGTTCATAAAACTTACTTGTTCGAAATTCGCTTTACCATAAAACTAAACCTAACTATATTACAATATAAAAAATTAACACATACAAAGCGTACTAAGAAGTTCTGTCAGGACTTTCATAACATATTTTAGTCGTGAAAATAATGGAAAAAGTTCATATAAACATAGGTACTAAAATGCTTCGTTTGCGAGTTACGGCTAGTGAAAGATTTCACTCAAATTTCAGCTACCCTGGTGAAATGAGGTTAATTAGGGGGAAGAATTAGTAATTTCTTATGATTTTTTTATCTGAAAAATCGAATAAAGTAGGTCTCAGAATCGTATCTGCTGTAGGTTTTGAGAAATTTCGGTGAAATCCAATAAATTAGGGGAAAATCTTGTTTTTTTTTTGTATTTGACGTACAATATCTTTAACGGATAATAAACACATAAAATTCTTTTAAACAAAATTTGTAGAGAATTTAATTCTGAACAGATTTCAGCAGATCTTTTCAAACCCCTGTAAAAGGATGTAGAGCAAAAAGATTTTCTTTCTTGTTGTTTCTGAACTGAAACTCATAATTTTGTATTAATTTAGATGATTCCATTACTATACCGTTTTGATTATGTATTTAGGCAATTTCATTCCAGGCTGGGGGACTCGAAATGTGCAATTTCTTCCTTTTTTCTTCAGTTATCGTTTTACTTGATATCATCTGACTGGATTTTTATGAATTTTTTTAAAATAACTTGTGATTATGTGATATTGATTCCATTTAATTTTGGTCAAGGGGTGGAGATACGGTCACCGTGGGTTCCATATCTCAAAATTTTGCTCAAATAATAGAATCGTTCATTTTACATAATTCTTTACTCGCATATTTACAAACTTTAATATTTAGCTTTACTTTCTTCCAAAGTAAAACCATCATAAAGTGTCTAAGCTACCCAAAAGGTATTAATTATACAAAAAAAATTTACCGACGCTTTAAATCCGTATTTCTCCTAGACCTACTGACACCAAAATTAAATGGTATCAATGCCTCATATACTCGTACATAAAATCATCGTGCCAAATTTCATAAAAATCGGTCCATCCAGGACCGAGATAAAAAATAAACAAGCAATAAAAAATAGGCCAACATACACGAAATGTTTCAAATCCAAAATTGTGTTTTTTGGTAAGAGAGAGAAATTAAACGTCAAGATCTGCAAAAAGGAAACACTGAAATGTAAAATCTACCCGATTACCCTACTTTCCTTTAAAAATAGTACTCATAACTCGGTACTACGGAGTTCCCTTTAACGGATTTTGAAAGCAGAGGACAAAATCTTGAACAAACGATTCGATTTAAAAGCCCCAATTTCAATCTAAAAATGTTGAATTATAGTGTTTACAGTTATTTTATACTGTCAGGTTGGTTAATGTACACGATTAAAAGCACAATACTGTATTTATTCCTCTGTCTTTCGTAACGTAATTTTTGATTTTTTTTTGGGGGTAACCCCTCCCCCAAAAAAAAATATCCGTTAGGCATGGTTGAGAGGATAAGATTGTTGAGGATGATTGTTGATATTAGCCACTCCTAACGTAACCTAAGCTTAATGTCGGTACTTCGGACAATCTGCTTTATCGGACCGATGTTCTCCCCTTTAAGTCGTAGTACTGAGGTGTGACTGTATACTGCATAACGACACATTAAATTACATAGCCGAGAAAAGTAAAAATGACTTCAGTAAAATATTTCTGAGACAAATCAAAAATTAAAGCAACCTAGATAAAATGAAAGAATTTTACGAATTCTGACTGAAGATTCTTTCTAAGTAACTGAATAAAAAAATAAATAACTCTGGTTAATTCAGCTTGTAAGAAAACTGAAATTTTTATTATAGCACTTTTGTTTATCTTTGCTTAAATAAATTTCAATTAATTTACATATCAAAGATATGTAAATTTTTCGTGACAGAATATGCAATAAACAATAATAAATCAATAATGTTCAATTTGAGTTTGTATGCTTGTGTGTACATCACACATAATTTGCATTTAAACGACAGGTTTTTTTTTTACATTTATCATAATGTTTCTTTTTTAATATAATCCAGTTTTTTTTTTTATTTTAGCAATATATTTTATCATTCATAGCATAGTTAGTTATATACGCATACGAAAAAATATTATTAAATGCTTAAACGTACAGTAGATTAAGTAGGTTATGTGAAACAGCAACGGAGAAAGAATTTCATTTATCAACATGACCCTGTCATCTTCAAGGTTATTGCATAAAAAAATTACCATTTCGATAAGTTTTTTTTATGTAACTGTCCCAATAAATAAATACACTACTCCCTCTGTAGATTAAATGGACAGAATATTATTCATTACTAACAAAAGGAAATTTTATAAATAAAAAGAAAAAAGAAACAATTTTTTTCTATTCTACAATACAGCCTTTTCTTTTTCTATTTAGCCTCAGGAACCACCGTAAGGTATTACTTCAGAGGATGATATGTATGAATGTGAATGAAGTGTAGTTTTGTATTATTGTGTTTTGGGGTTAATAAAAAAAAAATTTCCCATATTTTAAATTCTCCCGAACGCGAGGCTCAATTTGAAAAGAACGACAGCACTATTTAAAAGGTAAAGCTAAAATTCGTACAGCAGAGTCAACTGAAGGAGCGCGAGGTTCGAATTGAAAGTGAACGTCAGCGCTATTTGGAACGCAAGGCTAACAAAATACTAGAGCACCATGCAGTTAGCTTACAGAAAAGGTTGTTATAGATATCATGAAAAAAAAATTTGAAACATGTTTTTAAACATTTTTGTTTTTAACAAAATATGTATAAAAAGTTGTCTATTTTCGCAAAACCACAACGAAAAGCACGGGGCGCGCTTTCATATTCAATATTTACATAAATTCTTTAAATATGACAAAGGTTTTGATGCAAAATGGAAGTAATAGCTTCAACATACAATATCGAGTAAATTTCTTCGCATGAACTAAAGTTAAGGTGCAATATAGAACCCAGGTCGCGCCCATGTTTTTCATTGTGGTCTTGCGAAAATAGACAGATTTTTACATATTATTTGTTGAAAACAAACATTTTTAAAGCATATTTTAACTTTTTTTTTTTTTTTATTCACTTTCAAATTAACTTGGCTGTATAGTAGAAACCCAACGAATTGGTATAGTGGTGAACTCGTCATCACAAATCAGCTGATTTCGAAGCCGAGAGTTCTAAGGTGTAAACCTAATAAATAAAAGCAGTTACTTTTATACGGATTTGAATACTAGATCGCCGATACCGGTGTTCTTTGACGATTGGATTTCAATTAACCATACATCTCAGGAAGGGTCGACCTGAGACTACACAAGACGAACATTTACCACTCATACATATCCTGTGAAGTATTATCTGAAAGGTAATTAATTACCGGAGGCTAAACAGGAAAAAGAAGAAGAAAGAAAAGCATGTCACAACACAGTTAAAGTAAATTAGTACCGTTGAATCTAAATCCACCGGGTATGTTTAGTGGTGAACGCATCTTCCCAAATTTGATTTTGAAGTCGAGAGTTCCAGCGTTAAAGTCCGTGTAAAGGTACTTACTTTTACACGGATACGAATACTAGATTCGTGGATACCGGTGTTCTTTGGTGGTTGGGTTTCTAGTAACCAGACATCTCAGGAATGGTCGTATGTAATATCAATATTGCAATATTATGATAGTTTTTCGTTAGTTGCGGTCCAAAATGCTGTCTCGTTCTCTGCAGCGATGGTCCCGAATTGCGCACCAAGTCATTACACGAACAACTCACTTCGCCTAGAATAGAACATTTTATAACAGACGAACTGCGTACCGTTTGTCTAAGTTAAATAAATACATACTAATGACGGTAACATTGTAATAATACGAAAAAAAATTTACGGCACAATTTTATAAGACTACAAACGATATACTAAAATTATATTTCCTTAAAAGAGTACGATTGAAATTTAAGCAATACCTTTAAATGTTTTATTGAGTTTTTCAGACATCAACAGTTTTGGTCATCAGCCCGATGGAAATTTTTAGCGTATGAAAAATACCTAGCCTGACCGGGATTCAAACCCGCGACATCCCGGATGAAAGGCCAAAACAATCCACTCCGTCAAGGAGATCCGCTTCAAAATCATTGTTTATTAAAATACCACAAAAATTTCACATACTGCAGCTGCCAATTTCATAGCGCCTCCCTATATTTTTTTAAGAAGGCTTTGTAAAACCTTTAATTAAGTTGTGAGTAAAACGATTCGCAACAGTTCGCTGTTTTTTTCTAAATCGGATGTGAAAATGGTTAATAGAGACACTGAATTTTTCGATATGTTTATATCGATAAAAAACTCTAAATATAAATCTTTCGTTTCGTGGTTATTCATTTTCTAAATCGAAAATAAAATAATCAAATATAGGTTAAGAAGGTTCCAAAAATGGTAAACCAAATATATAGTTCAACATCTACTCACTTCACTTCCAGCAGTTTTGTATTCTTTTAATAAACCTAGTTCCTCCAGTGGTGTAAGCAGTTAGAGGGTCTGAAGGTTACTCCCGTTAAAGCCCATCAGTGCTATGAACGGGGGGGATGACGACTGGAATGTCACAAAGTGGGTGTCATCTGGAGGTCTCTGGTTCGAATCCCGGTCAGGCATGGCATTTTCATACGCTACAAATCAGTCATCTCATCCTCTTAAGCAATACATAACGGTGGTCCCGGAGGTTAATAAAGAAAAAAATATCTAGTTCCTAAATGTTTTTAAACCAACTCTGGCCAAGATGAAAACGAAAATCAGTGAACTGTTTTTTTTTTTTTAATTTCCATTATAAAAATAATATTCTTCAGAAAAAATATAAATATTTTTTCAGGTAATAACGGATTAATGAACAATTGTAAAGTTGGTGCGCTATTCTTGTTTTATTATACAGGTGTACTCAACAGGAAATAAAAAGCGATTAAGCGAATAAGCAGTTCGGGTGAACACCCCTCTCTATAGAACAATATATTCTCCCCCTATGACATTCTGAACCATTCTTGTTACCAAGTAATTAAAGAACTTAACCTAACTCAATCTTTCATAAAAATTATAAAAGTCGGAAAATACCTTCGAAACATCTAAGTCAACTACTTTTGAGATGAATAGACCATCCCTTTTGCTACCTTTTATTAATCAATTAATTGATATAATTACCAATTATTGATCAGATCTATCGTGAAACTGAATTACAAAAATCTTATTTACATGAGGTGACAGTACTGCAACTCTTTCGATGACTGATGACATGACCGCTTGTAAAAATAGATATAAAAAACGGACGACAGCCACGAGTTAATAACCGTACGACACAATTTCAGTGCATAAATAGGCCCTAAAGACATATTTATTAGAATTTTTAAAATGTAGATACCAGCTTTTAAAATCACCAGCTCAGCTTTTTTTAATTATATGTTTAATTTTGTTTTATTTAACTAACGTTAATCGTTTGTAGTTAAATACCCTGCATTTTTTATTATTTAATTGATTAATTTACTTTTGAGAAAGATATTAAAATTACAATATTATACAGATTTAATTAAAAATATCAGCATTGTCGTACAGTTATCGCTGCGCCGCAACTGCAACAATTTAGTTATGAAAGAATATCAATCAATCCATTTGTCATCATATAACGTGTTATACTGCATTATGTAATATTTATAAAAAAAAATTAATGATAACTGGTAGTAAAAATATAATATACAGAGAGTAGAAAACACGGTACTTAATTTGCGTTGGTGATAGCGTGTTTAAACTTTTTATATATTAGTTGTCTTATTAAAGTCATTTAAATGTCATAGGCAATGAGACCAAGCCTCATTCACTTAATGATTGATTACTTTCAGTTTAATTAGAATATAATTTTAAAGCGTTAGAATTAAGTAATCGAGAAAATATTATAATATTATTTTCAAAACTAATTTCAAATTTATGAGACCATCTTAAGAATATAAACAATGTAGGAATAATTATTGTAAAGGTATTATTTATTAAACATATGTTTCAATAAAAGAAGAAATATAAAAAGGAATTTCTTTATTTCTATGTTTTGAAGGAATCATGGACCTTGTGTTTTTATTTTAATAAAAAATAAATAAATGTTGTTCGATAAATTATACAGAATCATCGAAAAAGTTAATTAAAAAAAGTCATATCTCATAAACTACTACAGATAATCAAACGAGTATTTTTTTTTTTTAAGTCACCAACTCAAAAATTTTTTTTACATACCATAAAACTTCGGATCGACCTAAAAGTATTGAATTCTCAAGTAAACTGCTTAGTAACAATGACGATGATGAAACATTTTTAAAACGTGTTATATTAACGGATGAACCGACTTTCCGTACCGGTGATTCCGTCAACCAGCATAATTTTAGCATACGAGGATCTCAGACCCGATAGAATTATTAAGTTTATCACAGATTCCCCAAAAATAAACGTATGGTGCACTTTCATGTCCTATCGTGTAATAGGCTCATTCTTTTTTCACGAGAATGTTTATTTAGACATGCTACAATTCTTTTTCTGTTTAGTCTCCGGAACCACCGTAAGGTATCACTTCAGAAGATGATATGTATGAATGTAAATGAAGTGTAGTCTTGTATAGTCTCAGGTCGACTGTTCCTGAGACATGTGGTTAATTAAAACCCAACCACCAAAGAACACCGGTATCCACGATGTAGTATGTAGATCCGTATAAAAGTAACTGCCTTTACTAGGATTTGAACCTTAGAACTCGAAATCAGCTGATTTACGATGACGAGTCAACCATTAGACCAGCACAGTGGGCTACATTCTACAGCTGTACGTTTTCCCTCAAGTTGACCAAATTGATAAGAAAGTAACGTTGTTGTAATGTTTAAACAAGATGATGAGTCCCAACACTTTAGCCTAGGCGTTCGACGCGCTCTCCATGAAACAGTCGCTAATCGTTTGATCG
Organism: Lycorma delicatula; assembly: GCF_047948215.1. Classification (NCBI taxonomy): domain Eukaryota; kingdom Metazoa; phylum Arthropoda; class Insecta; order Hemiptera; family Fulgoridae; genus Lycorma; species Lycorma delicatula. Next base: position 111,336,206 of record NC_134462.1, read on the forward strand.
GTAGGGCCGTTCCTGTGCTATCCCAGAAGCCCAGATTTGACACCCCTAAACCTTTTTCTATGGATATATATTAAAAGCAGTGTCTACAGTGAAAAAAATCAGGGATGTACAACATTTAGGACAACGAATCACCGCTGCTATTGCCACAATTACGCCTGCGATGATCCAGCGGACCTGGGTGGAAGTCGATTTATCGGCTGGATATTTGCAAAGCGACCGACGAAGCACATATTGAAACATTCTAATTATGTAAAAAAACTTTTTGAACAGGTAATTTTTTTTTAAAAATACTCGTTTATCACTAGTAGTTTTTGAGATACGACTTTTTTAAATTGCTGCAACAATGATAATAAAGTTTAGCTAAAATATATAAAATAGTTTCTTTTCATTAAAATGTTTATAATATTTTCCAATTGATTTACACATAAATAAATATAGAAAAAATGTTATATAATAATAATTTTTTTCATACAGTTGGCACTACCACCGTCTAAAATTTGAATTATTATTTATATTCAACATTTATTAAGGTATATTATATTATATTATTATTATCAGTCGTTATCATTTTATTTTTTTTTTCATTATTATTAACATCACGGTAATTACGTATAAAAAGTGTAAATTTTAAATTTAATTAGAACGTTTACACTTTCTTTTTTCAACAAGTTAACGTTGATTTCCGTGGCGGAGTGGTAGTGTCCTTAGCCTTTCAACCAGAGGTCCCGGGTTCATATCCCGATTAGGCAAGGTAATTTTTATACGGTAAAAAATTCCATTTCCATATCCCGCAGACAAACTTTCAAGGTTATGTGGGACACATCATCAAGCAAATTATCTATAATCTCCACCCTCGATAATGAATTACTATAATTAACTTGCAGGAGAGAACTCAACAGCAATTAAAATTCCTTTATACTCCATTATTCTGGATGGAACCCTTTAAGCAGCTGCTAACGGATGATATAATGATTAATAATTTTAAATATATGTTTTCCTCCGTGTGAAAAGATGTCGACGTGTCTGACTGAGTTCGAATCCAGAACTCTCAGATAAAAAGGAGAAATACTACCACTCCACTAAGGAGATCAATACTATTATTCAAAATTAAAGCTTGTAATAAAAAAATAAGTCCGTTACCTCGGTTTGTATCTACCCGCATATCAAACGAGAACGGCTGAACCGATAAATTAAATCTGTTCAGTAACACCTAGTTACACTGAGTCGGTTACATATAGTGTAAGCATAAACAATTGGAGGTGAGGGCTACTCGCTTCTGGAATCACCGTTAGGCATTGCTTTAGAGTGAAGTGAAATTACAATTGTGTGCATGAGAAAATGCCTGTCCGGGTTATTTAAGTGTTAATTTATATTTCTACGTATATAAAAAGTTCTGTGCAATTTATGTTTATCTATAAAATAAAATTTAAAAAAAAAACAGATAAAAGGCTTATTTTATTAAATTTATATACTTAAATAGCCCACCGGAGAGGTCTACTGTTGTCACAAATCGGTTAACAGCCGATTTTCGAAATGAAGGTTCTGAGGTTCAAATCCTAGTAAATGTTAAGTCCTTTTATACGGATTTGATGCTAGAAGTGGATACCGGTGTGCTTTGGCGATTGGGGTTCAATTAACCCCAATCTCGAGAACGGTCGGCCTGTTAACAAGACTACACGTCATACGTTATCATCTTCATCTCATTCGGTCACGGGGAGGGGTTTGATTATGTTCACTAATTGAAAAAACTGTAACGTACACATTAGGAACAAAACAAAAAAATATATACATATAAATAATTTATTACATAATTATACGTAATGGAATTCTCAGGATAGAAAAGTTGTCATCTGAAGTTTGTTTGGGACCAGTAAATATGATTTGTGAAGATAAATTAAAAATTCTGATAATTCCATGAGTTTTTATTTACAAATATGTAAATTTATCTACAGAAAGTCAAATATTTATTCGTACAAAAGAAAATAATAATAGATTCATGGTTATTAAACCAAGTAGAATAATTATTTTCGCGTTTCACTTCCGCCAACATACAGCCTTATTAATACTGGTTTATTAATAAATTATTTACTTAAATCTAATAGATTTCTGAGAATTAATTTTAAATGAAATTAAAACAATCGTATGGAAGAAAAAAATATTTTACTGTAAGTGTGTTTTAAAATAATACCGATTAGATAAAGCTAAATTTCTGATATACATTTTAAACTTGTACTTAAAATAGTACTCAAAAATTTATCAATTAACACAAACAAAAAAATTATTTTATTTCGTATCGTTTTAGCTTATTTATCTCGACCCAATTGCATCATTATTATTTCTTATAACTATAATTTTTACGTATTAATTAAGACTACAACCTGTTGTATTTTATTCATTAATTTTAGTCTTTAAGTAACTCATCAATTGTAATATGAGTTTAATAAAGCATTTAACTACTTTTTATAACAGAACTACTGCCAAAAAAACTGTATAAAATCTCAAGTTATTCTCACAACTCATGCATATCATCTAGTAACAGAGTCAACGGGATTGTAATTTCCGTTTATAAATCAGATGATTTTCAGCGTTATTAAAATTTGTAAAAATTATTTATAAAGAAAAAATTTCAAGCAATCCTCTTCCATCAAAACTAATTATTAATCAGTAACAACGGGATTTAATTATTAATAAAACTGGAAACATCAAGAATCAAATTTTTAATTCTTTAATCCAAATCATTATGAATTTTAAATCTGTTACAAGAACGATCAGTGAGGATCAGAAACAGTACGTAAACCATTTATATAAAACGCTTATTTTAATAAAATACAAACAATCTGTAGTAAAGTAATAAAAAATATATAAAATTTCAGTTAATTAAAACTGGAAAAATTTAACGCGATTTAAAACAGTGATGAATAAATCTTACTTTTTGATAGGACTAATATTCATTTTTCCGATTAATTAGAAACAGCGGTATATGCATTATTCCAAATAAAAGGGATGGATTAATTCAACAACCAATTACGATCATTCTAATGGTTGTGACGCAAGAAAAGCGTCTGAAGCACAAGTGTCACCAGTCAGAATGTTGTTTTCCTTGAGTAATAACGCTAATTAAAATACTCGATCATAAAACAGGGTGAAGGTGTTAAACTGTAGGCCTGAAATATCATCTGTGTTCTTAGCATACGGCTGTGCAGTATATTCGTTTAAGACAGTAAGGCAACGGGAAATACCGGTTAGTTTTTTTCTTATTTTTCTTAATGAGTTTGATATAAAATATTTGTTATTCTTAAAGATGGCTATCTTACTTTCATGAATGTCTTATGTCTCGGGTCGGGTGTACTAGAACGATTACACTAATGGCATCTCACAAAAACAGATTTTTTTTAGAGAATTAAGACGAAAACGCATAATTAAATGAAATAATTCTCATTCGTTTCTATGATTTTATTCGATACAGAGAAGGGGTAATCGGTTTATTAATAATTTTAATTTAGAGAAAATATTATATTAGATTGAAATTTTTGAAAAATCTCAGTAAGTAAAGTAATACAAAAAAAACCTTATATATTTTTTTTTCATTTCGTAGATTAACACAAAATTTTTTATATTAACTACATTTTTTAAGGAATTATATATCTCATAAGATGTTCCTTTAAAAAACAAAACAAAAAAAAAATTGTTCATTTTTTCACCTTTTTTAAAAATAATTGTGTCCATGCGCACACATCAATTTTTTCGTGACACATATATGTGAATTAATGGAATCTATTCGTGTATATATATATATATATAATGTTATACGTAAAACCGAAATTTTGTTTGTCTGTGCGTCTGTTTGTATATTCTGCACGCGAAAACCAACCGAACGATTGCTTTCAAAATTTGCAGGATACATTCGTCTAATTTATCCCTGAGAAGATTATAAGCCATAGACCGAGGCACTAGTCCCCTTGACGGTGAAATTGTAAATTAAAGATATTCATTAAAGAAGAAAAAACTAATAATTAAAAATTTATTTCTGTCACCAAAACGACAAAAATAAGTTGTGAAGTTTCCCCTGCCAAAAGTGTGTGTACTTTAGTCGTAATTATTGTCTTTTGCAATTTAATTTCTTTTTGAGGTTTCTATAAAGCCTGAATATTTAAACTGTTGCATATCAGTATTATTATAACAACCATGAAGGTAACGAACATTGCGTGGGTTCTGGCTAGATGAGAATGGCGAGCGAAGCGAGCTCTGCGGCCCTGGTGCTCGCCTACGGACGACCTGAGCCACAGGAGTCCAGGGAGCAGAGCTCCGATCCGTTAGTGTATGTACAAGGTCTGTTAAAAAAAAACCGAACATTTTTAATGAGGCACCAACGGAGATATTTAGTGACGTGCAGTTGTCAGCATTCTGTTCCACATTATCTCCTCTGTAACCACATTTTCTTGGATTGCTGATATCTCGTTTAGTTTTCGTGTTATTGTTATTAGAGTGCCATGTGTTTATGTGTTAGAAGCGATTTTTGTAATGCATGATTTTCGGGAGCAACGACACAATATAAAATTTTGCGTGAAACTGGGGAAAACCTTCACTGAAACGTTTCAACTTTTGAAACAAGCTTACGGAGATGATACTGTACGACCTACGCAATGTTCACGATTTAAAAGTGGTTGTCAATAGATTGAAGATGACTCTCGACCAGGAAAACTTTCAATTTCAACTGATGACATCCACGTTCAAAAAAAAAGAACGATCAGGTGCGCGCAAATCGCCGATTGACTTGTCAGAGAACTTGCAAATGAGATTAGCATCTCGATTGGATCAACCGTGACATTTTGACTGAAAATTTAAACGTGCATTTAAGAGTTGCAGCAAAGTTTGTTCCTCGTTTGATGATCGAACGGCAGAAAGAACATCGAGTGGGTGTTTGTCGGCAACTTCTTGAACAAGCCGATGACTATGAAGCATTCATGCAGAGGATCGTAACGAAATACGAAAACTGGGTTTACGACTACGTCATTGGAACTACAGTTCAACCATCAAAAAATCGTGCATTACAAAACTACTACTTTTAAGCTACTAACACTTAAAACACGTTGCACTCAAATAACAATAACACGAAACCTAAACAAAATATCAACAACCCAAAAACATTTTGCTACAAAGGAGGTTATGCGGAACACAATGCTGTCAACCGTACGTCACTAAATATCTCCAATAGCACGTAATTAAAAATGTTCGGTTACTTTCTGAACAGACCTCGTATATATATATATTTTACATTCTTCTATAGCCTGGCAAGTTTTTTTTCCGGAATGGGACCCCCACTACCCCCCAAGCTGCCAAGGGTGGCAATTCAAGAATTTTAAATGAAAAGAGGTAAAATTTTGAAACATTATTTTAAAGTGTATTGAAAATTAAACATTCTGACATAAAAAACGTCAGACTGAAATAGCTCTAACCAAAATAGCGGCCATTTAACATTTTTCACAACTAATTTCAGAAATGGTCAGCAGTACTTCGTAAAAAATTAGACAGTACTGAAACACTAAAAAAAAATTGTAAAAATGCTTCTACAACAAAACGATCTGTTTTTCGGTATAAAACCCCGTAAACAATTCGTGGGGTGAACTTATGACACTTTTAAATCCAGCTGTGATAAATATTGCACGGCTGCCATTTCGGTTAGAGTAACCACAGCACCAAATTTGTTACGTCAAAAATGATGTTTTTCAATACTTTTGAAATGATCTGTTAAAACCAAAACTTTATATTTAAAATACCGAAAAATATATTAAGTCGAAATACGATCATTTGTTGAATTTTATTTTTCTATGTTTAATTGATGGAAAGTTATTTAATGGTTTCCATATTTTATTAGCAGTATATATATATATATATATATATATATATATATATATATATATACACACAAATATATAAATGTATACGAGTTTATGCGTATATTTCTTGCAAATAATCCGCCGATATAGAAATATAAAAAAATTTAAACGTATTATCATCAAAAAATAATCAACCAACTCTTTCCTTTTAACCGTACTTGAGTCAAAAAAAAAAAAGAAAAAAGGCTTATGTGTGGCCGTGACTGTTTAAGTGAATAACACAGAATTATATTACAAAAAGGATATATTGTTCTCAATATATATAACTGGCATTCTTATAAAGTAAGCTAGTACTGGTGTATTCATGTCGGCAATTTATTTCTGAGAACGTGGTCCATTTAGAAAACTAACAAATGATCATCCTTCATCTCTTTATTTCAGACTGGATATTACACCCCACACTTGTTTCCAAGCCTAATTTAAGTTTGAAAATAAAAAAAAACTTAGACCAATGTATAACACAATTTTAACACGTTTACGAAACTGTCTACTTCAGTTGTAATAGGATTACCATAGAAGTTGCGTATGTGTTTTTTTTTCATTATAAATAAAAACTACAATAAAAAAAGAGATGTTATAAAATATTATAATTAAAATATTTGGACCAAAATAATATTTTACCCTAAAACAAACAGTCGAAAACAAATAAACATAAAGGACGAAAGAGATATTAAAATTAAAAAAACATGACTACAAAAAAGAACATTTCTGATAACATTACGCTTTAATAAAGGATAATTTACTAATATAGGATAATTAAGGAGCGTGCGGATGACGATTTTACATATAAGAGGGTAAGAAGTCAATTATTATCCGCAATGTAGTCATACATTTTACTGAAATATAAATAGGAAACTTACATGTACATCATTTTTCAACATAGTCTCCTTGTATTTCAACGCGCTTGGTCCATTGTTGCACAAGTTTCCTGATGCCCTCATAAAAAAAGATTTTGAGCTGCGAGCCAGGAATGCAACGCTTCTTTGACAGTTTCGTCCGAGGTAAATTGACGGCTCTTTGAATGCCTCTTTGAGTGGACAAAGAAGTGGTAGTCAGAAGGAGCAAGATCAGGACTATACGGAGGATGAGCCGGTACTTCAAAGTTAAGTTTCTGGAGCGTTTTTCAGCAGTGTGGGCAGCAGTATGTGGACGGGCATTGTCGTACAACAACACAACACCTTTCGACAGCAGTCCTCGGCGTTTGCTTGGAATTGCAGGCTTCAGCTAGGCAGTAAGCATCTCACTGTAACGCGCACTCTTTATTGTCGTGCCCCTTTCCTCATAATGTTCTAGTACTAAGCCTTGCGAGTCCCAAAAATCCGTAAGCATCAGTTTTCCTGCGGACGGTTGGGTCTTGAACTTTTTTTTTGGAGGGCGAATTTGGATGTTTCCAATTCATAATCTGCCGTTTACTCTCCGACTCGTAATGATGGATCCGTGTTTCGTCACCAGTGATGATTCTGTCTAAGAAGATGTCCCGTCCCGTTCATTACCATAGCGATCCACAAGTTTTTGGCAGATATCCAAGCGCGTTGTTTATGCAACTGTGTGAGTTGTTTTGGGACCCGTCTTGCACAGACTTTATGAAATCCAAGTCTGTTGTGGATGATTTCGTAGGCAGAGCCGTGACTAATTTGCAGACGGTGTGTCACTTCATCGATAGTCACTCGTCTAAAAAAAACCATGTCACGTGCACGCTCAATGTTTTCCTCATTTGTGGCGGTAAACAGTCATCCGGCTCCTTCGTCGTGCGTAACACTTGTGCGACCGTTTTTAAATTTTTCAATCCATTCGTAGATACTCCGTTGCGGCAACACACTGTTCCCGTACTGTACCGAAAGTTTTCGATGAATTTCGGCCCCTGATACACTTTCCGACCACAAAAAACGGATCACTGAACGTTGTTCTTCTTTGGTGCAAACAGAAAGCGGAGCAGCCACGGTTAACGGCAGGGCAGCGATAATGGAACTAACCTAGCAGCATCAAACCTGCACAGACGTAACAACAATTAAACCACGCATGCGTCATCTACTCAACACGACAGTACCAACATAAACTAAAATATAACTAAATTGCGGATAATAATTGACTTACTCTCGTAGTATTTCCATAACTATATTTCTTTTCAAATTTTTAAAATTTATTTAAAAATATAATATGTCTGCTCAGAAAATAACCGAACTTCATTTTTTTAATCTTTCTTATTAATTTTACACTGGTTCTAATCGCCTTCAAAGTTCTCCCCTTCCCTATTCACACACTTTTCCCAGCAGTTATTCCACTTGGCGAAGCATCCTGGATAGCTTCATTTAAAATGGCCTTTAAAATCCGTCACGAATTTCTTTAATGTCATCAATATTCTCAAAACTGCGTCCTTTCATCGTTGATTTTAATTTCGGAAATAAGAAAATATCGCAAGAAGCCAAGTCTGGCGAGTAGAGTAGAGGCTGAGAGAGGACAGTCATCTGATTTTTGGCAGAAAACTGACGAATTGACAAACCTGAGTATGTGGGAAGGCACTGTCGTAGTAAAGGAACCGTGATTTGTCTCGCCACAACTCTGGTTTCATTTTGCGGACTTTTTTACGTTACCGTTGTAAAACGCCTTGATGGAACGCAAGGTTAACTGTTTCACCTCAGGCAAGAATTCAAAATGTACGATTCCATTAAAATCGAAAAAACTAACGGCATCAGTCGGACATTGGTCCAAGATTGACGTGCTTTCTAGGGGCGTGGATATTCTTTGCCAATCATTATGATGATTGAACTTTTATCTCGGTTCAACCGTTCAGTTGCTGCGGTGGAACAAACATACATACACTCTAAATACATTAAAATACAGTATTTTTTAAAAGTAAATTATAAATATTGTCAATGGTCTAAATTTATTGTACTAAAAACAGCTGTTTTTAATTTTTACAAATTCATAAAAAAAGTTTTTTTTAAAGTTTGTTATTAATAAACGTTGATAATTTTTTTTTGTTTTTCATAAACTTTATTAATTCAGTTTTCTCAAAATAAAGTTTTCTGCAATTTTTGATAACACAATTTACGTATTTATTAATGATTTAACAAAGTTATTGTACTTCTTTAAAAAAGATAAAATGTTTTTTGTCACCGAATTTTTCAGATTTACGTTGGATTTAATGAAAACTACAGGAAATACATTTCTAGAACCTGTTTTATTCGATTTTTCAGATAAAAAAAATAAACATACTGAAATTTCAGCGAGGGAAATCGTGCGAAACTTTTCGCTACCCGTAACTCGATAATAAATCGTTTCCGGACATATGTATGTATGAACCTTTTTCCTTATTTCAAGTTCTATAATCAGTTTCCAGATTATTTCCCTTTCCTTATTGTACAGATTCATCGAAAACGGCTGCAGCAATTTAAAAAATCGTATCATAAAATACTAGAGCTAATCAAACGAGAATATTATTTTTTTTAAATTCATCGATTCAAAAATTTTTTTTTTACACACCTTAGAATGTTTCACTATGTGCTCCGTTGGTCACTCTGTAAACATCCAGCAGATAATCGACTACTGTCAAGGTCCGCTGAATCGTCGCAGGCGTAACTGTGGCAATAGCAGCGTATCATAAAATACTAGAGCTAATCAAACGAGAATATTATTTTTTTTAAATTCATCGATTCAAAAATTTTTTTTTTACACACCTTAGAATGTTTCACTATGTGCTCCGTTGGTCACTCTGTAAACATCCAGCAGATAATCGACTACTGTCCAGGTCCGCTGAATCGTCGCAGGCGTAACTGTGGCAATAGCAGCGGTGTCCTTGTCTTAAATGTTTTTGCATAATTGCAGTATGTGAGAATTTCAGCAACCCGATGAGATTATTGAGTATGTACGAGATTCTCCAAAAATAAACGTGTGGTGCGGTTTCATGTCCGATCGTGTGATCGGCCCATTCTTTCTTCATAAGAAAACTGATCACCGCTGCTATTGCTACAGTCACGCCTGTGATGATGCAGCGGGCCTGGGCAAAAGTCGATTATCGACCGGATCTTTGTACAGCGATCAACGGAGCTCATATTGAAATATCCTAAGGTATGTAAAAAAAATCTTTTTTTTTTAATTTAATTTTTAAAAAAATACTCGTTTTATTATTTCTAGTAGTTTCTGAGATACAATTTTTTTTAATTGCTGTATTTTTCGATGACCTTGTACTATATATATATATATATATATTCATATGGCTTATGACACTCCAGATAACGAAAGGATTCCAACGCGATGTCAAACATTTAATCGATTCAGTCGTTGAGCTGCTACGATGGAAAAAACAAATATACGTGACCCTAAATACATTACCCTCCTTTTTGGGCAGTCGTCCATTTTTTAATGAAAAGCTGGTTCTCTGAATCTATATAACCACGACTGTAAAAGTGAAGTTTAACTTTATGAGCTAGTGTAAATGAAAATATTTTTTCTATTAAATAAAGAATAATAATAAATTCTTCTTTTTTTTATTTATAACATATGTTATACATATATATGTATAACAACTTTTTTATAACTGATCTATCCAAGTTCAGCCCTATGTTATAAACATTATTTTAAGTCTTCCACGGCTTTATTAAAAACTATTCAACAGAAAAAAATGGTTTGATTTATACTGTTTAAGTACGGAAGTTCCGTTACATGTAGACTAAATTTGTATACTTGTATAAGGACATGTGGATTAAATTCCTACAAATATACAAATGTATATTGCAAATTAAGTATACAAATTCTATAAAATAATATATAATTTTATAATAATATATAAATATATAAATTTTAGTAATACATAAAATATAAAATTTTATAACAAATTATATATATTTTATTGTATATTAAATATATAGTTAATATAAAATTAGAAGTGAGAAAGATATATCCAACATCCTCAAGAAAACCCACCGAGTTGATCTGATCTAGCGGTGAACGCGTCTTCCCAAATCAGCTGATTTGGAAGTCGAGAACTCCAGCGTTCAAGTCCTAGTAAAGGCAGTTACTTTTAAACGGATTTGAATACTAGATCGTGGACACCGGTATTGTTTGGTGATTGGATTTCAATTAACCACACATCTCAGGAATAGCCGAACTGAGACTGTACAAAACTACACTTCATTTACACTCATACATATCATCCTCTGAAGTATAATACCTGAACGGTAATTCCCGGAGGCTAAACAGGAAAAAACATCTTCAAGATATTATTTAACAAATATAAAGATGACTTTTTCATTCGATTGGAAAAAATAATAATCAGGAGTAAAATACTGATGAAATATTATATAATAATTACTAAAATGCTGATGATAGTGTCCTAGAAAAATAAAAATAATTTGCCAAAAGAAATTATTCTATTAAGGTTTTAACTGTACAGCATCATAATTAATTTGTCTAGTTTTACGATTTTCTCCATTTCTTTTGTTTAGTTTATTTAATCTCAACATAATTTCTACTTTCTCTATTCTCACTTTATTATTTACTTTGATTTTCTCTTTTCCATTACAAATCTTTATATTTTACATATCCTTTTATGATTCTATTATCAAATCAATTAAATATGGATGTTTTAATAAATAACCACATATCTAGTTTATTTCTAAAGGTTCTGCTATTTTTTATAAATTCGTTTGAAAATCACTTCATTTTGAAGTTATAAACCCATCTAATTTTCAAGATACTCCTCCTGAACCTTATTTTTCAAAGGTTTCTAATCAAAAAATCAATAAGTTAAAGATTAATGTAAATGAAGTAATACTTATGATACATCGTTGAAAAGCTCTCAATGATTACTGCAGGTAAAAAAAGTACAAAATCCAGTTTTTTTGTATTTTAGGCTTTTTTTGGACACTTTTTTTCAGTCGATTGCAATCAAAATGGGAGGTGCACAACTAGACGTTACAACAGTCCTAAATCCAAAATTTCAACATTCTGCGGCTAGACGTTTCTGATATGCGAGATACATACGTACAGACGTCACGCTGAAACTAATCAAAATGGATTCAGGGATGGTCAAAATGGATATTTCCGTTGAAATCTGAAAACCGAAATATTTCGCGATCACAATACTTCCTTTACTTCGTACATGGAAATAAAAATGGCCAATATTTACCGGTAAAGTTGAATCCAACGCCAACCTATTAAGGAAATTATTTTTATTTCATCTTAAAAACATTTTTTATATCTTATTTCGGGAATGATAAAATTTTGAAATAAGAACAACCGAAAACTTTAGAAATTTCGTAAAATATTTTTTTTTTTCAAAAGTTGTTTCGTTATTCCTCGAGTTATGTTCTTTAATTAAATCTTCAGTGTGAAAAACAGTAAGCGTTTTCTGTGTAAAGGGAGTAAGAATTTCTGTTCAAAATTAAAGAAATAAAACCGTTAGTTATATAAGTTATTAAAATTATTTCGGTTTTAAGTTTTGATGTTTGATTTTTTTTTAATTTTTACCTAGCGAGAAAAATTAAAGAAAATTATTTTTTATTTAAAAATTTAAAAAATATTTTTTGTTTACCTTGATTTTAATCGTACTTTGAAAAATTCCTACTTCATAATTCTAACGGATTATCATGAAAATAACGTGTTTGTTACTTCTTCACTTTAAACACAAAGACGTGAAGGAAAACAGTATAACACACAAAACGTTTTTTTAGAGTAGTCGGAAGGTCATTCAGTGAAAAAAAATTAACACATGTCTACAACTTCTGACAACATAATATTAAATTACATTTTATGAGATGCAGATGTTTTCATTGGAAAAAAATTGTATATATATAATTTTAACAGTTGTTTAAACATTTAGTAACTTTAATTCTTGATACTATTAAATTTTTGATTGAAATTTTTTAAAAATTGGAATCCAAAATTAGCAAAAAAATAATAGAAAGCCTTTATGTTGGTCACGGGTGAACCCATATTCAAGACTTAAAAAAATTACTAAAAAATAATCAAGAACTCACTTGTTCAAAATGTTACGTTCCATCGCAATTTTGATTAATACCAAACTAAAATAGCTGAAAATCCGTTTTTAATACGAGACCACACCGGCTTGAATCGATTTTTTAAATGTATAAATTTCCGTCATTTCATTTTAAAATTCAAGCTTTCCATTAATGGAGGGTTTATTCAGACTGTATCAATTAGTTCTTAAATTAGATCAAATATGTAGGCAGTAAACTGTTAGAAAGATGGCAATGATGTAGATGAAATTTCCCAAGGTTTGCAAAGAGTCAAATCCTCGTAGTTATAAAAGTTCAAAAAATTACTCCTTCCCTTGCGGACTCAAAAAAGGAATGTGATTCCTGAGGACTCTCTTTGAATGCGAAAAATTTTTAATTCTTATTATTTAAGTTTTTCTCTCGCCCAAGGACGGGAGAAATTATTTTAAATTTTAAAAAAGTTTTTTTTTAGACTACTACTTACACTCTTTTGAAAGTTCCAGTAAACGTTTCACCAAATTGCACCTTAGTCAGGGAGTAGTCCGAAACTAGTCACACAAGCCTTCTTTCCAATGTCTTTAATTGAATTTTTTTTTTTGGTTTTTATTGAAGTGTGGTAGATGTATAGGAAATTTAAAAAAAAATTTAACCTAGTACCTATTAATAATATTCAAACGGTATGATGGCGTAGTTCGAACACGTATAAAAAATAGAAATTGCTATAAATGTGCCAGAGTAAATGGAATTGAATGGGAATATTGTAAGCTCACAAAAAAGAAATTTATTTCGAAATAATGAGACTCTTACTTAAAAAGATACATTATTCCTGGAGTGTATGCCTGAATTTGGAACATTAACGCTAGTTAATACACCCAAATGTTGCCTCATAAGTATTTTTTGAGGTCGTTTGCACTACACTATGCTTGGAACACATAAAAAATCTATTAAATGAATATGCAATAAATAAACAAATATAGCTTTTTCGTTTTTTGGAGAAGGGGGATTTTTGGGGTAAATGTATTTTTAAATTGTAAGATAAGCATGCATGCATGTATTGGGCTTAATATAAAGTGAAACAACGTTTACGAAATTTTGATAAAATGACTCCAAAAACTACTTACTTACCCTTCAGAAATTTATTTCGAAAAATGAGACTCTTATCTAAAAAGATAAATTATTCCTGGAATGTATGTCTGAATTTGGAACATTAAAAACTAGTTAATACACCCAAATTTTGCCCCCCCCCCCCAAAGTATTTTTTTTAGGTTGCTTGCACTACACTAAGCCTAGGATACATAAAAAAAATCTGTTAAAAAATATGCAATAAATAAACAGATATAGCTTTTTCGATTTTTGGGGAAGGAGGAATTTTGGGGAAAATTGTTTTTTAAATTTTAAGATAAGAATGCATGATGTACTGAGATTAATATGAAGTGGAGCTATGTTTGTGAAATTTTGATAAAATTGACTCCAAAAACTAATAACCCCCTTCACATATTGATCCCAAAATGTTACGAGTAAATTGTCCTATACACAAGAGGAGTCTCTGTACAGAATTTCATCAAAATCGGTTTATCCAATCAAAGTTTATTAAGCTTCAAACAAGTCAACATACGTACATTATCCCCCACGTTTTTGTTTTTTGGGGGCGCTGGATCGGGAAACGTCGACAAATGTAAAACAATTCCCACACCCCAATTTATAATTGATTGCCTTCCTTTTTTCTTATAGCATAGCTCTAGAGCTACGATACCAAGAAAATAAAAGAATTTACAATTAAAAAGAAAAAATGATGATCATTAGTGGTGCTTTACATTTTAAAAATAAAATAAAATGAATAATTAATATCCCTCCCTTTTAAGTTTAATATTTATTAACTTGTAAATTGATTAGGAATTCATTGAAGGTGGTATAATAACAAAAGATCTATATAAAACTCCTATGAAATAAAACAAGTAGATAAATTATAACTGACCTGCATTAAAAAAATGTTTATGGAAGGTATTTCCCCACTAGCAGGGTGGAAATGTAACTACATCGAAACGGAAGAGACAAATTACTGTATTTAATTTATTCCTTCATTCATTAAAATGATTAGACAAGTAGTATATTAAAGGAAAAACTTCCGTTCAATCTTTTTTCTAACACTTCCTTTTTTTTATATATCCTTCCACGAAAATACTGAGAAAGATTAAAATTTATAAGTAATATTTAAAATTAAACAGCTAAAAATCGATATTAATCGAAAATTAAGTGTTATTTACTTATACAAACAAATTAAGATAATTTTTTTTACATCTGAATCATCGTCAATAACTAATGTGAACATATGTTTGCTTTTAACAATCTTCTAGAAGTTTTACACTTTTAAAAAATGAACCGCTTTAGATTTCAGATAAGCATACTATAATGAACACAATGCACTTAATAAATATCATACGTTTGTATTTTCCCTTCAAAGCATTGTTTCTCAACAAAAACTAATAGATTATCTGTTGCTTTACAGCATCTGTTATAGTCACTCTTATGATTGAGACGCCACAAAAATTACCTAGGGTAAAATATGCACCAATTTTTAAAAGATGATTTCTTTTAGAGTAATGATGTATGGCGTTGTCTTTGTGGTGTAAATAGAGAAATATTATAACGTTTCAAATATTTTGTAAAAATATTGACTTAAATAGACAATTCTTAAAGGAATTATATTATTATATAAGTATGTATCATCTGTCATAAACATTTAACAATAACATAAGGTTAATTATGTATTACGTAAACAATGTTAATTAATTTACTATTTATTTCTTAATTATATTCTTCAAATTAATTTATTTCTCAAAATATTAACATTTTGAGAAATTAAGATTTTAAAATAATTAAATTAAAATTTTAATACATTTCTCACAAATGTTCTTGATTTTCACGAAAACATTATCATGTTATTTTAAAAATGTAAATTTGTATTTCTTTGTAAATTGGAATCATACCAAATACGACAATTTGGCTTGTTTATAAAACCATCAAGCAAAAAATGAGCCTGATCTGAAAAGATCAGTTTTTTTTAAATAAAAATTTGGTTACACTTAGGGCTGCTATAGAGTTCAATCAGCAACCCACCGGGTTGGTCTAGTGATGAAATCGTCATCGCAAATCAGCTGATTTCGAAAACGAGTGTTCTAAAGTTCAAATCCTAGTACGGGCAGTTACTTTTATACGGATTTGAATACTAGATCGTGGATACCAATGTTCTTTGGTGGTTGGGTTTCAATTAACCACACATCCAAGAAGGTTCATATACATACATATCATCCTCCTTCATCCTCTGAAGTACTACCTTACGGTGGTTCCGGAATTTAAACAGAAAAAGAGTCCAATCAGCAAACCGTCTACCCAAGGAATGGCCGCGTGACTTTAATCCTTGTGTTAGCTGAATCTCACATGGGTGTAGACAAAAATCTTAATTCGCCACATTGTTGAACAAAGGTCCAACCAATTCTTATGATCCAGTAGTGACTATAACACCTGAAAAAGGTCAAGTTTGGTGTGGATTACGGGCAGGTGCCATCATAAGGACATTTCTTTTTGAAAATGAGCAAATAGGTGCTGTTACAGTAAATAGTGAACGCTAGAGCTATGATTTCTGATTTTCTTTTTTTGCAAATTTGGAAAATTTTGATTTGAATTAGATGTGGTTTCAACAGGATGGTGCCACATGCCACACAGAGGCTGAAAATTCAGTTACTGCATCAAAATGTTGGTTTTCGATAATTTCACGAAGTGGTAATGTCAATTGGCCACCAAGATGGTGTGAACTGAATCTCTTAAGACGTTTTTCTCTGGGGGTAAAGCAAATATTCGACCCGTTATAGGTGGAAGTCAAGCTGATTTGTGCGAACGTCAAGCAAGATTCTGTTGATAAGAATTCGCAGTGGATGCCATATGAATGACATTATTTTTCAAACATAATGTAATGTTATAAGCTTCAAAATAAACAAAAAATGTTGGCTGATATTAACCACACTTTTTGTTTTACTTTTTGCGCTGAAGATGAAAGACCCTTTATAATTAAGTAAATGACTACTTCTTTTTTCTTTAATGAATATTTGTAACCATATGTCGCAACCATGAAAAAAACGAATGCATCGGGAGGTTCAGAGTGCTCCGCTGCCTGGCTAGGCGGTCGGACGAGTGAATCGAGCCCCTTTAATATTACAAGAAAACTAATAAAAAATAAAAATTGGTTACCACCTTAGCCATTTGTTTGTAGCAGCGAAAAAATAAATGCAATTAAGATCTACGCACAAAAATATTTCAGCTTAATTTAGTGCTTAATGGTTAACCGGTTTCCAAATATGACGGAAAATAAAAAAAATAATTATTTTGACTAGTTTCGACGTGACGTCTGTTCGTACGTATATTCGTATCTCGCATAATTCAAAACGATTAGGTATAGGATGTTAAAATTTTGGATTTTAGGACTCTTGCAAATCTAGTTGTGTTTTGATTGCAATCGACTGAACCAAAAGTGTTCAAAAAACCCCAGAATAAAAAAAAAATTGGATTTTGGACTTTTTCTTAACTGCAGTAAATAAGCTCTCTCATTGAGAGCTTTTCAACAATATATTACAAGTGGTACTTATTTTCACGGGTCCAGAATTACAGACAAATGAAGTTTTAATTAATGAAAGATTTGGATCTTACAAGGGGAAGGCACATCGGTTCGAATCAGACTTCATTTCCTTTTTTTAACTTTTCTTCTTTTTAACCTAAATATATTGATTTATTAATAATTATTAATCTCTGATTGTAAAAAAAATTACAATAAATAATAATTCAAAAATAACAATAAAAAAAATATGAAAAAAAATCAGAAATTACTGAAATAAAATTTTATGTACTTTTTATTTACCAAGAATGTGTATATGTAATTTAATAGAAGTACAAGGAAGTCATATGGTGCCCACATCAGATTTTTAGTTTAGCCTACATTATTTAAAATCTTATTGAAGGAGAAATATTATTTCCATTAAAAACCTTTTAAATAAATTAATACGAAAATCATTTACATGGATCGATTACTTTATTACAATGGCAACGGAAGCACGTTTTTACGCTTCCAAAATTATTGTGACAGTTTAAATGAAAACAGTTCTGAAGTCTAGTTTGATAGAGTATAAATTTTAACTTTTTAGAAATTACGTTTTTTTCTATTAATCAAGTTGTAATTTTTGTGGGAGTCCCAAGAGATTACATTAGATTTTAAATGGAAATGTACGTAAGAACAATAAATATATAATCAATGATGACACCCTCAGTTACAAAGCAGAACAGTACGATTTGATTTTTTTTTTCGAATTATATCAATTTTATCGTCCCTCGAGAATTTATCGTCTAAAAAAATACTCAGAATATGGTAAACAGCCAACAGAATTATTATTGAAATTATTAATGCGAATTCTTTTCATGCGTTAACAATATAATATCTGCCTGACAAATACAATATAACGAATTTGATCAATATTTAAAATTACGTAATAACAATTCATCCACTTAATAATTTTTAAAACTACCGATGTAACATTTTTTAGAACTTTTAAAAAAATAGATATATCTATTTTTTTATCTTTTATAAAAAATATATATCACATATAGATCTAATTCTGTCATTTGGATAAAAACGAACAGACCACGATTTATGGAAAATAATTTTTGTGAATTAACATTTATTTTGTTAATTAATAATATTATTAAGAATTTATTCGGATTTATCATCTGAAGGTGAAAATACGATTATATAGACGCACAGAAATTAGGCAATATTAAAAGCGAGTGTAATGAATTAAAAAATATCTCAAATTTGTTAATATAAATAAATAACATTATTAACTTTTAAAACAATGATTCAACACCCAATTTTATATATCTTTAAATTAAAATGGCCGCCTTTTAGAACTGTTGAAAACCACAAAATCTGAGATTATTTTATTTTATTCAACATATAGAATTAAAAATATTCTTGACATTTGAGAATTTCTGTTAAACCGAAAAGAAGCTGACAAAAAAGTTGTATTACTTTCCTGGCATTAGTTATTTATTCTTATATAGTGGAAAAATAATTATACGTAAAGAAAGTTAAAAAAATTTTAAAAATCGATATTTTTACTTTTTTCAGCTCCTCTGCTCCCAGAATCATCTCTAAAGAAACGTCTTTTGATTTGTCTTCATTTATTATGTGAAATGGAACACTAAAAAAAATTCCACCGAAAATGTACAACCAATAGAAAGTTACGTAAGATATTTTTTTGGTGGGGGAAGGGATAGATTATGATGAAATTTTATTGTAGTATTTCAATTAAAAGTTTCAATAAATATATATATATATATATATATATATATATATATATATATATATATATATATATATATATATATATATATATATATATTATTGTAGTATTTAAATTAAAAGTTTCAATAAATATATATATATATATATATATATTGTAGTATTTCAATTAAAAGTTTCAATAAATAAATATATATATATATATATATATACATACATATATATATATTTTTTTTTTAATTTAAAAAATAAATAAAACTTTGATCGACTCCGCTCCCCTAAAGTATTTACTTATTTTTTTTTGTCACTTGCACTATTACTATGCTTAGGAAGACATAACAAAAGTCGGTTAAAGAATATCCAATTAATAAAGAGATAGTTTTTTTTTAGATTTTTGCAGAAGGGAAGAATTTACGAGTTCCTTGTATGAAGTAAAGGAAGTATTGTGATCGCGAAAAATTTCGGTTTTCAGATTTCAACAGAAATATCCATTTTGATTAGTTTCGGTGTGACGTTTGTACGTACTTATGTATTACGCATTACTCAAAAACGATTAACGGTAGGATGTAGAAATTTTTGATTTAGCCATGTTGTTACAACATGGCCCCTTTTGATTGCAATCGACTGGATGTCCAACAATGACCAAAATCCAAAGCATTTGGATTTTAGACTTTTTCTTAACTGCAGTAATAAACTCTCATTGAGAGCTTTTCAAAGATATATCATAAGTGGTACTTATTTTCATTGGTTCCAGAGTTATAGCCAAATAGAATTTTAATAATTTTATCAAACATGGCCCGTTGGTACGATTATATAATTAATAATGAAAAAACCCACTTACTAACAATTCTTTTATATATGCGTTCAAGCAGTTGAGAATAAAATTCCATCATCAAGAACGAAAAAATCGATGTTATAAGATTATTAAAACTAAAACTTCTTTGTAATGTAAATTTGTTTATATAACGTAATGTAATATAACAGTGGTTATATTTTAATAGTTTAAACTTATGTCGATTTAACATCCTGCCATTATATATTTCTCCAACGTTATCTTATATATATTATAAACAACTTCACCGATAACGGTGGACATTTTTAATGCCGACCACTACTATATTATATTACGTTAAATAAACAAATTTACATGAAAAAGTTTTAGTTTTAATAAGATTATAACAAATATTTTTTAGTCCTTGATGATGGAAGTTTATTCTCAACCGCTTGAACGCATATATAAAATTGGTAAGTGGCTTTTTTAATTATTAATTAAATAGAATTTTAATTAATTAAATATTTGGATCTTACAAGGGGAAGGCACATCGGTTCAATCAGACTTCATCTCCTTTTTTTAACTTTTATTTTTATTTAAATATATCGATTTATTAATAATTACTAAACCTCCGATTACAAAAAAAAAGTTTTACAATAAATAATAATTCAATAACAACAAAATGAAAAAAATATCAAAAGTTATTAATGAAATAAATTTTATGTAATTTCATTTTAAAGAAATGTGTATGTATTTCAATAGGCGTACAAAGAAGTCATGCGGTGTCCACATCAGATTTTATAATTTTGTCACAGATTCTACAAGTCCAAATTTAAATAATTCAGAAAACTTTTTTAAGGCGTATTTTTTTAACGTAAATGTTTGATGAACTCAAAATAGTAGACTATGAATGAGGAAGCGCCATACTTGACGTATTTTGAAATACTGTATAGCATTCCTTTTCACAACAAATGATGGAAGTTTCATTAAAATAGCATCAACCGTTCTACGTTATACGTTATATAGCAAAAAAGAAATGGACAAAATTCTATAAATGATTTATATACGCATATAAACCAACTCTATGTTTTAATATACCAATACAAAAGAGTATTTAAAAAATTTACAAAACTTTTTATGTACGAATATTCACTCTTAATTTCATTAGTATAAATAATCAACAAATACATTAATCACACCACTTTCATTAATATAAACAATCAAAAACAACATTTGAACTTTTAAATGAGTTCATGTTATCTGAGAAAAGTGAAAACCTCACCCGACCGTAAGCTGATAAAAAGTACAATCCGACCTACTAGTTAAGCATTTTTCTCGTGTTTTGGAAAACAGAAAAAAAGAAAGAAAATAATCTACTAACCGCATTCGTATGTACACAAATATATCGTCTACTACAGTATCCTATTTACAATTCTCTGTTTTAACAGAAGCTACGTTAAAAAACAAACGGTTTGGTTATTATCAAAGCGCAGTCGGTGGTATAACCTACTCTACATATCCCCGGCTACTTCTGATTCCATTTTCTAATTTATAAACACATTCACACGCGTACACGAACAATACATGCGAAAAAATTTAATTATACGCGCACTCAGGGACCAATAAAATTTACACGTAATAAGAGAAACCGCTGACGTTTCGTTTGACCCTCTCTATCTTCTTCCGTTTAGTATAGCTGTTTACTTAAATAATAAACTACTACGCAGTAAACTTAATTTATACATAGATATTTAATTAAAAACTACAAAGCAGAATATTTTATTTTCCTTATCCCATAACGAAAACCACTACTTTTCATGCTAATTAAATCTATGATAAAAACTTATCACAAAATCTGTGGGAAAATTTTTATCAGGCCACCAAAAAAAATCTGGGGTAGCATGTAAATTCTGCTTTAATTCTTTATATGAAACACTTTTACAATACTTTTAAAAAACCTAAAGTGGACACCACATGACTTCCTTTATACACCACTTACTTCCTTGATTAAATTACATATACACTTTTTTTTTTTTTTTAAATAAAAAGTAGTTAAAATTTTATTTCATTAATAACTTCCGATATCTTTTCATGATATTAATCTTATAGTTATTATTGAATTTATTATTTATCGTAAAACTTTTTTTTATAATCAAAGGTTGATAATTATTAATAAATCAATATATTTAATTTAAAAAAAAAGGAGATGACGTCTGATTCGATATAAAATCCAAATATTTCATTAATTACAATTTCATTTGGCTATAATTCTGGGATCAATGAAAATAAATACCCCTTATAACATATCGTTGAAAAGCTCTAAATGAGGGGTTATTACTGCAGTTAAGAAAAAGTCCAAAATACAATTTGTTTTTGGATTTTGGGCTTTTTTGGACGCTTTTGATTCAAGCGACTGCAATCAAAAGGGGAATGGACTACATATTACAACAGTTTTAAATCCAAAATTTCAACATCCTACGGTTAATCGTTTTTGATTATACGAGACAGATATGTACGTACAGACGTCACGCCGAAACTAGTCAAAATGGATTCAGGGATGATCAAAATGGATATTACAAATAAAGAACAAAATAAAGCTAACGAACAATAATATAATAAATGAATACGCTAAAATTGAATACAATATAAATTATAATAAAATATTTAAAACTTTTAAATTAAAAACAGTGTAAACAACAAATAATAAAATATATAAATAATGAAGACCCTTCTATTACAATAAATCAAGACAATAATTATAATTTAGAAAAACAAGGAGTATATAATCTTAATTGTGAAAATTGTGAATTAAACGATACTGGAATATCAAATCGTTCATTCGCCATAAAAATTAAAGAACATATTAATTGAATTATTAAAAGTAATAAAGAAAAATCTAATTTCGCTAAACGCATTTTAGAAACTGAACATAATTATACCCCTAACGAATATATTAAAATATTAGAATACAATAATAATTATTATAAAACCAGTATTTTAGAAAAATTCATTATATTTGAATAATAATAAATTGATGAACAGGTCCGATTCGATAATGATATCCTTTATAAACAAATTATATAATGATTAATTATTAATAGGTTGGTAACATTTCATTTACTATTAACTCTATTTCATAATAATCACAAATATCTTACGAACATGATAACAGTCTTATTGACGTACAATTTAATTTCATTTCTTGACGACCGACTATTATGAACGAAAAAAATTTAATTTAAATACAATTATACGTTTGAATTTTAATTAACATATTTTGATAAATATGTTATTAAATTTAATTTCATTTAATTTCAATTAAATAATTTAATTAACAATCAATGAAAATAAACAATTACATTTCATTTCTTGACGACCGACTATTATGAACGAAACAATTTTAATTTAAATACAATTATACGTTTGAATTTTAATTAACATATTTTGGGAAATCCCTGATGATGGAGTAACGACAAATTAATTTATACAAAATGGATATTTCCGTTAAAAACTGAAAACAGAAATTTTTCGCGATCACAATATACTTCCTTTACTTCGTACAAGGAAGTAAAAATTAAAATAACCATATTTATCGGTAAAAAAATTTGTCACTATTATATATGGTTATAATACAGGGTGATTTTTTAGTCCTGTTACCCAATTGTTTATGTCTTATAATTTTTTTCTAAGAAAGGGAAATTTTGTTTTGTGACACGAAGTTGGTAGCACTACTCAACCGATATAGATACGGCAGTATGAGTTGATCCTTGAGCTGTGTAAACTTTTGTGCCGTTTCCGGTCGTGTTACGAACAGAATATCTTTTACCATAGAACAACCAGTTTTAATTTTGAACAATATTTTACTATGAAATCGTACGCGAGTGTAAAAGAATCATTTCAAATTAAATTTGTTGGTGTTCCTCCGCCAGAAAAAATGTCAATTTCTAGGTTAGCAAACCGATTCCGAGAGATAGGTAGTGTTTGCGACAGAAAACGTAGCGGTAGACCGACTCGCTTGACAGATGACGTTTTAAAAAATGTGAAAACAAGACTGCTCAATTCTCCACGTAAAAGTTTACGAAAACTTTCCACGCAAGTCATTATGTCATATTCGAGTGTTCAGAAAGCCGCTAAAAAAATGAAATTGTATCCGTATCGCGTACGATTAGTCCAAGAGCTTCAGCCTCCAGATTTAAACAAGCGATTGCAATATTGCCGTCGGTTTAGGTCTCTCGTAAACGATAACGAAATCGAATTTTTAAACACGGTGTTCTTTAGTGATGAAGCTTGGATCCATCTAGATGGTTATGTGAACAGTGAAAACTGTCGAATTTGGGCGGTTGAAAATCCTAACGCTTTACAAGACAAATCTTTGCATCCTGAAAAAATTGGTGTGTGGTGTGCGATATCTCGTCATCGTATAGTCGGACCCATATTCTTCGAACAGACAGTAAATGGTGAAGTATACAGGAACATTGTGCGCCAATTTCTGTCCCTCCTGGAACCTTAAGAACGGTATTACTGGTTTCAGCAAGACGGCGCTACATGCCACACGTCTCCTGAAACCGTGGATTTTCTGCAAGAGTTCTTCGATGATCGAATAATAAGGAAGGGCTTATGGTCTCCAAGGTCCCCAGACCTCACATCTCCTGACTACTTTTTGTGGGGCTATATTAAGTCCGAGGCCTTCAAAAACAATCCTCACACTATTGATGAACTTAAAATGAATATTACAGACTTAATCGCGAATATTTCCAATGTAATTCTTAAAAAGGTTTCTGCTAATATGCTGAAAAGAGTCCGTGCGTGTATGACCGCAAGGAGCGGGCATTTTGAGCATATTCTTTAACAATTATGTAAGTAATATCTTTTTATTAAATCTCTTTTGTAAGTAACAAATACATTTTTTTATCCCACCTAAATTTCCCTTTCTTAAATTACATTTAAAATTGGGTAAGAGGACTAAAAAATCACTTTGTACAAATATATGCTTTTTTTATGGATTAGGCTGCACTGTTTGTAAATATGGCTTTTCGTATTAAAAGTCATCTTTTTTTATTTCTCTATCCAATTCTTATATCCCAATTTTGTAAGTCTTTAGTTAGTTATATAAATATTGCAACTACCAAGTTAAAACGTTATCCAGAAAATTTAAACCTACAGGTTTTTCTTTGAAAAACCTACCTAATTGTTTAGCAATTGAAGATATTAAAACTGGGACTTTTATATAGTTTCCCTAAACCAGAAAACTACAAACTTATTGTGCGAAAAAAATCCTTAAAAATTGTGCTTTAAATCCGTAATTTATCGCAAAATTTATGAGAAAAAAAGCGTCATCCATAATTCATAATGGCAAACACTTTCCTGTTCATAATAAAAAAAATTTAAATGGTTTTTGTAAGTTAAATACATTTAATCTTTTCCATAAAAATCAATCTCCAACATTTTAGCCGAAATTCACAAGAATTCAAGAGCTGTTAGTATTAGATAAAAAAATGACAAAAAATAATTTTTCACGGGTAGAGGAGAGCATCGAAGTCCCCGATTCAAAAATTTAAAATATATATATCTTTTGAGGAACACTTCCTATATATATGTAAAAGTTGGGGAAATATTTTCCTTCCCGTAGATAGTTTTAGGATCATATAATTCAGATAATATTAATCAAATCTGCCAACAACTTGCATGCTTTTGAAAGGTGACATAAAACTTATCATTTTTTGAAAGATTACGATTATACGAGTTTATATGTTGTTATTAATTCACCTCAAAAATGGCAAAACGTGGTCGATCAAAACGGCACATATTTCGTTTAATAAATTTCACTTAAAATAGAAAAACCTTCTTTTACTTCTGCATTAAAATACGAAGAAAGAAACACTTTCTCCAACCTAGATATATATATAAAATGCTTAGTACATGGGCTTTTAGCTTATTTTATCTTTATTATACTAGTACATAGGAAATATATTTTCCAACCGACTTTATCAACCACTTCTCTGCACGTAAATTTATATTATGCTTTGTTTTAAAACAACCAAATAGGTAAGACTTTTACCATATCTCACAACCTTCGACTACAATACATTTTTAACATGAAACCAACCGTAATTTTAAAACCAACAGCTACCACAATTTCAACAGGAAAATTCATCTACCATTTTTAATAAAAAAGAATGCTCCTACACAGAAATAGACAAATGAAAAATAAAAATTATGTACTAAAAATAATTATACCATGATTGTTAAAAAAAACGTAATATGTATTAAATATAAGATGACAAAAATAAAAAACAAACACCGAAAGAAAATTTAGGGAAATCATTTTTCCGATGCAAAATATAATAGAGGTTATAAAACAAGAATTATTGAGAGAAAAAAGAAGAAGAAAACAATATCAAGAAGCCAAAATAAAATTAAAAGTTCTTGAAGAACAGGAAAAAATAAAATAAATAGACGAAATAGAGCAATAGGAAGAAATAGAACTAGGGATAAATAATACAACGATTAAAAGATTTATTTAGAAAGAAAATTAAAACGTTTACCGCAGATTCTCTTTTAAATAAATTTTGTACAGAATATTAGCAAACAAATACCGGTGACATAAATTATACAGAAGAATACGAAGAAAATAGAAAAAAATTATTTAAAACTTAACAGAACCCATTTGCGATATTTTAATAGAAGTAGTTTGAGCTAAACATACAGAAAAAGTAGGATATAAAATATTAGTTAAAAAATTACTTTGTGGTTCTAATAATACACATTTAAGAGCTAAATTTTCTAAATATAAATTAGCAAACCCTGAAGTAAAGGCAAAACTTCCCGTTATAATTAAGCATAACGAAGGACCAAACCATAAAATATAACAATTCCTACACATTCTTTAAATAAAATCTTGAAATATAATAATGAATTTGTTATTTATCCTTACAAAATAGAATTAGCAGATGCAAAAATAGATATGATTAAAAGATTTACTAGGAATTTTAGAAGATATAAAATAAAATAATTTCTTTTTAAAGTAGTCGGACATAACGCAAGATTTTATAAGAATTTTCAATAAAGAAAAAATTATAAAATATTTAATCGAAAAATTTAACTTTACACAAGATAAAGAACTTTACACAAGAAAAAGAACTTTACACAAGATAAAGCTAAAAAATATTATTGTAAATAACGATAATACTGTTGAAAAAAATTACTTAACTTGGTTAAGCGATAATGTAAGAGCAAAAATTTATAATAAATTTGTATGCAACATGATTTCACCAGGTGTAAATAAAACTATCGGGCACCGTATAATAAATCTTTTAAATTACACAGACTAAATATATTACGAAATACATTTAACGATCCAAGAGCAAAAATAAACGGAATAAGAAAATTAAAAGGAAAACAATTTATAATTATTCTATTTTCGTCTATAATTTCTGAAAAGATCCAATAAAATATTGCGTTAGGGTAATTAAGTTTTCAGAACAATATTTTAATGATGCACCATTTTATTCCGTTTCCTTTTCTGCGTAATGAGTAAAACACAGTTGTTGCGAAATTTATAACGATTTACTGTTATAACCTACGGGATCACCGTTAGGTACTTATTACTTTAGAGGATATGATGAATGACAATTTTTGTACCGTGTGAAAATGGCATGCCTGACCGGGATTCGAACCCGGACCTACGGATAAATGCCGAGACCCTACCACTCGCACCACGGAGGCCGACATTGTATTATATTTTATGGGCAAATTAGAGAACAGAAAAATTAACTGGACCTGGTATTACTTTGCCGACAAAAAATAACGGAAAAAAAATTAATACATTTTGTAATTAATGCGTTTACTTTTAATACTTTACCTATAAATACGTGGAAATTATCGAAGGAAAATATAATAAAAGTAATTTACAAGTTTTACATAAAGCCTGCGTAAAATATGGAAAAATTTATTTTTCCATATTACAAAATACACAACTTATTTCTACAGAGTGATTTTTTAGTCCTGTTACCCAATTTTAAATGCAATTTAAGAAAGGGAAATTTAGGTGGAATAAAAAATGTATTTGTTACTTACAAAAGAGATTTAATAAAAAGATATCACTTACATAATTGTTAAAGAATATGCTCAAAATGCACACCCTTGCGGTCACACATCCACGGACCTTTTCAGCATATTAGCAGAAACCTTTTTAAGAGACATTGGAAATATACCCGATTAAGTCTGTAATATTGATTTTAAGTTCATCAATAGTGTGAGGATTGTTTTTGAAGGCCTCGGACTTAATATAGCCCCACAAAAAGTAGTCAGGAGATGTGAGGTCTGGGGACCTGGTGAAGTATACATGGTGAAGTAAATGGTGAAGTATACAGGAAACTTCACCATTTACTGTCTGTTCGAAGAATATGGGTCCGACTATACGATGACGAGATATCGCACACCACACCAATTTTTTCAGGATGCAAAGATTTGTCTTGTAAAGCGTTAGGATTTTCAACCGCCCAAATTCGACAGTTTTAACTGTTCACATAACCATCGAGATGGATCCAAGCTTCATCACTAAAAAACAGTGTGTTTAAAAATTCGATTCCGTTATCGTTTACGTGAGTCCTAAACCGACGGCAATATTGCAATCGCTTTTTTAAATCTGGAGGCTGTAGCTCTTGAACTAATCGTACGCGATACGGATACAATTTCAGTTTTTTGGCGTCTTTCTGAACACTCGAATATGACAAACCGACTTGCGTGGAAAGTTTTCGTAAACCTTTCCGTGGAGAATTGAGCAATCGTGTTTTCCCATTCTCTAAAACATCATCTGTTCAGCGAGTTGGACGACCGCTAAGTTTCCTGTCGCAAACACTACCTGTCCTCTCGAAATCGGTTTGCTAGCCTAGAAATTGACATGTTTTCTGGCGGAGGAACACCAACAAATTTAATTTGAAATGATTCTTTTACAATTGCGTACGATTTCGTTTTAAAATATTGTTCAAGATTAAAACTGGTTGTTCTATGGTAAAAGACATTCTGTTCGTAACACGACCGGAAACGGCAAAAAGGTTTACACAGCTCAAGGAGAATCAACTCACACTGCCGTAAATATACCGGTTGAGTAGCGCTACCAACTATGTGACTACTTCGTGTCACAAAACAGAATTTTCCTTTCTTACAAAAAAATTATAAGACATTAACAATTGGGTAACAGGACTAAGAAATCACTCTGTATAACGCCAAAAGAAATAAATGCTGCAGAAATAGGTTTAACAAACACAAAATATCGCATCCCTTGTTTTATTAGTAAAAGAATAAATATTATGAATAATTTAAACATATACCATATACAAAAAATTAAACAAATAAAATATTCTACAATTTATTGTGTAAAAAAGAGAGAAGAGTTAGCAGAAGAAAATAATTTTCTAAAAATAAAGAAAGAGTTCAAAACAGAACTCTTGTGAAATTACGAAGATGTTAAGGTTTAGCGATAAAAATAAAATAAGAATGTTAAAAATTTAGTTAAAATTTTTCGGATAAAGGTAAATTATTTACCAATTTCGATGTTTATAGTTTTACTGTAAATAGCTTTACAAAATATCTTGTAGTTGCTGTTTATTGGAAAAAGAGAAATAAAGGAAAATTTTAATTGTTATGTTAACGGTCCACTTAAAAAAAAAATATTTTTTTCTGGAATAAATTTTCTGGAACAAACAAAAGGATTTTCCATATCCCTTACATAAAATAAAATAATAAAAACGAATTAATAATATAATTTATTAAACGATCAAAAAGAATACGCTTTAGATATTGCGGGAGAAAAAAGTAAGAGAAATTTAAACGGACGAAAAGTGAAAATTATTTTAAAGTAAATTCAAAGTCATAAATTATTTTAGAATTCTAAATCAAAATTATTTTAAGAGAATTCAAAGTAGCGATCGCCACACGAAAATGTGATTTTGATACTCTGCCAAAAATGTAGTCATCATAATAAAATTCTACATAGTTTATTCCTTCTGATAATTAAGTTATACATTGGAGAAAGTTTCAAATAGGTTCAGTGGTACTTAACTTATAGAATCATTACATACATTATAAAAAGGACAGAAACAATTTTTCTGGGATAATATAAAAAATTTAAACGTTTTTAAAATTTCAATTTACAGAGAAACTAAATCTTATAAAAAAAATGTGTAGATTTCACTTTATTTTATCTTCGCAACTAATCATGCTACGACAATAATCTATTACTGTATTCCAATAGTTTCTTGACCATAATACATACAGATAACAATTTCTCCCACCAACCAGACGATAGTTAATGGCCGCGATCGTCCCACCATCATCATCATCATCGCGCACAACAGGTAGGCGCGGTGTTAACGTGTAAAGAATGCCAACATTAGTCAGCAGACCTGAGAGAAACTGCATCAAGGACATAGTTTATTCATCAAACAGGTTTATAATATTATACTATTATAGAGTTGTACGGTTTCACCACATCGGTCTTTTGACGTCGGATGCGACATAATAATGCTTTACAAAGGCACCTCGACTATAACAGTACTATAGTATTGTGAGATGAGGTTAAAAAACTATTCGGCTATCTTATATTCAAAATTTCCCACTAATTTACATTCTTTTTTTTTTTAAAGAGAAACGTTCCACGAAATTCAACTTTATAAAAAGAAGTATCATATTAAAAAGAGAGGTATTTTATGTATACGCTAAAAATTGTTCCGTGAATAATTCATTTATCTTTTTACATTAATTATAAAAAGTATTTATAATCTGTTAATAAATGTAATTAAATTAAAACAAACTATTAACATAAATTTAATTTTTACAGATAGGTAGACGGAGATCTACTGAAAATATGGCGAAGTATAATAATAGTTAATCGAAACAAAAGAAAATTCTTCATTGAAATCTATCATTCTCAACATAACTGGTAAATAATGCAAAGAAATACAGTTTTTTGTCATAGGTTTAGAAATTCGAGATCGAATTTATTTTTTAAATTTTACGTATATTTTTGAACAAAGAAATCTTTTTGTACCAAAATATTGTACAAGATATCCGTTATAAAACTACCCGTAAAAAAATACGTCTTTTTAATAATCGAATGAATTCATTGTACGAGGTCTGTTCAAAAAAATAACCGAACTTTTTTAATTACGCGCCAACAGAGATATTTGAATGGCATGCGGTTAGAAGCATTATTTTCCGCATAACCTTCTCTGTAACCACATGTTGATGGATTTTTGCTATCCCATTTAGGTGTTATTGTTATATGAGTGTTGTTATATAACTAAGATGTTACACCTGTGACTAGTAAAAATAAACTTTTTAAAAAAAAAAAAACAGCGCTATCTGTTTGACGTAAAAGTAACACACGCTATACTAAATATTTTACGATTCCATTTCAATGTGTCCGCTATATACTAAAAAACTACTGGACCGATTGACGCGCGGGGAAAAAGAGAAAAATTGGAAAAGGGAAAGAGAAAAAATCGGAAATGGTAAAAGAGAAGAAGGAAGAAGGGGAAAATTGAAAAAAGGAAAACGGGAAAAAGGAAATGGAAAGGGGAGAGAAGAAAAAAGAAAAAGGGAGAGAAATGGGAGAAGAAAAGGGGGAAAGGGAATGTAGTAAAAATGAAAATTGGAAAAAGGAAAAGGTTAAATTTTGTGAAGTTCCGTGATATTCATTTTGTTAATGTTTTATCAAACTTTCATTCATTCAATATGTACATATACTCAAATCTAGCAATAGCGAAGCATTTATAAACTAAAAAATATATATACTAAACGGAAACTGCAAAAATTTAACTGATGGATCTTGTTTTTTGATAACTTATTCAATCAGTGGGGATTTTAGCAATAAATTTCAAACGAATTAACTTATTATTAACTTTGAAACAAATGTTTTCTTAGCATGAAAATATTTTTTCAAACTTTTTATATGGAGATGCGGATTTGAATTGATAACTTGAGAAAGAATAGATATAAAAAAGCTTATCATTAAATGGTCATAATCTAAAAACAACATACATTTCATTAGTTATAAAAGTTTTACTTTACGTTTCAGTGAAAGAAAAAACAGGTCCAAAAAATAGCAGTTTTTTTGTACTTTTTAATGTTTCTTCTAAATATTATCCTGACGGCTAAAATTGCTTTTGCTGTTCCCACACGGGTGGTTTCAAACAGACTTCTCGTAATATTCTAGATAAAATATTAGAAACCAATTTAAGCTAATAGGTAAAAGAAATAAAACATTCTGATAAATAAATATCAAATTACTAGAATAGGACGAACCACTTAAATCTTTTCTTTCTTTTTCCTGTTTAGCCTCCGGTAACTACCGTTTAGATAATTCTTCAGAGGATGATATGTATGAGTGTAAATGAAGTGTAGTCTTGTACATTCTCAGTTCGACCATTCCTGAGATGTGTGGTTAATTGAAACCCAACCACCAAAGATCACCGGTATCCACGATCTAGTATTCAAATCCGTGTAAAAATAACTGGCTTTACTAGGACTTGAACGCTGGAACTCTCGACTTCCAAATCAGCTGATTTGGGAAGACGCGTTCACCACTAGACCAACCCGGTGGGTTGAACCACTTAAATCTGATTCGCTACTAACGTACAAAAGAAAAATTTTCAAAAAGTTAAACAAAACGGTTTGTACGTTTAACAGTTCTATTAATATTAGAAATTGTTATCGATTATTTTAAATCCAAATAATGAAGGAAGTGAAAACAGGTACAATATTGTCAGATTGCAAAATTTTTCCGATCCACTTTAAGAATTTCAACCATATCTCAGCTGTTTATTAATCGATTTGAACAAATGATGTATCATTTTGTTTGTAATAAAATGCTTAATATTTTATCTCATATAACATAATTCGATAAAATTAATATTTACAGAGCTAATAATAATTAAAAAATTTGAGCGGTTACCATTTTGGGATATTTGAAGATAAAATTTCAATCCTTTTTATTTAGTAGAAACTGTTGTTGGATACAATTTCATTTTAAAAAAATTGTTCTTAAGATATAAATTTTTATTAAAAATAGATAATGGCGGAGAGAGGGAAAATGATACGAGATTTTTTTTAATGTCCTAAATTAAGTTCGGCCAACACTTCTCGGGATACTAATAAAAATTTATAAAATGTTAAAAAATTACGAATACAATTTCATCGAAATTAAATTTTACTAGTATAATAAAATATTTTAAAATGTTTATAGATTTACATCACGTTACGTATACAAAGTAACAGATAATACTAGATTAGATTTACTTCGATCACCAAAAAAGTAACATAAGACTTTGACCTCACGCAACGAATACTTAACAACTGAAGTACCTCAGGTTTATCGATTACCTAAATAAAAGTCTAACACTCCGTAGAAACTGCATTTAAATGACTTCAACTTAAAAATATTGATACTATTTTCTGTATAAAATTTATCAATAAAGATGTTATCTTTAAATAAAATAATTACAAAAATACATATAAATATTCCAGACTTTTATCATAATTTAAAATCAAATTCGCAGACTCCAATATTATTTCCATGCGTACTGAACATGGAAAGTCGTTGGAAATAAACAAATAAAACTATAACTGTCAGTTATTCCTAGTAATGACAAATTTTCCCAAAACCACATTTCAAGGAAGTCGACCGTAAACTTAACAAAAAGAAAAGTATTATGTAGATAAATACACCTAAACAGATATTTTTGTTTCTAAAAAGGGTGGTAAAAAAATAAATCTCAAACATATACAACAATAAGATTACATATAAATAATAATATGACACGATAAATGAAATACATAAGGGTGGATTAACCAGCTATTATTTTGTTATGACATGAATAAAACTTATACAGATATAGTAAATTTTTCACAGTATTTATACTAGGATATTAAACAACCTATTTCAGGTTCTACGCCTTTCATTTTGACTCATTGTACATAATATGAAATACCTCAAAGTTTGACTATTTCTTGGTATTTACCATGTAAACTAAACATTTGTCCTTTTATTAAAAATAAACACAATCTATTTTCTTATTTTTCTTAGAATAACCGAAAATATGATCAAATTAGCCGTTTGGTCAGTTTAGTACTAGTTGAGCAAATGTTTTGTCTGTATATTACTCGGAATACCCATTGGAAAAGTGTCCTCTCAGTGAACGGATAATTACGATGTATATTTCATTCGGATAAATACCCATGTCACTGTTTTTATCGATAGGAAAAGGGTTTTGTTTTTCTAAAAATGTTTTAAAATACCAAATTCTTGCAGGATCAGAAGATTTTCCAGTATATAATATTTGATCTTATCTGCGCAAATTATTATGATGATCTTTACGTCCAGGTAAAAACACACTCATTTCGATATGTTTAAAACATTTTTTCTTTCTGTTACTAAGTAAAGAAAGTATTGTAATCGCGAAAAATTTCGATTCTCAGATTTCAACGGAAATAACCACTTTGAATAAATTATATCACTGAATAAATTTTGACTAGTTTCGGCGTGACCTCTGTACGTAAGTACGTAGAATGTTGAAATTTAGGATTAAGGACTGTAGTAACATTTAGTTGTGCACCTCCCCTTTTGAATGCAATCGACTTGACCAAAAGCGTCCAAAAAAGCCCAAAATCCAAAAAATTTAGTTATTGAATTTTTCTTAATTACAGTAATAAGACCTCATTGAGAACTTTTCAACGATACATAATAAGTGGTACTTATTTACATTGGTTCCAGAGTTATAGCCAAATTAAATTTTAATTGATGAAATATTTGGATCTTACAGAGGTGAATAATTATTAATAAACCAATGAATTTAATTTTAAAAAAATACACGTATATGAACTCAGATTCGAACCGATGAGTCCATGCTGACTACCAAATTTCAAAAAAAATCCAAGGATCCAAATTATAAGGCTAAATAGAGGCCAACATAGAAAATACATACGCACAAACGTCCGTCTAACAAAAATCGATTATTTAAACTTCGGAGAATTGGAATAAATTTTTTTCGCATATATGTACAATTTATAATCTATATCTTTTTTTTTTTTTTTTTTTGTTAAGAAGATTTTTTATAAATGCTTCTTAAGGTACAAAAAAAAAATTTTTTTTTAATTTTTTTAGATTCTTTTCTACCCATCTATATGCTGTAACATGACCACTACAACGGATCAGGGTAACGGATTTCTCCCAATTAAGAAAAAAGAATGAGAAAATAATAATGAAAAGAAAAATTCAAAAGAAGAAACTAAGGAATTTTTTCTCAGCGTTACACGTCCGTTTAACAATCTGTTCTTTGTAATACAGACAGTATAATTCAAACGATAAAAGTTATTACGCTTCAACAATTAAAGGGATGAGGCGGTACTGGTTCTACAAGGGGATATAAATATTTCCAGGGACCAGCGGAAACCAGTCAGTAATTCTACGAAGCCGTGTTCGGCGGGGTCGTGATAACAAGCGATGACAAACTAGTTTTGCAAGCCCGAGATCGACGCAGTTGCGGTGACGGCGATATCAGTAAGCGTTTCATAACAATAAGTGAAGATTACGTCACGAATATTCCAGTGTGGACAGTGGGTGAATACAAGTTGTTCGATGAGTTTTAAATTAGGTAAACAATAGTGAAAGCGACAATATTATATTCATTCATAATGTGTACAGTAGTTCTATTGTAAACAGTAAAAGTAATATTTGAAAAAATTGAATTACATGAACTGAAAACGTTTCTAGTGTTATCTTGTTAATACTATATTTCGTTCTAGAGTTCATTATAACGTTTTTTTTTTTTTTTTTTTTTTTTTTTTTTTTGTAAACTGGACTGTATTCTGGCTTGAATATTTAAACTGTCATTAAATAGAATTTTTTTCTATTTGAATTACTTTTCTATATGTTATATATGCGTACACACACACACACATTTATATCATTATTTACTTTAATTATCTGTCTTTAATATAACAAATTGTATTTATAAGAAATCTTTAGTTTGTTAGTCTCTCAATATCCCGGTCGAACCACGAACGCGCGACAATACTGTCCTGTTGGCCGGGAAAGTAACTAAACTAGTTTTGAAAATGCGAAAATGAAGGAAATTAAAAAAGAAAAAATGTAACAGAAGTAATTATCTGTTGTTAGTTTTATTTTTAAACAAACTGATCGTATTATCTCAATTAATTGTTAATTATGAAAATAAACGATCAAATAAATTGCTTAATCAATTGAAACTGAAAGGAATGTATTCAATATTTCTAAGTATGTTAAACTGTTAGATGTCAATAGATTAAGTAAGCACAGGTTGTAAAGCTAGAACATTCAGGGCAAGAATTTTTATCATTAGTTTATATTTTGTTCAGGTTTTTCTTGGCACACATTCAGAAATACAGGGAGAGGTATAATCCTGTCTGGTGTTAAAAGTTGAATATTATAACAAACTTCTGCGCATGTGTACACGTATTTAAAAAAAAAAAAGTGTTTGCTCTTATTCCTTAATCACTGTCGCCTTCTTTTAAATAAATCTTATAAAAAAATGTTAAGTTACTACTTTTTTCACCGTTGTTGCCGGTTTAAACGTTACATACATACGATTAATAAATATATTTTCCTTGTATCAAGATCTGAAATACGGCTACAAATGTATAATCTTATTTCTCCCACTCTTCCGGTACCTGTATCCCGAAAAAACTCAACTTCGTTGTTTTCACATACAACGCTCCCTCCTCCACATGTTGCTCCCGATATCGCATATACTTTCCGCTCGCTTTTTCTGTATATTCACGCACGCAAGAGTACGAACACATATACACACTTTATTCAATTCTCCTGATTTCAGTTGGGAAATATTTCAATTATTTATTTACCATTCGTTCGCCGCCTCGTAAATTTCTAGTTGGTTTTCTCATCACACTCAAAAAGAAGAAATACATATACACACACATATATGTATATGTATATATATATATATATATACATACATATACGTAGCGCGCTATATGCTATTTACGTTTTATTGTTTTTTCGTGTCAATATTTTATTTGGCCTTATTCCATTTTAAACATTAACTTCCCTTACCGACAAGCAGTTAACAAATATAGACCTAATCATCATTTATTATCTTTAAGTACTTTTTTTTATTCTTTACGTAATTTTATTTACGTATTATAATATATATTTTTTAAATATAAATTCTAGTCACACTTAAATTTATTCTATCATTAATAATTTACAAAAATAGAAAAATCCATACCACTCGTCTAATTTATAGATCCTAGAAAAAGAGATTGTCGGAGAGTTTTAGAATAAATATATTTTTAATGAATTATAAAACAATAGAATCTTACTAAATTATTTTACATCCAATTTGAAGAATGAATAGTTTTTTCTCATAATTTTTAAATGCGATAATTCAAAAAGACGCATCTGTATATAAAATTAATTCTTTTTTCTTAACGTTTTAATATCACAATCTAAAACTGAAATTTACTTTTAGTTAATTATAATTGTAATTTAATAAATTCGAAAAATTACTTTTAGAGTAATTTTTTTATATTAAATTTCTATAAAATAAACCCGTTTAAAACGCACTATATAAATATTATACATCATAAATTTACGGTAGTAAACAATCAGATATGATGGTAAGATATTCCAAAAAAGTTTAGTCATTTTCAAAAATAATAATCATATCATGCCAGGTTATTTAAAAACTGAGGATTTGAATAGTAACCTGTATTAGAGAGTATAATTCTTCTATAAGGAAGGTTCCTCTAATCTTTATTTTTAATAAATTATCTTACCGATCAATTAAACTGGAATTAAAAGACTTTTCTATAAAAAGGTATAAAATGAACCGGATAAATTTTTAAATAATATCTACTAATAAGATAAATTAATTTTCTTTACCGTACGTTTTAATGTATATTTAAATACTTAATCAAATATTTAGTTTCTAAAGTTTAAACATATTTTTTTTGTTATTCATTATTTTTAAGCACCAGTTAGAATTACTATTTTTAAGAGTAATGATGTTAATTACATAACCAACCAAAATTTTTGAACTTAATAAAACAGCCACTTGTAGGGTTGAATATAACGTAAATGTCAGTGGGTGTGGAAAACTGATACGTAACCATATATTTAGGTCGGCGACACATTTTTGTAAATAACTGTGACATATCGGGGATGTTTTTTTTATTTTTGGGAATAGCTTATTCATTTTTAGAAATGATTCTGCATCGAATGAGATCGCCTCTACCGATTATGGTTATGCAAGTAGTATACATTAATATTTCTACTTTCCTGTCTAGATAGCGGTATAGCTCTAGAAGGGAAAGTATTTTAATCGATCCAATTTGGACATACGCAGTTTTCACCGGTTCGTGAAGTTTTGACACTTAAGGATGGAAATTTTCCGGATGTTAATGTTCGTATGTACGTGTTGTGTTCGGTATTTGCCTCTAAATCACCTTATATCTCCAGAAATACTAAACCGATTTTGATCAAACTTGGTCTGATTACTTCTATATAAGGAGCACTGATGACATTAAATTATCAAATTAAAAGGTCGAGGGGCAAGATCACCCTAAAGATTTCGCTTAATTAAGGTCATATTTTTCTTAGGAACATTTGTTAACGTTTAAAAAAACAATAGTTGCAAAAAAACCTTTTTTCAAAATCGCACCCTCAGACCAAAAAAACGATCTAAGCTATCGCTATATGTTGTGAGCCCACAGGTGAGCGGCAGATTAAATACATGAATAATATTTAAAGTGTAAAAAGGTAACTAGGTCTGGCTGGGTCTCGAGCTCGATCGCCCTGTTGATTCGGTACCTAGTGCGTTAAGCCTCGCGGCTACACCATCTGCCGACCGTACAAGCGAAATTTATTTTATGTAAGTCGTGAAATTACATTAGTTTAGTTAGCGTCGACACTACAGCCGCCCGAATTAAACACGGTATGCACGCGCGTTTTAGTTAAAATCATTGAATTAAATAAACGAAAAAATATTATATTTAAATACAGTAAAAGTGTGTGTAAGCCGTGCATCAGAAACAATCCACAATTGCTGCCGTCTCGCGATTAAAGTCGCGTTCCGGGAAAAACCAACAACTGTGTTGTCAGCATTTTTAATGCAGCACAGAAAAAGGTTTTTCAGTTTCCCTTAAACCTTCCAGACAAATCCTGGAACGGTTCCTTTTTTCCAATTTTGAATAGCAAACCTACAATTCCTGATGAGAAATGAATAATAAAAAAATATGTACTTTGTATTATGATCTGAATAAAATATTCATTTATTTCCCGTTATCTCCGAATATACGGTTGCGTATTATTAAAAAATAAGTGAAATCTTTACTTTTTTGACCTCAGGATCTCGCTGCTTAGTGAACATTATTACTTTGAAAGAAATAACTCCACTTACGCAACAAATATTTTACATACATCACAATGTTAAGAATGTTTATGGTACAAGGATAAATAAGTGTAGAACACCTAATTAGTCTACTTTTTTCTATTGAGAAACAATGTGTTGTGCACAACTCTACTAAGAGGGAGAAAAAATAGTCAGTAACTCTTTATAATAAAAGTAAAAAAGCTCTTACTGTTTAGTTATTGTAAAAAATACGTTTACTCATTTTTTTAATTCTGAAAGTGCCAAATTCAGCAATACTTTTTTTCAGTAATAAAAAAAAATTAATAAGCTAAGAACTTATATATTAGTTGTTTTTCTATTTTTAACAATGCTCCAATAGAAGCCTCAAATCTACGACATATGGAGTATAAAGATGAGTCAAATATATCTATCTCATTTCATAGCCAAGGGTACACAAAAGAATAATGGGAAAACAGCACGCACTACCGTCTTCGAGCTTCTTCTATCAATGACGTTGAAGCACGGGTAACGGCTGGGGAATGATCCATATTTGATAAAATATTAATCGGACTGAACCGGATTAAAACTAAGAACACTTATATTAAAGGAAGCCAAGTACTACTATAAAACTGATTTTTAAAAAAAAAAGATAGATAAAAAATAATATATATATATATATATGTATGTATGTATATACAAACTTATTTTACCTACTCTTATAGAAATAGAATATTTATTAATTTTAATTTTTTTTACTTCCTTGTACGAAGTAAAGGAAGTATTTTTGATCTGAAAAATTTAGGTTTTCAGATTTCAACAGAAATATCCGTTTTGACCATCCCTAAATCCATTTTAACTAGTTTCGGCGTGACATCTCTACGCACGTATGTATCTCGCATAACTCGCAAAACGATTAGGCGTAGGATGTTGAAATTTTGGTTTTAGGACTGTTGTAACATCCAGTTCTGTATCTCCCCTTTTGACTGTAATTGGCTAGACCAAAAGTGTCCAAAAAAAGCCCAATAACCAAAAAATTTGGATTTTGGACTTTTTCTTAAGTGCAGTAATAAGCACTCATTGAGAGCTTTTCAATGATATATCAAGCGATACTTATTTTCATTGGTTCCAGTTATAGCAAAATATAAGTTTAATTAATTAAATATTTGGATCTTACAAGAGAAAGGCTCATCGGTTCGAATCCCACTTCATCTCGTTTTTTTTTAACATCGTAATTTAAAAAAACAAAACGATGAATAATAATCCAATAACAAAAAAAAAAAAAAAAAAAAATATGAAGTTGTACATAAAATTTTATTTCATTATTAACTTTTAAAAATGTGTATATGTAGTTTAATACGCGTACAAGGAAGTCATGTGGTTTTAACATCAGATTTTTTTTCATTATAATTTGGAAAAAATAAACAATCCAAATCAAGTTCACTAAAAAACAACCCATCTTTATTAAAGGCTATAATTATAAAGAATAATTAAAAAGCTTTGCTATCCTAATATATTATATTTTAAAAACAAATAAAGCCACCTTTAAAAAGTTCTAAATAAAAATAACATTCCAGATTAAGGGCACTGACGTCTTGACATAACACGCAACTCATTCCATACATACTTTTTACAAATAAAATGATGTTTATACATTTCACATTGAGCTTAACGACAAGGTTAATTTAACCTTCCAAGGTCAGTATAAAAACAAAATTCTTACAATACATTAACCTACTTAATAAATCTTAATAAAAAAACATCGTTAAACCTTAAAAGTACGAAAGAACTGGTTCGGTTGTAAATAAACGGATCGATGACGTAAGCAAATTTAAAACAATGGTAAAACCAAAACTGCTTAACTACTCGTACTAACACAACCTCAAAATCAGGATGAGATTAATTTAGACATTTAACAAGGTTTTAATTCTTTCAAACAGATTTTTTTCATTTTCGTTTAGTTGAGTAATCAATCGTTTGACTAGTTTGATTCTATTCTTTTGTGTTCTCTGCTAATGATTTAACTTCAACATATTTAATTCAACCTACATGCTGTTGTATCTGTTTTAAATATTCAACTTTGTCATCTCTATAGTTTTCACCCGTTCATCACCAAACTTTTGTGTATATCTCACTAACCTAGTTTGTCTCTTTACAAGATTCTGCCATAAAATTCAATCCTCTTCTATTAATCATAAGATCACATTTTATCAATCCACCTAATTTTCAAAATCTTCCTGTAACATCACATCCTACAAGGGTTTTCTACTTTTACTACTGTCCACTATTTCGGTACTGTAAAACATTGCATTTCGGATTAATATTTCAATTATGAATCACTACAGCTGTATCTAATTATTGATACGGGCTTATGCCCTGACTGTAGGGTCAACGACACTGCGGACCATGTCCTTTATGTTAGTCCCCGGTATGAGGCTTTACGTACCAGAGTTGTTAGAGAGCTCGAAGAGAGTAAATTCCTTTCTTGATCTGCGAGTCAATTGTAAGACTCGCAGGGAATGGACTATCGTGGCTGGTTTCCTCCGTTTCCTCGCCCTGAGCAGAGCGACTAAAGGGGTATAAGAAGAATAGCACCTGGGTGGCTAGGGACCTCCTGGACACTTGATTGGCCGGAGGTAGGCGTGTTGGCATCGAGCCACGATTAGTTAGTAAAGTAATGGTAATTATTGTTGAAATGTTAGCTGTCGGCGGAACGACGACTACACTGCCAAGGGTACCGGTAACCATGGAGTCGTGAGGTGTAGCGTCGTTTTGACGAGGGCAGTTTTGAATGAGCAAGCATCACTGTCGACGGAATGGCGACTGCACTGCCGAGGGCATGGATTCCCATGCAGCCGTGAGGTGTAGCGGCATCTCGACGATGGTAGTAGTGAAAGTAGATTTCACGCGGGACTCAGCGATGAAGTTGAGTGGAAGTAGGAGATCTGTCCGCCTCTCCCTGGTAGACCAGACCGTAGTCCAAAATGAAACCAAGTCAGGAATATGAACTGAGATTGAGTTCACTAAGGGAACTAGGAATAAATTTCATTGTTGCGAACGTTTTTGGTGGTATGTTATTTATTAAATTGCCTCGAATATTACGCACAAATTGGCTGTAAAGTGTAGAAATAGGCGCGGGGTTTGTGCTTCCGCGAACTCGGTTAGCTAGTTCAGAGAGGAACGATGTAGGGCACTCAATATGTCCGGATGAGGCCTGCAGCGAAGGCAAAAGCTGAGTTATAAATCACTGTAAATGTCTACCGAAGCATTTACATCGGTGGCATCCCAACAAGGCCGGGTTTATTACTATGAGATGTAAAAAGTTAGAGGGAGAAAGACGACTCCCGTTAAAGCCCATCAGGGCTATGAACAGGGGAAGGGGGTGTGGCGACCGGAAGCGTCACAAGGCGGGTGTCTTCCCCTACGAGGTTGGAATGTATCGAATTAAACAGAGTCTAATTGCTATCTGTTATAGGAAAGGCAACCAACGTCAGTCAAAATTAAAAAAAAAAAAAAGCTGAAAACCATGTTGTAATACTTTGCTGGCATTAGTTATTTATTCTTATATAGTAGAAATATAATAACACATGAAAATAAACCAAAAAAAAATGTATAAAATGCAAAAAAAATCTAAATTTTTAAACTTTGATCTGCTTCCCCACTCCCAATATATATATATATTTTATCACTTGCACTAATACTACTACTATCCCTTGGAAGAAAAAAAGCCTGTTAAAAAATATGCAATAAATAAAAATGATAGCTTTTTTATTTCGAGTACGCATCTCGCATAATTCAAACACGAGTAGCTATAGGATGTTTAAATTTTGGATTTAGGACAGTTGAAACAGCCCCCTAGCTAGTTGTGCACCTCCCCTTTTGATTGCAATCTACTGAACCAAAAGTGTCCAAAAAAGCCATAAATCCAAAAAAAATTTAATTTTGGACTTTTTCTTAACTGCAGTAATAAGCCCTCAATGAGAGCTTTTCATCGATATATCATACGTAGTACTTATTTTCATTGGTTATAGCCAAATGAAATTGTAATTAATGAAATATTTGGATCGTATAAGGGGAAGGCACATAGGTTCGAATCAGTCGTCATCTCATTTTTTTTAAATTTAAATAAATTGATTTATTAATAATTATTAACCTCTGATTCTAAAAATAAATTTACGATAAATAATAATTCAATAACAATAAAAAATTTTTTTTTAAATATCAGAAGTTATTAAAGAAATAAAATTTTATGTACATTTTTAAAAAAACGTGTATATGTAAGTTAATAGGCGTACAAAGGAAGTAATGTGGTGCCCACATCAATTATTTTTTCATTCGTCGGAGGGGCACCATGTAGTTTCGTACCTGTAGTAGTGTGGTATTCTCCCTTGATGGCCTACCCACTAAAACCCCTCCCCCTTTACAACATGCCGGGTCCACCTTCCGGTATTATACAGCACATTATGCGTCTTATCCGCACAATAATAAGTCAATAATACAGGTGTCATCCGCACCTGTATTATTGACGCCACACCTCGAACTCATCGAGATCCTGCGATTTTTTAACCTCGACTTTGGGGCCGGGGACCTACTAAAAAGAACACTCAGAGGTAGTTATTCACCCCTGGACATGACTTCGGTGTAGGCGATTTTCTTCGATCTTAATCATTCGACAATTTCCGATTTTCGGGTCGAAGTGTTTGAATTTTTTTCAATTTTCAGGCAATCGTACGGGGTGTAGACCTACCTACTGTTTGTGGATTACTGTTTTAGATACTTTTTTCAATTTTTGTTAATCTATTCTCAAATTGTGGTTTGGTAGGTACATCACCAACAGATTGATCTTCGTTTGCCAACTTAAAGTTGTCATTTAGGTACCTCGTAATGTAAGTAAAAATCTTAAGATACGATCAACTTTGGCACTCACTCAAGCGATACTTAACATAATTACCCAGAATCAGGAAACGTTTTTTCCATTATTCAAAAATGATTTCTATGATGATCTGCTCCTTACAGGGAGTTAAATTAAAAAAATCTGATGTAGACACATGACTTCTTTCTAAGCCTGTTAAATTACATATACACATTTTTTTGCTGTGCTTCATTTAAACTTATTTCACTTAAAAATGAGATCCGATCCTCCAATTTTTAATAGAGTGGACAGTTACAAAATTGCTGAAATTTGAGTTTTTATTAACATCAGATATTTATATAATTATTAATTCAACAATCTTACATGCAATATTAGGATAGAGCAAAAGTCCCTTTATTACACGTATTACTAGATGAGCATTATTCAAAAATCTTCGTGAGTGGCTGATTAACAAAAGTTTTAGATTTCTGGTGTGTCGTATAAACAAAAGTTAATAATAATTAAACTATTCCTTTAG
The DNA here is from genome assembly GCF_047948215.1 of Lycorma delicatula. Taxonomy (NCBI): domain Eukaryota; kingdom Metazoa; phylum Arthropoda; class Insecta; order Hemiptera; family Fulgoridae; genus Lycorma; species Lycorma delicatula. The sequence continues at coordinate 111,380,973 of NC_134462.1, forward strand.
TGAACTCCTGTACAATAGTTACAAATGTTAATTTCGACCTAACTGCATAAAATATCCAGTTTTTATTACTGGATTACTTGGTGAATAATAAAAAATGAAAAAGAAACAATCACACAGGAAAAAGAAAGATAAAATGAAGAAATATATCTCAAAAAAACGAAAAACAGATGAATATGAAGGGGAAGAAAATGTTAAGAACAAAGGAAGAATAAAAAAATTAAGAGAAGATGATAATATAAAGAGGAAGAAATGTTAAAACCCAAGAAAGAATAATAAGATTAAGAGAAAATTTTAAAACCAAACAACCTGTACAAAAATTAAGATCAGAAGAATTATATCAAATCAAAGAGCGATTAAATGATCGGCAACAAAAAACAAACGAAATGATGATCAACTGATAAATGATATTGGTCGGACAATATTGTCCGACCAATGTCAGAGGAGTAATCAACTAAAAGATATTAATTTTTTGCAATTTATTAGTGATCAGGAATGTATGCCTGATCTGATATATGTAAGTACAGTGTATATGATGTTCTTGTGAGAGTCTATTTTTCAGTCACTCTGTAGTTAACTTTAATGTATATAAAATTAAACTAAAAAATAAAAAAATAATACGATTCTAAATTATAATTTTCAATTAATATTAAATAATCAGATGTTTCACCAAATTTATTACATGTAAACATATGTAATAATGCCTATTAAATTACATATACACATTTTTTTAAAGTACAAAAAAATGTTATATCACTGATAATTTTTTTTCTTTTTTTTTTTATTATCTTTGAATTATTATTTATTATATTTTTTTTTTACAATCACGGGTTAATAATTATTAAATCAATATATTTAAATTAAAGAAAAATAAAACTTAAAAGAAGAAATTAAAAAAAAAACAGAAGGAAATGAAGTCTGATTCGAACCAATGTTACTTCCCTTTATGATCCAAATATTTCATTAAATAAAATGTTTATTTTAATTTCGATTGCAATCAAAAAGGGAAGTTCACACAATTAGATGTTACAAGAGTACTAAATATAAATTTCAAAATCCTACGGCTAATCATTTTTGAGTTATGCGAGATACATACATACGTTCAGACATCACGCCAAAACTATCAAAATGGATCCAGGGATGGTGAAAATGGATATTTCGGTTGAAATCTAAAAACCGAAATGTTTCGCGATTACAATACTTCCTTTACTTCGTTCAAGCAAGTAAAAACGTCGTGCTCTATCCTCAGGAGCTATATATGGTGTTATTAACCAAGAAGAAATACCGTACTCTGAACCCCCCCCCCACCAGTAAACAAGGTGCTCCGTGAAATTATGCCGGACCGTGTGGAAGTTCCTCGATGCGGTTGCTTTTTTCAACCGACAGGTTTAAGGCTACAAGCACTTTAATGGTGGACAGGTACTTTCTGGTATCCAGCGACCTCGGCGTAGCAGCGAATTGCTGCTGTCTTTGACAAGATAAATTCAATTATTGATAGTCATATATATTTTAGTAGTTGACGGGGTGCGCCTACCCACTTTAGTGATATATAACAAGTGGATGGTGGGACACGCAAGCGAGTGATGTAACGCTTATTACGCTTTAAGGTTAGACGCTGGTCGCTAAACTGTTTCGAATCTCAGTAGCCATTTGTGGTATAGACATTCGGTCTTATGCTTTAAGGCGACCGATTGGGGTGATGGTGGGAGAAATGCCAAGCAAACCAATCCCGAGAAAGTAAATCTCAACAGAGCATCGTCTCAATTTCCTACCATCATGAACATCCCCAGGCTATTTTGCACATACTAGTAAATTTTTCTCTAGCATTACAAATAGCTTGTACATTAATTGATGGGTAACCTTTTCTATCAATGTACTTATCCCGAAATATTGACGGTTTCTTATTTTGTGTGTAAAATCTACGGCCCCTATTACCGTTGACAGCTGGAACCGTGACTGCATCAGAAGCTTTGTCTCTATTAATTTCTATTTCAGTACACGGGAAATGGATCCATTTATCCGAATTTTCAATAATTCGATCTATTGCAAGATTTACTGTCTTCCTGACAGTGGTACGATGGATACCGGTGACCTCAAATACGCCATTCTGGAACGTAGGGTTACCTAAAAATAATTCCATTAGCTGTCTGAGTGAAAGAACACTACCACCACAACATAATTCAGTTGTCAAAAAATCAATGTTCTCATTTTCAAAACGCATTAATTCCTTCTTACAATCTACTTTCCTTCGTCTGCCGTACACTTGTTTTTTTTAGTTCAGTATGTCTTAAGTGGTTAATAGAAATCTGGAAAAACCAAGTTGACACTATGTTTAGTTGTAACAAATTTTTTTATTCAAACAAAATCTTGTAGTTAATTAACAATACTCTAGTATTAGCAACTAATAATTTTTATTCACTTCATCCTTGATTTATAACATCTTTTTTTCTTCACAAAACAAACTAACTCAGCGAAAAAATATAAAATATTAAAAAACATACAAAATTGTTTTTAATTTACGTAAAGTGCATTATTCATACTAATTAAAAGTAATATTTGTAAGTTACTCACAAAAATTCTGTTTTATAATTTTTTTTTTAATGATTTATGAGACTAATATACATTTCAACAAAATTTTTAAACATGGTAGACTGTATGTGCAAAATTTAAATTCGAGTTTACACGAAATTTTCATAATCCATAACTAATTTCAATGGAATTTTTAATAAATATTATATTATCGTTTTATTGAATTATTGGCGCCAAAAATAGATTTAAAATAAACGCATATATAAATTGGTGCACGCATGAGTCGTACACATACTAAACTTAATTACCAGGAAAGGACAAATTTTATCCAAAAGTTACGAAATGACTTATTGGTAGTTCATAATAATTTCGTTTCTTTCACAGAAACTTCGATCGTAGATTAAAGCTGCAAAATATTGTCCTCACTATAAATAGAAGCCAGATTCAGTTATCAGTTATCAGTTCTCAAATTTCTCTAAAGATCCCCCTTGGCAAATTATTAACCTAAATATCAAGGATATTAAGCGAATGAATAATAGTTTTAAACAGCACGCTCAATTTCCGGCTACAAAATCAATTATTTATAAACTGATTCCACCCTACAACCATTGCCATTCAATATAAATAATTAGGCTCAATATCAGAAAGAATCAAGCCATTGTCTACGTACAGCATTCTTACATCTATATAAATAAAAATGTAAATGTTCGTTCGTTCGTTAAAAATCTTAAATCTCAGTAAGTTCTTCACAGATTGCTTTGAAATTTTGACACAACGTTACATTCGAATACGCGCGTGTTTCTATATAACTACTATTTATAAGATGTCGCACCTGTGACAGGTAAAAACATGCTTTTGAAAAACACGACCGTCTGGTAGACGTAAAAGCAACACACGCTATACTAAATATTTTACGATTCCCTTTCAATGTTTCCGATATGTGTCTCCGCTGTAAATTAAAAAAACTGCTGGACCGATTTACGCGCGGGGGAAAAAGACAAAAAGGGAAAAATCGGAAAAGGGAAATATGGAAAAATCGAAAAAAGTAAAAAGGGAAGAACGGGAAAATGGAAAAATGAAAAAAGACAGGGAAAAGGAAATGGAAAGGGGAAAAAAGAAAAAGAAAAGGTATCAGGGGAAAAGGGAAGGTAATAGGAAAAAATTAAAATGGGGTAAAGGAAAGGGGGGAAAGGGTAAAAGGGAAAGGTTAAATTTTGTGAAGTTCCGTAATGCTGATTTTGTTAATGTTTTATCAAACTGTCAATTGTGTTCATTTAATCTATACATATACTCTAATCTAGCAAGAGCGAAGCATTGCACAGTCGGCTAGTTATCAATATAAATTTGTTCCTACGGAGATTAAATAATAAGATTCCAACGGAGATACGTTTGAATTTTTGTAGTTAATGATTTATAGGTTAATTAATTTTATTATTAACCTTTATCCCTTAGCCATTAATGTTGGCTATTAATTAAATAATACCCTCTTCTGTCCACCCGTGATTTCCTAAAACTATCGTTAAAATGACATCAAACTGTTTATAAATATTATAGTATTTTATATTTACAGATATTGAATTTCTCTAAAAACGTTTTTAATACTAGCTGGTAAGGGCTCGCTTCGTTCTCCCTTCCCGTCTGGCCAGGAACTCCTCCCCTTAGACCCATGCTGTGTTTATCCTCATGGTTGCGAGAATACTGTTAAATAACAATTAAAGCCTGAAAAGCTCTCAAGAACTATGTTAAGAACGTTTCCCACAGTCTTGACATAGAAACTCTGATCCCTCCCTGGTGGCTAGGGCATTCATCTATGGTTTCAAACATTCTCTGGGGTAACACGAATGTATCCTGAAAATTTGAAAGCAATCGGTCGTTTGGTTCTCGCGTGATACTATGACACACCCCTCATACCCATCTCGATTATTTCGAAAATTATCAACTGTAGTGCAAAGTGCCATTTAGTGTCATCAGGTCATTTTTAGTTCTCTATTAGAATGTAACAATTATTTTACTCGATTTCGTGTTAGCGTTAAGCAGGCCCACAGACAGTCAATTATTTAGCAGTATAGATTTTTTTTTAAATTATTTTTTTAAAGATTCTATTAATCATATTATAGAAAACTTAACTTTCAGTTTATTATGTGGGCTACCTAAACTGTTTTATTAAATACTAAACAAAATTAATAATTAAGAATTTTAATTGTACAGTAGTACATCGGCAATACTGTTTATCTGTTATTAACATTTTATGTAATTCAATTGAGAACGTTTTTATCATATCATACAACTTCCAGAATGAATGAATGTGAGCAAACAGGAATCCTACGTAAATTTTTTTTTTTTTTTTTAACCTCCTGGACCAGTGTTAGGTATTACTTCAGAGGATGAGATGAATGACAATTCTGTAGCGTGTGAAAATGCCATGCCTGACCGGGATTCGAACCCGGAACCTCCGTAAGTTATCGTGTAAATTTAATATTTAATTTCTAGAGAGAAAAAATGTTTATTACATTATATACATATAAATTTTTCAATTCAAAATCATTCATCTGTATCGTGTCGTTTCCATCTGGATAAAAATTCCCCTATATCTATTTAGGGATTCTAGAGAGGATGGTGCTCGCTGTCTGGAAGCAGTTAAGCTATCATCTGAATGCTAGGTTTTTCGTATTACGGTTCCTTCGTTCTTTATGTGAGCTCAGATTTTACTAAATTAATGATTATATTTTCTTAACACCCAACCGTTTTCTTTGTTCCCAATTTTCAATTCAAAGGTGCATCCATGTTAAAGATGCCGGAATTTAGAAGTGAATGATCAAATAAAGGCTATTGATGGATCAAATAGGAGCTCTTTTTTCCTGTCTAGTACAAGGAAAATAGGTCCTACTGATTGAAGTTTCTATCGGATAAAGAACATTTAATTATATTTTTTTGATCTTTTTTTATTAATAAGATTAAGAATACGAAATTTTAATTCTATCAATCTCAATTTTTATATTTCCTAAATCTTCTAAAAAATAACAATAAAACAATCCAATAATTATCTAAGCCCAAGAACCTTTGTATAACTATCAGAAAAGAAACGGAATCCGAAGTGGCAGCATCCGTTCCAACCAAGAAACTTAAATACGACACCCAATAACTCAAAAATGTTCTCACAACAGTAGATCCAGTGGGATCCACACGGAGGACGAAAGGGATGTATAGTAAAAAAGGATGTTTTAACCAAAAAGAAATCTAAAAATAAAACAAAAGTTCAACCCAAAGGAATTTTTCATATCCCCTTCCAGGACGTATTCGTATAATAAATGAAAATGTATATATTAATATAAGAAAGAACGGTTAAAAAAAATTAAAAAAAAAAGGATTTTTACAGTTATCATGAAGCGAGATATTAAGATTCAAGTTCATTGGCAAAAATATAATATGACTACTATAATGAATTTTCTTTGTAATTCTTTTATTTTACTAATCGACAAGACATAAAATATTAACAATTTTTCGGTTGTAACTTCTATAGATTACCAACAACAGGAATTAAAAGCTCTGAATTTAGATATCCTATAACAGTGGAAATGCAAAAAAATATTAACTCTCCTATAATAATGATTTAAATAAAATAACAGCACGACAAATGGTGTTTTTCATACATAAAAACATGAAATAATAGAACGATTACAAGATGTGCTTAATAATACAATGGAGTGTGAAATCTCACATTAAAAAAAAAAAAAATAATAAATCTAGGAGCGAATCCATTTAAATGATTTCTATGAAAAATATATTAACGTCCACATGCTAACGCAATGTAACTTAATACTATTATCAGATTCAGGATGAGAGAATTCAACGCTGGTTAAGAAAAGTAGCTTTGTATTGTGTATATGTATTTATATTATGAGAACAAGAAAGTAGACACGTTTTCGAGCTGTTTACAATAAACCTATATATTCCCATGACTAACCTACATCTTAAATTACATTACATGTTCTTTTTTTCTTTTTTTTTTGTAACAATATAGCAAATCATCCGCGTTTCTCCTAACATATTTCCTTATAATATTATGTTTACTTCACGTTATTACATATGTAACCTACATACATTAGTAAATACATAATTACACTTGCAAACAACTTATCAATCAGAAACAAAATCTGAATAAAATACAATGTAGCTCTAATGAACTCTTCAGTACTTATGGCGTTCACTTAATTTATTTCCTAATAACGCATTTAAATGTAACATTTTTCGAAGAATTAGGAGTTCTTTCTCTACCGCTACGGCTCAACTCTTCGGGGAGAGGGTATTTGAAAAACAAATCTACAATTCTGTAAGATATATATTAGAAATTCAACTTACCGGGTTCGTCTAGTGTTTTAACTCGTCATCGCAAAATTAATTGACTTTCGAAGTCGAGAGTTCTAAAGTTTGAGTCCTTATAAAGGCAGTTGCTTTTATATGACTTGAATGCTAGACTGTGGACACCGGTGTTGTTTGGTGGTTGGGTTTCAATTAAGTACACGTCTCAGGAGTAGTTGACCTGCACTTACATTGCACAACATTTACAGCTACGCCAGGCTCGACAAGCCGGTAGCAGTAATTGCATTTGCCTTTACACACACACCCAGACCCGGTAGTAGCTGGAAAACTGGTGAAATTTATAAATATTTATTAGGAGCTCCTTTTCTACGCTACAGCTCACCTCTTAGGAAAGACGGTGCCTAAACACCAAGTTTATAATTCACTTGGATATTTCCAACACCAATCGATTCTAGAGTTCAATAAGGTTTGTTACTTTAGATATCCTGCAAATTATTACCGCCTCACTATAAGATTGGGCTTCTTAAAAGTCTATCTATTCTCAGTACTGTAAGAACTCTACTGAACTGCAAATCGTTCAAAACAGGATTCCAACCAAACGAAATGGAAAATCCCAAAAATAATCAAATATTAAAGAACTTACATACGGATATACGACAGACTATTTTTTTTTTTTTTACTCAAACATATTCATCTCCATTCCAATTGAAAAGATGGAACACAAAAACGCCAATGTGACTTGAAAATAATTTATATTCTTTCCATTTTCCCTTCGTTTAAATAGTTTTTATTGATAATTTCATTCATACCAGGACTGGTATAACCTATAACTATATATTGTATAAGTTTATACATGATTTGGGGGGATGGTATGCCTCGATATCGTTTTTAAGGGCAACAAGTGACCGGGTGCTCACCAACCACGCAAACTTCCGCCTGACAGCTGATGAGCTGTGCGTCTGCGGGAAGGTCCAGTCAAACGAACACCTGATGTTTGACTGCCCTGCTCTTGGGGAGGGGAGGGGGTCAGAGGCCGGACCAACCTGGAACTTAGAGGTCAAGGGGAAAATTGGCCACTCACGAGCGGCGAGTCTATATATGTCTAATGTGGCAAGAGCCGCATTGTCGGGACAGTGTGAGAGTTCCTAGATGCGGTTGCTCTGTTCAACCGGCATCCGTTGTCTGGTTAAGGGAAAGGCTCTTACCGCATTACCGTGGGAAACTAACCCTGAGTATGGCTGACCACCAGGCAATTATTATGGCTACAAACGCTATAAAATGGTTGACAGGTACTTGCTGGCGCATTCAGCGACCTAAGCGTGGCAGCGAATTGCTGCCTAGACGTAGTAAATTTTATTAAGGATGTTATATGTATTTTTAGTAGTTGACGGGGTGCGCTTACCCATTTTAGTAAATATATGACAAGTGAGCGGTTGGGACACGTAAGCTGATGGTATATGGCACCACGCTTAGTCCGCTCACGTTGTTAGATAAGCTCTAGGAGCAATGTTAGGATACTGGTCGCTAAACTGTTCGAGGCTCAGTTGCCGTTTGTGGCACAGACATTCGGTCTTATGCTTTAGGGAGAACGAATAGGGTGGTGGCGGGAGAAATGCCAAGAAAAGAAAAAAACCCTGTAATTATGAAATTTACTGTGGTAGCTTCTGAAATTAAACTATTAATGGTATTTTTTTTAATTTGTTTAATAGAAGAGGATTAGAGATATTATAATGTATAGAGAGCTACAAAACTCCATTATTTTTTATTTTTCACCAGAATACGAGTAAATTGTGCATGATCTACATTATTTTTTATGAACAGTAAAAGATAGAAACAGATTATAACAATTTATTAATTTCTTACAAAAATTTAATAATAAAATTAAGTGTAAAAATTGTATAAAATTGCGATAAAAATATCCAAATCGCCGTTTACTTACGCAAACATTACAGCCTTATTACAATGTCTATTTAAACTACGTCTGTTTTATTACTAAAAATTTAACAATGAAAAAAATTTTGAAAATCCAACCAAATTGATAAACAATAAAAAAGCAATAAACAATAATTAAAATAAAACATTGACCGTAAGGCGTATAATTAAACTGCACATTCTAGTCGACCCAAGGCCGACATCGAAGACATTAGTATTTGTACCAACAACTCAAATTAGTTTTTTTATTCCAAAAAATAATAATATTATTTTTTAACGGGTAATGTTAAGAATAAATTATAAAAATTGTCATTACTTTTTTTTTTGAAAGGGTAATTTACGAATCTATAAAATAAGAACTATCCGACTGTGTACGTATAATTTAGATAATTCTCTTTTTAGAATAAATATAAACACAAAGGCCTGGGGAAATATTAACAAACAATAAAATAAAGTGCAAGAACACGAATAAAAGGTAAACTTATTGATTGTGATGACGTAGAATAAAGAGATCTATATTTCTTTCCTTTATTCTTTATGTTCTGTTAAAATAAATCCTAGTATTTATTTTGTAGAATTGAATAGAAAGTAATAAATAAAACAATTTCGCATTATATTCATCAGGTTATTTTACATAAAATGAAATTTACGAATCCAAGAAATAATGTTTCATCTCACATTCCTACATGGCCTTCCTTCGCTTTCTATAATACAAATATTAATAAAAATACAACTATTATGAACATATATTATTTAAAAATACCAAAATTTAAATATTTATTTAAAAAATTGTGTACCTGATAAAATGTAACCGACGCATAAAATAAAAATAAAAAAAATTACCGACCGTGATAATGTATAATCAAATTATAAATTTTAATCAATCGAAGATCAGTATCGAAAGGAATCATTTATGTATCTACGTTTCTCCCCTATTTTTTTATGGGAATAAAAAAAATTAATATTATTGGTTTAATTTTTTTATAAAAGAAACGATTTAAAAGCAATTCATTATGTTTATTTAGGAAATTTAAATTTAAAATGAAATTTTTGAATTTATTAATTAACAACTCACCTTCTGATTACCTATTTATTTTTTATCGGTCAATTAGTAAATCTTCATCATTCATTTTAAAAAAAACCTAAAAACGACACATTCTAATAAAATGCAAGCAGCGTATAACATTACAATGTTAACAGTGACAACGTTTGAATATTCAAAAGGAATCTGAGTCGTTACATAAGAATTAATACTTATTTCTCATTTTTATTTTTTAGGGTAAATAAAAACTGCTTAACCAACCGGGTTGGTCTAGTGGTAAACTCGTCGTCGTAAATCGGCTGATTTTGAAGTCAAAGTTATCAGGTTCAAATCCTAATAAAGGTTATAATAACTTTTATTCGGATTTGAAAATCAGATCACGGATACGGGTGTTCTTTGGTGGTTGTGTTTCAATTAACCACAAGTCTCACGAGTAGTCGACCTCAGCTTGTTCAAGGCTACAAATTTACCGGTAGTTATACACTGATAAGTCGCTAATGGCTTTAACTGTTGATGCGACTATAAATAAAAGTATTAAAAAAAATTGCTTATAGTTACGTAACTATTTTTAAAGGAATTTAATAGAAAGAAACAAATTAGAAAAACTGTTTATAATCTTTTGATAATTTGATCATTAAATGAAATTGTTAATCCATCAGATTTGAAGTTATCTTCACCGTTTACCTGCGACCAGTTTTTATCTTTGTATGTTAATATAAATGTAACGTTCAGGTAAAAAAAAAAAACTTCCAAAATGGTATAAACTGATAAAAAAGCAGCCAATCAATAACATTTTACCGATCTATATTTAACCGCCATGATGTAGATTTAAAAGCTAGCCTACAGCTTCTAACCAATAGAAGATCGGCAACATAGGAGTTCTTTACTAATCTGCATTATCTAAAAGGTATTTAAGCCTCAATGATATTTTTCTTGTGTAGTTTTACTTAATTAAAAATACACATTACCACTGAAACAAGAAAAAATATATTATTTTCTCGTCTAGACAACCCTATACCAGAACTATAAAAAAAAATAATGAATTAGAATGGAAAATATTGTAATCGGCCCAGTTTGGACATACGTGGTTTTCACCGGCTCTTCACGTTTTGATACCAAGGAACCCAAAAAAAAAAACGGAACGGAAATTTTCCGGATGTTAATGTGCATATGTACGTGTGCGTGTTCGGTGTCACCTTATATATATATATACAGAACTGCTGGACCGATTTTGACGAAATTTGGTCAGATTATTTCTATATATGGGGCACTGATGCCAATAAATTTTCAACTTAAAAGGTCAAGGGGTGAGGCTGTAGAGCATTGTCACCCTCAGTATCAGGAGATTTCGCCTAATTAAGGTCATATTTTTCTTAGGCACATTTGTTAACCATTAAAATATAACTGTATATATAAAAAAAGTTTCAAAATTCCACCCCCACCCCCCAAAAAATGCTCTAACTACTTCTATGTTGTGACGTTTCAGGTGAGCGGTAGAATTTACTAAATAAATATTATTTAAAGTGTAAAAAAGTAACTCGTTCTGGTTGGGTCTCGAACTCGATCCCCCGGGTTGACTCAATACCTGTTGCGTTAAGACTCGCGGCTACACCAGTCTGCCGAACTTACAAACGATATTTGTTCTATGTATGTCGTAAAATTGCATCAGTTTATTTAGGCCTACCGTCGCCTCAGGTACCGCTACAACCGCGCGAATTAAATACGGTGTGCGCGCGCGCGCTTTAGTTATTATCATTCATTGAATTATATAAACGAAAAAATATTATACATATATAAAACGATAAATATTTTAAAGTAAGTTGTGTATGTATTGATGTAAGCCGTGCATCACAAACAACCCGCAGTTGTAGCACTTTCCCGGAAGACGGCTTTAGTCGCGTGACGGTAAAGTTCTACGACTGTGTTGTCAGCTTTTTTTTTATTTTCTAACATTTGAATTTTATAAATCAACTGTACAGTTTAAGAAACTTAAACATTTTTAATTGTTTTCTCTAAACCTGATGTGTTACCAGCGTGAGATTTATTTTAAATCTAAATCTCACCAGTTAAGTGTAAATAAAGATTTCTTATTAATCCGTTTACGTTTGTATAGCTCAAATTACAACTGTATATATTAAAACATAATTACAACAAAATGACTTTATTTCATGGAAATTGTTATAATTTCATGTTTTTTTTAAAATAAATTTTCAACCTTTCTTTTATTTTATTATTTTAAATTAAAAAATAGTAATTTAAAAAAACCTAATATAAAAAAAATTTGGAAGTTTTATAATTAATTTCAATTTTGAACCCTCTGAAAATGGCGATGATTTTCAGAAAAGAAGTTTTGTCAGGTTTCTCCACAATTAAACCTAAAAAAATGACTCTCATTTTATATCAATCGTTTGTGAAGGCTCAAGTTGCCAAATTACCGTAAAAAATGTCTTACAAAATACTATTTGCATATAATCGAATTATATTATGACAGATGTTTAGAAAACAAGACTGGTAATTCATTTATGATTATTAAGTGGTGATTTGGTTTCTATTTATTTTGCAACAAAAATAATAATAATCCAAATTTTGACATATTTTAATATTTTTCATTTATTAAAATTTTTGGTTGTTTAACTTTTTTTTGAGGGCTTAACCGTATTATAAATAAAAATTAAACCAACAAAATTAAAACAGAATTGGCTTTTGAAAAATAATAAAATCAATTTACAAAGCACATTAAAAAAATACTATTTAACTGCTACTTAAATTTCGTTTTTTTGAAGACCGTATAAATTTATTATAGATATTATTATTTATTTATTTTTTTAATCAAGATTTAAATAAAACTGAGTAGTTTTGTGTTTTACTTCATTCTTTTAAAGTTTATGTTGCTTAGATAAATGAAGTAATTTTTACACGATCCTTCTGTAATATATTTTTATAATTCAGTCGATCCTTAACTGATAAAAACTATTTAGTGGACATACAAATTTATTAATTAATACTACAAGATAACTAATTATATAAATATCTATTACAGATCTACAGTTTAGATTTAACTCGTTCTAGAATAGTTACCATTAAACAATGAAACCTACCGTAATCTAAGCAACGAATAACAAATTTACATTTCGCTTCACAATCGGTTCAGACCGTGAAAATTTAAAAGTCGTAACAGTTGAATTGATTTCTTCTTTTTTTTTAATCGATTACTAAGAAATATAATTTCATTAACCCAAATACAAAACCATAAATGTTTACAAAGATATCGCGTTTACTGGTAGCTAGAAAACCGGATATTAACGGTACCATGAACGAGTAATTCATTCATCGTAACGATAACAAATCGTAAAATGAAAACTACACAGAGAAAAATGCAGATCTCTCGCTTAACTTCCAAGTTGTGGGATAGAGAAACCGTGACATTTTATTATTATTATGGATATTTAGGAGTACTCCGCCATTTGGCAAGGATTTGTTTCAAATAGGAGCCTGAACAGCTAAAAATCTGAAATTTGGGAGTTATTTTTAAGGGAATCTTTAGAAAAAAAACAGGCAAAATTCTTTTTATAAAATATTTTTAGTTTTTAAAATTTAATCTAGGGGATTAAATTAAGATAAGCGTCGATGTTGAAATTAAACGGTTAGTAAAGTTCGTAAAGATAAAAAAATTAAAAAACAATTAAATCTTTTCTTTTCGACCTTGCATTTAAATGTAAAAACCAGTTTTTAGTTAATATTAAATTTTCACTACTTTATTATAATAATTTGTTAATTCAAATGACGTAACAGTATTATGATAAAAGCATGCAGTTACCATTGGTTACCTTTCTTTTTGTATTTAGCCTTCGGATATTCCGTAAGGTATCAGAGGATGAAATGTATGAATGTAAATGAAGCGTAGTCTTGTACAGTCTCAGGTCGAGCGTTCCTGAGATGTGTGGTTAATTGAAACTTAACCACCAAAGGACAACGGTATCCACGATCTAATATTCAAACCCGTATAAAAGTAATTGCTTTTACTAAGATTTGAACCTTAGAACTCGACTTCGAAATCAGCCGATTTGCGATGATGAGTTTACCACTAGACCAACCCGGTGGATTATTTGATTACCCTGATACTCAATTCGAACACTACCTTGTCAACTACTAAGTTAATTTTATGAAACCAGCGACAAGAATCCAGAAACAGGGCATAGAATCTTTTATAGAAGATTACAAAGAGAAGTACTGGCACAAATGGAAAATACAAAACACGACATTAAATTGATATCAACAAAAGTTTTTTTTATGACGCAGACAACACACATTTCTTGGTTTAGATGTCAAGCCTTTTTAATTAACTTTGTGAATTATGTAGTAATAATTGAAATAAATAAAAAAGGTAACAACCGGGTTTTCTGTTTATTTATAACGTTTAAGAAATGAAGAGCTACAACAGAAAATTTTGTTTCAATGAGAACTTATAAAAAGGAAGGTTCAAAGGTCGGTTTATAAAGTCCAATAATGTAAAACTTTATACAGCGATACAAACGTAAACTAATAGAAATGAAACAATCAGTTCTGAAAAATATATAACAGTAAATAATTTAAAATTAAAATATTAGTACAGAATAGATTGATCAAATTAATAAATTTATTAATAGAAAGAAAAAAAAATAGCAGCCAGAAAATATTACTAATTTTAGTAAAATGTATTACAATCGGACGCCTGCAAAGCGATCAATAATATTTTGTAATGAATAATTTTTAAGAAAAAAAAGGAAAGAAACACAAATAATCGATCGTATTACCTCTCTCTTTAATAAACATGTATACAAGTAAAATACATGTGATTATTACCGACGCAGTGGCGCCGAGTCGGCAGTGAAATTTTCAAGTTTTACATTAAAATAAAATTTAAAATGCATAGAGAAACAGACAAGTGAACGTGCAGTAACACATTACTGTTTATTCGTTAGAAAAAGAATGAATAAATAAATACAAAGTGTACCGATTTAAATTTGAACGGACAGTACAACAAATAAACCTGTTTCCCAGCAGACCAAGCCGAATGCATACAGCCTACTACACGAGTGAGCGAGCGAGGAGCAAGCAAGCAGTGACCTCCGCGCGCTACACCATAGCAGTTCACCTGGAAAGAGAGGGTGGACGACAAGGAAAGTATTACGGGTTTATTGTTTCAGAAAACTGAGATCCCCTCATCCTCCCGACAGAACGCTAAGACTTGCACACACGCCATCACGTAAAAAACGATGCATCTATCGGCTAGGGTAGGCAATAAAGAATGTTTAGTTATTTCTTTGTGCACTGGGACAAAAAACAGCATCCGGCGTCTTCTACATCCACTTTCCACCATTAGTATTCGACGAACTATAGTATAATAAAACCTCATCTATCCGTATTTTTGTTCTCTATTACTAGGATTAACATTTCTTTAGTTTTTGAATACATCATTTTATTTATTACAGTTTGTTTTTAAAAATAAAGATAAATTTATTTCAATTTAATAATTAAGCACATAAAAAGATTAGCGTTTACGTACGCCTGTTTATTTATAATATTTATCGTGCAAGTTATTTCCCCTACAAATAATATTGCTTTTTACGGAATAAAATCATGCAGGATGGAATAATTCAAAAATTCCCCTCCTCCCCAACAAAGAAAAGGGAAAAGATTTTAATTGACAACAATCATCCTACTATTTATAAAATGTAAAAATTAATTAATATGGAAAGGCACTCCAAATTTTAAATATGGTAGCCAACATAATTTTTGTTTAATGGCAGCCTCACATTTTTTTTGCATTTTTCTAGGTAAATTTAACATTACAAAACTTTTTACCTTGGCATTTTAGGTAGATTTCATAAGAAAACTACCTATTGTAGAGTACCATGATTAGACTTCCGGAAAATTTTGGCATTTCTTCGCGTTTCACACAACCCCCCACCCCAAAACAACCGTCAGTTGAAAAGTTTATATATATATACTTCACTTTCTTGAGGACAACTGCGAAAATTTTGAGCCAATCATTTTCAAATTGTTCCCTTAAAAAAAACTCGACCAAAATTCTCGGTCGAGTTCGTTAACGGCCAAAATCAGACCATGGTGATGGAATTGGGTAGCCTTTTTCGAAAAAAATAAAATATTGCTATAACCTTTTTTATTAAGTAAAATATCAAATTCGTTTAAAGCTCCTGCATTCTTTCGATAAGGTCCTAAAATTTATATAAGTAGAGTTATTTGCTACCACCAACCATTTGCTCAGGGAGTGAAAAAAACGGGGTTTTGACGACAAAAAACCCATACCTGCTTTAATACGCACAGTATCGAATCGGTTTAAAGTAGTCGTTAGTTCTCTAAACATTACCAAAAACCTTTATCTGAAACAATTTTTTATATAATCCATCTTTACGGCATGACCAAAATGTTGCAGGAATTGTATGGGTTTGTCGTATATCAAACATGTGAAATTTTTTTCACATGCAACCAACCATTGTCGTATTGAATAAATTTGAAGTTTTTATTAAGTTAAATGGAAATTTTTTTATCCCCTCCTTAGCACCGGTGAAATTTTTTTTTTTTCAATTTTTTTTTGTTAATTTAATTATATAGATTTATTAATAATTATTAACCTCTGATTGTAAAAAAATTTCAATAAATACTATTTCAATAATAACAATAAAAATAAATAAAAAAATCAGAAGTTATTAGTGAAAAAAAATTGTATGTACTTTTCATTAAAAAAAAGGAGAAGAAGTCTGCTTCGAACTATGTGTTTCCCCTCATAAGATTCAAATATTTCATTTGGCTAAAAATCTGGAACCAATGAAAATACGTAACACTTATGGCATATCCTTGAAAAGCTTTCAATGAGGGCTTATTAACTGCAGTTAATAAAAACTCCAAAATCCAAATGTTTTGGATTTTGGGTTTTTTGAACACTTTTGGACAAGTCTATTGCAATCAAAAGGGGAGGTGCAGAATTACATGATACAACGTCCTAAATCCAAAATTTCATCATTCTACGCCTTATCGTTTGTGAGTTGTGTGAAATATATATGCATACGTATGTATGCAGAAACATACACATATACGTACGTACATACATCACGCCGAAAAGTCAAAATGGATTCAGGAATGGTGAATGAAAATTTCCGCTGGAATCTGAATACCGAAAATTTCCTTTACTTCGGACAAAGATGTAAAATCAAGATTTATAAGTTACAGTTAATTATTTTAATTGATCTCAAAATATTGTTATTGCTAAGTGGTCCCTAGTTATTGAATTCACTGCTTTAACAATTCGATTTCGCAGATCTTGATGAGTAGCAAACTTAATTGGTAAACCTACCGGGTTAGTCTAGTGATTAACTCGTCAAATCTTCGAAACCTTAGAAATCAGCTGATTTCGAAGTCGAGAGTTCTAAAGTTCAAATCCTACCAAAGCTAAGAATAATGTTTTTACGGATTTGAATACTAGATAGTGAATACCAGTGTTCTTTGGTGGTTGGGATTAAATTAACCAAACATCTCAGGACTAGACGACCTGAGACTGTACAAGACTACACTTCATTTACATTCATACATATCATCCTCTGAAGTAATACCTTACGGTAGTTTCGGAGGCTAAACAGTAAAAAAAGATAACCCTGAAGTAAAATAATTTTTTATTTTTATTGGAGGACTACGAGTAATAAAAGCCCACTATTAAAAAACGAAGTTGTACAAATATTTAACAATTTTTTTACTGTTCCAATCTATCAAAGCACATTTTATTTTCTTTATAAAAAATTAGAGCTCCTCAAAATGTAGCTACGTTTTCCGACTTTTACACAAAAGAGGATATATATTTTTTTTAATTAATTTTTTGATCCTTTAGTCCAAAACGGTCATTGTTCAATATCCAAAATACGAGATCATTTAACAAGATAAATACCTTTCGACACAGATAGCAACACAAATGTCTATTTTTAAAACTTTTTATTAGTTTAAAAAAATCATCATAAAGATTTTACGAGTCTTTTCTATTTCCTCCATAATGGTTTTTTTACGTCAAGTATCATATTTTATATTTTTTCTTACAAATCAGTGGGTATTTGGAGGTATTCGCAGAGAAATTGTAAATATAACTTAATCTACGCTCGCTTACCTATTTTTTATTTCTACCCGTCTATTTTATTCAAACATGGGTCTTCCAAATGTACCTAAACGAGGTCCATTAAAAGCATTATACTTATAATTATAAATGCAATCTAACTAAATTTAATTATTCTTTTTCTTGTTTACCCTCCGGGAATTACCGTTCAGGTTACTTCAGAGTATGATATGTATGAGTGTAAATTAAGTGTAGTTTTGTACAGTCTCAGTTCGACCATTCCTGAGATGTGTGGTTAACTGAAATCCAACCACCAAAGAAAACCAGTATCCACGATCTAGTATTCAAATCCGTGAACGCTAGGACTTGAACGCTGAAACTCTCGATTTCCAAATCAGCTAATTTGGGAAGACGCGTTCACCACTACACCAACCCGATGGGTTAACCGAACTTAACCTACGCTTGATCAGCGAGCGAAGCAAGCGTAGGTTAAGTCTGGTTAGATTATATTTATAATTTCGTTGCAAATACCTCCAAATACCTACTGATTTGAAAGAAAAAAGTGAAAAAACGTTGCTGAAGCATTCCGAAAAAAAATCACAGTATATTACATCAACATAAAATTGTTTCGTTAAAAACTTTATTTTTAATTTCTATATGTAGTACCAAAAAAAATTAACAATTATTGTTTTCTTAATCAGTTTAAATAGTTATTCCTAAAAAAAAAGACGTGGGGGAAAAAAAGAAAAAACCCGTTTTTACTATTATTATTATTATTTTTCCTTTTGATAAAAATTTTATTCTCAATGAAAATGGTGTGAACATTAGAAATATATTACCAGAAATTTCTTTTAACCAATAAACATTCATTTAAGCAAGATCCGAATAAAAGTAAAACCGATAAATAGAGAATCATTTTATACATTAGTATCCGACATACTAAATGATTCGATCAGGAAACTTCCACCGTGTGCATTACGCATGCGCATGAAAACGCTTTTATACAACCCTTCCTGATGATTCACCCCTTTTACAATCAACATATATAGCTGATTTTAATTTAAACCGTAGGACAGGAAAAGAGTATGAGAATACATATAACCCCTAACTCTCTCATTCTCTCTTACTACACTGTGCAAATTTACGAAGCAGTTTTCCCTTTCACTCTTCCGTTCCCTCCCGCAAATCATAGTCGCACGTGAAATTTTTTTTGTTTCACTCGTTTACTACTACTAGTATTAGTTAACGCACCATCTTTCCATTCTAAAAAGTTTTATAAAGAACACGTGTGAATAAAAAAAATGAAATAAAAATGGATAGGTCTAATTCAAATCCGTAAAGCATACTTTTGTACGGCTATAAAGAAAAAGCACAAGCGTGAATCTACGTATTTAGTTCAAAGTAACTTAACGAGTTATGTATTGATTGTTTTAAAGAATTAGCGTTGTTAATCAGTTAACTCAGCCATATAAAAGGTTTAAGTAATTCTGCAAATGAAAACGTTTACATGCTACATTTCACTAAGCACATCTTCATATTAAAAAAAAAATCAAACGTAAACTTAAAAAAATAATCGACCATTTTGTATAGAATTTATAATTCTTTTGTATAGAATTATAAAAATAAAAATAAAGTTAAAATTATGTAAATTTTTTTGAGAATTTGTTCATCCATTAGAAAATTATTTTTACAATAATATGAATAAACATAAAATTAGTCACAGATAACGATTACATAGTCAAGGTTGTTTTTAAGAAGTTAGCACTAACCGTTAATAAAGAAAAAATGAGATAATTTTGTATTTCACTAAATAATTAAACACTAATTTTTAAAACATATATATCTTTTTACCAGGAAATAGAATGTAAGGTAGATTTACTGATTGGAACATTCGTTACGAATTCGTTATTAGGACTGTGTGAATCGTGTGTTAGTAGTTTATTTTCGTAACTTCCGCAGTTAGATGTCGCGCCGAATGAATCAAAATAACTCCGTATTTTGAATCTGTAACAATTATAGTTTACAAATTTTACTATATATTATTTTTTATATAATTAAAATTCTAAAAACCTCCACCATTTGCTGGGAATAGAACCCGCGACTGGTTGATTTAAAAACTAGCACGGTAACCTCTACACAAACTAGCCGAAAATATCGTACTCTCTTATAATAAGATCACGCGTACAATAGTCTGTTTCTCAACATTATATAGTATAACATTTCGCTTTATACTAGTAAACCTCATACGTTTTTTCCAAATTATGTTCTTTTAAAACAATCATTTTATAAACGCTTATTTAAATATTTATACAATCGAATATTTATTTTTAAAACGTTACAATTACAGGCACAAAAATATCACAGATTACGAATTCATCGGTCACAATCATATAAACAACTTGTTTGTACTAGAGAGCAAGAAACTGACAGTTTTATGTTCATCTTTGATATATGTTTGAAAAATCAAAAATATGGTGTCTAATAATGAAATTTTTCTTAGTTTCTAATTGATCAATTTTTTGCGTGTTTTAACGCGTAGTTTTTGCAATCCTTTTTAAAAATTTCAGTTATACGTTAGCTGTTTAATAACCGATTTGAACAAATGAGTTGCCATCTTGTTGTATAAAAGACTAAACATTTTATTTGATAAAAAAACACAATCAGATAAAACTAATATTTACACAACTCTTAACGAGATAAAATGTCTCACAAAGAATGTATTTACAATCTGTTCCGATCAAGGAATTACAATTTATTTGTGAATCCTAATTGTAAATTGTGGCATTAAAAAAAAAAGCACATAAAGACGGGTTTCCAGCAAATACAGTCAGTAATGCATACATACATAAATAAACAAAATATACGTAAAAAGTTATGTAAACTTGCACTTAATACAGTATATGCACTTGCATGATTGGGATTACAAAGATTCTAGAGATCGCAATAGTCCAGCGAAAAAAAAACCAAAAAGAATCTACATTATTAAAGAATAGAGAAACGTACACAAAATAGTAGCATAAAAAGTTAACAAAAAGAAACAGAAGGGAGCAAGGTTTTTTACTAAGTAAAGACGTTTATCACAAGGTCAGATATCGAACCGGTTCAAATGTCATTCAAATATCCCAAGTCCAGCACGCGTTGACGTTTCAGTCGCTAAATATCTTCACAGTTATCTTAAGAGATTAACTGTTGAGAGTTCAAACTTAAATATTTTGTATATGCGTTACGAACAAACATAAAAAAATTGATAAAAAGTTGTAATCCCAACTTAATATATAAATATTTATAGGATAAACATAAAATGGAGGACGGAAGAAAAAATGAACCGTGATAGGGTGGCCATTTCTCCAGAAGAATTTGATTTATTTTGATGTCTTGAATCAGTCCCTTAAGTTGAATACACAATTCCCGGTATATCTTAAGTATTTTCTTGAGAAAATTAATTAGAAAATTTTTATTATTATTATTATTATTATAATGTACGTTCCAATTAGTAAACAGTAGGCAACCCCCCTCCCCATGGCCCAATGAGATGAGGATGATATGTATGACATGTAAATGAGGTGTAGTCTTGTACAGACTTAGGCCGACCATTCCTGAGACAAGTAATTAATTGACTCTCAACCACTAAAGTAAACTGGAATCTACTCTAGTATTCAAATCCGTATAAAAGCAACTAACATCTAGTAATAATGAACCTCAGAACCATTGGTTTCGAAAATCAACTGTTAAAAAACTGGACTAATTAAAAAAAAACTTGGGAGGGAAAAAATTTAGAAAACTTGAGGAAAAGATTATAAATATTCCCCCACTCCACACGGTCTTATATGTAATCTGATAGTAGTTCCTCCTTATTTTTTGTGTTGTTCTCATTTTTATTAAAACATGGGTTTAACACTTTGTGAAGTGTCTTACAAATAACTTATTTTTGTTTACGGGGAATTGTTTTTTTGTACATCTATCCCAAATTAAGGATTAGTAAGTTGTAGGTTTAAAAGGATAGTTTTTTTCAATTTGGTTCCGACTTTTAACAATGGAGATTGAGAAAAGAATTGATAAAGCATTTTTACTTCCTTGTACGAAGTAAAGGAAGTTACAATACTTCCTGTATTAACGTTCGGCTTGCCGATTTATCAGATCTTTAGATGTACGCTATTTCTTTTTATACGATTATTTTTTAATAATTCGAATATTTTTTCACCGTCCCGTAGCATTAACGATTCTAGAAGAAATGGAAGCGATATTTTTACTTCCTTGTATTTCAAAGTAAGGGAAGTACTGTGATCGCAAAAGATTTCGGTTTTCAAATTTCAACGAAATATCCATTTTGACCATCCCTGAATACACTTTGACAAGTTTCGGCGTAACATCTGTACGTATGTATGTTGCATAACTCAAAAACGATTAACCGTAGGATGTTGAAATTTTGGATTTCGGATTGTTGTGACATCTAGTGGTGCACCTCCCCTTTTGACTGCAATCAATTGGACAGTAATACCTGCAGTAATAAGCCATCACTGAGCGATTTTCAACGATATAAGTGATAATATAACGATATATTATTTTCACTGTTTCCAAAGTTATAGTCAAATAAGATTTTAAATAATGAAATATTTGGATCTTACAAGGGTAAGGTACATCGGTTCAAATCCGACTCATCTTCTTTTTTTTAATTTAAATATATTGATTTATTAATAATTATTACCCTCTGATTGTAAAAAAAATATCAGAAGTTATTAATGAAATAAAATGTTATGTACTTTTCATTTTAAAAAGATGTGTATATGTAATTTAATAGACGTACAAGGAAGTCAAACGGAATCCACATCAGATTTTTTTTATAATTTTAAGAACAGCTTTACTCTTTATAAATCGATTTTTTTTTAAGTTTATTATATTACATTATATCTGTACGATCAACTCTACATATATTCAATAAATCATTCTTATATATTCAATTAATTATTTAACAATATATTTAAATCTTAAGTTTTCAAGAAGAAAACTTAAGAAAAATTTCCGTTAAAATTTTAAACAATAACTTCATCGAATCTCTTCATCGATTCCGTTATAACTTACGTAAACTGAAAGTTGAACTAAAAATTACTTTTAACTAATTTCCTTAGAAGTACAGAATACAGAAATTTTACTTAAGAAGTTTTACTTGAAAACAATTAATTATTTTTACTTTTAATTAAACAGTAGCCAATTATCGTGGCGGAGTGGTAGCATCTCGGCTTTTCATTCGTAAATTCAGGGTTTAAATCCCGGTCAACATGGCATTTTTCATACGCTGTAGAATTCAATTACTATATCCCACACACAAGCTTCAAGCTAATGAAGCGATATAAAGTCAAAAAAAGTTTACGCAATTAAGCGTATGTTAAAAGAGTTCAATGTTAACAAATTATCCAACAATAGATAGAAGTTATATTCATACAAAGTAGAAAAAATAATACAACGGCTAAATCTTAAGAAAAGAAAGTTTTTAGGCTATATTCCAATTTAAGTATCCAATAAATTAGCCGATAAATAGGTGCTAGCCAAACTTTTAGTGATAAAGTAACCACAAAGAACAAATGAATAAACAGCCCGAGTTGAGTGGACGTAACAATAAATTAACGTGGTTAATTTGCAAGTACCGTGACGCCTAACTACGTATTTAGTATATTATTGTTACTAGTATTATTTGTAAGCCAGTTCGGGGTCGGAGTGAGAGACACTCGACTCGCGGTGGCACGCAATAAGACAACTTTATTGATTATGAAAAAACAGCATCTGCAATACGAATAAAAACAGTAAAGTGAGTGAGTGAGTGAGTAGGTCTACATTGACACTCTCCCCAGCCCCCTTTCATGATACAATAAATAATGTAACATACCCGTATCATTAGTATAAAAGCTAACAGTAAAGTATATAAAATAAATCGAATCGCATACATAATGTTAACTATAGGGTGGGATACGGGAATGGGTAATTTAAATAAGCACGCACATAATCATATTTAAACCTTTTTTTTTATTATTTTCGTATGACATGCCTAACGAAATTTTTATATTACCCCAATAATTTATGAATTTTACGTAAAAATCATTTCTCATATATAAATTTCTGTAGATTATGACCATTCATAAGCATCCGTTCTTGCATTGAATTCGCTGTAACAACTCAAAAGAGATCGTTTCAGTCTTTGCAAGAATCGTGCCTTCAGCACTTCGAAACGATGAAATAGTCATTGTGGTTTGTCATTTGGTACCACATCAGATTTTTTTAGATACTGCAGAAAATTAATTTACATTCATAAATATGAGAATACATGAATCATGAATATTTCAGTAATCTACAGAATGTTATCGTGAATCATGAATATTTTATTTATCTACAGGATGTTATATTTGAAACAAATAACTTTTATGTCAACGAATAGCATAGTTTTAATCTTTCAACAGTCATATAAGTATGAAAAATAAATATAGGTTTAAATTTTATTAGAAATGTACTTAAATTACTCGTTCTCGCACGCCACTCGCAAAATAGATAAAAATAAGTAAATGCAACTTATTTATAACTACAATGGAAAACGTATAATTGACTTTAAGATGAATTACTTAGACGACGTTTCTTTATAAAAATATAACTTATCGCTTTGTTAACATATTGTTTTATCTATCAGTAGAAGGGGAAAGAGAAAGATTAAGAAAGGAACGAACAATTTTGATTTTTATTTACAGCAAAATTAGAGTAACAATGGTTTTAACAGGAGGATAATATTATTCTGTGGACCATTAAACGATAAACTAAGAGATATATGGAGAGCAGCAAAATGGTACTCGGTGAAAAAGCTATGCGTGCAAAATGATTTCACCGTTTAAAAGCACTTGAAATGTACACATGAAGAAAAATGAAAGATATAAAATGGGAGAATAAAATAAGAAATAAACACGTGCTGCGAAGGATCGGGAAAGAAAGGCAAATGCCTCTTAAAAATTTAACAAAACGAAGGATGGCTAGAAAAGGATTCAGAAAAGAATGTCTGCTAAAGATTGCAATTGAGAGAATGCTGGCTAAATGGAAGAAAAAAGCTGATAACAAAGTTGTACTTTCCTGACATTGGTTATACAATATAGTGGGAAAATAATGATACATTGAAAAACTTACCTAAGATTTATTTTTTGGGATGGGGATAATTTATGATGAAATTTTATTGCAAAATTATGATAAATATATTTAAATAAACCCCCAAAAAGCTTAAAAATGTAAAAAAAACGGTATATTTTCTGCTTCTTCACCTCTAAAATCACCTTGCAAGAATTTTTTTGATTATTCTACGTTAACTATGTCAAACGGAAGAAAATCCACTGAAAAATATCCAACCAATAAAACGTTACCGAAGATTTTGTTTTGAGGAATAGGGGTGAATTATGATAAAATTCTATTGTAATATTATAATTCAAATTTATTATGTAAACTTTTAATAATATTAAAAGTTACCGAGAAAGTTTTAGAAAATTCAAATGGATATTTTTAAACTTTCATCGGCTCCCCCAACCCAACATTGTTCCCAAAGTTTTTTGTTTTTTTTGAGGTCACTTGCATTACTACTTTGCATGGATGACAAAAAAACTCTGTTAAAAAATATGCAATAAATAAAAAGATACCTTTTTCGATTTGTAGGGAAAGGGGAATTTTGAGATAAGATTTTTTTAAAAATGGTAAGATAAGCATGCACATATGTACTAAGTGGTGTAATGTAAAATTTTGAAAAAATTGACCCCCAAAAACTATCTACCCCACCCCCTAGATATAGACCCCAAACTTTTACCTACAAATTACCCCATATACACGGGACTATGTACAAATATTCATCAAAATTGGGTTATGCAGTCAAAATGTATTAAGCTTCTAACACGCCAACACACGTACGTACGCGTACGAACATTACCCTCCTTGTTAATTTTTTTGTGGTCCGAGGCATAAACGTCGATATTCAAAAACCCATACTCAATTTTTTGACTAATTACCACACTTTCCATACTTGCAGCACAGCAACAACAATCATGCCAGGAATGTAAAAGAAAGATGAATCGGCTAGAGGTTGGTTAAGAAGGAAATGTCTGCTAGCTAAAGACTGCAACTGAGAGTATGATGATTGTATAGAAAAAAAAGATTAAGAAATAATTAACAGATAATTACGAATAGATTTATAAAATTTTGAATAGATTTAGAAAAAGCCAAGAGACTAGCGCTGAATAGTGAAACACGAAGAAATATTGGTGAGGACCTACCAGATATGTGTAGAGCCTGTTGAGAACCAGTGGCGGCTCGCGTATAGGCACTGTGGAACTGTAGCACCTCCTATTTTCACATAATATTATCAATAATATCTAATATAATGAGTTCTTTTTCCCTTAATTCTCTCTTTGTACTTGTACAATATATAAATAATCCTTAAGCTTAATGTCAGAAGCCAGTTTATGAAAAAGATACAAAAATCTTTGTATGGAACTGTGCGTTTCTCAGTTCCAGCGGCGTGGTGTTTGGCTGTTGTGCGTATGCGCACATAGGAAGCTGCAAGCGAGGGAGAGCACTGTCGCTCCCGCAGTTCCGACCCTGACGTGCTGGTGGAAGGTAATTTTTTTTTTTTACTCCGCGTATGGAACGTTCCTTGTTCGTTCCCTTTCTAATTTAGTCGATGGAAGGAATATGAAAGTGATTTAGTTGTTTTCTTATTAGCGTTCAGAAGAAGGCGAAAAACAAGAGCTCTTTGATCGCCAAATCTGTCTGTCAAAAAACACACTGGAAGGGCAAAATAGAATGTAATTATTAAACATTAATGATGTAATTGTTTCTGTGTACATACAAATTTAAATTAAAAATTAAGCACCGTTGGACTAAAACGGATATTTTATTAAGTTATTATCTAATAATACTAAAAAAAATTATCTGTTTTAACATAATATTATTTATTCAAATATATCGAATACGTATTAAATTAATTAATACGTATTAATAACGTATTCTTGAATGTGATAAAAGAGTACAATTAGATTATTATCCTGCTTCCAGCTATTCTATTTGATTCACTCTTTTTCGATTCTTTTATTTTTACAGAAAACTTTAACCATGGCCTTGAAAAGGACCAGAAAAAATTTTCTGGAGGAGCACCCAACTAATTTTAGGTACGAGCCGTTACTGTTGAAAATAACGGCTGATTCACGGTTCCTTATTCCTAAATTATCAACAGAATTATTTGTGTGTGAAAGAATCTAACTGAACAATAAATCATTAATCCCCTGTTTTATAAATTCCCATAGCAAGACTGTCAAAATAAGACACTCGATCCGTAAATTATTCAAACTACAGCTTACAGGTGAGGAGTCGACATCGATTACCATTCCACAACTACTGTCACGTAGTGGCGGGGATCTAAGTATTACATCCGGTAAGTCCTGAATGAAATCCCTGTCAGGCTTAGTATTTTCATTCGCTAAAAAAAAGTCCATTATTCCAGGCACAAATTTCGAATTCAATAGTTATAAAAAGTAAAAATAAAAAAAATTATTAATTATTACAAGTAAAAAAATATATATACTATATATGTTTTTAGAGAAATGTATAATTTTACAAGGTTTAATTTTTAATTTTATAACGTATTTTATTCCAATTCATTCTGATTAAATAAAAGCCAAATAATGTAATTTAAACAAGAGTATACCTCATTATAAATACTTTAAGCTAAATCACAAACACAATAATAATGCAATAAAAAACCGGTCAGCGGTTTTAACTTGTTGCGAAAATGTAATATAATTTGATTTAACTTTTATGAACCGATAAGTTATTATGAGAGGGTATTTAAAAAATAAATAGCGAAATTTAAAAACCTTTGACTTAATTTTTTGTAGAATCAATGAAAGTGAATTTATCCAGTTTCATTAATTCCATTTTTAAATGGATTTAAATATATAAATGAAACATCCTTTACTAAAATTACGTTCACAACAGAAAATGGTAAATTCATCTGTTGCTTTACACCTCTCTATTCCCCACATATTCTTACATTTGAGACGAATGTAAAGCAACCGAATTGCACAAGGTACCAGTCAAACTTGATTTCTCTAAGAGATAATGAAATAACGTAATCACTTGTGGGGGCGAATATAACCTGCAATTTGATGAGGTTGGAATATACTGATACTCAAAAATATGCTCCGTACAATGAAGAAGGTAGTTTAAAATTGCTTATTTCACCCCTTATTTTTCATATAAACTTGGCAACGGTTTGTTATTGAAAATGGCTGTACAACAGCCATTAGTAACTTCTTCTTTCTTTCCTGTTTAGCCTCCGGTAACTACCGTTCAGATAATACTTCAGAGGATGAATGAGGATGATATGTATGAGTGTAAATGAAGTGTAGTCTTGTACATTCTCAGTTCGACCATTCCTGAGATGTGTGTTTAATTGAAACCCAACCACCAAAGAACACCGGTATCCACGATCTAGTATTCAAATCCGTGTAAAAATAGCTGGCTTTACTAGGATTTGAACGCTGGAACTATCGACTTCCAAATCAGAGCCATTAGTAACTTAGGCAACATCAACTAATACCATTAAAAATATCGAATTTAACGCGCGCGCGCGTGTGTGTGATTCATAATGAACGTCCAGCAAAAATTACTGAAGATAAATTGATGAAAATTTGTATATATGTTCTTACGGAGCAAGTACACACTACGAAAGGAATTTTAGAAATTCCGAGTTTAAAAAGTTAAAATGGAGTAACAATGAAATTTACTACTTTTGTTTAATTTCTCTGTAATAAATGAACATTACTTGAATTCTGTTATGTGTAATCTTCATGTGAATATTAAAAAAAAAAACAATTTTTAGATTTTTCGAAAGTCGACCTTGAAAGGGAGAAGAGAATTAAAAATATTTTGAATTATTATAAATTTTCCACATTTTTGATTATACTAAACAATATATTCACTAGACTAGGATTAACAAATACTCTTCAGACAAATATCTAAAAACCATATTCGGCTTTTTTGAATTTCGATTTTTTATGGGGTGTACAGCGCAGCGGATCAAACACACACCCTCTGCCACAGTATGTGCCACCCTACTGGCTGTACCTACCTACCTCCGGTTACCTGACTAAAAAAAACATCAAATAAAAAAAATTGGCAGACGACGGGAAACGTAAATAACCACATAGCTCGGACGAAGCCTCCACCGGGATGCACATCCCGATGGAGAAAAATGGGAAATTTGATTTGAAATATGTGTGTATGTGTTTGACAAACAGAAATTTTTAAAAATTTCGGCAATTACAATTTAAATATTAGAAGCAAATTTATAAAGGGGAAGCATTTGCAATAAATATGAACGAAAGAACAAATATAGTTAATTTAACTCTGTTTAGATGCTTTGATTTCGTTCCAGCGTTCAAGTCCTAGCGTACACGGATTTGAATACTAGATCGTGGATGCCGGTGTTCTTTGGTGGTTGGGTTTCAATTAACTATACATCTCAGGAATAGTCGAACTGAGACTGTAAAAGACTACACTTCATTTACAGTCATATATTATCATCCTCATTCATCCTCTGAAGTATTATCTGAAAGGTAATTACCGGAGGCTAAACAAGAAAAAGAAGGAAGATGCTTTGATTTCATTTTTCAAGGATAATAATTAAATAAATATGGATTATGTAAATCTTTTTATTATTAAACCTTGACAACTTACCATTTTGCGCACGCATGTTCGGATTACGCCTTTGTGACCATTTATTGTTACAATTATGTTTTATCTAATTTCTGGCGCACGCGCACACACACACACAAATTAATTTTATTATAAATATAGAATTCAAAGAAAACAGCTGACGTGCTGTTATAAAGTTAATCTAATATTTATGGAAAAATATGAGTGAGCAATAATAAGTACGGGAAGTTAAAACTTTCAACTACTTAAAGGAAAATGATAAAAAAAAGAATTACGTCATATCGTTGTTACGTCAGGGAAGAGGGTGTTATTTCCATCAGGAAATGCAATAGGCCTATTACGATATCTGACAATTACAGATGAAAGGAGAACGACATCTCTGAAAAACAATTTCATCATTGTCTAACCAAACATAAATTAACTTATTTATTTACTTTAAGAAATACTTAATATTATTTATTATTAAATGAATAAAAAAATTATTTTTGTTATTTACTTCGTTGTACGAAGCCTTGTTTTACAACATCGTATATTCGATTAACCGGAAACTAATTCTCCGATAAGCATTTAGCTGAGCGAAGTATATAGTTCAATCTTCAAACGCTACATCATATATATATAGAAACAAACGATATATTTATTAACTAAGTTTGAGCTTGTTTTCTAGCGACTATTCAATACCTATAAAATAATTCATTTTTATTGCAAAATACATCTAACATGAAAAATGTAATATAATTTATCATTGAAGGTGCAACCATAATTCTAACTATAATATATTCCTGGTTTACAAGTAATGATATCGCATGATGAAATGACCCCATCACTTACAACTAAATACGTACAAGTTTATAAAGGTTATATCATCATAAAAAATCTGATGTGGACACCACATGACTTCCTTGTACGCCTATTAAATTTCGCCTTTTCAATTTTTTATTAATTTTTTTTTTGTACATGAAAAGTACATAAAATTTTATTTCATTACAAACGTCTGAGATTTCTTTTTTTTTTTAATTTTCATTTAACGTAATTTCTTTACAATGAAAGGGTAATAATTATTAATAAATCAATATTATTTAAAAGAAAAAGTTGAAAGAAAAGCACATTAAATCTGATTCGAACCGATGTTCCTTCCCCTAAGATCCAAATATTTCATTAATTGAAATTTTATGTGGCTATAACTCTGGAACCAATGAAAATAAGTACAACTTATGATATATCGTTGAAAAGCTCTTAAAAAGGCCTTATTACTACAATTAAGAAAAAATAAAAAATCCAATTAAATAAAATAAAAAATATTTTGGATTCTCAGCTTTTTTGGATAATTTTGGTTCAATCGATTGCAATCAAAAGGGGAGGTGCACAACTAGATTTTACATCAGCCCTAAATCCAAAATTTCAACATCCGACGGCTAATCTTTTTGATTTATGCGAGATACATACATATGTACAGACATCACGCCGAAACTAGTCAAAATGGTTTCAGGGGTGATCTAATTGGATATTTCCGTTAAAATCTGAAAACCGAAATTTTTCGCGATCAAAATACTTCCTTTACTTCGCACAAGGAAGTAAAAAAGATACAAACCGCATGATCCTTCCATAGACTATGAACGCTTGAAGAACTCTGGACTGGATAAATCCAATAATAAGAGAGGCCTTCAAACATTGCTTTGATTTCAAAGAGAAATGAATTATTTTCTATTCTTCATCTCTTCTTCCCCGATATATTTTGTTAGGTTTTAGCTACAGACTGTGAGATACATGGTAAAGGTAACGAGGATCTCTTTGAATTATTATATCCTTTCCGTTAGTCCGGTGAAAAACAACCTCAACCTGGAATTGCTGGATTAAATATTTAACGGGTAGATTCGGGATACTTTTTCTTTCTTTGTCTGTATAGCCACCGACCCAACCGTAAAGATATTACTTCAGAGGATGATATCTATGAATTTAAGTGAAGTGTAGTCTTGTAGTCTCAGGTCGACCATTCCGATGTGTGGTTAACTGAAACCCAACCACCAAAGAACACCGGTATCCACGATCTGGTATTCAAATCCGTATAAAAGTAATTGTCTTTAATAGGATTTGAATCTTAGAACTCTCGAGTTCAAAATCAGCTGATTTGCGATGACGAGTTCACTACTAGACCAACCCGATAGTTTAGATTCTGTTATTATATACATACTAATTAATCGTCAGTTAGTAGATATACAGTTTAACCAATCAATATACGTTAGGTGCCAGTTATTATACAAACAGTAAGAAGCCTTCATTTCTTAATCAAAGTTAGTTATCAAGGCAAATTGGAATTCTAATTTGTAAGTTGATTCACCCTTCACAACAAATTTAGGTATGTTCATTTCCTGCGACATGTAGGTATTCTAAATTTGTAAACAGGATTTCTCCATTTTAGAGCCTGGATTAAAAATTCATCGCACAAAATGTTTTAATATTTTTGTTGCAAATGTTAACAAATATCGTTATTGTTTGTATACGATCAATACATCACAGTGTACAACCAACTGAACAGTAATTAATTAATACTAAACTATTTAAATATAAGTTTTACTTATATTACTTCTTGTACGAAGTAAAGGAAGTGTTGTGATCGCGAAAAATTTCGTTTTCCAGATTTCAATGGAAATATCCATTTTGACTAGTTTCAGCGTGACGTCTGTACGTATGAATGTATCTCGCATAACTCAAAAACGATTAGGATGTTGAAATTTTGAATTTAGGACCAAAAACGTTTTCTTAACTGCAGTAATAAGCCATCGTTGACAGCTTTTTAACGATATATCTTAAGTAGTACTTATTTTCATTGTTTTCAGAGTTAAAGCCAAATAAAATTTTAATTAATGAAATATTTGGATCTTGCAAGGAGAAGGCACATCGGTTCGAATCAGACTTAATGTCCTTTTCTTTCAACTTTTTTTTAAATTTAAATATATTGATTTATTAATAATTATTAACCTCGATTGTAAAAAAAATTACGATAAACAACAACAAAAAAATAACAGAAGTTATTTTTGAAAAACATTTTTGTACTTTTTATTTTTTTTAAATATGTATAAGTAATTTTAATAGGCGTACAAGGAAGCCATTTGGTATCCACATCATTATTTTTCTTTACCAAGAAAAACAAAAAAAAAATTTTTTCCGTTAAATAGATAGGAATAACTGGAAGAAACGAGTAACATTTAGTTGGAATTCTTAGAACAGGTGACCAAAAGGTCAAGTTTCGAATTGCCAGCTCTGTTACTACTCGCTTTATTTCATTTTTAATTTATCTCTTTTTTTCTGTTTTACTTAGGTTAACTATTTAAGATATTTGGTAAAGTATTTTCGTATTCTCCCGATGGTCGGGTTGAATGCTTTCAGAAGCAAGGAGAAGCTTCCCAAAAAAAAGTGGTTAAGGCAGGATTGACGCAAAGAAAGTTGAAACCTCACCTAAAACAGTAATAATAATACATAAAATAACAAACTGCAATAGATACGAGTATAATACAATACAGTTGTTAATTAGTTATTTCATTCCCAACTTTAAAATAATAATTTTTCAAATAATTTATTGTATTTCTGTCATTACAAAAAAAATTATCTAAATAATTTTTTTACAATTGTTGTGTAATTTCCAGTTTTTTTTAATTTTTAACAATATTAACAGTAAATTTTGTTTTTACAAATTTTTCACTTGACCAAAAAAGAATTTATTTTTTAATGCTTTTATTTACAGTCGCATCAACAATTAATCATTAGTTACTAGTATTATTAGTAATTAGTGTAATTTTAAACACTACATGATCGTAACAAAAATAAAGAATAAACAAAAACAAGTAACAGCAAACAATCTAAAATACGTAAATCATACAAAAACCACTAAATTGTATTCTTCTTTCCACTCTAGGAGAGGAGGAACCGCAACAGATATTTTATATCTTCTTTCCGGTTTATAGAGATTTCATACCTGAACTCAGGTCTAAGTTTTGTCGGATGGTTTAAAAGATTGGGCAAACGAAGAGCAGATGGTGCACGGACCATTTGACCTCGCACATCTGCTGAAGAGAGCCAATAGATGAGCGTCGATAAGCCTGGTGTGTTCAATTCTAGTTAACAAGACTTGAACTCTTCCGTTGCTCGGGGAAAAAGGTTTTTCGAGCACATTCTCTCGGAAGTTAAAATGCCGTGGGAGGACTCAGCAGCCAGAATTTATTCCACTGAGTTCACAATTTTACCCGGATATATCTCAGGAAGTCTTTCTCACACTCAATTGCATTCGGGGATTATTTATTGCCGCTCTCTTGGCAGCCTCGTTGAGAATTTGGGTTTTGTTTACATTAAATAAGTATCTTTCTGACAAATGTAGTGATGTATCGTTTGTAAATAAAATTCGAATTTTCTAACTTTTCTTTGTTTCATATCTTACAATATTCTGTTCAGAATTAAATCCTGAAGTTTTTTTTTTTTAAATGTTAATGTATTTATTACAAGAAAATAAGTCAAACATAAAAAAACGGGTTTTTTTACCACAATTTATTGGTTTACACCCCAATTTCTCAAAACCTACTGCACATACGGTTCTGGTAACTATAATATTCGATTTTTCTGGTCAAAAACATTAAGAAATCACCAATTCTGCTCCTTATTTCCTAAATCGTTCAGATCGAACTCATTTCACCGGGGTGGCTGAAATCCGAGCGAATTTTTCACCAGCGTTAACTGGCAAACGAAGCTTTTTAGGACATATGTTTACATAAACGTTTTTTTTTTTTATTTTCACGAGTAGAATCGGTTACTAAAATCCCGGGAAAACTTAGTGATACATTCGGTATATTCCTTACCTTGAACCGCCAAATTACCATTTGTTTCAATCCCTACAAAATTCCCTTAAAGGTATAAAGTTCCCTTCAAAAGAGGTAATTTTCTTGTTTAGCCTCCGGGAACCACCATCAGGTATTATTTCAGGGGATGATATGTATGAGTGTAAGTGAAGTGTAGTTTTGTACAGTCTCAGGTCGACAATTTTTGAGATGTGTAGTTAATAGAAACCCAACCACCAAAAATACCGGTATCTACAATCTAGTATTCAAATTCGTATAAAAGTAACTGCCTTTATTAGGATTTGAACGTTGGAACTGTCGAATTCGAAATCAGCTGATTTACGATGACGCGTTCACGACTAGACCAACCTGGTGGATTAATATTCATGAACTGCTGTCACTTCTGCCAACATAAAACACATTAATAATTATTAACCTTAACAATTATTGCCAAAACAAATGTTGGATCATTTCGTGCCCCACCTCTATATATATATATATATATATATATATATATATATCCTGCACGGGTCAAGTGGGCTCAACAGGTCTAGGTCCATCCCGTATATATTATGTTGATGGAGCAAAGACCCCTAAAATAAAAAAGGAAAAATGTTTAAAATAATTGGCAGTGTAATATTTGCGAAACAATAGTAATATTTTACGTTAATTAAACCAAGTGGCAGCTGTAAACAAGATATTACGGTTTTATGTTGAAATAAAATTATGTGATCGTGTATCAAAATGATGTCTGAAGTGTTTACGTAATCAGAGACAATACGCGAATAAGTTTATTGTACTTTGTTTTTAAATAAGTTATCAAAGCAACCGCCTTTTCAAACATCTACTGAAAACTGTTTTGTTTCTAGTATTAGATAAGAAAAAAGATATGTCACTATCTCAAAATACAATTTTATTTATACATGCAACGCAATGCCACTCCTTAGGGCTATATTACTTATTTAAGTTCAATTATTGTATGAAATACATTAACATTTAATAAATGTAGTTCATTGACAAAAAAAAAAAAAATTGTGTTTAACTCTGCCACTATAATTTACGCATATCGCTATATTTTTTTCCTTTTTTACTTTCCCGTCTAGACAGCGCAGCAGCAGAACTGTAGCTCTAGAAGGGAAAGTATTGTAATGGGTCCGTGCGGTTTTCACCGGATCTTGATACCTTAGGAACATAAAAAACCAGATGGAAATTTCCCAATTGTTAATGTTCATATGTATGTGTGTGTGCGCGCGCGTTCTGTGTTGGCCTTTAAATCACCTTATATCTCCTGAACTGCTGCACCGATTTTGATCAAACTTGGTCAGATTACTTCTATATATGGGGCATAGGTACCATTAAATTTTCAACTTAAAACGTCAAGGGGGTGAAGCAGTAGAGCAAGATCAGCCTCAGTATCTCGAAATTTCGCCTAATTAAGGTTATATTTTTCTTAGGCGCATTTTATAACAATTAAAAAATAACAATATTTGCAAAATCGCTCTCCCATCCCAAAAATGCTTTAAGTACTGCTATGTTGTTACGTTACAGTTGAACTGCAGAATTAAATAAATTAATAATATTTAAAGTGTAAAAAATTAATTAGGTAAGGCTGGGTCTCAAATTCTATCACTCGGTTCCTGGTGCGTTAAGCCTCGAGGCTACCGCGACTACGGTCTGCCGACTGTACAAGCGAAATTTGTTATATAAGTTGTGAAATTACATTTTGCTAGTTAGAGTCGACCTTCGCCGCCAGTACCGCCACACCCACGCGATTAAATAAGGTATGCGCGCGCGCTTTAGTTAGAATCACAGAATTACATAAACGAAAAAATATTATATTTAAATAAAATAATAGATATTTTAAATTAAGTTGTGTATGCCACAGTTAACAGCTCTTATGAGTACTTTTCTACTTTCATGTACTGTCTAAAACATTCGTACTTATGTATAAAAAGAGAATTCCCCTCGTTAATAAATAGATGACAAAAAGCGTAATTTCTCCGTACAAGTGTAATGTATCTGAACCGGTTTTCGTCATTCACTTACGGTTTTGGTTTACGATGGGCATCGGCTTAACAACATGAGATCCTTCATTACAAAGAGCGATACTGTGACATTACATACAATGTAACTACATTAAATCATAATCTAGATGACACCTCGCTGTACCTAGGTGCTCTTTCTTCCTCTATTTTCTACTTTCTTTCAACTTTACAATGTTTTTTACCGCTATTTGGATCCATAATACCACCTATCCTACCCTACTAAACGGCATCTGTATGTGTGCGCGTCCTCCTTAGTTTAGAACCGGAATGTACCGATCACTAGCGGAAAATCCCGATTCGTTTTCGTTAGTACGTCACATGGTGGTCAGGTGTACACTTCTTATAAATCAATATACCGATATATATGCGGAATATATATTAATAATATATTTTTAAAACCGATCTAAACCAAATTTAATCGGGAAGATTTGCTATTTTTCCGCTTTTCCTTGATTAATTTTCATCATTAAAAAAAAAAACTTTTTACAGAAGAGGTAATCAATTTTGGACACCTAATAAATAACATTCTGAGACGCCGCCCGCCAGTTCAACAGGCCCGGAGGCCCTAGCTGTGAAGGCGTGCCGTGCCGTAGGCACGTCCTGCAGCTAGTAGACTACTAGGCTGTCAGAAGTTGGAACCCTCTGCTCCAAATGTAGGGGCGCAATACGCTCAAAATGAATCTGCATAAATTATAGATATCTCCTTAATGATTTTAGTGGTAAAATTACATTAAAGATGAGTTTTTGTGTCGAAGATCTACCTGTTGAAAATTGTTGACAGAAAATACTTTTTTGACCGACAGAAAATTTTACCAGATATTAATTTTTAGGAACCACGCGTCCAGCGTTATTTTTATACCTCATAAACACGGTTCATCGATTTCATTACGAATATCCATGCCGCCAGTATTGTAATGTTGATATTCATAATTTTTCATGAAGCGATTAAAATCGATAACGATATGATCAAAAATTAACTGCCTACAAAAATGGAATGCATAAATTCTCACACCAATTCCTTAGACAAGTTTATATTATTTTTTTTACAAAATAAAATGACCCCCGGTAATACATAAACACCGAAACTTTTATGCTACATATAAAACTAATAAATTTATTGCCTAAATTATACGTAAAAAAAAAATTACTTTTCCTGATTTAGTAACTACAGCTATAAAGGGATAATATAGAGATCGGTCCAAAATTTCGATGTTGAATTTTTTGCCAAATATATCTGTTTCACGGCCCCTTAAGACCAAAATACATAAGAAAAAACCATAAAACTTTCCGGAAGATGTACTTAGGTAAGTGTGTTGGCCTGTATTTTTATATCTCCGGTATGGCTCAATATAAATTTTTCTCAATAATTAAAAAAGGGGGTGGGCTAGTTTTCACCAGTTTCCATTTTTCCACTTTTATGAAATGTATTAAAAACTTTTTGTACTTGTATAAAATTGATCTTAGAGGTCAATTATTTAAAATTCAAAAAATTTTACTTAATCGAAATTACGGGGGGTGGATATTTAACAATTTCTAAACAGTTTTCCTCTTATTACGAAAACTCGTTGACTAAAAAAGGTGAAATTTGGCTACACATCACAGCTTTGCCCTGATTTTCAATCAAATCGGACAAGGAGGCATCAAAGTACGTATATTATTTTAATATTCGGTTAATTTTTTCTCCAACTTTATGTTCTGGGAGGTGTACCTAAACTTAAGAAACCGGTACAGAGCATCAAAGTAAACGCAAAAACGTTCAGGTAAATAAATACCCTATATCGCTTTATCTGCCATTATGTGTTTTTCAATAAAAATTTATTTAAAAACGGATTGAGAAATTTTAATGAAATTTGGGGTTCTTTTCCCCCCAAAATGTTTTTTTTACGTCACATATTACGTATTATATTATATATTTTTTCTTTCAAATCAGTGGGTATTTGGAGAGAGATTATAAATATAATCTAATCAAACTTAACCTACGCTCGCGAACTAATATTTTTTTTTTTTATCTCTACTCGTCGTTTTTATTCAAACATGGATCTTCCAAATGTACCTTTGAGAGGTCCAATATAAGCAATATGCTTTTAATTATAAATAATAAATATAATCTTTTTTTCTTTTTTCCTGTTTAGCCTCCGGGAATCACCGTCAGGTATTACTTCAGAGAATGATATGTATGAGTGTAAAGACCAACCCTTGTGGGTTAATATACACACCGGGTTGGTCTAGTTGAAAAACGCGTCTTCCCAAATCAGCTGATTTTGAAGTCGCGAGTTCCAGCATTCAATTCCTAGTAAAGTCAGATATTTTTACACGGATTTGAATACTAGATCGTGGATACCGGTGTTCTTTGGTGGTTGGGTTTCAATTAACCGCACATCTCAGGAATGGTCGAACGGAGACTGTACAAGACTACACTCGTACATGGTAATTACCGGAGGCTAAACAGGAAAAAGGAAAAAGAAAAAGGTAGGTTAATAAATATAATAAATAATAAGTAGTTGCATAGAAATTATACCTACAGTCGATCCGCAAGCTAGTCAAAATTAGCGGTTAATATAACACGTAACATAAAATAACCACTGTGGGGAAGATACAGAAAAGACCGAAATATACTCAACAGCAACAAATTAAGTATCAAAATTTTACCTTAAAATTAAAATAAAATAAATGTTACATTCATCCGGTAGATATTATTAAACTTTATAACAAATAGAAAAGATAAATACAGTATAACAATGGAAAATTCCTAGTGGCGTCATCTTTCTTGAGAAACTAAAGATAAATTCCGTATAATAATAACTAAAGTACGTAAATAAGTGCATATACGGCAAGTTACAATCATTTTTCTAATGTTAAATGGCACGTATTAAGAACACTTATCATTAAATGCGAGTACGTGACAAAATGTCATTTTCAAATTACATCAATAACAAGTACTGTCAACTCAGCCGAATCCTTCATACATCACCATAAAAAAATTACTATTTTATCAACGCCGTTCCTAGATCTTGTGTAACCAGCGTGAGAAAATATTAAGCTTGATTTACCATATCCAATTACAGAAAATGAAAACGTGATCGTATCATTTTTAAATATTTATTTAATTAAATTCGTTTATTAACAACCATAACTGAATTGATAGTACATGACTGGACATGAGTCATAAATCACTCTTGAAACACTCTTTTTTTTCAAGAATAATTAGATCCCATGCTAGTCTTACAAAAAAAAGTGAGGAGTATAATTTATGTTAACTTCATCGAATGGATTATAAAGTTTCACATCATTGTACCACGCCCACCGAAATTCAGATGATATTTATCAAATAATCATCTTTACTCTGTTCACAGTATACAGATCGGTTGGAAACTCAATCTCGATAAAACATCATGACTCTCCGAGAAAACAACCTTCACTAATGGATCTCGTACTTAAAATGCTTTTGATGTTGATGCATTATTTCAACTCGCTGGGTGAATTTTTAAACTCTTTGAACCACCATTCAACTAATGGTAAAATGTATATTGGTTTGCTTGGCATTTCTCCCGCCATCATCCCATTCGCCCGCCCTAAGCATACGACCAAACGTCTATGCCACAAACGGCTACTGAGCCTCGAACAGTTTAGCGACCAGTATCCTAAGTAGCTCCTACAGCTTACCTAACAGCGTGAGCGGACTAAGCGTGTGCCATACACCACCGGCTTACGTGTCCCAACAGCTCGCTTGTCATATATTTGCTAAAATGGATAGGCGCACCCCGTCAACTACTAAAAATATATATGACATCCATAAATTAAAATTTATTTCTTCGAGACAGCAATTCGCTGCCACGCCTATGTCGCTGAATGCCAGCAAGTACCTATTCACCATATTAAAAAGCGCTAGGAGCCTTAATTGACACGGTAAAATGTATAAAGTAACATTAATGTTTCTTTCTGTGCAGTTATTTTTAGCGGCGTAGAAAGAAGTCAAAGTTTATTACAAATCAAAAATCAACCAATAGAAAATAGAGTAAAGTTACATAGTTGTTTAATCCTTCTATTCAATCGTAGAAGCAATAAAATAATTTTTCATAATAGATTTTTTTTTTTTTGTAAATAAAGGAATTTCATAATATGACGAGCCTAAGTTTGTACACGAATTTGAATGTAGAATTATTTTGAAATCGAATGAAAACAGGAAAATCAGTTAATAGAAAATGGATTTACTTTACTAAATAATTTCAATAAGCAAGACTAAAGAAATATTTTAAAATATACATTGAAAATTGTCGTAGGGAAGTTTTTTTTATATCTGGCTGAGAGCTGCCACCTGTTAGAAGTAAAATACAGGAAAGCACGGTAATTTACCTTACCTACTTTAAAATATATAATTTGAACAAGTAGTTTAAAAATAGTAGAACCACTTTTTAAATACCTATTAACCTTATAAAATAAAAAGAAGTCCTAACCAAACAAGACATTCCTCAGATTAAAAAACCTATAAAATAAATAAAATTTGTAACAAACGTTAAATACTATTTTTTTTTTTTTTTTCATTAAAAATGAACTACCTCAAAACAAAACAATGCTGAGCGGAAAAATGTTAACACAAGATTTCCTTTATCTATAAGAAAAGAACCATTAGCCAAACAACTTCAGACAACTGTTAATTTTTAATTAACAACTGTTAATTTTTAGAATATTCCTTGAAAAGAATGATACGCAAATATTGAAGAAAACTAATAACACTGCGGGAAGGATGAAATCTTTCAGAAAAATGTTAGTATAAGATAGAGACTGTAATAAGAACAAACCATAAAGATGTAGAATCTGGGTTTTTAAAAATCCGTATCAAAATCGTGTAAAAAAAAATATTTCCGATAGTTTAGTCCAGTGTTTTGAGACAGATGTAGACACAACTAAAAAAAAATCTGCACATATGACTTACACATTTTCTGCTACCCTTAAACTTATTT
This sequence comes from Lycorma delicatula, assembly GCF_047948215.1. Taxonomy (NCBI): domain Eukaryota; kingdom Metazoa; phylum Arthropoda; class Insecta; order Hemiptera; family Fulgoridae; genus Lycorma; species Lycorma delicatula. Next base: position 111,422,450 of record NC_134462.1, read on the forward strand.
CATTTGGAAGTGAGAAACCATCCTCCAATTCTTTAATAAAGTGGACAGTTACACATTTGCAAAGCGATAGATACCATGTTGTATCACATTTTTTTATGGTGTCCGTATCAGCATTTTATATTAGTTTATATATTAATTTAGTTTCATGTCGCTCAAGTAGTTATGTGGTGAAGTGAGAACGTGTCCGATCCACAATCATGAACACATCGGTTCGAATCTGGCTTCATATACATATTTTTTTTTTAATTTAATAAAAATTTTATTATAATAATTAATAACAATTATTAACCTCTGTAAAAATGTTTGAATTAAAATGAAAAGAACGTAAAATTTTATTTCACTAAAAACTTTTTTTTTCAATCAAGAGTTGAATTAATTATTAAAAAATCATATTTATATTTAAAAAAAAAAAGGAAATGAAGACAGATTCGAACCGATGTGCCTTCATATTTCATTAATTAAGTTTCATTTGTCTGTATCTCTGGAATCAATGAAAATAAGTACCACTTATGATATACACCGCTAAAATGCTCTCAAAGGGACTGCAGTTAAGAAAAAGTCCAAATTCCAGATTTCTTTGGATTTTTTTTTGTTCTAAATCCAAAATTTCATAATCCAACGGCTAATCGTTTTTGAGTTATGCGAAATACACACGAACGTACAGATGTCATGCCGAAACTAGTCAAAATGGATTCAGGGATGGTCAAAATGGATATTTCCGTTGAAATCTGAAAACCGAAATTTTTCGCGATTACAATATTTCATTTACTTCGTACAAGGAAGTAATAAGAAAAAAAAATATATATATATATTTATATGCGCTCTCGTACGAGGCTGGTACCTGGTAGATGTAATCAAGCGTATAATTACGCACCCATGTGCTAGTTCGTTGCTCAAGATAATAGGCATACATTCATCTAGAATTATTCGCTTCAAATATTAGCAATCAATAATATAAATGGAGCACAGTTAAGCTAATTCGTAATTTTAATTCTTAGTTAAATATGTATAACAAAAAATAAACTTTTGATTCTGATACATCAGTAAAAATTCATACAAATTTGTTGCAAGCATCGTTTTAAATTTCTTATTCTCTAAATATATATATATATATATATATATATATATATATATATATAAATTTTCGTATAAGAACTAATCGGAAAATTGACAGCTGTTAATAAAAGGGTTAATATACGGTTGTTAGTTCAGTTGCAAGAATAATAGTATTTAATTTATCTATAAACCGAAATACTCTTTAAACTATCTATATAAATGGAAAACACTCCAAATTCGACGACCAGTATTTACAATATAACATCAATTATCCGGATTGACTTTTGCAAAGTCAGGATTAGGGTAACTGGATAATTAAAAAAAGGTTTATCATATGTATTTGAAATATCATTTTAACGTTTAGTGAGTGTAACAATTAATAAAAAAATGAGCTGACAACTGTGGTTGGTTTCTCATGCACGGCTTACACGCACAACTAAATTAAAAATATTTATCACTTAAATATAATAATTTTTCGTTTACTTAATTCAATGATTCAAATTAAAGTGCACGCCCGTACCGGGTTTAATTCGCACAGGTGTGGCGGTACTAGTGGCAACGGCCAGTACTAATTAAACCGATGTAATTTCACAACTTACGTAGAAAAAATTTCGTTAGTACGGTCGGCAGACTGATGTAGCCGCGAGACTTAACGCAACAGGTACCGAGTCTACTGGGCGATCGAGTTCGAGACCTAACCAGACCAAATTACTTTATAACTTTAAATAATATTCATTTATTTAATTCTACCGCTCACCTGTGACGTCGCAACATAGGAGTTTAGAGCATTTTTTAGGGGTGGGGGTGCGATTATGCAAAAAAAAAATTTTTTGCAAATACAGTCATTAATTTTAATAATTAACAAATGTGCCTAAGAAAAATATGACCTTAATTAGGCAAAATCTCGATTCTGAAAGTGACAATGCTCTACAGTCTCTCCCCCTAGACCTTTTAAGTTGAAAAATTTCAAGGCATAAATGCCCCATGTACAGAAGTAATCTGTCTAAGTTTGATCAAAATCGGTCCAGTAGTTCCGGATATACATGGTGATTGTACATGGTGATTTCTGGGTATACATGGATGACACCAAACATACACACACATACGAACATTAACATCCGGAGAATTTCCAACCGGTTTTATTGGATCGTTATGTATCAAAACGTCAAGAACCGGTGAAAACCGCATATGCCCAAATTAGGCCGATTACAATATTTTCCCCTCTTATAGCTCTGCTATAGCGCTATCTAGACGGTAAAGTAAAAACAAACATAAATGTATTTCAGTAAAATTAAAAATACTCTCACCACATACGTAGAATTTAAAAAAAGAAAAAATCCCACGAGTACAAATTTGCTGATCGACGAGTTTACAAAAAATGATTTGAAAGAACTTAAAAATCTACCCTACTGTTTTATAAAAAAATTAATTTAAAAAAATTTATAACGTATTGAAGTGAAATTGAGTTAGTCAAAAAATGTAACTTATTAAAATTACAACAAAAAATCGAATATATTATTACACTAAATTTAATATAAGTAACATTTTTTTCTTATTTGATTAAATTACGCGTAATGACGCTTAACGGTCAATATTAAATATATATTTAAAAACACTATTTCTTTAAAAAAAAAAAAAAAATCTGCAATCTGTACTAGCTTTAAAGTTAATCTTCGTTTATGCCCTGGAAGATCACGTAATCGTTTTAAACAAAGAATCTCAATAGTATAGAATTATTTTTATCGCCCCATCCAAACCGTAGACAGAAAAACAACCAAGAGATTTTACGTGTGACGGTCCTCGATGCAAGTCATTACATCATAGTTCATGTTTAAAAAATTAATGTTTTCATCAATTTTTTCAGAAGTAAATTTTTTAATTAATTTAACACATGCCTAAATTTACGCAAATTTTGTGGTTTTTGAATTTCAAAAAAGGCAGTTAAAATCCCCGGTGACAACAAACATAAAAGAAAATATATTACATTTTGACGCAAGTTTTACTACATTTGAATAGAATTTTAGATTTTTTAAATAATGTATTACTTTTTTTTTAAATTCCCTACTAAGGATGCAAGCAGTCCGGATAGTTGAGCAATCAAAAAATCTACGTTCTGATAATCGGCGCCCATTGTATTTTTTAAACGAATTTAAAAAATATTTTACTTTTTTTTATTTTGTACCGTAAAATCCTCCGGTGGTCTCTTTTTCCAAATAACGTTTACAGAAAATATTTAAAAAGAAAAATTACATGGCTTGTATAGATATTTGCAGAATTTTTTATCGGTACTTTTTCGTTTTATGCCACCCAAAATAACTCAAAAATAATTATGTTGAAAAAAAACAATTTTTAGGCGAAAAAAAATTTAAAAAAAAAACAGGTTTTTTTTTAATTTTTGAAAAAATCATTGTCAAAATTTGTTTTTTGACAAACAGTAATGTTTTGAGTACTTAAATAATAAATTCAGTAATTACTACAATTATTTTTTTTCCTGTTCAGCCTCCAGGAATCACCGTCACGTATTACTTCAGAGGATGAATGAGGATGCTATGTATGAGTGAGTGTAAACATACACTCACACTCAAGTGTGTAGTCTTGAACAGTCTCAGATCGACCATTTCCGAGATGTGTGGTGATTAATTGAAACCCAACCACCAAAGAACACTGGTATCCACGATCTAGTATTCAAATCCGAATTATTTATTTTTTCTCTTTTTCTTCTTCTACCACGGGTCGGATTCTGCAGTTTAAGTATTACACAGCCCAGCGGAGTGTCCTTTACTCTAACAGGCCTCCACGTCTCGGCCCACCGGTCGGATCTCACTTTGCGCCCACCTCAAACCCCCAGAGTAGGATCCACCAGGCCCGGCTATGCCGTACCTGGGTCCCCACTCCGGAAGCAGGGACTCGGGTCTTTATACAAATGCCTCTAATGGGGACACCCCGAATGAGACATCCCCGCCGGGACTCGGTCTTTTCGCTCGGGGTGCGAGTCCCCGCGCCTCATCACTACCCCCCACTTGTGCAAGCACGTGCGAATGGCAGCTCCGCAGAGGGCTGTCCCTCGTCCCCGAGCCCCCCCCCCGATCCTTCTCCTGAAGAACCCTTAGTTTTTTTTAAGCCGGCATAAATGTTTTTTTTTTATTTTTGCTCCAGTTGAAAAAATGTATTTTTCAACTTTTAATCGGTTTTACAAATATTTTTTAAAGCTCATTTTAATTTTTAATTTTAAAATATTATTCTTTGTACTATGGAATTCGACTACTCTAGTTTTATTACACTGTGTTATTAACTTTACACTGTTTTTCATACAGATCAAGAGATTTTTCGTACAGATTAAAGAGGTTCTACTGCAAAGTGAGAGCCGACCGGAAACTGGAGTAATACTATCATTTCACGCAAATCCACCGACTTGTTGCCAGCAGTGGCGGCTCCCGTTTAGTCACTGTGGAACTGCAGCACCCCCATGCAATTGATATTATCGATAACAAGTAATATAATGAATCCTCCTTCTTTACATTTGAACAATAAATAATCACTAAGCTTAAATTTTAGTGATTATCTTTATCTAATTTTATCTAAAAAGATAAAAAAATCTTTGTATGAAACTGTGCGCTTCACAGTTCCAGCGGCGTGGTGTGCAAGCGCACATAGGAAGCTGCAAGCGAAACTGCCGCTCCCGCAGCGCCGACCCAGGGGTGCTGGTGGAAAGTAGCTTTTTTTACTCCGCATGTGTATGGAACGGTCCTTGTTCGTTCCCTTTTTTAGTGGAAGGAATATGAAAGGGTTTAATTGTTTTTCAGTAGTGATCAGAAGGTGGCGGGAAGCAAGGGCTCTTTCATCGCCAAATCTGTCCAAAAACACGCTGGAAGGAAGAAAGAGAAGATAATTAGTAATAACTAATTATGTATTTGTTTCTGTGTACATAGAAATTTAAATTAAGCACCGTTGGATTACAGTGTTTCTAAGCGGACATTTCATTACGTTATTATCTAATAATACTAAAAAATATTGTGTGCATTGACATTTTATTATTTATTCGGTTAAACCGAATATGATTTAAATACTGTGTACCATATTATTAAATGAGACAAAGTGTAGAATTAGATTAGTATCCTGCTTCCAGCTATTCTATTCGATTCATTTTTTCGGTTCTTTTATTTTACAAAAAAAATTTAACCGTGACCTTGAAAAGGTCCAGAAAAAAGTTTATGAAGCAGTACATCCACTAATTTTAGCTGCGAGCCGCCGCCGGTAACGACATCGGAATAGAGGAACATTTAGTAGGCCAATATTAGCTAAGTTCTCACAGAACAATAAGCAAGTGGTTCATTGTGGCAACAGCGAGAGAAAAACTAAAAGCAACATAATGATGCCGGCAAGAATAATGAAAAAATGAAGAAACATGTACTTCAACGCGGCGAGACGATCGGCACGATACTGCCATCTCAATCTCTTCTTTCTTAGATGGTATACATACCGGACGAACCGAAGGCCATTATACAACATATTATTTACTCCCTTCCTCTCTTACATTACTGTGCATGCCGTGCGCGTGTGTATATATATACACACACACACACATCCTTTACTATGATCATTTTTTGTTTTGTTTCTTTCGAAAATAAATAAATAAAACAAAAATCATAGCTGACGATCAATTTATACACTGCCGCATGATTCGCCATTATCATTCGCAGCTTTTGTCATATGAAGAGAGGCTTTCTATGAATACGGTCATACAAGATATCCCACGGGATCAAATTTCCCCGCGGATAACTCCTGTACCACGGTCACACTTGTGCGGCCCATACGCACGTAAATTCCCTAACAATCGTTTAACTAAACAATACACATTATGTACGAAATATCACAATGCCCAGTGAAGTAATTTATTTACATACACGTTGCTGCATAGAATGCATATATCGTCTCCCCTTCTACAACTCTCCTCAATCTACTATATTTAAGCAATAATAACACTGTTAAAAAAAAATTTATTGATAGTTTGTATTACTCTTTTGCAGCACTCATAAATATGTTTATTTTTTCCTTCAACGAGTAAAAAATACTGAAATGAAAGGAATAAGGATCTCGATGTATTTTTTTTTTTAATTTGTTATTAATTCGTGCTAATAATTTTGTAACAAAATAGTAAAAATTCTGATAAGACTAATTTATAACAATCCATTTTCCTCTACGAATGAAAGATAAAAAAATAACATTAAATAACGGGGACAAACTCCTTTTTTCTACAAGTTGATAAAAAACTGAATATAAAGCTAGAATTAGTATTCAAATAAAAAGCAGTCTAAAAATCGTTTAACTAAACAATACATATTATGTTTAATTAAACAATAACATTATCCTTTCTGGATACAAAGGAAATAGAATGTATAGAACTACGAGATGGTCAGAGAAGAAAGAAAGAAACACATACCTTGAAAATTTGAAAATGAAGGAGTAATTTGGAAGAATAGAAGACCGACCAGTAATTAACAATAATTTTGTGTGATACGCAAGACCCATAATAATCGACAAAAATGAATTTCTTAAAAATCGTTACATACGTTTTTTATGTAATTTTAATGTTGGTTGATGGAATACTGTACAATCACTTTTATTTTTAATTTATCAAGTAAAAATTTATAATTTTTTCCACTTATAAATAATAATTGGAACGACTTCTAATTATCGAACAACAAACAATCCGCTAAAAAAATAAAATAAATAAGTAAATTTTTATATATATATATATATATATATATTTAATAAACAAATCTAATATGCAAAATGGATACTTATACACACTCATACGCGTCCGCGCGCGCGCACACACAAGTCCACGTACACGATAAGATGTGGAAGGATTGATGGTTAGAAAACAAGGAAGTACGCACGTACGCACGCTTACAAACTATGTATAGTACAAACAGGAAGTTTTAAATAATTCAAAACATCCCTCCTTGACTATTATGAAACTTCATTTGTTTATTCCAAAATTTTAACTACTTCTATTGTCTGTAGATATAGATACCGCTCCTGCCAAACACAAAAATCATAACAATAAATCCTTAAAAGAAATACTGGACTACTGTACTATTAAAAAGACAGAGTAAAATAAAAAGGAAAAATCTATTTATTTTTAAATAGCTACTACCCTCCAATCGTTCTCGCTGAAACGGTTTGTAGTTGAAAACATTCCATACGCTATTCAATTAACTAAGGACAGACAGCGGTTGTCCTTTGAGATAAAAGAGGTATTCCCAAACGGTCCTTTAGCAGTAAAATAAATTTGTTGTAACATACTTGAGCTGATGAACGCAAAATAGTTTATAAATAAGGTGTTACTTCCATTCAGTATAAACAACCTGATTTCCCGAGGGAATGTCGATAAGATGGATGCCTGTTGTTTAGAGGCGCCTTGAAGCACCTTAGTTGGTGGATTTATTTGCAGTTTCGCAGTCCCGGAACGGGCAGATCCACCTTATCTTAGTATCCACCCGCTATTCGTACTCCTGATTTCTTCCTGACAATTCTATTGTGTTTTTTACTGGATGCCCCACCCCTACTAGATCCGTATTAAGGTTATGGGTGCTACCTATTTTTCTGCGTCATCGGGTATTGAATGAATTAATGAGGGCGGTTTTAAGTATAGATCAATTCAAGTACTACTTGTAAAATAAGAATTCTTAATTTTTACAAACAACTGTACTTACAAATAATTCTCAGCTACAGAATGATATATGGCGAAAAACTGTGAGCATAGTCATGTAGACATTAATATGTCTGCAGATGATGGCGCCAGGAATTGTAACGCCATAATGTCTCTACCACAAATATTTTTATACTGAAATTACGCACCGTATACTTTTTATTTACCACAGCATTAATCCCACCCTACTAAACGGTATTTGTATTGTCTCTGTCTGTGTGTGCATCCCCCTTAGCTTAGCACCGGAATGCACCGATCACTAGCGGAAAATCCCGATTGGTTAGTACATCTCTGGTGGTGGTCAGATGTATACTTGTTATATTAGCATCAATAGATATGCCATATTTATATATATATCGACACATATATAAAAGTTGAAACTTCGATATATATATATATATATATATATATACATATCGAAGTTTTGAAAAAATTAAGTACTTTTTAACCGGATCCGAATTTTGGGACGAAAATCGCAAATATCTCACAAACGGCCGGTCCTAGCGCTCTGAAAAATCTTTTCGACCCCTCCTCGACGATACTCTATCCACTCCCAGAAAGTACCTATCGAATAATATTTTCATTTGCACCCGGGGAGCCGTTCGGAAATTAGGGGATGAGCTGCCACCGTAATATCTCGGCAACCACTCGTCTGATTTTCACGATTCAAGCCGCGTATGTATTAGCAGGTCGAGCGGTAACTGTTTAACGCATCAGGTACATTCTTGATCGACCGGATCTTGGTTACCCGGAAATTAAATCGTTTAGTCCTACGTTTTGATTGCAATCAACCACCATAAAATGTACCGATCCGATCTTTTTCTAAATACGCGAAAATAATTTTCTTATGCGTGACGAATGGCCTAAAGAGTGTAATGCAAACACGCATAAGAAAAGATTGGCAAAAACATCAAATTTTTAATTTGAAGCTATACCGACTTTCACATAATTTTACGTATCACGATCAAAACTTGTTGTCAAATCCATTCTGAGATACCGTCCTAAAATTATTTTTTACCTTTTCAGTGCGTTTAATTAAGAGTGCTGTATTAAATATTTTTTATTTATATAATTGTTTTTCTTCATAAAATAATGAACTATAGACAAAAAGTAGGCGCCGTAATATACCGATCACTAGCGGAAAAACCCGATTCGTAAGTATCAATTTCTAATTTAACTTTCGTTATATCAATTTTCATCATTCAAAATATAATATTTTTACACAAGAGGTAATAAATTTTGGACACTTAATAATCCCACTCCGAGACGCCGCCCCCCAGGAGGGCCTAACTGTCCTCCTAGGGCGTGACTAGGGCACGCCTCCGCAGCTAGTTCATTACTAATTTACATTATCATTTACCAATTACTAATACCCACAGCTTTAGTTTTATGACTAATCAATTATTTTCACTATCATAGTCAAAAATATCCTTCTTAATAATAAATAAATAATCTATAAAACTCCATCCTGCAACATAATATAAATATATAAACAAATATTTTCTTCTGATCGATTCATAATAATATATTACATAAATCACATCCGCGCCCGAGGTGCTACCCAAAAGTACCCTTTTTCTTTATTTTTCCTGTATAGCCTCCGGTAACTACCGTTTAGATAATTCTTCAGAGGATGAATGAGGATGATATGTATGAGTGTAAATGAAGTATAGTCTTGTACATTCTCAGTTCGACCATTCCTGAGATGTGTGGTTAATTGAAACCCAACCACCAAAGAACACCGGTATCCACGATCTAGTATTCAGATCCGTATAAAAGTAACTGTCCTTATTATGACTTGAACGCTGGAACTCTCGACTTCCAAATCAGATGATTTCGGAACACGTGTTCACCACTAGAGCAACCCGGTGGGTAAAATATCGACGTGTCTAACGTAAGTCAAAAACGATTACCCGTAGGATGTTAAATTTTGGATTTAGGAATGTAGTAACATCTAGCTGTGCACCTTTCTTTTGGAATGCAATTGACCAAACTAAAAACCAAAAAATCTGAATTTTGGACTGCAGTAATAAGCCCTCATTGAGAGCTTTTCAACGATATATCATAACTTGTACTTATTTTCATTGGTTCCAGTGTTGTAGCCAAATAAAATTTTAATTAATGAACTATTTGGATCTTATGGGAAGGCAAATAGGATCGAATCAGACTTCGTCTCCTTTTTTTTATTATTTACATGTATTGACTTATTAACAATTATAAACCTCTCATTGTGGAAAAAAATGTATGATGAATAATAATTCAATAACAAAAAAAATATGAAAAATATCAGAAGTTATTAAGTAATGAAATAAAATTTTATCTACTTTTCATTAAACAAAAAAAAAATGTGTATATGTAATTTAATAGGAGTACGAGGAAGTCATGTGGTGTCCACGTCAGATTTTTGTTATTAATAGGAAATGCAAAGCTGAATTTCCCTTTTGATAAGATACTGGTTTCCAAAAGCTGCCCGGTGAAATTTTGTTTAATACTTAATTTTTTTACCGCAAAAATGCATCATGAGTAAAATAACAAAAAGTGAAAAATCACATATTTCATCAAGCATATTTTATAAAAATCCATTCAACTGTTGTAGCGAAAGTGGACAAAAAAATACTGACAGGATATCCCGGAAGATTTTGTAAAGACAAAACAGACTGATTTTATGATATCAAAATAAACAAAAAATTTCTCATTTAGACAATACTTTATATATAAACATTATGTAGACAGTTCTTCAATAAAGTAGACTGTAACACAATTGTTGAAATATTATTTTTTATTAACATCAAATATTTATACAATTATTAATTCAACAATCTTACATGATATATTAGGATACAAAGTCACTTTATTACTATTTAAAGAAATGTAAATCTTATATTTATTTAATACTACGTTCTTTTTAAAATTATTATGACGTAACAATCATCAAAATGAAAACAAAAACGAATAATCAGATGTTTCACCACATCTGATTTGGACATCACATGACTTACTTGTATGCCTATTAAATACACACATTTTTTAAAATTAAAAGTATAAAAAATTTTATTTCACTAATAATTTTTTTTGTCATATTTTTTTTATTGAATTATTTTATTATTTATTGTAAAATTTTTTTACAAGCACGGGTTAATAATTATTAAATCAATATATTTAAATTTTAAAAAAAAGTTATAAGAAAGGAGATGAAAACTGATTCGAACCGATGTTCCTTCCCTTGCAAGATCCAAATATTTAATTAATTAACATTTTATTTCGGTATAACTCTGGAACCAGAGAAAAAAGTACCACTTATGATATATGGCTGAAAAGCTCTGAATGAGGGCTTATTACTGCAGTTAAGAAAAAGTCCAAAATTAAATTTTTTTTGGAATTTGTATTTTTTGGTTCAGTCGATTGTAATCAAAGGGGGAGATGCCCAATACAGATGTTACAACAGTCCTAAATCCAAAATTTCAACATCCTACGACTAATCGTTTTTGATTTATGCGAAATACATAAGTATGCATAGATATCACACCGAAACTAGTCAACATGGATTCAGGGATGGTCAAAATGGATATTTCCGTTGAAATCTGACAACCGAAATATTTCGCGATTACAATACTTCCTTTACTTCGTACACGGAAGTAAAAACTAACATTTACCAAAATATTAATGATTAAAAAGTTTTAATTGCCGATTAAGTTTAAGTTTTGGTTACATATATATCAAATTTTATTAAAGATCTCAATCCGTTCTTAATTAAAATTTTTTTATTAAAACAATAAGACGAAGAGGGAAAATGAAGAGAGGTAGTTAATAGGATATTTTGTCTACGTTAATGTTCCGTTAATTTTGATGTCCCAAAACAGTACCTTAAAAACTGGCCACCACCTTCCATGAAAATATCTCTCTCTCTCTCTCTCTCTCTTTCTCTCTCTCTCTCTCTCTCTCTGTGTGTGTGTGTGTGTGTGTATAGAATAGGAAAATTAGTCTTATTTGCTTCAGTTTGTTCTCATTAAATGGAGAACATTATGAAAATACGTACTCCATCAATGCAAAAAAATAAATTAAAATTTTATTTTTACTATATTTTCTGTAATTTCTATAATCAAAAAATAATATATGCTCGTTAACTGGGATACAATGCAACCTTAAAAAAATTACGAGTTTTGAAAATTTTTAAAAAATTAATATCGTATCGCTTATCCTTAATTCAGGATACTAAAGAGATACCACTGACATCTGCTAGACAATACGTCATCACTAAACCAGTACTGTTTTCACAAAGGGTACCACGTTGATACCTAAGATAAAAGTACAAACACAAACTCGGATCTGCTAGGTTGAGATAAATGGAATGGGACAAGAGACTTAACTTCATTTATTATTTTTTTTAAACAGTGATTTTTAATAGATGATAAAATTTCAATAAAAAAAAATATATATATAAAAGAATGGTTTTGAAAAAATATTTTTAAAAAAACAAACGAAGAGAATGTGGAGGCAAGAGGAGTTAGGGTCATCTATTGTGTGATACGGAGGTGTGTAGTAAATAATGCAGACTTCAATTGTGCCCGCCACGCGCGCACACACTTTTATTGTGATGGCAGGTGTAACCGACAATCCGGTACATCTACCTGAGGGACGTACAGCTGCCCGGCAAGAAAATAACGGACCCATCTGAACCGTGTAACAGTGATTTTATAACAAAACACTGACAATAAATAGTCTAGTAGTTTGGTTTTACACTCTAAACTTCTTCATTTTACCTCTTTACTAATTTAGAAATCATTATAGGATCTTAACACTTTGTTTTGTGAGGATTTTTTTTAAGTTAAAATATTTATCTACTATTACGATATAACGCTTGTAAAGAAATCCAGCCAATTCGACATAAATGATAAGTACCTTATTTTCATTAAAATAATAATTACTATAATACATTCGTAGGGCATTGTGCTTCTACACAGCTGGCTCAGACAATTGATTCAACTTGCTTCATACCATTATATTTTTACGGTTCGTGTAATATGCAACTGTAACTTAAAAAATAAAATCTGCTATGGACACCACAAGACTTCTTTGTACACCTATTAAATTACATGCACACGTTTTTTTTAAAATGAAAAGTACATAGAATTTTATTTCATTAATAACTTCCCATATTTTTTTATTGTTATTAATGAATTATTATCCGTCTATCTGATTCGAACTGATGTGCCTTCCCCTTGTAAGATACAAATATTTCATCTGGCTATAACTCTGGAACCAATGAAAATAATTTCCACTTAATATATATCGTTGGAAAGCTCTCAATGAGGGCTTATTACTGCAGTTAATAAAGAGACCAAAATCCAAAACTTTTGGATTTTGGGCTTTTTTGGACACTTTTGGTCTAGTCAATTGCAATCACAAAGGAAGGTGAACAACTAGATGTTACAACAGCCCTAAATCCAAAATTTCAACATCCTACGATTAATCGTTTTTGAGTCACGCGAGATAAATACGTACATAAGTACGTACAAACGACATCACGCCGAAACTAGTCAAAATGGATTCATAGATGGTGAAAATGGATATTTCCGTTGAAATCTGAAAACCAAAATTTTTCGCGATCACACTATTTCCTTTACTTCGCACAAGGGAGTAAAAAAGAGATAGCATAATTGGCTTTATATATATATATTTTTTTTTAAATGTTTACAATTAATTTGGTTTTAAGGATATGAATAAATTATGGCAGTTTCTGGAGGAATAATTTTTACTATTCTGATTGTAATAGTATACAATAGAAAAAATATTGATAGAAAATTATATGATCATTTTGGCATTGTTTTCCAGTAGTTCAGTTCCACACGATATGCAATTCTAAGGATAAACAAGGGTTTTTCTTTAAGGCCAGAACCATGTTTCTGGTAACTTCCACGTTTCTGGATGAAAAACTACTTTATTGCAGCATATTTTTGAGCAATCTATACAGCTACCATTAAACCAGTAATATATATCACTAAGAAGTAACATGTTAGTTCCAACACGAGAAAAGATACGTTGAATTCTCCAGAGAATAAAGTTGAGATAAATGCCACCTGCCTGGAGATGGTCGTAGATAAGCCTTTGGATGAAGTTGATCGTCTCGTTTCGAGATATATTCGTCCCTTTATCATCACTTACGTCTCTGGGATAAAGCTAATAAACTTCTTTTATTAGTAATATTATTTAATACAATAAATTACAAATCACGCTATCGTTTCTGACGTTCCTGCTTGTTCTGACGTACTGTGTTCCTGCACGAAAACAAAAACCTATACAACGGTCTGATCATTTTATTTATCTTTGCATGAAATACAGAAAAATATCAAAAAGATTAATATAAAAAAATAAAGAAAAATTACACAAACTTTACAAACGTTCAAACAATTTAACGTTACTGATTTTGATTTTTAAAACTTCTATCTTTAATATACAGAAGTATGTTATAAAATTAGAAAAGAAAAGGTGTGTGGGTTAGAACCGGAGGCTAAAACAACCGTCCCTTCCTTCTCAAATTTCTACATTCACCCCAACGCATTCTACAAAGTTATGAAATAACAACAGCAGTTGTACGTTCGACTAATTTCGTTTCTTCATTAAATACATCGTTCAAGACCTTTATTAAAGCCGATTCGCATTAAACGAACGTAACCTTGAAATTGCCTTTGATAATTCAATTAAATCGAACAAATCAATTACTGTAAAATGTCTTTAATCTGAATTCGGAACGGTCACTGAAAAAGACACCCGAATTAATTGACTGTGCGTTATTTTTCAGTATTTTTAATTGAAATTGCTTAATAATCGACGAACTACTTAAATCATTAATGTAACTCAACTGAAAAATGATATTGTTGTCGTTTTCAGAGTAATTAAATAAATGTTTATTTAAATACTTTAGTTTTATATATTTTCCTATTGGATCATGTTGTATTATAATTACATATTACGACGGGTAAAAGATCAAATTCAAAGAATTTTTTTTAAAAATATGGTCGAATTCATGATACCATAGAAAACAGGAGCAGATAAACGTGAAGAATACACAACAATAAGTTTAACTAATCATGCATCAAAAATCTTAACTAGAATTCTGACAGAAGAAATGTTAGGAGGACCAATTTGGTTTCTGGAAAAGTATAGGGAAAAGGAAAGCAATTTTAGCGCTCAGATTAATAGTGAAGAAAGATTAAAGAAAGACAAACCAACATACTTGGCATTTATAGACCTAGAGAAGACATTCGATAACGTAGACTGGAATAAAATGTTCAGCATTTTTAAAAAATTTGGGTTTAAGTACAGAAATAGAAGAATAATTGCTGACATTTACAGGAACAAAACTGCAACCGTAATAATTGAAGAACATAAGAAAAAAGCCGTAATAAAAAAGAGAGTCCGATAAGAATGTTGCCCATTCCAGTTACTTTGTAATCTTTACATTGAACTAGCAGTTAATGATGTTGAAGAACAATTTAGATCCGGAGTAACAGTGGAAGGTGAAAAGATATAGATGCTACGATTTTCTGATGATATAGTAATTCTACATGAGAGTAGAAAAGATTTAGAAGAAACAATGAACGGTATGGATGAAGTCCTATGCAAGAACTACCGCATGAAAATAAACAGGAACAAAACGAAAGTAATGAAATGTAGTAGAAATACTGAAGATGGATCGCTGAATATAAAAATAGGAAGAGAAAAGATTACGGAGATAGAAGAATTTTGTTATTCCGGAAGTAGAATTACTAAAGATGGACGAAGCAGGAGCGATATAAAATGCCGAATAGCACAAGCGAAACGAGCCTTCAGTAAGAAATATAATTTGTTTACATCAAAAATTAATTTAAACGTTAGGAAAACATTTTTAAAAGTATATGTTTGGAGCGCAGCCTTATACTTGGACGATCGGAGTATCTGAGAAGAAAAGATTAGAAGTTTTTGAAATGAGGTGCTACAGGAGAATGTTAAAAACCAGATGGTTGGATAAAATGACAAATGAAAAGGTGTTGCGGTAAATCTATGAAGAAAGAAGCATTTGGAAAAATATAGTTAAAAGAAGAGACAGACTTATAGGTCACATATTAAGGCATCCTGGAATAGTAGCTTTAATATTGGAGGGACCCTATATGAAATAAATTTTCCGTATATAAGGGAAAAATTATGTAAGGGAAAAATTATGTTTGGAATATGTAAAACGAATTGTTAGGGATGAAGGATGGAGGGGGTATACCGAAACGAAAAGACTGGCACTAGGTAGGGAATCTTGGAGAGCTGCATCAAACCAGTCAAATGACTGAAGACAAAAAAAAGTCGAACATATGCCACGTTAACAAATCACACCTTTATATATATACATATACAAAAAAAATTGATGCTGATTTATCGGCATCATTTTCATCGGTTGTGTGTCGTTTCTTTGGTTGTGCAATTCTCAAGACCACGGTCATTATCATTTTCGTGAACTCACAATCCGGCTGTCGTTTTGCAAAATTCATTACATCGATCGTATGTTGATCAGACTGTATAAAGTATATATTTTCATCGCAATGTAAAATAAATTAAATTCCAGAAGTTAGCTGCTGATATTACCTGTAAATTATATTTATGCCTGTAATACATGAAAATTACAACATGCGTAAAAAGAAATAATTTAGTATAAAGTACACAATAAATATAACGTAAGGACTTTAAATTATTATTGATATAAATTAAACCCTCCTTAAGTTAAATATAAATTTTATTACAGTATTAAGATAATACTAAATTGCAGTGGTAAAGCTTCTTTCTTTTTCTGTTTAGCCTCAGGTATTACTTCAGAGGATGAATGTGAATGAAGTGGTCTTGCACAGTCTGAGGTCGACTATACCTAAGATGTGTGGTTAATTGAAACCCAACTATCAAAGATCGTGGATCGGTATCCACGATCTAGTATTAAAATCCGAATAAAAGTAATTGCCTTTATTAGGATTTGAACCTTAGAAATCCGCGCGACCTCGACATCAGCTGATATGCGATGACGAGTTTACCATACTAGACCAACCTGGTGGGTGGTCAGAATAAAGTTGACGCATTTCTACGGTCTAATAATTCCGACATTTACTTATTGTATCTCGTAACATTTTTTCAAAATTAATACGTATTTAAATGTTTTTATAAGAATGTAAACCTTGTATTTTGCTATTTAAATTTTTAATACGTAATTCGTTAATATTTCAAACCATAAATTCTCCAAACTAAAAATAATAATCAAACTGAGACTTCATTTCTGAAATCCTGAATCTGTAACTAAATCTTCCGAGATCACGTTGACTTACCAGAAACAAATAATCCAAAATATCAAGCACAGAATTTGAAAATAATTTTATTTTCTTATTCAGAGCTAAGGATAAAGTGAAACCTTATCCTCCAAAGTCGGTTTCATGGAAATTACCCTTAAATTAAGCCACAATCATTCTATGGAGGAACCATTTTCACCTCGATCGTAGAAAGCCCATATAGACATAAACATCAAATTCTTATTGATCTGCTTCTCCTATACTGATGAGATTATCCACATAAAGGTTCGTACTCCCTGCTACAATTAATGGAGAATTTTTCACTTATTAACATATGTATGTGTGTATTTTATCCAATTATGCAACAACGGTTGAATTATTTATGATTACTAAGAAAAAGGCGGTCCTACGGCCCTCCGCGAATATGTTACATGGTTTAATGTTTCATTACACATGATTTTGTTAAACGTTTTTGCCAATTGTAACTAAATAACGTTCATGAATTTAGCGTACTAACAAAAAAGGTTTTTACAACGAAAAGCTTCAAAAATCCTGAACATTTTAGCTGTTTCTCGATTGTGATTTTTTAACCCAAATGTTTTCCTTTTTTCTCCAGAACACAAATATAATTTTAGATAAATCGTTAGTGCGTTGCACGCAGCCGCCCGGCGCAACACCATTGGTCCACTCTACGCCAATAGCAGCTAAAATAGATGTGAGCACATACAATAAACAAACCAACCCACCCACCATCCTTTTTATGGGAAGAAAATGATAAAGCTTGCTTAATAAATACAATAAATCAAATTCACATTTTTATAAAAATATGGATTTTCTTAATACGTAATATTATGAAAAAAAAATTGTTTCAATTCACGAACTATATAGCTTAAATTTTATTTTATTTAGACGGATTTATAATTACAAATTTTTTGAGCTGAATATAAAGAGACAATTCGAAACGGTAATTTTTTATAATCTGGCTGTAAAGAAATTAATAAAATTAAAACTATTCCAACCATCAATCAATATATAGTCAAAGCTCCCTAAATCGAACCTCCTTAATTTGAAAAATTCAAGGACTTGATATAAATATTATTTCTTTGATGAAAACTTTTTTTTTAACGTTTTCAATAAAGAATTTACATACAGTACACGATCTCCAAAGAAGTAGCAGTAGAAGTAAATTAACTTTAATAGTGTATAGCGACCGTTAGTGAGGACTGTGAATTTATCCGGTACTATAAGTCTAAATGTTAACAAACTTCCGACTTGTTTTTTTCCATCAACGGTCGTCGGACTAGTCGGAACTCTCTACAGAAAAAAAGTTGTGCGTGAAATTATAGCAGATATTGATGATACCAAGAAAACGTGTATAACTATGTTACAGGCTGTACGTTTGCGCTGACAAAACGTGGAGGAACCTCTGCTCACAAACAATTATTAATTGCGCTTAAAACTTGTGGATCATCATCCGGAAAAAATTAAGATGAACTTGTTTCATTTCAGGAGAAATGAAACAATTTTCAATTTCTCAATTTCAGAAGAAGAATGGAGTATAATTTTTAAAAACTTTAACATTAGTATGGACGAAATTTCATTTGATGTTCGCACATTTTGATGGTGACACTGCAGTTAGTAGTTCCTCTCCAACAGATGATGATATCATCGCGTCTGTGTCACATTCAACCATTCATAAGGATTCCTATGAAGACGACGAAACGGAACAAGTATAAATTACAATTACAGCAAAAGACGCGAAATAGGCAATAAATAACCTTCGAATATTATTCGAAAGTTCAAGCGAAATAGAAGATGGTGTATTTAGTGCATTAGTGAAGATTGAAAAAGCCCTTGATTTTCAAATCTGCCAGAAGAAAACTAAAAAAATTACAGACTTTTTCAAGAAATAATAAAAGGTTTTGTACTGTATTTCACATCTTTTTTTAAATTTTTACATAAAACTATACACAATTTGTCTTTTCTAGCGTAACTTAGCACTGTAGCACATAATCATAAATTAACATAACTTTTTATTAAATTATGAAATTTTTCTGTATAATTTTTGAATTTCATTATTTTACCTCTCGAAATAGAAAACTGCCTAAATCGAAAAAAAATTGAACCCTTGAGATTCGAATTGGTTCGAAGAGATTTGACTGTAATTTTTTTTTTAATCTTTTGGGAACTAATTTTTTTTTAATAAAAAAAGAGCTTTATCAATAGTTCTCGTCAAACTAAGTGAAACTCCACTGTACACATCTATTATTTCCCAAGAGGAATACAAAAGATACTGTGATGAATGAATTGTAAAAAAAATAATAAAATCATAATTTTCTAAGCACAGCTCGCAAATGCAGATAAAATTACTATAAGCTAAATAAAAAACAATCTTTACTACATCAACCACAAATTCCACTAAACAACTCTCATTTCATTAAATTAAATAAGGATCAGGCAGCGATAATTATAAAGACGAGGAAAAGCAAGTATATAAAATGAACTTAGAAACGGATGTGGGTTGTTGTTTTACTCGTATAAAGGAAATGTATTTAGTCGTACAGTAATACTTAACGAAAGAAAATAAAGCTAATACTATATATATATATATATATATATATATATATTATAAAATTGGCTATTATATACTAATTATACACAAATTATTTATTATATATAATTTTAATTATAAATTATACATATTAGATCTATTACAAAGTGAATAGAAGAAATATTAAACATTACTGTAAATAAATTTGAAAAAAAATAATAATGAACAAAGGAAATAAGATGCAACAAGTGTAAGAGAACTATGAATTTAATATAAGGAATAACCATAAGAGTCAACCAAATTTTGAAGCATTTTGTTTGAGATTACAATAAAAGAGGAAGTTTTCAGTTCGGGCCAAGCGTGCTATTTCTTCTACATGTGTTGTTCAAACATAACTCTTTATCAAATTCTCCTACCCTGTATACATATATATATATATAATTATCTATTTTACAAACAAAATTCTCTGTTAAACCGTAATAGGATTCTTCCAGATAACTTAGTAAAATGTTATTATTAGATAGAAATTGTCAATATATAAAGATTTTTTTTCATCATCGTTTCATATCGGCCTAGTTATACGTAATAATTCCCAGTGCCTAAGCGTGTTGCCCAACACGCTGATGGCTGTTATGGGTAAGTATGTGAGTTGAGTGTCTGTTTTGCTAGGCGCGTATGAATGTATGCGCGCGACGAGTGCATGTGTGGTTGATGGGCGCCTCTTTCGAGAGCGGCTTTCGTGCTTGGTGTTTCTCTCCACTTGAGTTCTTGCGATGTCTGTGTCTGTGCGTTGGCAGGGTCTGTACCCGAGTGTGTGTGCTTGCAGAGGTCTCATGTGCCTGTGGGAGTGTTTGCGTTTGTTGGAACTGTGTTGATATCCTTTTGCGACGTGTTGTGTTTTGTGATGCGCGTGATGATACGGCTTTGATGTTTCCTTGTGGTGACCAATCGTGTGTGGGGGCGTTAACCTTCCCCCCTGTAGTAATACTGTACTAGCTGTTCCAGCTAAGGGGGAGGAGTGCCACGGGTGTAGGTTTAGTTGGTAGTGCGCAGGTACACATATGCACTTAATAACATCCTGCGGAACCTGTTAGCGAGCCCGACACTGCTTAGGCGTCCGTAAATGGGGTTCCTCCCCGTATACATTTACAAAAAAAAGTTATATGTAATGATGTACAACCTTATGTTACTCTGAAAATTTAAGTATATAAATGAGAAAATTCGAGAAAAATTGTTAGAAAACTTTCGGAAAAGTACATAATAGTATTCCCTCATTCTACCTCACCATTCGTAATAGTCTCTTTGCGTGCATTTATCATGACAAATCTAAATTTGAGTAATGAATGTGTGAGCGCACGCTTGAGCAAAAAACCTATGTAAATTCTTCTTTAAATTTCTACTTTTTTAAAGACGGCGTTTCAGGTTTAGGAAAACTTGATAGTTGTTTCTACCGGGTGCACACACACACACACACAGAGAGAGAGAGAGAGTGTATGTGTGTATTTAGCGTTTAGCAATTTTAATTCCATTTGGGAACGGCGTTTACAAAACTATGATTGACTTTTTTTTTAATTCCTTCATCACAGAATCTCTCGTATTCCTTGTTACTGAAAAATAATAACCTTAAAGAGAAAGACGCAGAGATTTATTTAAATGAGGAACTTTAAATTTTATTTTAAGGACGTATAATTTTTAAAAGCCCTTCGGTCGGCTGCACACAGCTCCTGGGGGTCACTCGGCTCCATCCACACTAAAAACAAAACTTTACTTTTCGCTGGCTCCCCACTAGAACAGTCGGTCTTCTGCCAGTCGTCAATGATTCAACATGTGTCGTTATTACAAGTTCATATCATAATAAAATTAATACGATAATAAAATAATATTATTTATTTAATTGAACCAATAAAACAAAGGATTTAGAATAATTAAACCTAACCAAGGCGGCAGTTAATAGACACCATTTTTGGTTTTCCGGGCCGGATGCCGAAAAATTTCACTTAGTTTTTTGACAATCGTGTGTGAAGTTAAAAAAAAATCGATCCTTTACGGATAAAAAAGTAAAAGGTATATACAGGACAGGTATTAACAAAATATACTAACCCATAAACTAACTGTTCAACAATTAAATATAGAAAAATCAAATTTATCAAACGTCCCTACCCAGAAACAAATTATTTTTCGGTTTGAGATCATACATCACCAAGCCTTTAGAGGGGATCTACATAAAAATGTTAAATGGTATGGATGCGATAAACCATTTTTAAAGATCATTCATTAAAAAACAAAAGCTTTTACATAAAAAAGTCAGTCTACGTCAACCCTTACAAAAATGGTGACCATGCAATATTTTTCACAGGGAAAATTAGCTTACAGTAGACCCCGTTAGCTTACAGTAGACTCCGAGTAGCGGTCTCATACCGAAAAATATAACATTTTTAGGGTACGAATATTTACTGATTTTTTTTTTCTGCATTTCGTTGTTGACAATTTATTTAAGAGCTATACTAAACCACTTTTGTAACTACCAAAGAAAAACATTAAATGACATTTATTTTGGTTAGGTTTGTTGTAATCCGAAGACTTTTACCTTCCATTTATTTTTTTCAATGACGTTTAAAATGATGTGTTATAATCCTACCCTTTTTATTTACAATTTGTGAGTTTCTTCCCGCCTACACGGAAATTCCCTGGATGATTGAGATGTAGTTTTTTTCTTTGCGAAAAACGTTTTCGCGTTATCATCGCCCGGGTCAAAAATTAACAGAAAGACCCTTTTCTCGGATATTAAAATATCAAAAAAATAAGGTTAAAACAAAGATGAAAATTAAGACAGAAATATACTAAAACTAAAATAACAAAAGAAGCGTAACAATTAGGATAAAATATGTAACACGAATAACAAAATAAAATTGACGGTTGATTATCATTATGAAGATCCGGTGGTCTAATACATTCATTTCCTGGGATGCGCCGAATGTCCCTCGGCAATTTAAATTTGCAACATAAAGCCGCATAACATATGCAGTTTCCATCATGCACATTGTGGTACTTTTTCTGCTGACATCAGGTATCCGTGAGCAGCTTTGGTATTTTCTAATCGCAATCGGCACAGGACCACTTCCTCCGAGATGTAAAATTCTCGTACCAAAAAAACACATAGTTTCGAAGTAGGAGGAACTTCTAAGTTTCATTTTTTATTTTCTTGTACGAAGTAAAAAGTAAGTATTGTGATCGCGAAAAATTTCTGTTTTCAGATTTCAACGGAAATATCCACTTTAAACATCCCTGAATTGATTTTGACTAGTTTCAACGTGACGTCTGTACGTATGTATGTATCTCACGTAACTCAAAAACTATTACCCGTAGGATGTTGAAATTTTGGATTTAGGACTGCTGTAACATCAAGCTGTGCACCTCCCCTTTTTATAGCAATCGACTGGACCAAAAAATCTATCTCAAAATCCAAAAATAATTGTATTTTGGATTTTTTCTTAACTGCAGTAATAAGCCCTGATCGACAGGCTTTTCAACAATGTATCGTAAGAGTTATACCGAAATAAAATTGTAATTAATGAAATACTTTGATCTTACAAGGGGAAGGCGCATCAGTTCATCCCCTTTTGTTAACTTTTTTTAATTTAAATATATTTATTTACTAATAACTATTAACCTCCGATTGTAAAAAAGTTTTACAATAAATAATTCAACAATAACAATAAAAAAAAGAATATGAAAAAATATCAGAAGGTATTAATGAAATACAATTTAATGTACTTTTCATTCTAAAAAAATTGTATATATGTAATTTAATAGGCGTACAAGGAAGTTATGTAGTGCCCACATCATATATTCTATGTTTAAAAATTGATAGGTTATTTAAGGTTGACATATTTTATGAATACTACCTCTATATTATATTTTTTTAAAGAGCGAAATTAAAAACTTAAAAAGCTGGCTATAAGAGTAAACGGCATAGAAAATTTCGTGCAAAGAAACAAATCTAAATTAAGATTTAGATTTACGAATCATAAAAAAAAATTAAATATTTGAAGGCTTTGAAAAATGAACATGAGGAAACTATTTAATGAAATGACGTTTTTAAAATCTAATGTTACAGAGAATATTTAAAAATTAGATGGTTTCATAAGAGTAAAAATTAAAAGGTATAAACAGGAATTCTGTAAAAGAATCGTGAAATTCTAATACAAGGCCACGTATAAAGCAACTATAATTTACTTCCGTTCATTACATATAGATAAAAAAAAATAGTAACAAAAATGAAGACTAAAATGATTCAGATAATTCTGCATGCAAGATGGATTTAGATATTAGAACAGATTAAAAAGAGATGTATAAGTTCATAAAGACAGAAAAAGAAACCGTAATTAGTCGGTTCATAATTTTTACATTACGTCATATTATTCAAATATTTCCCCAAAAAATGCGTCCACCAAGTAATTTGTTTCCGTAGTATGCCACGATATTTGGTACGAATACCGATGAGTCAGTATTGGTTGCAAAGAAAGATCATAGAAATTGTTTTAATCTATGTTAGAATGTTCACCCGTGTGCATTAGTAATTTTTTTTTAAACATTTACAAGTGCAGTATCCGTATCATATTCTTGTTACTTGCAATGATATTAGTATAGATGGACACAAAAGATTGGTGTTACGGCACGTATAATAAAACATACAAATACGTGATATAGATACAAGTATAGACCCATAATAGTTGGCACAACTATACATATACAGTTTCTTCACCTTGAAATGACCCTCATATTCAACGCTTTCAACAAAAAAAAAAAAAGAAACCGCAGACAAGAAGCATCTTTACAGTCGGAACACGTGTTTAGAACAGAAGGTCCGATGTAAAGGCATATTGACATAAACAACACACCGAGTTCTTTTAATGTGGGTGTGCTGTTTTATGTGGACAAAACTGTTTAATAAAGTCATCAATTATTCACCTCTTTCACCAAAAAATATTGGCCCCTTTTTGTATTCAAACATAAAATTAATTTTACAATAAAGGTAAAAATCTTATTAACCGAAATTTCGGTGAATTTTTTTTTCTAAATCAATTATCTGTATGTTCAGAATACAGAAGTTTTGTTTTTCAAATTTAATACGATTTAATTTTTTATTTTATAACAAAAAATCTGACGAGAACACTACATGACTTCTTTGTACGCCTATTAAATTACACATTTTTTACTGCGCTTCATTTAAACTTCATTTGAAAGTGAGAAACGATCCTCCAATTCTTTAATAAAATGGACGGTTATAAAATTGTTGAAATATTATTTTTATTAACATCAGATATTTATAAAATTATAATTCAACAATCTTACATGAAATATTAGGATAGAGTAAAAGTTCCTTCATTACTCATATTGGTAGATCAAGATTATTCGTATCTTCGTGAATTGCTGATTAAGAAAAGTTTTAAATTTCTGGTATGTCGTATAAATAAAAGTTAATAATAATTAATTATTCCTTTTAGTAAACTCCTGTGTAGTGGTTACAAATGTTAATTTCGACCTTACGGTTAAAAATATTCAGTTTTTATCATTTGATTATTTGGTGAATAATCCAAGAGTATGAACAAGAAGTGGACAAGAAGATAAATGTGAAAGGGGAAGAATATGATAAAAAGGGAAGAATAAAAAAAATTAAGAAAGATGATAAATGTAAAGAGGAAGAAAATGTTAAAACTAAAGAAAGAATAAAAAGATTAACAGATGATAAATATAAAGAGGAAGGAAATGTTAAAACCAAAGAAAGAATAAAGATTAAGAGAATCTTAATTTG
The DNA here is from genome assembly GCF_047948215.1 of Lycorma delicatula. Classification (NCBI taxonomy): domain Eukaryota; kingdom Metazoa; phylum Arthropoda; class Insecta; order Hemiptera; family Fulgoridae; genus Lycorma; species Lycorma delicatula. Next base: position 111,447,883 of record NC_134462.1, read on the forward strand.
TACACAAATTAAGATCAGAAGAATTATATCAAACCAAAGGGCGATTAAATTATTGGCAACAAAAAAAAAAATAAACGAAATGATAATAAACTGCGACTTAGAGAGATTATATTCGGATAATATCACAGGAGTAATGAACTAAAAGATAAGATTTTTTGCAATTTATTAAAGATCAGGCTTGCATGCCTCAGTGTACATGTTGTTCTTGTGAGGGTCTATTTTTCATACTCTTTAGTTAACTTTAATGTAGATGAAATTAAACAGAAATTCCAAGAATAATTAAATAAAATTAAACTAGAAAATCCAAAAACAATACGATCTAAATTATAATTTTCAATTAATATTAAATAATCAGATTTTTCACCAAATCTATTGCATATACACATACGTAATGCCTATTAAATTACATATACACATTTTTAAAAAAATAAAAAATTTTATTTCACTAATAACTGGTGATTTTTTTTTATTATTGAATTGTTATTTATTGTAAGAATTTTTTTTACAATCACGGGTTAATAAATTATTTTTTCACGGGTTAATATATATTTAAATTTTTAAAAAAACTAAAAAAAAAGGAATGAAGTCTGATTCGAACCGATGTGCCTTCCCTTATAAGACCCAAATATTTCATTAATTAACATTTTATATGCTTATCTCCGGAAACAGAGAAAATAATTACCACTTATGATACATCGTTGAAAAGCTCTCAATGAGGACCTATTACTGTAGTTAAGAAAAAGTCATTAATTAAAACTAACTTTTTTGGTTCAGTCGATTGCAAAAAGGGGAGGTTGCCCAAAACAAATGTTGCAGCAGTCCTAAATCCAAAATTTCTACATCCTTCAGCTAACCGTTTTTGAGTTGTGCGAGATACATACATGTACGAACGTACGTACAGACGTCACGCCGAACTAGTCAGAATGGATTCAAGGATGGTTAAAATTGATATTTCCGTTGAAATCTGAAAAACTAAATTTTTTGCGATTACAATAACCTTCCTTTACTTCGTACAAGGAAGTAAAAATATCCTGAACGAGAAAAATTATTTTTCATTCAAAGTAAAAATAATTTCCATTAATATTTTAATTAAGATTTTAATATTTTCCATTAATATTTTAATAGACAATATAAAATTTCAATTACAATTAACATATATTCTTTTAGCAATGTTATGTCAAAATAATAAATTTGATTATTCTATTGTGAAACGTCTACAAGACTAATTATTTGGTATCTTCAGTTTGTACAAAGAATGTCAAAGATATTTCTGAGCAACGACAGGCAAACGTTTTTTACATCTATTCGCGCAAGATAAGAACGAACCATTTAGATAAAATAATTTCACATTTGTAATATTGTTTATATTTACAATAGACATAAACAAATTATAATCATTATTCAACGTAACAAATCATAACATGAACAATAAGCAAATAATCTTGAATTTTAATGGCTCAACATACTTATCAACCGTTGCATCATTTAAATATGATTTAACTATATAATAAAAGAAGAATATGCAATTCTTTATCAAATGTACAATCACAATACCAAATGACTGATTTTATTATTTTCAATTCAAAGAGTTTTATAATTATAATGTACTTCTTTTAATTATAATGTAGAAATAAATCTTTATAAATAGAAAAAAACACTTATTACAGTTTCCTACTATCAGCAAAAATACAGAAATATAATTTTATTTATTAAATACAATAAAAAAAATCCCTTTCTGCACGCTGGAAGGTGGAGGTTGATTTCACCGGTGCTAAGTAAGGGAATAAAAAAGATTTCCAACTTAAAGTTAAGAAAAACTTCAAATTTACTCAATGCGACAATGGTTGCATGTGAAAAAAAGTTTCACATGTTTAGCATACAAGCCCCAACTTAAAATTCCAGCAACATTTTGGTCATCCCTTGTCGTTAACACGGTTGGTCATATCAAAAATTGTTTCAAAGGTTTTAGGTAATGTTTAGAGGACTAACGACCACTTTAAACCGATTCAAAATGTGCCTAATAGGGAGGTATGATAATTTTTTTTGTCTTCGAAACCCCATTTTTTCCACCCCTTGGCTAATGGTTGGTGATATCAAAAAGCTTTACTTATATAAGTTTTAGGCCCTTATCCAAATAATAGTAGAAAGCTTTAAACGAATTCGATATTTTATCTGATAGGAAAGTTATAACGATATTTTGTTATAGATTTATTTTATGTATCAATTTGAAAATAAGTGGCGCAAAATTACGGTAGGTATCGTGTCCACAAGTGAAATATAATATATATGTATATATAAACCTTTTAGACTGACGGTGGTTTTGGGGTCTGGAGGATGTGAAACGCGAAGATATGTCGAAATTTTCTGGAAGTCGTATCATGGTACCCATTACAATAAGTACCTTTTTTTGAAATCTACCTTAAAATTAGCTATACCCTCTTCAAGTAATAATTAATTACGTATATTAAAAAAAATATATACCACATAAATATTAATAAATTGTATTATTAAGTATCAATTTCCCCTTAGTTTTCTCGGTGCGCAATGTAATTAACGGGATGTGAGTTAATCATTTACGTTTTTACAGGATATCGATGCTGTAAAGAATCATATAGGTGCTTTCATAAATTATTATGTACAATTAAATTGTTTTCTAACATTATTAATTTTTGGTTAATTGATTACGCAGAATTCTTTCGTAATAAAAAGAATCCGTATCAAAGTTTCTTCCATTAAATGCTATTACCATCACTGGAGCTGATATGTGTAAAGATGTCACGCTGCACTTTGGTACGTTGATACCTTGCGATTGACATTGAAATAATGGAAATTAATAATAGACCACATACAGGGTAAACTAATCATAAATCATAATTAATGAAAGATCTTTCTGCAATGTCAGAATAAACAGGATTTATTCTCACCACAATGAGAATCTGTTTGCACTAGCAATCAATTAATAATAGTTCGTTAATTAATTACTACGCTAAACAGCGTGAAAATATTGGACATTACTACGATACCTTCCTAATACACAAAAAAAAAAAAAATATATATATATATATATACTGAAGAAAAACTTTCCTCTCTTTGCCGTGAATTTCTTTTCAGAATTAAAAGAGTTACATTTTAAGAAAAGAGAAGAAAAATTATTATAGAACACACTTGCGTATACATGTTTCAGTATCTAGATCATTCGTTCTCAATGTGGACGATAACGCCCCCTTATGGGCGCTGAAGGTTTTCAGGGGGGACGGTCTACTGAAAATTGGGTGCGTTCAGGCGGTCTAGGAAGGCGATGGCTGATAAATAAAAGGCAAAAATTATGTTTTTCTGATATTTAATGTATGTTTCAACTCAGAAAAATGAGATAACATGTTTAAAAGCATAATTACAATTGTTTTTAAAAGAGCATCTTAAAAACAGCAATTGCAATTATTTTTAACAGATGGTAAGTTTAAAGATTTTGGAGGCGCTAGAAAGTTTTTGTTTATCAATGTGGACGGTGGGCGATAGTTTGATAATCAATGATTTCGAATCATAACGTTTCCTTTAAAAAGCATTCTTCAAGACAACACGCTTCTTTCAGCCAAATCGTACACCTCTTATGTTTATCTCAGAATGTGTATTCAATAGGGCTAAATCTAGAAATCGCGGTCCAGCACCTGATAAAATTTCTATTCCGGGTAATGACTTTGGGGATACTTTGGATAGAAAGAGTTCGGTCCTTAGTAAGTCGATTAAGATTGACTAAGGACTAATTCTTTTCTTTTAAGGACTAATTTTTTTCTTTTTTTGAAAGACTATTCTTTTAATATCAACCTGGCGAAATTTACTAAAATTTTAACAGGACGGAAGCAAACAGAAACCTGCTTCTAAATGGTTGCTTATGATACGATAAAAGTCTCATAATTTATCAGTTATTTGCATTTTGGTAAATTTCAAACTCGATCTTGGATCAATATTACGGTTTTCCGATCAATTAGCCAGATCATTATAATCATCCATTACCAAAGAACGAAAGTTCTGTAAACTGTATGTAATTCATAGGTGGGAATACTGAACTTTTCGACGTTTTTGTATTCAGTTTTAATGTTAGTTTTGACGGCAATCGTTACTGTACGAAGGAATTTATCGGGAACAATAAATTCGGAGAAAGAATATTTTTCTGCCAACAAATTTTACTAAATGCCCACAGCAGAGAATACACCCGTCCGGAATTAGTTTCGTTAACAGGATTTCGTAGACTTAAAATAAAAAAACTTTATCGGTTTTTCTTTTGAGAGGGCCAATACAGTAACTTTGTTATGCACGGCTCTCTACTGTAGTAATTTTTGCAACCGACTTTTCTCCGCCATTAATTAACCGATAACTCGTCAAAAAACGATTCAATTACATGTATATTTATAGAAGAATCTATATTTATAAAGAATAATGTTAGCCAATGTTAATTATCGATGTACCATGTTGTCTGTTATTAATAACAGATAATAAAAACGGGGAAAAAATACATTGATTACGAACTGACGTAACCAAATACATAGCAGATGTCCCTCTAATGAAAAATCTTCTTTTTAACAAACAAGAAAAAATCTTAATAAAACCGGAATTAATGAAATATTTAAGGAACAACAAATTACGTAAAAATCAGCGTTTTATCCTTAAGGTGAAGCCTGTCCCATTTTTTTTTTCAAAATTTATACGTCAGTTAAACGCCAAAAACGATTTACCTATCTCCGTCTTAATAAAATCTAGCTATAGTATTTAACTTGAAATCCTTATTGACAAGAATAATTGATGCAAAGAGCAGATGAGTTTAAAACCCATACGATCATAGAGATTAAAACAGTTGTCCATTGTAAAGCCCATGTCAGGCTATATCGTAGTACTTTGTCTAGGTTGTAATCAAGAAGTTTGTTAGAACTTCGCCGGTAAGAGTCCGCAGAACTGGACGGTACTTCGAAGTGAACGAATTATGTTTACAGTTCTAAACATGACCTAACCTAAAAGTGAAATGAAAATGGGAAAAACAAAAAGTACGCATGAAAACAGTTAATTTCTGTTCAATTACATTTGTAATAAAGAACACTTTCAAAAAATACCTTGAATCTTGTTAGACAACGGTTTTTTGTTCCATTTGATAAATCGCAGGACTCGATTATATTACTCTTCCCTCAAAAAGGTGGGTTTACGAAACGCGCCGTTAGGTAGCAGTACTTGCCGGCCTCTGTGGCGCGAGTGGTAGCGTCTCGGCCTTTCACCCAGAGGTCCCGGGTTCGAATCCCGGTCAGGCATGGCAATTTCACACACGCTACAAATCATTCACCTCATCCTCTGAAGTAATGCTTAACTGTGGACTCGGAGGTTAAAAAAAAAAAAAGAAGAAGGTAGCAGTACTTAACGGCGCATTTGAATTGAATGGTTTCTACAAAAAGTTGATAATGTACTTGAAATAATACAAGTTAAAATAAAATACACTACAGCTTGTTTTAATAGTAAATGCTCTGATGTAAATTAAAGTACTGAAGATGAAACAATCTTCTCAACTCCCATCACTTCATTAAAAAAAATAAAAGTATTAGTTATAAGATTAGCTGTTAATAAAACTCAAAAAGCAGGAAATTATTGCAAATGTGGCAACAAATATTTGTTACATAAAAAAGAAATAAATTCGATCAGTAAATTTTTTATTCTACAATTTGAACTATTTGAAATAACTGATGGAGAAAAAAAAAGTTCATTTAATAATAATAATAATAATAATAATAATAATAATAATAATAATAATAATATAGAAAGAGTGTCCACGGATAAGATAAAAATCGAGGGTTATACAAAGTGAATAAGTGCAATATTACATCACGAATCTTCGATTCGTGAAGGTCATGATACAAGTTTTATTAAAAAAAGAGAAAATTGATATGAAGTGAATACCAATAAAAAAAATTTGCTGAGAAATTCATAAAATGTATATTTGTTTGTTCTACAAGAGAATAAATTTTAATAATAAATCCATAAGATAACAATCAATAATTCATAAACAAAAAGAATAATCTAACAAAACGCAGCGATAAAAAAAAAAATTACAATGAAATTATAAAGTGTACGGTAAGAGTCTCGTAGATATCATTTCTTCCAACTCACCGGGTTGGTCTAGTGGTGAACGCGTCTTCGCAAATCAGCTGATTTCGAAGTCGAGAGTTATAACGTTCAAATTCTAGTAAAGTTAATTTTATAAGGATTTGAATACTAGATCGTGGATACCGGTGTTCGTTGGTGGGTGAGTTTCAATTAACCACACATCTCAGAAACCTGGGACTGTACAAGACTACACTTCATTTACTCGTACATTCATACATATCATCCTCATTCATCTTCGAAGTAATCCTGACGGTGGTTCCGGAGGCCAAACAGAAAAAAAAGATATATTTTCTTCTGGTCAAAAAATAAAAATTTCTGTAATATAAATAAAACTGTTTTTAACAAAATGATACCGATATCAAAAAAGGTAAGACGCTACATTTATATTATCAAAATTTGTTATTAATTTAGAATTTTGTTTTAAAAAAAATACATAAAAGTGTAAGTAATTGACAACAGATATACAATAATAGAAAATAAATAATGTTTAAGCGTTCCAAATAATAAGCAAAAAATCGAAAAATTTGTTATAAAACTCTTATCGGCCCGATTTCATTTATTAAACAACAAATAATCATAAGAATTGTATTATTTCTGTAAATATGATGTGTATTACATATAAATGAAATCAGGCCGGTAAGAGTTTTGTAACAATTTTTCTATTTTTTGCTTACACATTGTTTATCTATTATTATATATCTATTGTCTATTACATACACTTAAATATTTTTAAACAAAATTCTAAATTAATAATAGATTTTATAACAGAAATGTCTTACCTTTTTTTATATCAGTTTTTTTTTGTCTTCAGTCATTTGACTGGTTTGATGCAGCTCTCCAAGATTCCCTGTCTAGTGCTAGTCGTTTCACTTCAGTATACCCTCTACATCCTACATCCCTAACAATTTGTTTTATATATTCCAAACGTGGCCTGCCTACACAATTTTTTCCTTCTACCAGTCCTTCCAATATTAAAGCGACTATTCCCGGATGCCTTAATATGTGGCCTATAAGTCTGTCTCTTCTTTTAACTATATTTTTCCAAATGCTTCTTTCTTCATCTATTTGCCGCAATACCTCTTCATTTGTCAGTTTATCCACCCATCTGATTTTTAACATTCTCCTATTGGACCGCATTTCAAAAGCTTCTAATCTTTTCTTTTCAGATACTACGATTGTCCAATTTTCACTTCTATATAAAGCGACACTCCAATCATATACTTTCAAAAAACATTTCCTGACATTTAAATTAATCTTTGATGTAAACAAATTATATTTCTTCCTGAAGGCTCGTTTCGCTTGTGTTATTCGGCATTTTATATCGCTCCTACTTCGTCCATCTTTAGTAATTCTACTTCCCAAACAACAAAATTCTTCTACGTCCATAATCTTTTCTCCTCCTATTTTCACATTCAGTGGTCCATCTTTGTTATTTCTACTACATTTCATTACTTTAGTTTTGTTCTTGTTTATTTTCATGCGATAGTTCTTGCGTAGGACTTCATCTATGCCGTTATATCAGTATCATTTTGTTAAAAACAGTTTTATTTATATTACAGAAATTTTTGTTTTTTAACCAGAAGAAATTATACCTCCGAGACTCTTACCGTACAGTTTACAATTTTACTGTTTTTTGGATGTTGACTTTACACATAATCATGGCCGAAGAAACTAATTCAAAATTTTCTAAGAATATATCAGTTTTTCGATGTACTCGTAGTTAATAGCGAAAAACATGCAATGTTGTTAACTAGACCTGTTGGTCTAATTGACTCTTGTTTTTAAATTCTTATTCGTTAAAAATAAAAAAAATAGTAAAAATATAAGAAAAAATCAAAAATACTACCATTTTTTTTTTTTCAAAAATTTTGAAACATGTTTCGGGCGCATAATAATCAATAATATACAAGCAATAAGAAACTGTACTACTCATCATAAAAAATACGTTCGTACTTGCATCCCTATCATTTGGAATGCGTTATCTTCCTGTTGCAAGGGATAATATAGGTTGATTGTAGTGGCTTACATCATTTACGGCTAAATGAATAATGATTCTGCTTAATGAAACTCGTATGCAACAGGAAAATTATAATCAACGCGGCGGTACGGAATTGATAAAAGTGTGGACCCACCTTAAAATTTTCTTAAGCACAACGGAAACAGAATAATTATTGCTGCTCCAGTTTTGTCAAGAATTAAAAACAAGAAATATACATAAATATATACAACTATATACATATAGTATACAATATACATATAGTATACATATATGTATACAAATATATACATAAACTATATACATAAATACAAAAAAAAATGTATATTTTATGAAACGGAAATAAATTTATGTATAATGTAAATTGTTAACAACCATGCAGTAATTACATCGTAATAAAATGCGCTGTACACGATTAGAATTTGTAAATTATGAGTAATTCGATAATTATATTTAATAACTGTGATTAAACATTAAAACGACTGCTTTCAAAACATGCTTCTTATCTACAAATAACAAACTGCTTCTATAAACAATTAGGACAAAAACACTACAAGGTAATTTTTTCCTCTTAAAAGATAATAGAACCAATCAACTTAGATTTGTAAAAATGAAAAAAAATTATTACATTCGTTTATCAGAGTTTCTTATTCATTAACAATTCTTTTTAAACGATAACTGAATTCTAATTTTTTTTTTCATTCGATTTATTCTTCGACAATAGTATTATACTAATCGCGCTACATAGTCGCCAATCATTTTGTAGCATTATAACACCTATGCAATCTAAAATAGAAAATGCTAACAAAAGGCAAAAAATAATATATTTTTTTTTAAATCTGATGACACCACATGAATTCCTTGTAAGCCTATTAAATTATATACACACATTTTTTTAAAATGAAAATTACATAAAATTTTATTTCATAACTTCTGATATTATTTCATTTCTTTTTTTAAATTATTAATGAATTATTATCGTAAAACGTTTTTCTACAATCAGAGGTTATTAATTAATTATTAATAAATAAATATATTTAAATTAAGAAAAGAAAAAAAGGAGATGAAGTCTAATTTAAACCGATGTGCCTTCTGTTGTAAGATCCAAATATTTCATTAATTAAAATTTTACTTGGCTATAACTCTGGAACCAATGAAATTAAGTACCACTTATGACATCGTTGAAAAGCTCTGAATGAGAGCTTATTACTGCAGTTAAGAAAAGTCCAAAATCTTAATTTTTCTGGATTTTGGATACTTTTGGATTTTTCTTTTTTGGATACTTTTGGTTCATTCGATTGCAATCAAAATGAGAGGTGCACAAATAGATGTTACAACATTTTTAAATCCAAAATTTCAACCTTCTACGGCTAATCGTTTTTTAGTTACGCGAAATACATACGTACGTACAGACGTCACGCCAAAACTAACCAAAATGAATTCATGAATGGTCAAAAAATGGATATTTCCGATGAAATCTAAAAACGGAAATTATTCGGTATCACAATATATCCTTTACTTCGTACAAGGAAGTAAAAATTGACAGTTATACACAAATATTAATTTATTTAATTTTATTTACCCACTTATACAGTAACGATTAATATATTATTATCAAAGTAGAATACGAACAAAAATTCAGTCGCTTGAGGTCATTTAAAGGGGTTAAGATTTTTACGATCCAACTCATACCTATGAAGCACCAGGGGTTATGCTATATCGACAAGGCTATAATAACCAAAATAACCCGACTATTGGCGACTCGTAGCTAAAATTAGTGGGGATGTTGCTCCAGAAATTTTTTTCTGGACCTTTTCAAGGCCACGATTAGTTTTCTGTAAGACAAAAAATGAATCAAATAGAATAGCTGGAAGCATTTAATGCTTAAATGCATTATACAATAAACATTTAACAAGGAAAACAATCTTAGCGTTTTTTGTACATCTAAAGTAAAGCAATACGGTATATATTTGCTGTAAATTATTTCAAGAAAATGAATTAATTATTCAATAAGACATCAAAAAATTGTACACTAAAGGGGCAACAGATATACTAATTTTGTATATCTGATTGCATTACTTACTACTCGTAGAAATCTTGTATTAAAAGATTGTTACTAACGGAAATACATTAAATACATAAAAGTAACCGTGGATACACGTATGGAAATACATTTAATTAGCAATGTTCTGTCTACCTGAGAAGCAAATTGTAACAACTGACGTAATCTTTTAAACTTCCTTAATTAAAATCCACCCGATTAATAGTCATCAATAAATTCAATAATACAATGTATTAAGGCTATTATGTATTCTATAATTAAATTAACCATTAAAATAGTTGAAAAGATTATTAATAGGCAGAATGATTAATCACCGCACATATCAAAATGATTAATTTGGAGTAATTATCAGCAAATAATCGTTAAGTACGAGCATATGACATCTATCAATACGAAATAAATAATTTTTATTTATTAACGTTAATGTACAGAAAAGATTTGTGATTATATCATTATGCTTCCCAAAAACTGTATAATTTATCCGTTTATTACTATGATACGAGTATAATGTACGTTTATGTTGTTTCTTTTAAAAACAAATTATAAAAACACATTCAAATTGTTGGATGAAATGTTATGAGAACTTTTTCGAATTGTTCATGTCGCAGGTGTTCTTGAAACGATAAGGAAATCCTTAAAAACATTAAATGGTTATAATTAGATTAGTCCTTGATTTATGCAGTGTTTATTCGTTTAATGAATAGTTTCGATCATATTAAACGTGTTATAAGTCATACTATTCGACCGCGTTTAAATCATCATTTAACTGGACAGTAGAAAATTTCACGCTATAGAAAATAGAAATGCTACTACTATTACTAATATATACTAGAAAAAGGCGGGCCTAAGGCCCGCCGCGAAATTGTTAAATGGTTAATGTTTCATTACACCTGATTTTGTTAAATGTTTTTGCCAATTGTACCTAAATAACGATCATGAATTTAGCGTACTAACAATAACAAAAAACTTTTGCGATGAAAAACTTCCAAATCCTGAAAATTTTTAGCTGTTTCCTGATTTGTAATTTTTATCCCCAAAACACAAATATAATTTTAGATAAATCGTTCGTATAAAGAAGTATAAATCGTTTGAACGAATCCTGTGCTGCGCGCAGCTGCCCGGCATACCGCGTGTTCCACTCTGCACCAATAGCAGCTAAAATAAAAATGTGAGCACACACATCAAACAAACCCATGCACCATCCTTTATTATGGGAAAGGTCTTATCCATCCAATTGTCAATGATGCAGTTACCTGAGAAGCAAACATTATAGATTTATCTTCAAAATTATTTAATTAAAATCAATTAAATACATGAATGCTGTTGTTGGAACTGTGTCGTTACGTCCACGCATAAAATGTTCATATGTCGTCGATATGTTACAACTTTTCCTGTTATAATTTTCTGTTTCAAAGAGGTGATTTGTAAAGATTGATTGGTTAGTGAATATAGCACTAATACGCGTTTCTTTTATCTGACAGTCAATGTGAGTCCTGCCTGTCCAATATAGTATTTAGTGCCGCTATACATTATAGTTTTTATAATTAATGCCCAAATGAAAATGAAAATGAAAACGCCCAAATATTTTCAATCGGATTTAATTCCGGAGGATAAGGAGGCAATCTCAAAACACTGTGACCTTACACGACTAAAACTGAATCGATTTTAAATAATGTAACACGCGGTTAATAATTTTATTAAACAGCGGTTGCTTTCAACACTATTCTAGTAAATGACACGTTATTCTGTATAAGCCAATCAAACATGTACGCTTTTCGCGTGTTCTAATTCGGTGTGAGGTTTAGAAACACGTTATGGTACGAAGCCGTATCTATGACGATGACCAAGTTACAGTGAAGATTGGTGATCAATTTCTGTTTTACCCACCGCTCGTAATTAACTGAATTCATATAGTCATGGTAATATTCTATTTTGGTATAAAATTAAAATATAAGAATTGCCTTCTTGACAAAACCATTTCCGGATCGGCATGAACAATGAAACAAGCTTGCCTTTAGAAATCGGAGCAGCAAGGTTGCAGTCAGAACCAACACTCCATGTGAATAACATGTACATAGAATTCGTCCGTATAAATGACGTTTTGGTTACGTTACTTTTTAATAGTTGTTAAATAACGTAGCCGCAGTTCCAAATTTTTTAATTATTCTATTATCTATAGTTTTTTTTCCGTTTGAATGTCATGAAATGGATAATGCGCCATAGAGAACAAAGGCTTCATTGAAAATTGATTTTCCGGTCGTAAAAAAGAAGATCAATCTTCAAGGAAGCTTTTGGATCTCTATGGCGCATTATCCATTTCATGACGTTCAAACGGAAAAAAACCTATAGTATCGATCGATGAATAACAAGTTCATCTTTATCAACGTGAAAATTATATAGCGTATCACGAATAACACTTTTATCAATTATCCATGGACATTTTAGTTTTTTTTGTGTTATGATATTTTTAGGAGTACTAAAGCCTTTATGGGGGTTAGTTTTTGCTTCGTTTAAAGTTTTTTAATACTACTGAGTGAAATTCCCGTTGCTTGGACGACACGTTTCTGAACTTGTTTATAAGATGGATCGTTCCACCTTATGCTTCCTTTGTCATAAAGTTAAAAATATTAAACATGATTTCTCTCGTCTAGCTATGGATAAGTTTACGCCCTCTCTCCCCATTTTTTTTTCTTGTATATCCAGCTACTTTCACCTTCCGTGACAATAAAGTTTAATTATAATAATATCCAACGTTAAACTTATTGTAATAAACAAAAATATAATCGGTTAACAACAGAAAATGTATAAATTAAAAAATTATTTCGACACCGATAATTTTCGTAAATAAAACACAAGATGTTTTCACAAAAATTATATTATATAATACACTCTCACAGATAAATTAAAAAACATACTACGATAGCGAAGAACCAATTGAATATACACCCCCCCTACATCAAAAATGTATTATCTCTATCGAAACGCTTCAAGGACAACTTATTGAACAAAACAATAGGAACAAAATAAACAATAAATAGAACAATAGCAAAAAATATTTGTTTTTAATTTATAAAAAATGATAATTTAGTTTGCTTCTTCTTTTATCATTTACATGATTACTTAACTTGGAAGAATGGAAGAGACATCGAGCAGGAGACTGCCAAATCTACAGTACGTTTGAAGCTATGTAATATTGCAGATCCTGTAAGTTAACAGAAAGATTCGAATTTTTTATGCGTTTCCAATTAATTTGTGTTAAAAAATCTAACTTTTATATTTAACCCAACATAATAAAAAAATTTCTTCCTATCTATAAAAATAAATGTTTTTTTCTACAGGTATGTATAATTAACTACTATTATTACGATAAAGCAGCTAATATAAAATTAATTATAGTTTTCGATTATTTGTCTAGCGTTAGGAGATAACGAAGAATCCCAAATTTAAATAAAATGTAAAAATATCATAGAGAGAAAGTATTTGTTAAGGATATGAAAACTAGTTTATCCATAAACTGAAGTTACTTTTTCCTAGGACTTTTATGTTAAAAAGTTTTCCTAAACTCGACTTATTCATAATAAAATTTATATTTTAAAATAATAAATTTATTAATGTAACTAAAAGTATAAAAAGTTAAATTTTTTTTACGTTGTACTGAAAACTCTAAAGTCAGTAACTTCTGTAAAAAAAATTTGTGTCTATCTTAGAAATTTTTTTCCTGTTTTTAAAGAGAATTACCTTTTGCGTATAATGTATATTACATAAGAAAGTAAAGGAAAATACCCTTTTAAACTTTATAATTTATTTTAAAAATTTTCGTAAAGTAGAAAGACACTTACGGTACTTCGATAATCTTTTAAAATAATAATTATAATCTAGAACAATAGGGCCCGAAATCTCGTAAGCATAAATGTAGTTTCTTAATGGAGACTTTTAGAATACGGTTAAATATCCAATTATATCTACAGATAATGAACATAAAACACGCCAAAATGCCCACTGCAGAAAAAAGGCATGTGCATTGTCTTTCTAATTAAATTGGCTGATTTTTACGTAATATTATAAGAGTATTAATTACATAAAATTCACGGGGTTAACTTATATAGACTTAAATATATTAATACAACCCACCGGGTTGGTCTAGTGATGAACGCGTCTTCGCAAATCAGCCGATTTGGAAGTTGAGAGTTCTAAGGTTCAAATCCACGTAAAGGTTACTTTTATACAGATTTGAATAGTAGATCGTGGACACCGGTGTTCTTTGGTGATTGGGTTTCAATTAACCACACATCTCAGAAATGGTTGACCTGAGACTGTACAAGATTACACTTCATTTATACATATCATCCACATTCATCTTCTGAAGTAATCCTGACGGTGGTTTCGGAGGCTAAACAGAAAAAATCTATTAACATATAAAAACGAACATGTAAATTATCAAAATCCGCTGTCGATCTCCGTGCGATCTTACATCTTGACTGGATTCAAGGGTTGTTTGTGTGCAGACCAGCACAGAAAGACATTTCTTTGGTATGGGCAAATCCATCTTTACTATTTCCTGTTTAGCCACGGGAATTACCGTTCAGGTATTACTTCGCAGGATGAAATGTATGAGTGTAAATGAAGTGTAAGTCTTGTACAGTCTCAGTTCGACCATTCCTGAGGTGTGTGGTTAATTGTATCCCAACCACCAAAGAACAACGGTATCCACGATCTACTATTCAAATCCGTATAGAAGTAACTGCATTTACTAGGACTTGAACGCTGGAACTTTCGACTTCCAGATTAGCTGATTTGCGAAGACGCGTTCACCACTAGATTAACCCGGTGGGTTGGCGAAATCCGTATGTGATTGTCTTTCTATACTCGATTCACTTGTAAGAGCACTCTGTTGTAAACAAACTGCATGATGATGTAACAGACTGTTTCGACAGTTACGCGAACAAATTACGTATTTTTGTTGATTTATAATCTGATTTATGTTTGATTTTTTTTTTCGCCGACCGATTCGAGTTACTTATGAATTACTTACATAGCAGCTACATTTAAAGTTATATCACTGTTGACAAAAACACGATACACGGTAAAGTATTATATACTGATGAGAACTAACAAATTGAGTCACCCGGTAAATTACTTTCTTTCTTTTCCAGTTTAGCATCCGGTAACTACCGTTTAGATAATTCTTCAGAGGATGAATAAGGATGATATGTATGAGTGTAAATGAAGTGTAGTCTTATACATTCTCAGTTCGACTATTCCTGAGATGTGTGGTTAATTGAAACCCAACCACCAAAGAACAACGGTATCCACGATCTAGTATTCAAGTCCGCGTAAAAATAACTGGCTTTACTAGGACTTGAACGCTGGAACTCTTGATTTCAAAATTAGCTGATTTGGGAAGACGAGTTAACCACTAGACCAACCCGGTGGGTTACCCGGTAAATTACTCACTAACACAAACGTACACGCTACAGTAAAATCTCATTACACAAATAGCTAGGTTTCTCATACGCTGAACACAGTATTAAAAATGAAAACGCCAGTGTAAAATGCAGAAAAGAATATTTGTTAATGTTCATTACGTTCTGTCTGTAAACGTAAATAGAATTTAAAAGGTTAAAATAAAATTGCTTTAGTACTCGAGAAAAGTTTACAATTATAACAATAAGGAACATTACGTATTAGTAAACAATCAGAAACGTCAACTGCCACCCAATTATCACAAATTATTTTGTAAACGTTGTTTTAATTGTAACACAACTATGTTGCCTATCGAAACGATTGTCTTCAATAAATCAGAATAACCAGTTTAAAACTATTAATTCTATGGCGCCTTCTCGTTACAGTTTACAGTGAATCGTAATCAAAACAGCTTTAATTAATAACAAAAAAAAACATCATGTTAGAGGAAGATCGCCAGTTGTAAATAAGCAAATTATTCGTATATTTTATAAGGTTTGTAATAAATAAGCTATATACTCTCTTTTATATGATCAAATAGGCTTGTTTGACATTATGTAGATGCGACTAAATCTTTTCTTACGAACCGCGCAGGCGTAAATAAGAATTCTGCAATATGAGTAACCAGCTCAGTAGTTCAGGCTGGTCATTCTGTCACTCCACGTGCAAGTGCAATTACTGTTCTATGCTTATAATAATGTACTTGTACTATGAGCTAAGACTTGTCTGGCGCCGATGATAAGCAATTACAAATTTTGTCGGGTCTTTGTTATTGATGTTTAATAACATCAACGGTTTTTCGTTATCGAATTCAAATTCGATAAAGAAAAACCGCATAAGACCGGAAATCGTTACATCATATGTCAACATTTCAAATATAAAACTAGGAAAAGTCAGCAGAATTATTGACAGTTTTGATTTCTTTGAAACGATAATTAAGTTTTCATTTCTGTTCCGGTAAGTTACTTAACAAAGCATTTCATTTTTTTTTTTTGACGAATAATTTACTCGTACCATATAAGCTGGGAAACTTGTGCGTGAAAATATAAAATGGATATTTTGTAGCTTGGGGAAAATGTATGATGCCTTACCGGAATATGAACCCGGGACCTTCTCGGTAAAGCCTGAGATCACTCCACCAAGTAGGATGGCATTTTTATTAATCACTTTTTCTTACAAACGTTAAAGTTAGTTCAATAGAAAAACTGAGCGAGAAAATAGCGATAAATCTATTTCTTCCCAGAAGTACATAGCCTTGACTCAAGATTTCAAAAATGTTTACTAGTAAATGTTGTTTTAAATATTTATTAAGTTTTTTTTTTACATAGAATTTAAAATAAAATAAAAAGTAACATAATTTAGTTTTTAACTAAGATTGGTCGCCAACTTTACATCATTATTGAAATTGAGTAGCGTTTAGGACAGGTCACTGAACTGGTCAGGCTGGGAAAATACTGTAATGGTTAGCGTGCCGGCTAATAAATTCAATCTCGGGTTCAATTCCCGGCAACGGTCTGGTATTTTTCACCTATCGTTTCATTCCTCATACCATCTTCCTCGTTAAAATACGGGCAAAAACATATCCGAGGAAGAATAGTTAAAAATAAATTTATAGTTTTCCCAAACATAAACGATTCATTCAAAAAGAAAAATGGTAGGCAAAAATTCTAAAAATAAATAATAATACACAATCTGAAAAGACAGTAAAATTTAAAAGTTTCAAAAATGTAAATGTACAGCATGTACCTCAATTTTATTATAAATGAACATATTTCTAAACGTTTCAAGTTTTACTTCAAACATATATTAAAAAATTAAAATTCGGTAAATATAGACACAACAATACGACATTTAAATCCAGACTGAACCGAAAACCGATTCTGTTATCAAAAAACGTTACATTACAAACGACGAGACTTTCATTCTCTTTGACGTTGATAATAAACACCATTAGTCGCAGAGAAATCAACTCTGATTTGTACATCTTGTAGCGCAGGTACTTTAAGTGTTTAAAAGACAACGAATAACGGGACAAATCGGGCAAAGCAAAGTACGTTGAAAATCCAACGTTAGGAACTCTTCAAATGAAAGTTTGTCGGGATACATAGTATTTGTTTTCATTAAAATCAGTCAGAATACTTTTTCTAGAACTATCAGACAATTTTAGAACTGCTTTATTTAATTTCAAACACTTTCGTAAAAACCTTTGTGACGTGGATTTCCGATGATCGCAAAAACAGCTGAAACTAAAATTTTCATAACCAGTTTATTTTGTTCTCCAATAGAAAGAAAACAGCTACTGTATGCACGAGAAAGATAAAACTGTATTATCTTTCAATTAGATAAACTAAGCGATATTAAATGACAATTTGAATAAATGTTAGTAAAGTTTAGACATGCAGTATGTGAAATGAGATCAACGCCTAGTACTAATTCTATTTTTAATTAATATATAACTGATATTCCATAACGCCGGAAACGATAACCGTATATCTTATTTATTATGAAAAATAGTCTAACATTTCATTTTATTTATCGTAATTCAAATAATTACTAATAATAGTGGTATTCATAGTAAAGAAAAAATCTAATTGATAATTTATTCAAGAAATAGCTAACAACATGTTTCACAATGAAAACAAGTTGACACTAAAGTTAGTTAAGATTTTCCGCCATTTACATAGAACTTAACATATTTATTCCTTCCCTCAGTAATTAATAAACTGTATTACTCTTATCGATTTAACACATTATTTATTTACTAATTTCTTAACGATAAAAAAAAATTATATGAATTTTTTTAATATTCTGGATTAATTCTTTTAATCGACAAAATATTCATTTTACATCAATCCAGTGGTAAGATACAATGTCGTAAGTTATTACAAAAATGTAGTTAAAAGTAATAAAAATTATAGTATTTTGGTATATAATTTACATTTCTCTTAAATAATATATTATTTCACTAAAATATTATCTCCTCTGAGCCACGTCCCTTGCACCACCCTGCTGCCCGGCAGAGGCTTAATGCTCTACCGGGCCCTAGACAAAATTTAAACTTGGGGCCACATTTATATAAGTTGCGGACAACTTCAAACAAAAATCTGAAAGGTAGTCGGAAAATCCCCTTTTCGGTATCAAAAAAAAAAAAAAACAAAAAGACTGACTTCTCACATTTTGATACGATTTTAAAAAGAAAATATATATATTTTTTTACTTTTTTACATTTTTTAAATATTAAAGGTATTACTTGTTTTTATCTTTAAAAAAAAAATACATCATGTTAATCTCCAAGGGGGCCACCCCCCACGACCACCCCTTGGATCCGGCAGTGGCACTAATCCGATTTTATTACTTGGTCGATTATTATGATGGCATTTATTTGTTTTTTTTTTCACGATTAATTCACCATACAAGCTCGAAGCTTGTGCGTGGGAATATGAAATGGAAATTTTGTACCGTATGAAAACTTTCATGGCTGCCCGGGATTCTAACCCGGGACCTCCGAATGAAAGGCTGGACCAATTTTTTAAGGTGTTATTTATCTACTGGTTAATCCGGCCCTGGACACAATTTTCCTTTTACATAGTCTACAATTTTCACGCTTTTAACAAGCTCTATAGATCTTTCTAGCAATACTTCAATCGATCCTTCGCCTCTCAAGATATATCCCGTACAATTATACATAGACAATAACAGCGCACGTGGCTATGGTCTTGGTGAAAGAAACGATCGCGGAGAACGATTACTCAATTCTGTTAAGAGAAGACTCCAAATAATCAATACACCCTTTCGGCAACGTCCTTGTATGCTGTATACGCGGGTTTCACCGTGCTCCAGATATCACAACCAAATTGATTACACCTTGATTTCAGAAAGATGGAAAACGACAGTCAAGAATATAAAACCGTATCCCGGCGCACACTCCGAGTCGGACCATCATCAACTGCAATGCTATGTTTATTTCTTAAAGTCTCAAGTCGCGTATCAATCGAGTAAAGCAGAAGACTAGTCTTTTCAGAATGCAAAAGACGAAACACTTTCAAGAACTAAAAGTCTACATCAGTAAAAAAAATACGTCGAGCGAACAAGCATCTTTTAAAAAATGGGAAGAATTTAAATACACTTATAAACACCCTCCTGAAAGCCACAGAGGAGACAGCTACGAAGTACGGCAGTCTAGAAAAAACGACACTGCTTATCCAATGAAACTACCCAATCTGTAGAGAATTTCTATACATAGTGCAGCTCTTTCTATTTTTAATTTTAAATATTTTGTGCATAAAGGAGTGAAGCGTACAAACTAAGACGATTAGTCCAAGCGCATAATAAATGGGTTTAATAATTTTTAGTGTGTACGTATGTATGTGTGTGTTGCCCGAAATTTTAAAACTACGATTATGGTATTTTTGGCCCGAGAAAACTCAAAAAGTGTAAAAAATTAAGAAAGAATTGTTTTCTTACGATAGCAATAATTTCTATAATATAGACCACTACAAAGGTCACTAAGATAAGAGTTTAATAAAATTAAATAAAAACTTTTGATTAACATTAATTAAATAACATTAATTAAACTGAACTTTTTTCTTTTGCCTTTTACAATCGCTTCTATCAGTCTTTTCTAAGCTTAGACAGACGCCACTTTACTCGACAATTTCACCAGCATTATTATATAAATAAACATATTAATCATGCCAAATGTTACTTAATTGTGATGTTATACGTAAATCATTGTACTAAAACACAACAAAGATCATAAACTTAATTTTAAACATTTAATGATAATAAATTCATGTAAATGAAGAAAATACATAAAATTATTTAATTTTAATATTTTGTTGTTTACCATGGTGTTCAGTAAAAATTACTTAACATTCCGCATTAAGTATATGAATAAGTGGTTAAAAGTTAAATTTAGACTTTCATACCTCGTACAAGTTTGGAGACCGTCGAAATTTCATTAGGAAAACCTGAGGCTGTAATCGAAAGGCCTCTATTAACACCTGAAGAAAAGGCGAAATTTGTTTTAGCATATATTTAAACCGTTGAAACAAAATTTTTAATCAATAATCTGTTGTTCCCACCCTGCTGAAGGGAACATCGAAGCATTCATTCAATCGAATGGCGTCTATCTCGTTTCACAATCCCTCTGAGGCTCCCTCGCTCTTTCTCACAATTCACTCGTTTCTCTATCCTTGATCCTATTTTTCTGTGTAATATTCATTGGGATTTAACTCCACGTCCAGAGAATCCGTGCTAAAAACGTGAGCGATTGAATTATTGCATTGTTGATTTTTTTTTAAATTTTAACGGGTCGTTGATATTTATTATTTGGAGAGAACATTGACGACGGTCCTATAAAGAAAAAAAATGTTTTTTTACAGTTCGGTGGTTTGCAAAATATATTCAACATGGCTACACGGATAGAGTTAACCAAGTTATCATGTAAAACCGGATCTCCTAAATCCATATCAAACCGTAAACCGATACAAATTAAATACGTATTCTCAACCTGTTCTACCAGAGTAGTTGGAAATGAAAATCTATCCTATCCATAAATACAGTTTAATTACGCTAAACCAGTTGTAATCCTGCTTTAATTTTTTGACAAAATTTTTATCTCTAAAAAAAAAAAATAAACCTCAAAAATAATAATTAATAAATAGTATTTATCACATGTAGAAATAGTGTTATGAAAAAATGTATACCATTTAATAAGAACATTTTATTTAAGAGAAAATATCATCCGTCTTTGTCTTGTAACAAGAAAAAAAACTCTTATATCGGTCTTTCGTTTACCTCTTATTTTTGACTTGTTTACCTTTTCCAGCACATTTCCGTAACTGTAATAACACATACAATCTTAGAAGCTATTCAATATTCAACAACATGGTTACCAACAGGGCTATCAAGATATTATTTTAGCAGGCTTACATAACGTACTAACAATCAGTAAGACAACGAAAACAGTATTTTATTACACAACATATGCTTCTTAGAATATTTACTTTTATAACAGCGTAACATAAAGCGGAATTTTTCACGGTAATAAATTTTCGCGTGCGCGTGCGTAAATATATAAATAATGAAAATAAAATAATGTTTATTTACATTATATTATGCTGCTAACAAGCATTAAGAAAAAGTATATGACCGTAAAATCCCGTCTAAGCTCAGAAAAATCTGGGTATAAAAAAACGAACGAAAAAAAATTAGATTACAGATCTGTCAAACAAATATAACAAAGA
The DNA here is from genome assembly GCF_047948215.1 of Lycorma delicatula. Taxonomy (NCBI): domain Eukaryota; kingdom Metazoa; phylum Arthropoda; class Insecta; order Hemiptera; family Fulgoridae; genus Lycorma; species Lycorma delicatula. Next base: position 111,469,793 of record NC_134462.1, read on the forward strand.
GATTGAAAATTTTTTTACAGTTTTATTTCAGATCAAGGATAAAAGCTTTTTTTTTTAACTGGTTGCCCGCATAAATTAACAAAGCAGGACTCTGATCCAGAACGGTCGAATCCCGATAATATATATTACGTTGCTATTTCACAAACGAATATTTGAATAACAAAAAAAAAGCAGGTTAAATCTATTTAACAATGGAAACTTTACAAAGATCAAGAAGCTAACGGTCATATACAGTTGACACAATAATAGCGATAGACAACGCAACAACACGACTGAGGTAAGATCGGTCAACATCGAAGTAAAAATTAAATTCTCACAAGTTTGTGTAAAAAGAAGAAGAAAAATCTTATATAAAATAATATTTCTGTACTAAAACAATCCACAAACGAATTTTTTCGCGATCACAATCCTTCCTTTACTTCGTACAAGGAAGTAAAAATACAGGTACAAAATAAAAAAACAAGAAATAAAAAATCTACCTCAACCCTTTTATTTAATATTGCGAAGTTACATGGACGGACGCTTCTCTAAAATCAAATAGAAGGAAGAGTAATCTGAATTCTTTGATAGTTCTTCGGATGTTCCTCAGGGCTCAGTGTTGGGACCTATTTTCTACTCAATCTTCACTGCGAACCTTCCAATTACAGACTATATACCACTATCGCATACTTTGGCGACGTCATGGTAATCGTAGCTGTCGATGATGAACCGACTTAGTTTAGAAGGTTACAATCTGGGTTAGATCTTCTAGCCGAGTGGTTGAAGAAATGGAAAATCAAGGTCAATAAAGCGAAATCGAATCGCAAGACATGATTGCTCAGGAATCCATTTAGATGGAGGTTACATACTGCGAGCTGAAAGTGTACAGTATGCGGTTTTCACCTAGATCGTCGTCTAACTTGAAAGGTTCACATTAAGGAAAAAAGAAAACAGCAAGATATCAAATTTAAAGAACAATTCAGAAGTTATTAGGCAGGAAATCGCAACTATCCCTATCTTCTTTCTTTCCTGTTTAGCCTCCGGTAACTACCGTTTAGATAATTCTTCAGAGGATGAATGAGGATGATATGTATGAGTGTAAATGAAGTGTAGTCTTGTACATTCTCAGTTCGACCATTCCTGAGATGTGTGGTTAATTGAAACCCAACCACCAAAGAACACCGGTATCCACGATCTAGTATTCAAATCCATGTAAAAATAAATGGCTTTACTAGGACTTGAACGATGTAACTCTCGACTTCCAAATCAGCTGATTTGAGAAGACGCGTTACTTCTGTACAAAGTAATTCTAAAATTGGTTTGAACATACGGAATTTAACTCTGCGGTACGGCGAGTACCAGCAATACAGACATAAATGAGTTTCCAGATTACATTTGTGATATGCATTACACAAGCGCTATGGTTCGTACACGGCAACGAAATTCACAAGTTCTTAGAGTCACCGTGTGATCGAGAGGAAGTTGATCGAATCTAGCTGTTAACCTCTTAGACAATGGAGTAGATGTAGGGCGATTAAAGCGGATACACGTATTGGACTTATGAACCTAATAGCGATTCCCAGGACAAGGCCTCTCATCTTAAATTGTGCATCATCAAAGTATTTATGTTTCTAATGTTATTTGTTCCTATGTAACTATTTTCCATTTTATATTGCGGTTTTATTCGTAGTACTGGACATTATTATGATTTCTAGTTCAAATTATCAATGGTTATGTTACCTTTGATTTACTGTTGATATCTAGAATGTAAGCAAGATACTTCAAGAGAAACTACTTTATTATTATCGTGAAATTTACTTACGGTTTCTAATCTACGAAACCGAATGTAAATAAAATTTGAGATAAAAAAAAAAATTAATTACAAAAACCATGAAATTTTTGCGACAAAATGTACATAAATATATTATGTTCAAATAATTTTCATTAACACCTTCTGAATTAAGAATTACTTGTATAGTTTTTTTTTTTTAATAGTTAATATCTTTCTTCTTTCTTTCTTTTCCCTGTTTAGCCTCCGGTAGATAATTCTTCAGAGGATGATATGTATGAGTGTGAATGAAGAAGTGTAGTCTTGTACATTCTCAGTTTGACCATACCTGAGATGTGTGGTTAATTGAACCCCAACCACCAAAGAACACCGGTATCGGCGATCTGGTATTCAAATCCGTGTAAAAATAAACTGGCTTTACTAGGACTTGAACGCTGTAACTCTCGACTTCCAAATCAGCTGATTTGGGAAGACGCGTACGCTGTAACTCTCGACTTCCAAATCAGCTGATTTGGGAAGACGCGTTAACCACTAGACCAACCCGGTGGGTAATATTTAATATCTGCACGTATTTACCTTAAAATTTTTTCATGTATTTACTATTTAAATAATCAGTATATACTATAATCGTATCTATTTTTTATTTTATAATTATTAAATGCGTTTTATGTATGCTGTTCTAATAGATTTTCCCACGATTTCCCTTGATTTACTCGGGCAAATGCGGGGTAGTTTCTGTTTTATCTATGGAGTAGATTATCTAACAATTCCTGATGTGTCGTACAAGGTGTGTCCAAAAAGCAAAGAGAATTTTGAAATTTCGCGGGTTGTATTAGTCAAGATTCTCGGGATTTTTTTAGCTGTATCGGTAAACATGTCTGAAATGTATCTGTACATTTATAACCATATTGGATGTTTCGTCTGTTGTCAGTTGTCAAAAGGATAACACGTTTTGCTACGATAAGCGATTTTTATTTGTATAAATAATAAATCAGAGAATTTTTATTAAAATTTGCTATAACACTATTCCAAAGATCGAGTTCCAGAAATGTTTTGGGGATTGAAAAAAAGCGCTAGCTAAAAGTGTATAATATTTAATGTGGACTATTTTATAACATTAATGTAGACGAACAAATAAAATTCTTTCAAAAAAAAAAATATTCTCCTTACTTTTTGAACACACCTCGTATATAACCGTGTATTGTACCACAAGAATAAAAATTTCTTTATATATTACAACCGAAACTGACGCTAACTTATAAGTTTAATACACAAGATCCATCACGCACTATGAATGACAAAAAATTAAAATAACAGGAACGCAAAAAAAAAAAATTCTATTTACATTTTAATTTTCAGACCAAATTTTCAGTTACTTATTTTAAATTAAAATGGTGACAACCTAGTAATATTTCAATGTTCCAACGATGTAGCGGGAGGCATTATGCCGAATTTTATAACAAGTGTAAAAAACATTTATCTTATATTTATTTACTTAAGTCGTAATTAAACATAAAAGATGTACTGACAATCACGCCGATATAAATTAATTGAAAGAAAGATTACAAAACACTGATGAAAAAAGTATAGGTAATAAATTTACTTATTTTTAAGTGAAACATTAAGAAAATAATTTTCCCAAGAATTTTCCATTTTACTATACTAAGAAAAAACGATGCATTTCATCAAAACAAAAAATTCATAGCATATTTTTATTTTTTATACGTTAATAGAGTTAACGTTATTGAACACACGTAACCGTAATACGGCTCGTAAGAACCAAAGTTCATTCGAAATAAAAATTTCACTAAGAATTAATCTTAATTAATAGAAAGTACGATTTATACGAGCGAAACAAAATTTAAGAGCTAAGACAGCAGGCAAAAGGAATGAAAGAGGGGACCGACTTAGAGAGTTTTGCACGAAGTATAATTTAGTAATTGCCAACACCCAATTTAAAAATCATAATAGAAGAATATACACTTGGAAAAAGCCAGGCGATACTGCAAGGTATCAGATAGATTATATCATGGTTAAGCAAAGATTTAGAAATCAACTCGTTGACTGCAAAACTTATCCTGGAGCAGACATTGATAGCGACCATAATTTAGTGATAATGAAATGTAGATTGGGGTTTAAAAATCTGAAGAAAAGGTGTCAGATGAATCGGTGGAATTTAGAGAAGCTTGAGGAAGAGGAGGTAAAGAAGATTTTTGAGGAGGTAGAAAATGTAGAAGAAGAATGGGAGAATGTTAAAAAGGATATTCTTAAATCCGCAGAAGCAAACTTAGGCGGAATAAAGAGAACTGGTAGAAAACCTTGGGTTTCAGACGATATATTGCAGCTGATGGATGAACGTAGAAAATATAAGAATGCTAGTGATGAAGAAAGTAAAAGGAACTATCGGCAATTAAGAAATGCTATAAAAAGGAAGTGCAAACTGGCGAAAGAAGAGTGGATTAAAGAAAACTGTTCAGAAGTGGAAAGAGAAATGAACATTGGTAAAATAGACGGAGCATACAGGAAAGTTAAGGAAAATTTTGGGGTACATAAATTAAAATCTAATAATGTGTTAAACAAAGATGGTACACCAATATATAATATGAAAGGTAAAGTCGATAGATGGGTGGAATATATTGAAGAGTTATACGGAGGAAATGAATTAGAAAATGGTGTTATAGAGGAAGAAGAGGAGGTTGAAATGGGAGAAACAATACTGAGGTCTGAATTTAAGAGAGCATTAAAAGATTTAAATGGCAGAAAGGCTCCTGGAATAGACGGAATACCTGTAGAATTACTGCGCAGTGCAGGTGAGGAAGCGATTGATAGATTATACAAACTGGTGTGTAATATTTATGAAAATGAAAAAGGGGAATTTCCGTCAGACTTCAAAAAAAGTGTTATAGTCATGATACCAAAGAAAGCAGGGGCAGATAAATGTGAAGAATACAGAACAATTAGTTTAACTAGTCATGCATCAAAAATCTTAACTAGAATTCTATACAGAAGAATTGAGAGGAGAGTGGAGGAAGTGTTAGGAGAAGACCAATTTGGTTTCAGGAAAAGTATAGGGACAAGGGAAGCAATTTTAGGCCTCAGATTAATAGTAGAAGGAAGATTAAAGAAAAACAAACCAACATACTTGGCGTTTATAGACCTAGAAAAGGCATTCGATAACGTAGACTGGAATAAATGTTCAGCATTTTAAAAAAATTAGGGTTCAAATACAGAGAAAGAAGAACAATTGCTAACATGTACAGGAACCAAACAGCAACAGTAATAATTGAAGAACATAAGAAAGAAGCCGTAATAAGAAAGGGAGTCCGACAAGGATGTTCCCTATCTCCGTTACTTTTTAATCTTTACATGGGACTAGCAGTTAATGATATTAAAGAACAATTTAGATTCGGAGTAACAGTACAAGGTGAAAAGATAAAGATGCTATACGATTTGCTGATGATATAGTAATTCTAGCCGAGAGTAAAAACGATTTAGAAGAAATTAATGAACGGCATAGATGAAGTCCTACGCAAGAACTACCGCATGAAAATAAACAAGAACAAAACAAAAGTAATGAAATGTAGTAGAAATAACAAAGATGGACCAGTGAATGTGAAAATAGGAGGAGAAAAGATTATGGAGGTAGAAGAATTTTGTTATTTGGGAAGTAGAATTACTAAAGATGGACGAAGCAGGAGCAATATAAAATGCCGAATAACACAAGCGAAACGAGCCTTCAGTAAGAAATATAATTTGTTTACATCAAAAATTAATTTAAATGTCAGGAAAAGATTTTTGAAAGTATATGTTTGGAGTGTCGCTATATAGAAGTGAAACTTGGACAATCGGAGTATCTGAGAAGAAAAGATTAGAAGCTTTTGAAATGTGGTGCTATAGGAGAATGTTAAAAATCAGATGGGTGGATAAAGTGACAAATGAAGAGGTATTGCGGCAAATAGATGAAGAAAGAAGCATTTGGAAAAATATAGTTAAAAGAAGAGACAGGCTTATAGGCCACATACTAAGGCATCCTGGAATAGTCGCTTTAATATTGAAAGGACAGGTAGAAGGAAACATTGTGTAGGCAGACCACGTTTGGAATATGTAAAACAAATTGTTAGGGATGTAGGATGTAGAGGGTATACTGAAATGAAACGACTAGCACTAGATAGGGAATCTTGGAAAGCTGCATCAAACCAGTCAAATGACTGAAGACAAAAAAAAAAGACCAGCAGCTTACCAGTAAGATTATTACGGTTTCGTTGTTAAACTAAATTGCATTGGTTTTCGATGGAAGGAGTAATTTGCGTCACTACTCCTTACGTCTTTTAAACTTGAAGAGTACCTGCGATACAAGATGTACAAATTAGTTGATTGCTCTGAGAATATCTTACCTTTTTTTATCGTGTTTTCTTATCATACCAGATCTATTCCTGCCGTAACAAGAGGAAAATTCAATTTCATAAATTAAGATATAAACTTAATCAAATACATCAAGATTAAAAATTAATCGTGGTTGTTTTTCTCAGAAACGATCGAAGAAGTAAATAGTTTACGTGAAATGAATTATAACAAAAGTGATGCAAATTATTTATTCCCCTCCGCCAATCCTATAATGGAAAAAGTATTTAAAACCTGTTCACGTCGAGTTCTGCAGCGATTTACATCTAGCAAACCGGAATGTACGGCATTTAAATTAATTTTACAAAAATACGTTCCCTCCTCCCGCACTTTTTCTCTTCGCCTACATATATATGCGCGCAACTGTCACTGTTCACACAAATTATAGCGAGAAAACAAATCGTATTGAAAGAAAGAAACGTGAAATTATCTACATTTTAATTGAATAAAAAGATAAATCTGGAAGCACAAACTGTTATAAGAAAAGAGAAATAGTTTCAATTACATGCTAAGTGTTTTCATATTATGTAAAGGGACTGTACACATTGCATTGTTTTTCGGCGGAAGGAATAATTTGCTTTACACTATCTATCCGGCTACTCCTTACGTCTTTGACGCACGTAAAATATCTGCGTTATAAGACATAGTAATCAGAACTGATTTTTCTGAAAGTAATGATGCACAGTATCTACGGTGAAGAGAATGAAGGTCTCATTTGTAGGGCTGAATATAATCTGCACTTCCCTGAGCTTGACAAATTCGTATTCGGTTGAGTGAAGATATATATATATTCACATTTACTACTAAAACTGACAAGGGATAGTTTTTATTCTTGAGTGATTCTAGAATTTTATTCATTAAACGTACATCGAAAACCCGAGGGCATATTGCAGATCCTACAAAATTATTTTTAATTTTTTTGTTCATTATTTTTTACAATTTTCCAGGAATTTCCATTTTTTGTGATCACAAAATTATAAATAAAAACACTTCACTTATCCACACAAAATGTTGGAAACCAATCATTTTATGCAATAAATAGCCAAAACTGTACAAATAATGAAAGATTAATTTATTTTATTTATTACGTTAACACATAATTTTTACGTGTAAGATAGTACCGGAGCATTAAATGGAAAAAAATAAATAAAAAAGCTGACAACTGTGGATTTTTACTGATGCACGGCTTACACACACAACTTAATTTAACATTTTATTTAAATATTTTTTCGTTTATTTAATTCAGTGATTCCAATTAAAGCGCGCGCGCATACAGTATTTAATTCGCACGGATATGGCACAACAAATTTTGCTTGTACAGTCGATAGACGGTGTAGCCACGAGGCTTAACGCACCGGATACCGAGTCGATCGAGTTTGAGACCCAGTCAGACAGTTACATTTTTACACTTTAAATATTTTTCATTTAATTCTACCGCTCACCTGTGACGTCACAACATAGCAGACGACTAAAACAGCTGTACGTCAGCTGTGGTCAGTGCTACAAACTTTTGAAATATTAAATAAAATAAATAATACTTTAAGTATAATTTGGTCGACAACCCTGTGGGATTTCGAATTTCCCGGTCCAAGAGTATGACGGAAAAGGGAATTCCCCACATGGAAAAAGGGAAATTCCAAGGTGGCGGACTGCGACACTCGCGCTCCTTGTGGTGCCAGGGGGTACTATTGACGTAGTGTGTACACCTAGCCACTAGTTTAGAGCATTTTTGGGGTGAGGGTGTAATTTTGCACTTTTATTTTGTAATTATTATTTTTTATTCGTTAACAAATGCGCCTAAGAAAAATGTGACCTTAATTAGGCGAAATCTCGAGATACTGTGGGCGACCGTGCTCTACAGCCTCACACCCTCGATCTTTTAAGTTGAAAATTTAATGACATCAATCCCCCATCTATAAAAGTAATCTGACCACGTTTGTCAAGATCGGTTGAGTAGTTCTGGAGATATAAGGCGATTTAGAGGCAAACTCCGAGCGCGAGCGCGCGCACACACACACACACACATACGTACATTAACATCCGGAAAATTTCCGTCCGGTTTTTGGGGTTCCTTAGGTGCAAAAACGTGAAGATCCGGTGAAAACCCATATGCCCAAATCGGACCGATTACAATACTTTCCTTTCTAGAGCTACAGCTTTCCTATGACGCTATCTAGACGGGAAAGTAAAAACGCTTAATAAATTCTGTAATCTATAAAAAAACAAAAAAAAAACTTAAGGTTAAAAAGAGAATGATACCCGGTTATTTAAATGTTATCAATTTTGGACAAACGGTAAAAAATCCTGGCGATCGGTTGTTATGAAAGATGTCAAACAGCAGCAGCTGCAGAACTCAGTTTATCAAATAAAGAAATTAAATTTAGAAAGACTTAAATTAATTTGAACAGGTTTTAAACGTTCATGTTATAAGTTTATCGCAGGTAGTTAATTAACGGCTATAAGACCGAAAATTGGTAAACTGTAATTGAACCTTCTGAGACTATACAATCTGAAAACGAAAAATATACACATTTTATTTATTATTTTAACGGTAATAAATTAAGAGCTGTTCAGATACACTTTGAAACCGGTTAAAATTGTAGTTCTAAAATATTATATAGTTTATACACTAACATAAAAGGATCACAGATGAACATGAAAGTGAATTAATAAATATGAATCCTTTATATCAATGCAGTAGTTTTATTTTATTTACTTATGTTAAGCGAATAACTTCAAATAAAAATACAGACATATTTACAAAAGAAGTTAATTAAACAAAAAGCCGCGCAAATATTTAACAAACTTTTATAGAGGTAAAGAAATAGGATTTCTTTACCATTCCGTTTTTTAACAGTTTACATCTGATTTTCAAACTAGAATAGCAATTAATTAATTTGCAACACTTTACACCATGTAATACGTAAAACTTTTCGTAGAAAATATCATCGCTACTTCTATTTGATCAACAAAAGGATTTTTATTTTTTTAATTAAAATCTATATTTAGACTTAAAAATTTTTATTTTATAAATATAAACAATCATAAAAACAACCGAACGAAGATAATAGACCGCTGAGCAGAGCAAGCAGCTAACAATGTTGAAATTAATGGCTTAACACACTTACATGCTTAAAAGGAAACTTTAAAGAATAAAAAAGCTGAAAATAAGGGAGTCAGTTCATTCAATGTGAATATTAATCTTATTCCTTTTGTAACGTATACTGACATTTCATTTTAAAACCGACGATTTTATACAGATAACAGTTTCATAAGCAGATTCAATCCTCTTTATAAGACAAGACAGGCAACAATCTGTCTAATTTACGTTAATTTTATAATGTACGCTTTTTATTTGGATAGTGTAAAAATTATTAGCATGGTAAATCTGTATTAGTATTGAAAAAGATATCGGCCAATGGTGACAACTACCGAAAAACAATAATTCATTTCCCGTCACATAATTCCTTCAAATCTTTTAGTTACGCTTCAAATACATTAAAATATTAAATACTTTCCTTTCTTTTTTTTTTATTACTATAAACAAAAGAAAACCTTACAATGCGGTTTGCTTTTAACCACTTTATAAAACGGTAAGCTTATCATCACTATCGGCTATTATTTATTACGGTTACATACATTCTCCTGTAAAATATAATATTTCGGTTCTTTTTCGAAATCCGATAGCCACTTTTTTCTTCCAAATCAGTGGGTATTTGTTGGTATTTACAGACAAATTATAAATTTAATCTATCTCAAACTTAACGTACGTTCGCTTCGCTCGCTAACATATTTTTTTTATTTCTACTCGTCGATTTTATTCAAACATGGACGAGAGAGAGATCCAATACAAGCATTATGCTGACAATTATAAATATAATCTAACCAAACTTACCCTGCCCTCGTTTCGCTCGCTAGTCAAGGATAGCGAGCGTACATTAAATTTGGTTAATTATATTTATAATTTCTCTGCAAATACCCACCCGCCGACTTGGAAGAAAAAACTAAAAAAAGTGGCTGTCTGATTCCGGAAAAATACCAGATTTTCACTAACTCCTGCTGCATTGTGAATATATATATATATTGACACTTAATATGGATTAAACCGCATAGTAAACCGTACCGGCCCACAGATTTGATGACCATACAATTCATTTATTTACAATCTAAAAATATAATCGTACGGAGATATTAATCCGTTTATTAATATAAAAAACCTGTCTTCCGTAACTCAACTTGTTCCATTCCTAATAATGTTACAAATGGCCTGTTACCAAAATTTTAACAATTAATAGTTTAGGGAATTGTAACGCTAACGCAACTCTTCAAATATTGTATAAATAAACAAATGCAAGCATAATATGCAGCTGAATTAATTGTATAAATAATAGTAGTATTACAAATTACATCCTTTTTTTTAATCACGAAATGTTTAAAAAATTCCATTACGAACTAAAAAGGTTGATCTAAAACATTATCCATATAAATCTTTAGTAAAAAAAATTAATTATTTGCACAATATATGAAAATAAATAGTTTTTAAGTAAGAAAGAATGTAGGCACAGGAAATGAAACTATTTTTATAAAAATTAGAAACAATACTAACAAAGCATTTATATAAAAAAATAAGAATTACTTTTTAAGTAATCGAAAACTTAAAAACTAAAAATATCAATGCCAACAAAATGCTTTATCTTCAAGTAGCCTTCGTGCCCGTGCACAAAAACAAAAAATAAATAACCTTTAACCTGTCAAACAATGATAATAGAAATACAAATACAGATTATAGTAAATTAAATATAAAATATCTATAAATATTTCTTGACCCTATCATTATTGTAACTAATAAAAAGAAGAAATAAAATTGAACTTACAAAGATTTAAGCATTCCATTGCAATGTAACTTCAGGTCAAAATTATTAAGTAATCCACGACCACATGATTTATACCAGTAACAAAATATAACACCAAATAAATATTGTTATAATCGAATAATTAAATTAATTCCCTCGATTTTAATATAAATATTAAACACAATTTTTTTTTTTAATAAAAACTTATATTGCGAACACAAAAAAAGTATTTATATTTTTTTAATATAATAAATCATATGACAGCAATCTTCATAACCTTATTATCTCTTGAGTTAAGCAAAACATAACTGGTCTTGCATAAGAATAACTGGCTGTAGTTTTGTCGTACAAACAAGGTAGCAAAATAGATTTCACCTGTACAAATTTGATCACAAATTATTATTCTTATTTATACACAAAATAAACTTAAATCATAATTAATTTTTTCAACTTGGTTTAATGAAATACAAAAACATTATTTTAAGAGACCGCACATGAAGAGACAAAACGTAAAACAACGCGCTACAACCAAGAACCAAACAGAGCAAACTCCGACGACTGACTAAATGACGGACAAACGTGCAACTGTGAAAGAAGGATAGAGAGCGTGGCAACTTGCTAGACCAGCTGCTCCGTTGTACTATGGGGTGCTGCTTGCTGATCCACGACACGACGCACATGCACATATAAATGCTCGTACACGCACATGCACGGGCGTCAAACGAATCCTTCACGCTATTATTAACCTATGTAATAATTAATTTGATTTAAATAACTTATTTTAATAATAATGACGGTAAATCCATAAAAGCACATATACACATATATGTTCTTTATTTGACCTTGGAAACCACTGCTATGTTACAATTAACACGCTTGCTGTGTGGTAACGATGAAGAACTTATTTTAACTGGAATCTGAAAAATCTTGTTTAACAATTTTAATATAAATGTTTTTTACACACCAAAGAAATGTTATCTGTACATTGTCCAGGTTTGTTTTGTTTTTCCCATATATTTCCATAGTGTATAAAATATAAATTTGTGTTCATTAGGTTTTCTTTTAATATAAGGATCATATTAAGAATAGCTGAAACTTGATTTTAATTTTTAACCTAATTAAAAAAAAAGTAGGTTTTCATTTCAACTCGCAGTTTTTTCTTCCAAAAAACCGATTGTAATTTATCAAGTAAGTTCATGTAGTTTATCCGGTTCTAAGTTTTTTCCAACTAACTGGATTTTAAAATGTTTTAAACAAAAAATTGCATTACTTGTGCAAATTATTAGAAAATAATTTTCATTTTTAGGGACCATTGCTTAACACTGAATTTTTATGGCATATATTCATACGTACACCCTGATATTTGATATTGTAAGTATTTTCACAGAAAATTTCAAAAAAACTTACGGTAGAATATAACAAACACTCTCGGATTTGATAGCCTTAGGTTTTTCACTTTTACATTTTTTAATTTCTCAAGAATTGAGAATTTCAAAAATGCTGTCTGTATAAATAAAACCGTAAGGATTTTTTTTAGACTAGCCACATTTTAAACGAAAATTTTAAATAAAACAGTAAAAATCAACTTTTAAAACTCATTAAAAAAAAACAATTCAATTTTTTTAATTTTGACGTTCTGAAGAAAGCGCCAAATTAACAATAAAGAAGAAGTTATTGGAAGATTTTAATTAGGCACCGACTTCAAAATTTAGAAATTTAATTAATAATTGATTAGCGTAATTTTTTACTGTTTAGTTCAGTTTCTTAACTTTTTTTAATTTCTTTTAAAAAGGTTTTTTTTATTCATAATACTACTATGTACTTGTAATATACATCATACGCGTACACACACACACACGACGGGACAGGACAGGACAGGACGGGACGGGATGATATGGCTTTTTTGTAGTATTTCAACCTCTACTATCCTCTCTAATTTTATTCCTATTTTGTATAGCGCTGAGAGTTCAATATTTCTTAAAGATATTCCCACAAGAAAATGTCGTGTAGAGCAAATCAGATCACGCATGAAAACACATCATCAAACCGACAGCGCTGAGGGTCAAGCGACCCTCAAATATTTCATGTTGAGCTGTCATGTTCTGCCTGGAAGTATGAGCTGTGGCACCATTTTGTTGAAGAAAGCCCAAATTTGTATTTATTTTGATTAATCCATCACTTGAGCGTGGGAATACGGAATACACATGTTTTAGCGAATGGCATACCTGACTGGGATTCGAACTAGGGGGTCGTCGGGATAAAAGACTGGGATACTACTACTACGCTACGAAGCTCATCGGATTATCTTGACATAAGTTCGATAATAATATGAACTGAATATCCCTCAGAGTTCTCGAAAAATTAGGAGCCGAAAATGCTGACTTCTACGATAACACAGATTTTAAAGTGCATGATTATCTTCTTAATGAACAATCTGGACTTTGTAAATGCATTGCTTTTATATGTATAATGTTTCTAGGAATGTTGTATTTTTCAATTGTTATCTTCACATCAGATACCAAAATTAGTACAATTCCACTTACATGTCAATGAAAATAGTTTATGGAATTAGAACTGGGCATCTACCTAAGGCATTTTTACTCAAGACGGGAGCAGAACAATGATTTTCATTAATCTTTTTAAATGTATTTGCTGTCACTAATCTTGCTTCTCCCCAAGAAATTAAAAGAGAACAGATAAAGAGGTTCTACAGGAGAAATCTTGCCTGTATCCAAAATTGCATGGAATCCTTACCTCAGCAATGAGTCTTTTGAACACCAAAAAAAAAGTTCCTACCAACAAAACAAGTGCTGATCGCAACAACAATTTTGTCTTACAATTCAATTTTGTAATATTTTTTAGTATTATTAGATAATAACCTAATAAAATGTCTGCATATAAACATTACAGTCCAACGGTGCTTAATTTAAATTTCTATGTACACATACAAATACATAATTAGCTTTTACTAATTACCTTCTCTTTCGCCCTTCCAGCATGTTTTTGGACATATTTGATAATGAAAGAGCCCTTGCTTTCCTCCATCTTCTGATCATTATTGAAAAGAAACTAAACTACTTTCGTATTCCTTCCACCGACTAAACTAGAAAAGGGAACAAACAAGGAACGTTCCATACATACGCGGAGTAAAAAAAACTAACATCACCAGTATGACAAGATCGGCACTGCAGAAGTAACAGTTCTATCTCTCCCTCGCAGTCTCGTGTGCAGCTTCCTATGGGTGCATGTGCACAACAGCCAAACACCACGCCGCTGGAACTGTGAAGTGCACAGTTCCATACAAATATTTCTGTATATTTCATAAACTGGGAGAAGGCTACTGACATTAAGCTTAAGGATTTTACATTATATTGTACAAGCATAAAGAAAGAATTGAAGAAAAGATTACTCATTATATTAAATGTTATTGATAACAGTGATAGATAAAAAAATTATTTTTAATGTTTTTCTAAATGTGATATCATTTCTTGAATTGCTTTTTTGCATACATTACAGATCTGTAAATACAATTTTTCTATTACCCTTATTTTTAAATAAATTATGCTTAAAAAAAAAATTAAGGGAAAATATAGTTAAAAATTGTAAAATTTATAATGTTGCATTAAAATAATAAAATAAATTTTTCATATCTGTGTTAGAATGATTTCACTAATGCTTTTCTTTTGTAAATAGCCTCAGGCACATCCTGAATTAATGTCCAACATTAATCGACTAGCATGTTAGTATTCCATTTCCCTTTACAGCAGCTTTCCATCACTGAAATGTCTTGCTGAAAACGTTAACTGTGTTCGTCACTTACGTCTCCGAGGTTGTCCAGGAAAAACTCCATATGTGAATGGAGGAAAACATATTACATTCCATAGCTCTGCATGAAGTAAGAAGTTGATTAAATACATCATGATAATTGTCGGACATCTTTAAATGAAGCCCAAGCTGCACTTTCTATATTATTTAACATCAAGTTAAATACTTCATCTTTGACCAACTCTCTTATTTGAGGACCAACAAATATTTCTTCTTTAATTTTTCCTTCACTTAACATTCGGAAATTTCTGCCTGATGTACAAAAATCCAGGACTATCCTTCTGCATACTTTTACAGAATTTTTTATTAGTCCTAGCTTAACCCTAGCTCGGCTGTCCCATTCGCAAAGAAAACACATGTACTTAGTATAGCCTAACAGCATGCCTAAGAAAATAGCTATAGCTTTCAAATCAGCACATATGTTCGAGCTATGTTTTTATAATTTATTTTTTCAAGAACGTCTTTCATCAAATTGTATGTCTCTTTCAAATTAATACAATAAGCGATTGGTATCGAAGGTTATTTGTTACTGTTGTGTTGTAGAACCACTTTTAAACTACACTTGGACGAATCTATGAAAAGGCACCACTCCTCAGGTTTATGAACTTGTCCTAAGTGCAACATAAACTCATCAATATTTGTGCAATAAATCAAATTATTTTCATCAATAAAGTACTGAGAAAGTTTTTTCTGTCGGCTTCAAAAGCCCAAAAGTTTTGTATTTTTTTGAAGTAAATTCCACCTTGCAGTCTTGATCCTAACAGTTCAGCTTGATTTTTTATAAATTTAAATCCCTAACAGAGTCATTTAATTCACCTTGTGACATAAGATGTGGCTTATTGGAAGATAATTCAAAATCAAAATCATTGTTGTCTTCTTCAGTACTGCCTGACTCTTCATCACTGCTTTCGAAATATACATTCACAGGTGGCTCAGGAACTGGAATAATTTCACTGTGGGGTACACGCCTGATTGCAGATTGCAATGAAGGATATTTTACAGTATGTTTAGATTTTTTAGGAATTCCAGACACACTTGTTAAACATAAGTAACAATCGGTTACATGATCCTTTGGTTCACGCGAATCCATTGCTACACCAAATGGCAAAGCCTTCCGTGTACCTTTCAACCATCCTCTTAAATATGCAGAACAATTAATGCATACTATATGAGGAGCCCACATCTTATCCTGATTACCAATTTTACACTGATAGTACAAATGATATACTTTTTTAATTAAAGGTGTAATGTATTTTCTATTTGATTTTATGGTAAACTCACCACATACATAACAAAAGGCATCCACATCATTTACACAATTTTGAGGCACTATGACACTGTACTTTTAACTAACTTAAGACAGCAATAAGACTGAACAAAATTAATTCATTCTTAAATCCAGTGCTTAATACAAACAACATAGCTGTGTTTTCAGCTGCATGTTTTGACCTGCACAGACATGATTAATCTTGTCCATGAAGGCACTATTAGATATGATGTCGTAATATGTGACTAAAATATGATTTAATTCTTTATCTAGTCTTGTTTACTTGTAGGTTAAAAATTACGTTTACCAAGTTAAACAATAAAAAATGAGCTAACAAAATACAATATAGGAACTTAAATGCAACTATACATTGAAAGATGAAAAAATCCTTTAATTAAAATTTAAACATTTTTCAAAAATGGTGGGTGATAGAAAGATTCTGAGTTCATGTTTGTTTTCAGCATCATAAAACAGATTAAAATTATGTATCGCATGTTAGGAAACAAAAATTATGTTTATCAGTGTAATATCAAGTGTAAATAGGGAGTGCCGCAGTTCCATTCTCTACATGTAAGCCGCCACTGGTTTCTGTAGTATGTAGTCATCAGTAACTATACTTTAATTATGTAACTGTGTGTTTATTTTCACTGGCAACAGTTATAAAATATAACTATTGATACAACACATATATAAGACTGCATACATGACAACTGTAAAGTTTGTCATGCTTCCTGCAATCATTTTAATTTTGTAGCATTTTCATATGACATAATATCCATGTGAATACACTAGATATCTATGTTTATTATATCCATATAATATACGTACATATCTAGTATGCATCCATGTGTATATATATGGATTATATCCATATATGCATATGACATAATCATATACACAATAATTAAATACATTATTGTTTTGAAAATATAAACAGTTGTTATGAAAATATAACAGACATATTTTTACTTAATTATTTATTAGCAGATTTCCAAAGAATTTGGAAATCGCTACTGTACCCACTTATGTTTATATATATATATATATATGTATAAGATTTTTTCGTCCGCTCTACAGGACGCAAATCTGAACCAATTGTGATGAAACTTTGTATGGTGATTTAAATCTGTTGGGAATAGAACCCCACTGATTTTCAAGCAAATCAATTCACAGGAAAGCAAGTTAGAGCCAAAGATGAGGGTTTCGGGTACATTTTCAGCTTTTTTTCATTCTACTGAATGCAATTTTTAACCTAGTAGAAATAGAACCCTATTGATTTTCAAGCAAATTGGTCCATAGGAACTGGTGTTTAGAGGCAAAAACTGGGTTTTGAGTATGTTTTCAAGGTTAACTAAAATTAGAAATCCATCTGTTTGACACACTTACTGTGACAAAGTTTTATTTAGCTGAGTTTGTCATTAAAATAACTTAATCATTTTTGGTGATTTTCAGTGTCAGCTGTAGTAGAAAAAAGATCATTTTAAAAAACATATTTATATGGGGAACTAGAAATATATGGTAAAAGTGTTCTAATCACAGAAATTTACATACAAATTTTTTTTTGTGTATTGCAGCCTTCCATATCCTTAGCATTAGAAGTACACATTATTTTAAATAATGTTAGTATTTATTTTTAGAGTGGTAAATGTGATGCGAGTTAAATGAACCCATATAGTGTGAAAATAATCACCCAGCACTGTGTGATTTAATTTAAAATGAAAAAATGTACTTTGTAAGTGTTTTTACTTCATACTGGTCTGTATAGTTTAATGTGACACTTATAGTGCAGAGAATATGCACATACAGAGCGTATCTTAAATAATAAGAATATGTTTCTATTTCTTAGACAAAAAAGTGAAAACTGTTGTGAGCTCTAGAGCTCACATCAGTTTGGATGTAGCTAAACATGCATGATAAACATCATTTTTGGCCTTCCAATTGATTGTGAGTCATCATTTTAATGTAGTTATGTTTTCTGTTGGGTACACGAGTAAGTGTACCCAACACTTGAAATTTAAAAGTAAAACGACATCAGTTTGAAATTTTTAGTAAAATTGAACCAAACGTCAGCGGAATGTTTTTGAATGATTATCAAGGCTTGTGAGGAAGACTGCATGTTTTTTGCATGTATATTTAAGTGACACAAATGATTCAGTGAAAGATAACTTTTCACTTCGAAAACAAAAAAAAATGTAGGAAAAAGTAGCCAGATTGTTTGAGAAGACCACCGAAGCAGAGTCCATATGATAGCTGAAGCAGTGAAAATTGATAGACACTGCATGGAAAATTTTATGTGAGTATCAATATGAAAAATGTTTGTGCCAAGATGATCCTTAGTGTTTCCCACATAAGGAAATTTGTTCCTGCAATGCATCGGACTTGATGCCAACTCTAACCTTTTTCACAAAATCATTAGTTGTAATTAACCTGGATCTTCCAATATGATCCTAAAATAAATGATAGTCAATATGTTGGAAAACATTGTCTTCAAGAATGAAAAAAGCTTGTCAAAGCAAGTTCAATTCAAAGCCATGCTCATTGTGCTTCTGATGTTAAGAGCATAAATTTAGAAGAATAAGTTACAGAAGGCACGACAATGAGCCAGCATTATTGTAAAGAAATTTTACAAAGCTGAGAGAAAGAGTAAGGAAAAAAACGACTAGAACCATGGATGAATGATTTCATTCTTCATCAGGACAATGTGCTTGTTCACCTAGTGCTTTCTGAAAAGCAGTTTTTGGCTGACAAACACATTATTACACTGGAACATTTCTACATTTGTCAGATTTGGCACCATATAACTTTTTTCTTTTCTCTATAGTGAATTTTGTGCTCAAATGAACACATTTTGGGTCAGATGATGTAATAAAGAAAAAGCACCACATTCATTAACACAGCTAACAAAAACTGGTTTGGTCCATGTCTTCAGCCAGTAGAACAAGACTGCATCAGTGTGTAAGTACACACTGGGACTATTGAAAGAGAAAGCCATTAAAGTTGTAATATATATATATATATATATATATATATATATATATATACATATTTAAAAATAATTTATTACAGTAGCCTTGTTATTTACTAGACACACCTCATATTAATACACAGCAGTATCAAAAGTTCACAGTCCAGTTCTGCAACTGGCAAGATTTTTACAACAAAGTATCACAATAACATGTCTAAGAAAAGGAAATCATGCCTCAGAAATTAAAGTCAACTATATTGAGTAACTTAAGTAATGATATGTAATGTTCAAATACAACTGGATATAACTTACTGAACCTTGTATGTCTTCTTAGAACAGTCAGAAATAACATTATTTTTTAAAAATATTTTTGCACATGATAATTTGGCAGTGAATGCCTTCTACTAGATACGTATAATGCATGTCTGAAGGTTGGGTCTTTTAGCACCAGGTGGAGGATTGTGCGTCTTGCGCTAATTCCCAAGGGCAAAGAAAACCCAGTCGCCGTACTCCTACCGCCCATTGTATATACTTGACACAACTGGGAAGGTATTGGAGAAGCTATTAAAGAAAAGACTGGTTGCGGCGATGAATCAGGCAGGTGTCCTGTCACCCAACCAGTACAGTTTCCAGCAGGGTCGACCCTAGTCGCAATTCAAGAGGTTGTTTAGGCAGTGCGGCGAGCAGAGGACCACAATCATTTTTCGCGATGTGTTGTCCTTCTCGTTACGTTGGACGTTAAAAACGCTTTCAACTCCGCACGGTGGAGCGGTATGATTCGGGTCCTGGAGCATTCGTTCCATGTGCTTGAATACTTCCTTAGAATGGTGGACGCATACCTGAGGAACCGCGATCTCATTTACGAGACCGCGGTAGGCTGGCGTACGACTACGATCACGTCAGGCGTGGCGCAGAGTCGATTCTCGGCCCCGACCTTTGAAACGCCGTTTATTATGGCTTGCTGAGGCTGGAGATGCCTGAAGAAGCTGTCTAGGTTGGTCACGCTGACGACGTTGCGCTACTTGTCGCAGACCGCGACGTAAAGCGCGTCCAACTGAAGCACAGCCGAGCCATGCACAGAGTCGGTGCCTGGCTGGACAACCATGGGTTGTCTCTAACCCTCAGCAAAACAGAGATCGTGGTTCTAACGAAGAAGCGTATCGATACCTTTTCTCCCTGCGGGTCGGGGTGGAGGTTGTCGAGACCAAGCCGGCCGCAAAGTACCTCGGTATGATGGTTGACCGGAAACTCAGCTTTGCTGAGCAGCTTCGGAGGGCCGCCGACAAAGCTGCGAGAGCCGTAACTGCTCTCAGCCGACTCATGGCGAATGTCGTCGGACCGAAGGCCAGCAGACGGTGATTGCTGATGTCCACGGTACATTCTATCCTGTTATACGGGTCGGAAGTCTGGGCCCAGGCATTAAGAACTGCAAGAAACTAGAAGCGGCTCGCGCAGGTGCAACGCACCGCAGCTTTACGAGTCGCTTCCGCGTATCGGACGATCTCCGAACCTGCAGTAATGGTGGCCGCCGGCGTCATACCCATTACTATTTTGGCAAGGGAGCGCCAGGTGACCTACAGGAGGCGACGGGCAGGCGAAGACCGGGAGAACATTGCCAACGAGGAACGCACTCGCACGTTCCTGGCATGGCAAACATCTGGTGGGACCACGAGACCAGTGGACAATGGACCGCACGGCTCTTATCCCCCTGGTCAGACCGTGGACGGAGCGGCGGCATGGGGAGGTAGAGTACTACATGACCCGATTTTTAACGGGTCACGGGTACTTTCACGCTTACCTTCATGTCATAGGAAAGCTCCGTCCCCCGGACGACGCTGAGCACACCTTTTTCAAATGTGCTTGGTGGGCGGCAGATCGAGGGACACTAGAGGTGGATCTCGGAGCACTGAGCCCCCACAATGTGTTTGCGATGATGCTCCGTAATCTGAGCTGCTGGGAAAGTGTATGCATCCCACCAAGAGGTGTACCGCTTTTTATTTAGTATCACTTGCCCATTCCATCACTGACTCTATTGAAACTTTACAGATATTTTACGAAAGGTTTTAAAAATGTTCTGCGAGAATTCCAATTCTCTAGGATTTATAGAAACAAAATGGCGGCTTTCAAATAAAAACATCGATTTCAGATAAACCACATTTTTTATACATTACAAAATAGCTGGTAAAAATGATTAAGAACAGATGATAATTAGAACTGCAATAATTAAAAACAGTTAGATAATTGGTCATGGTTATGACTAATTTTTTTTTAAACCTCCAGGACAGTGGTCCTGGAGGTTTAAAAAAAAATTTTAGGCAAAAAGGTTGACCTGGATAGTCCTGAAAATTAGGTAGCACCTAATCAGGCTGGTATAGAAGGACTCAACAGGAAGTAATGTGTTAAACGGTTTGGGTTGGGTCCTGGTAGAAAGGGGGTGGTTTTAGTCGGTAGTCTGCTGACAGTGATTGGATAATACCATCAGTGGTAGTCCAACACTCCATGCGTAAATGCATTTCCACCTCCCTCCACAAAAAAAAAAAATAATAAATAAATTTAAAAAAAAAATTATTATTAGTAACCACAGAAATTAATTTAAATAGTTGGTTCTTTATAATATAATTAATTAAAAGGGTATCTTTCAAATTGGCAGAATTGCACTTTTCAAAAAATCTGTTATTGAAAAATTTATGTCCATTTGTAAAATGTTTTGTTATGTAAAAAACTTGAAGATGATAAACAAGTTGGACATAATTTTCAACTAACCAACTGTAATATTAAAACATTATTTCACTACTAGCAGGTACCTATGGTTTTGCACTCAAACTCTGATTGTTGTAGCAATTGTCAAGTTTATAAATCGTTAATAGTATGTGTAAAATATTTATTACTGTGATTTATGAGTATCCATAGAATAAAGTAATAGATTCATCATTCATGTGTCCTCAGTACATAAAATCAATATTTAATAATTTTGAGATATTGACAAACATGCATTTATAAACAAACACAATTCATATAAATGGAGAGATAGATGAAATCTTTATTTCTGTAGAATAATGCAAACGGTGTTTTTATTGCACATCAGCACCTATTATAAACTATATTTTTGGTTTTTCAGTTATAACAGTAAATAAAGAATTCTCTACTCTTGCTTACTCAAGAACATGTCACATAAAATTGACTATGAGAAAAGGAAGCAGCTTGTGAATTTGCACCAGCTGTATGTAAAGTTAGTGACTTAATTTTGGTCATTGCAAAATATAAATTAACTGGAGTCTTTTAAATTGAAACGGATCGCTATTAGGTATGCCTGGAATTCTAGAGAAAAATACAGTTTAGAAACTTAACTTTCAACTGAGTTTCATTACATAACTGTGGTGGCTTCAGATCTCTCATGAGTGTAACTGGAACATTTACTTTTAATTTTAATGTGTAAACTAGTAAGTAATCCTGATACTGATAAAGAATTCAAAAAGTCAGATGGGTAATGAACTGCATCCTGTTTGTTCAAAACTGTACTAATGGAATAGTATGTATTTTCGTCTCCTGAAAATTCTTGCAGTATGCAGCTATTTATGGCATTTACTTATTCATTTCTCAGGGCCAGTATCAAGAGCTCACATAAATATGCACATCGTGCAAATTTATAGACTCAGTGAGTCTGTAAACCTTTTTGATCTACTTCACCATTGAAGAAACTGTACAACATAATGATGGCAACAGATGCGAGTAATGTGGTGCACTATTTAACTAACTTATGGGCATGTTAAGAAGGTAAGTGAATAAAATCTGTAATAACTCTGATTCTTTTTAACATATCGATATTAAACAAAATGGAAAACCTTCTGCTCAATGCCTGCTATGAATGTGCAAAGTTTCATTGAAATCACTTCAGTAAATTCTGAAATTAACATGGACAAAAACACCAAGAAATTTATTATATATACACAGATTAAAGCATATTAATGCTTTTTTTATTATGGTATAGCAATGAGAAAAAGTTGGGTGATTTTTTAAATATTGGTAAACATATAAGTGTTATTTATTTAATAAGATGGCAACAAATATAAACTGATAGTTAATATTTGCCTAGATGAATGATTGTTGTAACTGTAACTAAGTATGACTGGGAATCATTATTTTCATGCCAGTTCTATTCTAAAGCCAGCATTGCATGAAATGAAATCAATATTTAGAGATCAAAAAATTGTTAATTTCTGAAAAATATATGCATAGTTTAATAAGAATGACAATTAAATTTTGGAAAGAAATATTTAATCAGAAAATATTTCTTGATTACATTAAAAACATGAGGGGTAAATGCAATGATAACTTTAAAATTGACAACTAAATAAAAAAAAAAATAATAATAATAAATCTAAATAAAAGAACATTTTTATTAATTAAACAAAAATGTGAGGTTTAAAAGTTTTATTGCATTACATTATCATTCAAATATTAATATCAGGATGATGTATGTACATTTTTAATAACACTACAGTGTAATTAAAAATGCAAAAAACGCAGAAAAGCCAAAGAGAAAACGCTTTTTTAAAGTTAATTTTGAAAAGCATTCCAAGTATCACGGTGGTCTTCACTAAAACTTACTGTGGTTGGGTAGTGTATCGGTTTTTTATTTCCAACAATTTTTTTTTTTTTTTTTTAGATATTCTCAGAAATTATTTAAGACATTATCTTAAAAATTTGAGAGTGAATGTTTTAAATTAATTAGAACCTCCTTATAAAGGAACGTTATCAATCACATTCCATGAAATTGTGCAAATCCGCTCACTTACTACATTCTGTAACACCAGATCTCTCAAATCTCTAATACAGATTGAAAAAAGGGCTTCATTAAATAAATGACTTATTATGGACTTATACATCATCGTGACAAAATATGGTTTAAACATAAAAAATACTCAAAATATTTCTTAGTACTAGAAAGTTCAGCAGTTAAAAATTTTATATGCTGAGGAATTGAAAAAATTATATTATTATTGCTTATTTGCCTGTTTTAAGTATCTAAGTAAAAGGTCAAGTTCTCAATTCAAGCTATAAATTTAAGTCTGATTCTTCAATATTGGGCCAATTTTAATGATTCTTTTTTTGTGTAGGTTTCTCCTCTGGTGATTCAATTTTAAATTTCTTTTTCATTTACTTCACTGAAAATTTTTAAACTACAAATTTAGTTTATTTGATATTCTAAATTGGTATTCTGATATTAAAAATATTTTGTGCAAAATTTCAAGAAAATTAGTTAACAAAATTAAGGTAAACATTAACGAATATTACTGAATTTTAGAGAACCCAATCAAAACACCTTTTATTGCCTTTATTTTCTTGCAATTAGATTTTATTCATGCTGTCACCATTATTTGTAGACCTATTCATATTTTAACCAAAAAGTATAAATATAATAAAACAGATCAAAAAAACCTTTTCAATATAAAATTCTAGTTTAGCATTTTTAATTTTGTTTTTTTTTTTTTTTTTACTTTTGTACATTAAAATGAAAACAAAAATTTTAAGTCTGCACCAGATTTAAAAAAAAATTTGTAATTTATAAAATAATATTAAAAAATTGGTACTTTCTGATTAAATGAAGGCGATTCTAACTCTGTGCGCTGCGACTATTAGGTTAAGGATATAAATAAAGGCCTAAACAGTGTGTACATGTTTGAGTTTTTTTATAAAATAAGTATATATAATTGTAAATATAATCTAACCAATCTTAACCTACACTCGCTAACCTTGACTAGCGAGCGTAGGTAAAGTTTGGTTAGATAAATGTAATCTGACCCACCGGGTTGTTCTAGTGATGAACGCGTCTTCCCAAATCAGCTGATTTGAAGAGAGAGTTACAGAGTTCAAGTCCTAGTAAAGGCAGTTACTTTTATACGGATTTGAATACTAGATTGTGGATACCGGTGTTCTTTGATGGTTGGGTTTCAATTAACCACACATCTCATCTCAGGAATGGTCGAACTTAGACTGTACAAGAGTACACTTAATTTACATTCATACGTATCATCCTCTGAAGTAATATCTGAACGGTAATTCCCAGAGGCTAAACAGGAAAAAGAAAGAAAACGATTTAACATAATCTTACCAAATTTTTGAGTTTTTAAAAAATATCTTTCTTCCTTCTGAAAACAGGTGGCTTCCGTTTAATCAGAAAGTACCAAAAAATTATTACTTTTCAGCAGTTTCTATGAAGTGTATTTATATTTTCACAAATATTGATAGCAGTTAGTTATCCAACACCGGTTTCAAAAATTTCCCTCGTATATAATTAATATTCTGATTTTCTTCCGATCAAACGAACTAAGAACGGATGAAATTAACTTACATTAATGTCATTAAGACATTAATCGTTTTAGGTAATATGATGAAAAACTTATTTATGTTAAGTAAGAAAGTCCTCTAATATATAAAATTTATATAAAATGTTTCAACTTATCCTTCAACAATCGTTAACTATTTCTAAGGAATTAAAT
Organism: Lycorma delicatula; assembly: GCF_047948215.1. Lineage (NCBI taxonomy): Eukaryota > Metazoa > Arthropoda > Insecta > Hemiptera > Fulgoridae > Lycorma > Lycorma delicatula. The sequence goes on from NC_134462.1 coordinate 111,495,372, forward strand.
AAGTCTTAGCAGTGATAAAAGTTTTTGCTTCAAACGAAATTTCTTGTATCATTAAGAGACTTTGGGCTTCCAAAAAAAACAATCTAAAAAAAATTACATAGCAATGAAATTGTGTAGTGCATGTTTCAAAACAAATAAAATAACTGTTAAATGTACAAATTTATGAGTTTTTATTAATTTGTAATAGATAGCGTTAGCATCCAGTGCGGGTGTAAGTTAGGATTACTACCTGCAGATTACCTTTATAAACTTATAGGTTATGTTAAAATAACATAATGTGAAAGTGACATTTAATCTTTTGTTAGTTTCTAGTGTGTTATTTAGAACTGTGTTTAGTTTGCCGAATGTTATGGAATAGTGTATAATTTAATATCTATTTCTATTATGGAAAATAATAATACGGTTGATGATATTAATTTCGTGTTTGATGATATAGTTCTATCTGAAAACAACGTGCTTCAACAAAGTTTTGAAGAAGGTTATCAAAACGGTTTGAAAGAAGGGCAGTTGGAAGGATTCCATTTGGGTTATCACAGAGGTTGTGAGTTAGGTTATGAAATAGGTTATTATAAGGGTTTTATTAGAGTCTCTTCTTCTTTATTGAAGAAAAGTGGATTTCAGCCTTCAGAAAAAGTAACTGATGCTCTTTTAAAATTTAAAGAATTAGTTGATAAATTTCCTAAACATAATGCTAATGATTCTGACATAATTAGTATGAGAGATGAAATTCGTGTTCGTTACAAAAGAATTTGTAGTTTATTGAAAATTGATAATTCTTTGCCAGTGAGTGATAAATTAACATACTAGATGTTACTTTTCCGAAAACATGAATTGTATTCGTAATAGTTTAGAAGACATCACTAACTTTTTAAATCCATATCGTGTGCTAGTAGATAGCCATATGGTTAATTTTTTTACACACAGGCTTTGGGAAAAGCATGTACCTTTAAGTATAAGAAAAGAAGCAGAAGATGTTTCAGTAGATGAGGTTTTAAAAGAATTTTTGTGTTTTAGTAATAAAGATGACTCTTATCCTGAAAAAGGCAGTAGGTGTGTAGAGATAAATAAATTTGTTAAAAATGCAAGATCATTATATCTCAGTAACTTTTCTAAGTGTTTGTGTTTAAATGAACTTCAAACACTTATGGATAGTTGGGGTTGTACAGATTGCAATATTGTGTTGGATCAGTTTTTTATGTCTCCAAAAAAGTCTCATGAAGTGGAAGTAACAAGTAGTATTGTGGCATCAATGTTTAAAGCCTTTGATTGTTCACATGTTGTTGATGTTGGTGGTGGTAAAGGGTATTTAAGTTCAGTACTTTGTTTAGAACATAAATTGAAGGTGTTGGGTTTAGATTCATCTAGTTCGAATACAAGTGTGGCTACAAAAAGAACTGAAAAAATGCAAGTAAGTAAATTTTTAATTCATTCATTATTTAATAACTATAAGACAACATTCACACACAATTGTTGACAGTTTTAATCTCTGGAAAGAAAGTATTGCTTTGTTAACTATCAACAAAATACTCAAGCTGTCTAATAAACTGATAAATACATCAACCCAAATTTATAAAAAATTGAAAGTGACAAAATCACTTTCAATGATAGATATATAAACATACAAACATTACCTAAGAATATATAAATAAATATTAATATACAAAAGAAATTGACTTGCATACAAAAATGTAGAAATTTTTAATTTGCACAATAAAGGCATTAATTAAATATATTCAAATAAAATACAGAATTACAAATTAGGAAAAACCAACACAATATAAATTAAATATGCAATTAAACTACTACAAAAAGGAGTGCTGAAGTTCTTAACCACCAGAAACAACTTGAAGTAGCAAAACCACTAAAAGAACTAGTATTATAAGCTCCAAAACCACCTTCTGGTAGCACATACATTCAAAAAACATATCATTTTTTCAAAACAGAATGTAAATTAAATGAAAGATTGACTGGCATACATGTATTGCTAGGAGTTTAGGCTTAAGTTTGATTGAGTAAAACATTAAATATTAAGAAAGGAGAACATATTTACTAAAATTTGTAGATTTTTATTATTTAGCAAGTAAAATTAAAATGTTGTATTAGAACCAGATCTGCATAAGTAAGGAAAACTTTTATGCACAAAAGAATTCCTGCTATTATGAAATTTAAGAATTAGAAAGATAATTTATATTAAAAAAATATTACAAATCACAACTCATTGTCTAAATCACTGGAATAAGATACCTCTGTAAGATTTTTTCAAGACAATCATCCGATCTCATCTTCAGTGCTATTGTTGATATATTGCTGTCAGGTCCCTTCTAAAATGCCACTTTACAGATTTAAAATGTGTTTACAGACCATTGTATTATTAAAATGCCCATAACATAACATCTTTCAATTCATTACATAGCACATTTATTGTAACTTAACTAAATATAAAATATTTTAAATTTTTTGTTATTGCTTGTTTTGAAAGTTATTATTCATGTATAAATTTATTTATCATGTACATTTTTGTTTTAGAAAGCTTGGAATGGTATAAGAAGGCGAATTGAAAATGGGGGTTTATCAAAAAGGAAAGGTAAACACTGGAAAGCAAAATTTTTACTAAATTATAAAAGCAACATTGAACAAAGTTATAATGATAAAGAATTACTAAAAGAAGACAGTCACGAAAAGAATATGGAATTGTCACAAGAGTTTAATGTAAATAATTCTAGTGACAATAATGATAATGTTCACATAGTAGGTAACAATTTTAAACAAGTTACATATTATGTTAACCATAACTCGAATCTTTATGATATTGTCAAAGATAGTTTTCCAGATGACTGTAAATTTAATTTAGTATTGACAGGCCTTCATACTTGTGGTAACCTTGCTTCTAGTTGTTTAAAATTATTTGTTGATAATAAAGATACTGAACAGGGTTGTGCACGGTTGTTAGTAAATATTGGGTGTTGTTATCATTTGTTAACTGAAAAATACCCTGGCACACCTTCTATTAAACAGTCAAAGATCATAGAGCGCACTGACGCCAATAATACTGAAGAATCAGGATTTCCGATGAGTAGTTATCTTTGTTCAAAAAAATTTAGTCTCAGCTACAATTCAAGAGTATTATCATCACAACCAATTGACAGAATTTCTAAAGGAAATAAGGTAAGCAAAGAAATAATATCAATTTTTTTTATTACCTTACATAGATAATATCTTTTAATTTGAAATTGTAAAGAACACTATTAATAATTTGCTTCAGACAAATCAAATTTCCATGTTTGTAATCAGTTTAAATTTTTTAATGTGCTAATAGTAATAATTTGAAGGTTAAACAATTTTAATATTTTTTTAATTTATTTTGTAATACTAAATAAATAAATCTTTTATTATGATCGGTGGTATATAATTATACATTATATAAATCATGTTGTTATAAGATAAATTATAATTATATTATAAGATAAAAAATAGTTGTGATTAAAGTCTATATTAATTATTTTAATATAAAAATATGAAATAATATTAAGGTAAATATATTAAATATGTAAGATTACTACAGAAATCACAATTCAGAAGGCACTATTGAAAAATACTTAGAGCACATATTACGCTTGAAAGAGATCCAGAAAAATCTGGTTTTGCTTTTAATTAGTACTATTTAAAAATTTATGGACAGAGTAATATTGGTTTTTTAAAAGAATTTTTTAAATAAATTTGTAGGAAGATTTTTCAGATTGTTCTGTAATTTGTTAAAGATGGCAATAGAAGCATAATAAGACCTTTCTTGTAAGCCAAAGTTTTGTGTTTAGTTATATCAAAACAATATTGAAAACTAATACCTTAGCTTTATTATTGTTATCTTAAGTTAATTTTTTTGATATGGTTAATACTGGAGAGAATGAACAAGATACAATATGGGATGACAACTAGAAAATTTTTGGGGTTTCTCAAAAGTGTTACTTCAATATCTGTGCATTACTTTGGGCAATGGGTTTACTGATCATTGTAGTCTAAAATCTTTTTTGAAATATATTATTACTATTAGAAGATAATAAAGAAAACTGTTGTGATATGCAGACTTATTCATATTTTAAACAAAGTGACATTTACATTTAAAATAGGACAATTAAAATAGGTAGGCCATCTGCTTTATAATAATCCTATTCATATAGACAGGCTGTAAAAAAATTGCAGCCATCTTATGTTAGGTTGATTTAGCATCTTATGTAAAAATAGAGAAGCAAATGATTTTTAATACTTTCTTTTGTTTCCTTTAGAGAAATGCTAATATTCTGTAGACCAAATCCTTTGTGATTGAAATACCTTTTCTATAAATTGTTTAAAACTAGATTATATTATGCAGTTTCTTGGCTTGAATTATGTGAATAGTTTGTCTTATTGATCCTGCAGTAGTTTTTAAATGTGTCTTATCTATATCTATAATTGACAGCATGTAATAGTTGTGGATTATATAATTATTTAATTGTTGTCAAGTTCCTTGCCATGTTGATGACCATACATAACTGGTTATACAACATATCAAACTGATGGATAAATAGATATGCGAGGAAAATCACATTACAAGAGTGAAATGTACATTTTTTTTTAAAGTTAATTATATTATTATAATTTATTCTTTTAAACCAGTTCAAGGAAGTAAAACATAAACAGATATAAAGAGTTTTAAATATTTGTATCTTGTCTGTCAAGAGCTAAAATAATTTTAGTGTTATTTTTATTATTCATCCATTCCCTATAGAGTTGAGCCAGCATATATAGCTGTTTCATGACAGAAAGGGATTTATTGTTGGTTTACACTGGTCCCACCTTTTTTTTTTGCAAATGTAAAATGCCTATCAGAGTTGCTTTATCTAAGAGTAATTATGCTCTTTATATACTCAGTTCATGTAATGAACAGAATAGTGTCACTTGAGGGTCTAATATACCCTGTATGTTATGTGTAACAGTAAATTCAACTTTGTGAAGACAATAGGAAACTAACTAGTTCATTGCTCATTTTCCTTGCCTAAGCCTGGGTGGATATATTTAAAAATGGCTAATTTGTAACCTTTCAGTTATGGCATCTAATCATGTTTTCATGGTTCTGGTGATCATAGATTTATTTTTATATGAATATACATGGTTATCAATTTTTTAAATTTTATTTCACCAAGAAATTTTTTTTCTTAAACTAATTCACCACATAAGTTTGACGCTTATGGACGGGAGTATGAAAATGGAAGTTTTGTAAGGAAAAACACAGTTTACGGATTCGTATTACTAATACTGCTATATATATTGTTTATAACTTACAAAAACAAATACTGAAGATTTGTTATTCAGTATAAGTTAAATCCTGTGAATGTATTTTATTATCATTTAAAAAATTGAGTGAAGGATCTTAAAGACTAAGTAAGTTTTAAAGTAGGAAGAAAGATTATGTTACATAACATCAGTATTAATAGAATTATTCTGATGTATATATTTCTGTTCTTTGTTTCAGTGTCCAAGTGATGCATTATTCTATCGAGCATTATTTGAAGTTTTGTTACAGCGTCATGTAAAAGATTCTAAAGAAAATAGTTTATATTGTGTTGGACATATAAAATGTTCAACTTTTACTGAATATGTTTATAAAGCTTTAAAAAAACTGGATTTACAATTAGAAGTAAGTTCTAACTTTTATTTATTCTAAAATACGTTTAACTATTTCAATGCAAGGCAGTAACTCTGGATCAATTATGAATATTCTCTCTGACCTTTTTATTAACAATAAACAACAGCATTTTCTTTTCAAAATGATTTCTTCTGGATGGCAGCTTTTTGCTATGTATGTGCAATTCTTAACTAGATAGAAAAAATGGCCTTTATTTGGTTTTACAATTGTTATTTTGTATTGTTTTTTAGTGAAAAAAAAAAATGGGCCTTTTATTCCACTCAGAATAATCAAACTATGGTATATATAATTTGCTTGATCTTTTTCCTTATTTATCCATCTACATAAAATGTTTTAGTCAAGAAATTTTTTCAAACTAAGCCATTTTTGTACATTTTATATGAATTAGGTGATAATTTTTTTTGTTCTAAAATTTCTTGTTTTTATAAAAATATTTACAATAAACAGATTAAAATAACAAAAAAAATTGCTTTGTGCAGTGTAGTTAACATACCTTTTTTTTTTTTTTTTTTTTTTTTTTTTTTTTTTTTTTTTGTCTTCAGTCATTTGACTGGTTTGATGCAGCTCTCCAAGATTCCCTATCTAGTGCTAGTCGTTTCATTTCAGTATACCCTCTACATCCTACATCCCCAACAATTTGTTTTACATACTCCAAACGTGGCCTGCCTACACAATTTTTTCCTTCTACCTGTCCTTCCAATATTAAAGCGACTATTCCAGGATGCCTTAGTATGTGGCCTATAAGTCTGTCTCTTCTTTTAACTATATTTTTCCAAGTGCTTCTTTCTTCATCTATTTGCCGCAATACCTCTTCATTTGTTACTTTATCCACCCATCTGATTTTTAACATTCTCCTATAGCACCACATTTCAAAAGCTTCTAATCTTTTCTTCTCAGATACTCCGATTGTCCAACATACCATTGTTTAAAATTCTGTAAGTTGGAATTTTCACATAAAATAAAATTATTATAAAATTTTCACTTAATATATGTTAATAAAATTCTAATCAAAACCAACATTTCAGAGCTTAATTTTTTTAAATGTACATAATCCAAAAAAAAAAGAAATCAAAAACTTAATTTTTATTAATGGAAAATTGTAGAAACTGTATGTAGATGTACCATGAAAAATAAAGTATATCTTTGTTAAAGAGTTATATCATATAAAGCAGTGTCTCTCAACCTTTTTTTTTACGTCAGACTGGTAAAGTTATAGAAAACTATACAGGGACCGGCAGACCCTCAGCTTAGATTTTTTGAAAAAAAAATACTTATATTTTTATTTTATTAGTAATTAAATTTATGTATACATAATATTAATTAATATAATTTCTTTCTATAAACAGCAAAACATTATATAAATGAAAATCAGAAAATAAATAATCAAAAATAAGTGTAGGTTGTTTTACGAGGGTTATTTGTTTTTCAAGGTCCGATCGGTCATGAAATTAAAACCACAGTGAAAATAAATTTTTTTTTATTTTTAACAAGTACTTACATAGTTACGCTATTTCTATACATAGTCGCCACTCCGATTTAGACATTTGTCGTAGTGTGGTACCAACTTTCCAATACCCTCATCATAGAACGGAGCCGCCTGTGTTTTCAGCCATGTTTCCACGCTGGTCTGCAGCTCGATGTCTGTGCCAAAATGTTGTCCTCCTAGCCAGCATTTCATGTGAGCAAAGAGGTGAAAATCAGATGGAGCCAAGTCCGGGCTGTATGGTAGGTGATCAGACACTTCCCAATGAAAACGCTGCAGGAGCTTCTTTGTTACAGCTGCAACGTGCGGCCAAGCATTGTCATGGAAAAAGACAATGCCTGATCACAATATTCCTCTCCGCTTATTCTGAATTGCCCTTCATAGATGTTGAAGAGTCATGCAGTATGAGGCTGCAGTGATGGTCGTGCCACGTTCCATGAATTCCATCAAGAGAACTCTCCATTTCGGTCCCAGAACACAGTAGCCATACACTTTCTTATGGAGAAGGTTTGCTTGAACTTCTTTGGTTTACTGGGAGAATGAGAATGCATCCACTGTTTGGATTGTTCTTCAGTTTCGAAATGGACCCATGTCTTGTCCCCTGTGACGAGACATGGGGTCACATTCCCTTCAAAACTTTGAAGGGAATGTGAGCTGTATTTGGATTACCCTGGGTGCAGCTATTTACTATGAATTTTTCTCTTTTCAGTAGTGACTTATTATTATTAATTTTTTTTAATTTAAAATAAATATTTAAAGGATTATTCACATGGATTTTTATTTTTATTTTTTTTATAGATTAGTGAGGCAGAAATACATGACATATTAAAAGATTACAAACAGTATAAGGATAAACTAAATGTATATTTTATGATGCGCGTAACATTAGCTCCCTTAATTGAAGCTATCATATTATTGGATAGACTGTTATATCTTTATGAAAATGTAAGTGTTGTACTTATGGTATTATTTTCTCAATATGTTTCTTTATCTGGTGCAGTGGAAGGTGTTGTGTAATCTGCAGTTGTTTTACATATCTAATCTAACATACATTTACCAAAAAACCCATTTTTTAATAATAGTAGATTTGATACTTTTTAATTATGATTTTTAGCTCAGGATTCCTGGTTGTCTATCAGAAGTAACAGCTGTATGAGAGGTGAAGTGATTCGTTTTTTGTTGTAAATTTTTGAGATGTTGTTTTTCATGTTTATGTATTATTTGTTTAAGTGCTTTTATCATACTGTATGTATATGTAGAATCATTTGATATCAACGAAAAAGAAAAGGACTATGAATTCAACTGAAAAAGTAAGAAGCCATTTTAAGAGTTGAAAAAGGTGAATTGTTGAGCCTATTTTAATTGTTTAAGCATGTATTGTTAATAGTTGATTAGGAAAAGAGAAAATATTAAAAGTTTCTGCAAAATTAGGTAGTGATCTGTCATATTGTAAGGTAATGAAGTACAAATATAAAGCTATTGTAATAAGACCGGTATAGCAGGCCTGAGTAATGGATTCCTGTCAATTAAGAAGAAAATAGCAGAAAATATAATAATGGGATGAATCCAGAAAGGGGCTAAAAGAAACCTTTTTAGTAAAGGTAACAGGTCTGTTTAGCAATCGACTTTTGTAATACTGTTCAGTGACACAATAAATACGTCATTCTGTGAGAAGAGTTACCGGACCAAGGTTAGGAATGCATGGAAACAAAAGGGCTCGGTTGATCATTCTCACACTTTAAGTTGGGTCCGGTCTGGCAGGTACAGAACGTAGGAAGGAGTATAAATACTCCGGAAAAGACTAGTTAAAAGTTAGTTCCACGAGGAGAGTCTGCAGATGTGAGTTCTGTGAGGAGGTCAGTGACGGAGTGAATTTCAAAGTGAATTAAGTCAGCGCAACTAAATTAACATTACAATTAGTGTTTCGGTGAGTTACTCTAAGACTATAACAAAGGTATTTACAGAGAAAGAACTTTATACTTGTCTTATCTATTGTACTGTTGCTGTTAATACAAGACTAATGGTTAATAGTGTTAAGACTCTAGCTGTCATATAATGTCTTTAGTCAATGGGACTGAATTCTGGTTTTCATCATTTATCTACCTGTGAATAAATCCTGACGATTACTTTAAATTCTGTTTTGTATGTAATCTCTGTTTATTATTATTGACGTTCATGATTACTTGTTTCTTATTGATATTTAATATTATTATTGTTTATTGTGCTATTATTCTAATTATTATTGAGAATTTTTTTTATTGTCTGTTATTATTATTCTGATTATTATTGTGGTTTTGATTACTATACTTTTTCTTTTATAGTTGTTTTATGATTGTCGTTTACTATTATTATTATTATTATTGATTTTTCTGATTTTACTTATTTTTTTAAACCAATAAATTGTAATTATATAAACATTTCAATTGTCAATCTTTCAATATCCTGATTGAGCCGCGAACATGTGACATTATATATGTTTATTATATATAGTTGACACTGTATGGTTTGATGGGTTCTGTTATGCAGACAATTGGAAAATTTCTTACAGTATTAGGCAGTTGAATTAAAAAATTAATTAGTTAATGATATGTAATAGAACATATATATGTACGTGTATGTAATTGAGTTAGAGATGCTTCCATGATAATTTGTATTACCTAATAAAACAAGTATATATGAGTAATTCCCAAAAAAAAATTGAAGAAGAGTCTCCGTTGTCTTTTGTGGTAATGCATTCATAGGTGTAAGAAAAAATCACAGATAGTTTATTAAAAACATTCATTTAAATCCGCATTAGTGTAAAAAACAGAAAAATGCTTGGTTAGTTGAAAGAATTTGCAACTATTCAATCATCTGACTATAGTTGGAAGAAAGCTTTCATGAGCATTTTGTACTAAACATTATTAGATTTTAAATTTAAAATGAAAAAAAAAATATTTTTCTCATATATGTTTGTTTATAAACACGTACATCTAATGATGAAACTTTAGTCTAGTATTTAATTTATTAAATAAATAGAAAAATATTTATTAATTTATTATGCTGTGTTATTCAAAAACATTTCATCGACTAATATGGCCAAATGGTAAGTAACATCTCTATCTTTCATCCAGCAGGTTCTGGATTCAATTGACCAAGTTAGGCTAAGCATTATATTACAAATTTAATTTCTTGTAAAAAAAAATGTTAGCTGTAGTTAGACGTGTGTCAGTAGGTACTAGAGAGAATGAATAAGTTGATATTTACTTCATATTAAGAAGTCATTATTATAAAAGAAATGAATGGGGTTCTGAAGTTTTCTATAAAAGAAGAAATTAATGTATATGTTTAAAATATTCCAACACTGATTGTTTCAGTGAAGTTATGTATTCTGCTGAAACTAATAACATACATATTTTTTAATTTCATAATAATGGTAAAAAGTAATAGATATATTTTTATTGCTTTCACAGGGTATTGAAGATGCTCATTTGGTTCAGCTGTTCAATCCAGTATTATCTCCACGTTGTTATGGAATTATTGCGTTTAGAAAGAAGTGATACATCATGTTCCCAAATATAAACATTTTCTGAGTGAAGCATTTAAATTTTATTATCTACTTGTAAAACCTTGTATGTCTTAAAAATTTAATTTTACAGGGATATTAAAAAATTCTGGTTTCTGTAAATTTTGTTGTTTTTATGTTAAAAAAATCTAATTATATGTATTTTTAATTAAATATAAAAAAATAAAATCCGATACAAAGAAAAATGCTCTTGCATAAAAACAGCATTGCCTATCTGTTTTGCAGGAGTAAAACACTACAATGCCACATTAAATATTGTTGCTGAATTGATTCAGGAATTTTTGTGTTAACCTATTTTGCATTATTATAATTGCTTTCTATATAACTATACAGGACATGATTTTTTTATTGACATTTGATATTTCCTTCCATCCTAATTATATTATTATTTTTTATGACCAGATAGGATGAATTTGATAAGTCCATTATCCAAGTCTCTTCGATGGATCTATTTGGGCCTTGCAGTCCTTCTAGTACTATTTTATATGTTCCAATCTTTGTGCCCTTTCTAATGTTGTAAATTTCATGTTGAGTTTTTTCTTGTGAGTGTGAAGCGTTGAGTGTTTCTGTTCTTTATTTTCTTGTTTAATTTTATCTTATCTGTGGTATCTGCTGGTGTAAGGCTAAATTCTTTCAGATCTCTTATTTCTCTGATCCATCTGCATCCTGTCTTTGTATTTCTCAAGTCAAGACTGTACTGTACTAGTTGTTTTAGAAGTCTTGAATCCTGCATCCTCATGATATGTCCAAAGAATTCTAGTTTCCTCTTAAGACTTGGTATCAGTGATGGGTTCTGACTCTTTGTATATGACTTTGTTGGGTACAGTCCACTACTGCCCGTCTTTCTGGTAGTTTTTATTGATGAAGGTTCTTCCAAATCTTCTTTCGATTTTAAGTTTGTCTTTGATTTTACATTGTTTGTGGAAATGTAGGTGATTTGCTTTGGTTTGATTTTGGACTTTGTATTTTTCTTGTTCGTGTGTGTAGTATTGGGGCATTCCATTGCTTCTGATTGCATGTTATCTTCTAAGTGGTAGCCCATTGTATCTGAATGCTGCCTTTTCTGAATTCTGGTGTAGCTTGGTTCAGGCGGTAGAGTATTCCTTAAAAGACCTTTTATGGTTGATTGTCATAAGGTCACCTGTGGTGGGACTAGGTCCTTAATAACAACACTAGATGTTATCTAGTGAGGTGTGATTTGATGATAAATGATGCTGTGAAGTTTGTTTATATTCAGTTCACTGGACAGATTTCTCCTATTTGTTCTGGATATATCCAGGTGCACCTCGTGCAGGCTCAATCCGACTTTTGTTAAAGTTGTTATTTTGGAGAAAAAGTCTGATCCTAAACATTACACCCTCCTACTTCTATATTTAACTAAAAAATTAACAATTAATTTTAAAAAAATTCTCTTTCCTTTCACCATTCTTCGTTATAGAAAACTGCCACAAAAAAAAATGAAATAAAAGCTTATCTATTTTACAGGTGTAAAACACTACACTGCTGCATTAAATATTGCAGAATTCCTCCAGGAAGTTTTGTGTAAATGAGCTACTGGTTTTGCAGTATCATAATTAAATTCAATTACCTTGTGTCTTGTTCATAAACAGTTTCAACTTGCCATTGGAGCATCATCTTAGAATGTAACATTTTTATTACCCTCAAGATAAGTAGTTTTTTTTTTCTTCTTTTAGAGGATGAAAAACGCTTTCACATTATCATTGCCCGGAATAAAATATTTTAACAAAAAAATTAATACTAGGCTAAAAACTATGGAAGTAAACAAACATAAACCTACAACTAATATAGTTAAAAACTAATATAGTTAAAAACTAATATTGTAAAAAGTATTACTTAAAACATACATAAAATTATTATTTAATGTTTTGTAAAAAAAACATAAATAGAATTTAACAAAGTCTGAGAAGAGTATAAGTGAGGGCCCCTTCTCAAATAACAGAAAGATTAAAGAATTAACATAAAAACTAAAACTAAGTTAAAAACATTAAGAAAAACTAATAACACATTAGTAACTTTTCTTGAGTGGCAGCCAGTTGTTGCTTATAAGTAAATAATTTCTCTCCAAGTCAATTACATACTTCCTTTACTTTCAATATTGTATAAAAAAAATCTATAACACATTTGTTTACAAACTTGAAATATTTTAACTGTAAACTGATCCACTCTTTGGTGCTGTTTCTGTTATCTCTGCTATTTGTTTTAATAACAAAAGCAGTCTTTCAATTCCTTCATCTTTATGGTTATTAGCAGGAGTATTACTATTTCAACACTTGCTCTAACCTTAATTTTTATATATAACAATGACCTGTTATCAGTAAATAAAGATATGAAATTAATACTCTATGCAGATTATATATCACTGATCCAATCTAGTGGTAATATATATAAATGATTCTAAGCATAAATGCACATACATGCAAAAAATATTCAACATGTTCTGTAAAAATTAAGACATGAAAATAAATCATCTTTATGAATGTTTTAGTAACTTTATGAGATCAACTTTTCTTGTTTATTAGCAAATAAGAAAACATCAGTATGATAAGCTCTTTTTTTTCCTGTTTAGCCTCCGGAACCACCATAAGGTATTACCTTCAGAGGGTGATTTGTATGAATGTGAATGAAGTAGTCTTGTACATTCTCAGGTTGACCACTCCTGAGAAGTGTTGTTAATTGAAACCCAACCTTCAAAGAACACTGGTATGCTTGATGTAGTATTCAAATTTGCATAAAAGTTAAATGCCTTTACTAGGATTTGAACCTTAGAACTCTCATCGAAATCAGCTGTGGATTTGTAATAATGAGTTAATCACTAGACCAGCTCGTTAGGCTTAAGTTAATAATGCTACACTTGTGTAATAATTTCACACAGTCTCTCTCAAAATTACCTTCTAGATTATATTTAAAAAAATATAATATCAAATAATAAATTTATGAGATCAACTTAAGAACTAAATAAAATCAGCTGATTTTTGAAATCAAGAGTTCTAAGGTTTGAGTCTTGTAAAGGCAGTTGCCTTTACATTTTTCCTTTTATATGAATTTGAATGCTAGACGGTGGATACTAGTTTGTTTGGTGGTTGGGTTTCAATTAACCACACATCTCAGAAGTGGTTGACTTAAGTCTGTCTGTTCAAGATTACATATTTACCAGTACATTTACACACTTACATTGCAGCTATGTCAGGCCTGGTAAGCTGTTAGCAGTAATTGCATTTGCCTATATACACATATCTAGGCCCAGCAGTAGCTGGAAAACTGGTTAATGAAATATACAGGGTGTTTCTAAAATGGTGGGCTGGCTACACTTTTTTGGATTCTACTTGTAAAACTAAACAAAAAATGTCCTTACAAAAAATGATAATTTCTCCTTCATTCTCCCCCTATCTGCTATTTTGTTATTTTTATATAATTTATATCTCAAGTTTGGATAGACGAATCAATTAATATTTGATATTTGATTGAATTTAACATAAAGTGGAGGACATGAAAACACACATAATTACATCAATTTTCTCCCATAACTCAGCTATTTATCAACTGATTTTCAAAAATAAAGTGTCATTTTGTTCAAAATGAAAGGCTTAATATTTTAGTAAATAACATACATTTTGATAAAACCAATATTTATGGAGATATAACGGATTGAAAAATAAACATGGCTGCCATTTTGTAGTTGCAAAATTATTTAAGTCCTGATTTTTTGCTCATTTTAAAACTTTATTACCAAGACATTTACCAACAATATCCTAGTTAAGAATAAGGTTATAAAATCCTAGTTATTGTGTCCAATGAATCTTATGGAACCAGAAACTCAGTTTTCAGCTGTGATTATGAAATCACAAACATAGAATATTGCTTACTGGATAAAGCCAGTTTGCCTCCTATACATAGTACATACATTAATAAAGACATTCTATTCACATAAACTTCTAAATTAATTTGCTAGTGCACTGAATTTTTGTAAAAAAAATTCAGTGGTTTTGGTTATTAATCTCAGATTTTAAAGAAGTTATGAAAACTGGGTTTGAATTAAGTTGATGATTTGTTTAGATTTAAAGTTTCATATGATATAAAATTGTATTATTTATAATAAAATTTTTTTTTCTATTAGTGAAGATTAACTGAAAGAGAAATGTTTTGGGGTTGAAGTGATTTCATTAAATATTTTTATAGTCGCCGTATAACAAAGATAGGTAATGCTTGCAACTATCTTCAGTTGCTAAACCAGAGTATACTCGTATTAAGCCAACAACATTAGCACACTAAACATGATTTTACTTGAATTAATTTTTCATATTTTCTACAAAACAGAAGTAACACTCATTTATACGAAAGTATTAAAATTTCCATAAGGATGTGCTACCAACTGTATTCTATTATTAAAAGCAGTCAAATTTAGATAAAGTAATTTTTTGCCAATGAAATCAAATAGTTATCAGCTGCTATTTTCAAGCCTGTACAATATGTTTTTGTTTGTAAAGATGAAATTAAATTGTATAGCATTTCATGTAATACAATTATATAAAACAGTGCTGAATTATTTTTACTAGATTCACACTTGGAGTCATTGATCTTTAATTTGATATAAGTGATGAAGATAATGTTAACGATTGTGATTTAGACAAACAATGTATTGCATGAGAGAGTTAGTTGTATGATATAATTTTGACGTCCAATCAAACCTATATAAAACGGTTGACCTATTTAAAAAGTTATAAATTGGCTTCTGAAAAATTTGTTCTTATTGTTCATGTCGTGACAATATAAGTAGTGCAATAAAAAATAATTGCTTGGAAGATGATTCTTTTGAGGTAGAATTTTATTTAGCTGTTTTACCTGCTGCATTTATAACCTCTATTTAAGATGAAACAAATGCATATTAAAGGCAAGTTGTTGAGTATCAACTTTTGCCTGATTCTCAGATGAAAGCATATTTGACATTAATTTTCAGTAAATGTATTGTTTTCTGGCTCTATGCTAATGCCAAAATTAAGAAAACTAGACTATTGGCAAATATTGTTATCATCTTTACACATCTACCTCTTCTGAAATAATGGGTGAAGTGAATAAAAGAGAATCTACTTATCAGTATCTAGTGCCTAGACTTGGATCATCTAATTTTTATGTGAATAAACACACTAAGTCTAGGTAGTTGTATAATACAGAAAAAAATTTGTAGACTAATATGGTAGTTACATCTTAAATCATGCAAGTTTTATCCAGTTGGTTACATAATGTCGTACCCCTACCAAATCAGCAGTTCTGCTGCCAGTCTATTTGTGTTTGTCAAGCAAAATACTGTTCTTAAAACTTATCTTTAATCAATGTCATCCTGTGAAAGTGAAGAATATGAGAAGATAATGGTGAAAAACAACTATAAGTAAATTTGCTGTCTTTGTTAAATTGTTTTGTAAGGTGTTACTGAAAAAATGTAGAATTCCTGAGAATGTGGAAGAAAAGAGTGCATAGAACAGTATAACAGAACAACACTGTCATGCAATTGGGAAAGAAGTCAATGTTGCTCAAATTAATAAACTACTGACCAACATGAAGCGCAAGATTACAAAGAAAACTGACTTAAGGAAATAGGGAGGAATAAACCAATTAAATTACATTATTGGTAAAAAGATCTATTGGTATTACTTGTCCAAGAAGAAAATCCCGTATTTGGTAAAGTTCCTGAAGTGTGAAAAAAGTTGTTCAAAAGGAACCAATGAGTGTTTGTAATAATGAGGAAAGTGACAATAATTTATCAGCAGATATGACCTTATCAAAAGACATAATACTACCTTCAACCTCATATGCTAGAGACCTGACATAAAAAAGTTGATGTCAAATGAAACCAAAGATTTTTCACTGTCCGAGTTGCAAAGGCTGGTGTTAAATTCAGCAGTTTTAACTCCAGAAATTGAAAGAGAAAAAAAGAGCTTTGGAAAAAGCATAAATCTGTTGTTGGCAACTCGACTCAAAACATTTTTCAGTTACTGACCCTTTTTCTTTTCCTTGATAAAAGATAAATAATAAACTAGTAGAATAAAAAAAGAAAATTGAAAAAAATATTAATAATATATATGCATGTGTGTGGGACTAAAAGTTGAAATGAGTTGGTTAAATTATTTTTTCATTTTTCAAATTTTTTATTAAATTTTTATAAACTTATATTAAAATTAACATAATCTTGATTCAATAACTTTTATGACTAACAAATTACATTATAAATGTAAATTTTATATATATAAAATTATACAAAAGGCATGGATCAAATTTTATCGCATTATATGGCTTTTCTTAGGGCTTAAACAGTGAAATGCCCCCCGCCGTGGCTTTTCACTGCTACAGAATATCTCCGTAGATATTCTGTAGCCAGAATCACTAAGTAAACAAGCATTTCCATCGTAATAAATGATGTTCCTAATGGGACTACATCTCCATATTCTAGATTGAGCACACTACCAGGCCATTCTGCACTTACACAATTTGTAAATTTCTCACCAGCATTGAATGTAGCTTGCAGTGATACAGGAGTACTCTTTCCAGTTTACAAACTCATTGCCACGGACAGCTGGTTTTTTTATTTTTATTTGTGTACAGTCCAATGACTGTATTGATTTGTGTACTTCAGTTGGCAGATTAAAAAAAAATATCTACCAGTCTAACTTAGCATTGTAGATGGGAAAGTTATCAAATTGTGAGCTTCGTTAAGAACCCTACCCATAATGAAATTGACAGTTTTACAAACTGCTGTCCAACCAACTCCAAGATCCTCTGCGTTCCACTTTGGAACCTGGATCACCCATATAACACAGAAGTACCTGCATCTGTCTTCTGAGAGTCAGGGTTCTTCCTTTTGTTTTTTCAATTACTAGCAAAAATTCCACTGTCAAATAGTCTATACTTCTACTATCAAAAACATAACAGTTTCCTACATTTATTTACATCTTTTTGAAGACTATTATTTTCGTTTGTTTGAGCTGCATGAACATTGCCATGATGATGAATGAGAACTGAACTGAAAAGCACTAAAAAGTTAGTCTGCCCCATTACAGTCTTATAAAATGTAGATACATCTAACCCAGAGAAATAGATCTACTCTTTATTTACGCCAAAATTTAAGACGTATCTAGCTCATCCAGGAAATCAGAGATAAATCTAGTCATAGTAGATCCTACAATTTCATTCACATAAAACCAAGACACAACTCAAAAATATATAAGATTCAGCAACAACAAAAAAATTATTTGTACTATGCGACACAGAAACAGATTGTATTTTAGACGATACTGTCTCCATAGTAGCGAGAACAGAATATGACTATTCTTATAATCTTAATCTTAGTATGTCAAAAATAGTTGTTATTACTTTACTGAAAGATAAAGTAAGCAATTGTCACTAAAGTGTTTTTAAACAACAGGTAAAGTAGTCCTTATTTTTTTAAATGCAGCACAATAATACAAAGTCTTGCGGTTTAATTAGAAAATATAAGAAACAATCGACTAATTTCCAAAGAAATTGAGCAAGGGTAAAATCGAATCTTACCAAATTATCAGAAACGCTTGAGAATGTTCTAGTGAATGAGGCAAACACGGATTCATCCAAAGAAACAAACAAAACACTCAAGCGTGTTGATGTTTATAATATGGGGAAAATTGATAAAACTGACATTGTTTGGCATAGTGTGTAATGCCAACTAAACTTTAGTTCCAATGAGTTGATGTATGTGGAAATTAATAAAACGGTATAAGAACCTCATTTCATTTCTGAGATATTACTCTTCTCATTCTCTACAAAATTTAAACTAGTAAAAGTTCTCCATTAGCTAAATTCCAACTGGCCATAATTCGCTAGTTTCTTGAGAAGTATCACACTCCAAAAGAAAAAAAAAACAGGTGATAGGTAGGTCATCAACTTTTTATGACATTCCATTTGCCTGACTGAACATTTCCCCCATTTAATACCCGCAAAAGCGAAAATCAACCAGGTATGAATGCGTCAACACAAGAGAGAAAGAAAAAAGAATCTAATTTTACATATTTCTTAAATGTAATATTGGCTTACATATGCATCTGTTTTACTATCATAAAAAAGAGAATTTAAAGGTAAGGAACATAAATTAATCTTTTTTAATAACTTAGTATGCAACATTATGAAATGCAATAAATTGTACAAAATCACACCCTGAAAGTTTAACAAGGGCTCTGAAAAACCCAGCAGTTAAAAAAGATCTGATATAATGTATCAGAGATCTTTTTTAATATATTATATTGATGAGGAACATGATTTCTTTCTAACTTTTGCTCTTTTACAATAAGGCAAACATAAAAATACCTTGATTGTAAATGAATGAATAATGCTTAATATTTTTGTATATGATATTTAATTCAACTTCTGTATTTCAAACACATTGATTTTAATTCATTTTAAGTAGCTATGTTCTACCAAAAGCAAATCGTTAAACAATAAAAAGCAACCAACAATCTTATCAAAGTTACTCCAATGCTTTCTTTAATATAACAACCTCTCATAATAGTGAATAGACTTAAAATCTAATATCTCTTAAAAACAAAAAACAGTAAACTCTAGAAATATTAAAGTTGGTAATTCTCTGGAAAACCACGACAGTAATGGCCTGTTGGCTTGTTCTATAATTAGACATTCATAATTCCACAATAAATGTTAAAATGAAATTTTATGACAGGTATTGTTTCTTCTTATTATTATTAGAAGGAAGGTTAAAAAAAAAATCAAACCAACATACAAGAGATTTATAAACTTAGAAAAGGCAACTGATAATGTAGGCTGAAAAAAAATGTTCAGCGTTTTAAAAAATTTAGGGTTCAAGTTTTGAGATAGAAGAACAATTGCTAACATTTACGTGAACCAAACTGCAACAGTAATAATTAAAGTGCTAATTAAGAGCAGTATTAATCAAACAGTTATGAAGCAGTAATAAAAAAAAAGGAGTCGGACAAGGATGTTCCCTATCTCCATTACTTTTTAATCTTTACATAGAACTAGCAGTTAATGATGTAAAAAAACAATTTATATCTGGACTAACAGTGCAAGGTAAAAAGATAAAGATGCTATGATTTGCTGATGATGAAGTACTTTTAGCCAAGAGTAAAAAAGATTTAGAAGAAACAGTGAATGACATGGATGAAGTCTTATACAAAAACTACCGCATGAAAATAAACAAGAACACAACGAAAGTAATGAAATTTAGTAGAAATAAAGTAGATGGACCAGTGAATATAAAAATAGGATGAGAAAGGATTATGGTTGTTATCTGGGAAGTAGAATTACTTAAGATGGACAAAGTAGGAGTGATATAAAATGCCTAAAAGCACAGGTGAAACAAGCTTTCAGTTAGAAATATAATTTGTTTACATCAAAAACTAACTTTAATTAATGTCAGGAAATTTTTTTTGAAAGTATATGTTTGGAGCGTAGCTTTATATGGAAGTGAAACCTGGATGATCAGAGTACCTGAGAAGAAACAGTTAGAAGCTTTTGAAATGAGGCGCTATAGGAGAATGTTAAAAATCAGATCGGTAGATAAAGTGACAAATGAAGGAGCGTTGCAACAAATATAAGAAAGAAGCATTTAGAAAAATATACCAAAAAGAAGAGACAGAGTTATAGGCCAGATCTTACGGCATCCTGTAATAGTCGCTTTGATATAAGAGGGACCAGTAGATGGAAAAAATTGTGTAGGCAGGCAACATTTGGTATATGCAAAACAAATTGTTAGGTATACGATGTATATTGAAATCAAACAACCGGCACTAGATAGGTAATCTTGGAGAGCTGCATCAAACCAATTAAATGACTGAAGAAAAAAAATTGTTTCAACAATCGACCAATATTAATTGCATAATAAATACACTTCTGGGAGTTCCATCATATGAGAAGGTATAATTTTTAGTTTGTCTGCAATTGGTTGGTGAATTGGCATAGAGGTAATATGTAATTCACAGATTTCTTTGTAATTTACTGACTGGTATGAACAATTCTGTTCCTGAAATACAAATGAGTGAGATAAAATACTTAGAAAGAGATGATATATAATCAGTGCACTAGCAATACAATAACCCACACAGTATTATGTGTATATATTCTTTTAAATTCCATCCAGTTCCATGCCAGATTGTAATTAGCTTGTTCAAGTCAGTTACAAGAACTGTTCAAAAAGTTCTTGAACTGGCAACAAAACAGATTTTCTACAACTTAAAAAAAGTTTTTTTACATTATTATTTTGTAATTCAATTCATTTAGACCAACTTTTTAATACCCTCAATATAATGTGATTTTTCCAGCTTTGAAAAATAAGTAACTGTCTCGGCTTTGATTTTATTATTTGAAGTAAATCTTTATCCAACGGGCCTTCATATCTTCAGGTTAGATAAGAGGAAGTAATTGTTGGGAACCAAATCTGGTGAATGTGGAAGCACTTTGAAGTGTAGGTCATGGAGTTTTACAGCAACAATCAAAGAGATGTGTGTGCAGGGTATTACTGTGGTGAAAGAGCACTTTTTTTTTGCCGGATGTGGACCTTTAGCCTGAACAGCATCGTTCCAATAATACAAGTGTAATACTCCCCACTGTCGTTCCTGCTTTTTTCCGTGTTGTCTGTGAGCACCACATCATAAAAATCCCAAAAAAACTGTAGCTACTACTTTTCCTAGAGATGGCAATTCCTCTATTTGGTCTCTAGTGGGTAATGGTGAATCCATGTTTTAAGTATTATTATAAAACATCAAAGAAACTCAGCAAAGTCATGTTTAAGGAAGTCTGTATGTCCATATTTAGTTGACTGTTAACAAATACAACACCCAACAAACAGGAAACATTTTCATACTGAAAACACGGTCAATAAAGATGTTTGCAATGTCAGCAAATTTGCACACATTCGGTCAGTGATCATTTAATACAGCATTCATTAAGGATTTTTGTGACAACCTGATGGTTATAGCAATTTTTTGTCATTCCAAGTGTTCATCATCTTGAATGGATGTATGAGCATGTTTACAATTAACAGTCCACTTTTTAACTGTTGAAAATTAAGAAAAAAATCCTTCATTTTCAAAAGTGGAAATACTTTTTTTATATCTATTGGGGTTAATTTTTTTTAAAACAAAATACTTTATAACAACTTGAACTTTAATTTTATCCATTTTTCAGAAAATTTCAAAACTTGTTTGCTTTACTTGATTTCCACAAATGAGCAACTAAACGCACATGTCTGAAACATCACAGCCATTTCGTCATACTTGTGATATCTCTGAATCTTTCCAAGCAACCCTCATAGTATGCTTCTTCAGTCATAGAACTACTGAAAAAAAGTCAATACATCTAAGCTGGTGCTATTAATTACATATTTTCACTTCTACAATCCAAAGAACTTGCAAAATAAAAGTAAGATTAAATTCTCTTTCATACTAAGTCACGAAACCAACCCACCGGGTTGGTCTAGTTGTGAACATATCATTGCAAATCAGCTGATTTCAAAATTGAGAGTTCTAAGGTTCAAATCCTATAAAGGCAGTTACTTTTATACAGATTTGAATACTATATCGTGGATAACAGTATTCTTTGTTAGTTAGGTTTCAATTAATCACACATCTCAGGAATGGTCGACCTGAGACTGTACAAGACTACACTTCATTTACATTCACACATATCATCCTCAGAGGTAATACCTCTGAAGTAATACCAGAAAAAGAAAGAACGAGTACAAATTTTTATAGCAAGCATTCCAATAATTTTACAACATAATATATGAATATAGAAACTATGAAAAACCAATGTTTCACCATGCAAAAGGACCCCAAAGACAGTACACTCATTGTGGAGTTTCGTGGGCAATTGACATCTACTATGTATGTGACTAGAATTCATATGGTAGGCAAAAAAGCAAATATATCTAGTAAGAAAAATAAATTTATATATCTAGAAATCAACAGAATTTATTCCAAAAAGCTAAATCAGTTCAGTATAATTTACTCACGAATTGGTGTAAGAAACCTGCAAATGTTTTAAATGTATTGATTAATAAGAAACCAAATATTTTTCATAACAGAATAAATGCAATAAATTTTTAATAAAGCAAGAGCTTCATTTTTTAATAAGAATAGGAATAGGCTATATCAATAGCTGTGAACATCCACCCTTGCTCACAAGCCAACATAAATTAAGGCAATTAATTAGAAAAAAAGTATATAAGGAATAATTTAATTTAGTACTATAATAAAATTTAAATTTATCAATTATTACATAATAATGATAATGATGACAATTATTATAATTATATAATTTACAGAAATCATGTTGTTATAATAATAATAGTAATAATTATTATAATAGCAATAATAATAACAACATCATACTATCGCTCATATCATTTTATAATAATTATCATTAATTATAATAATATTAATAATAATAAATAATATACAGTTTATAATTATTTAAATTATATAAAGGTAGGTCGTCTTCGGATTGAATTGGCTATAATCATATAAATGATTTTTTTTATACATATACAATATAACATTCACTTTTTTTTTTCATTTACCGGAGTTTGAGAATTAACAAATGTAATTGAGAGCGTGTTGACACTGCATCATCTCCAATTAATTAAATAAAATTAATTCAAATCAAAACAAATCAAATGAAGAAAACTAAATTAAGTTAAGGCAGCTTCAACAACAACAACGGCAGACTTCTTTGTATTGACAGATCTTCTTCCATCTTCAGTCCTCCATCGTTTGCGAAAGGAGGAAATTGGCCGCTAGATTTTCATTTTTTTCACAAGCAAAATACGCTTGCACAACAAGGTGTTCTGGGAATCCCAACTGTTTCAACTGTAAAAAAAAAATTAATCATAAAAATATGTAATCAGATTAATAATAATGGGAGGAGGTTACTGCTGGAACATCAATATGCTGCTGTATTGTACAGTTTCTTGTTATTTCTTTATAAGTAAGGTTTAATAATTTTAGATTTGAAAACAAGAATTAAAGAATAGCAAATTTGTTAGCTATCAGTATTTATTATACTATAGCAACAGTATTAACTACAAGGCAATAGAAAAGTTTCTGATCCATTAACATCACAGATGTAGTAATTTAAAAAAAAAATTATCTTTAACTGTAGACTAGCATCAACTGACATAAACTTTACAAGTTTATTATGCCACAGTTAAGAAGGCTGAATAGATAATTGTTTTATATGAATTCTTTTGTTAGAATGTTATTTCATTTTAATATAGACAATTGATTTCTTGATCAGATGAATGTTTTTCATTATTATTTTAAAACTATTTAGGAGTTAAATTAAAATCGTCACTCAAAATAAATCATCTCATAAACCATCACAACTGCCTGGAATTTCAGAAGCAGAATTGTTTTTTTGCCATCAAAAATTGAATTACTTCGCATTTGGGGATCTCAAAGAATCATTATAAAAGGTTGAACATAAACAACAAAATAACTACACTGTTGCTAACAGCTGAGTATTGATTAAAATAATTGAGCTACTCAAAGGCCATCTGTTTGTATGACATATTTAAGTACCAAATACTAAATGGACCTAACTTTAAAAACAAGGCTCGTATTACTAAAATATTTTAAATATTTATAAAAAAAACTTCACCCAGGTAAAGAAAAAAATACATTTTTAATGTTTCTATTGGCCTCTTTTACAACAGACAATCTTTTTATTTTATAAGATTCTAAATTTATTTATGAAAAAATAAAATAAAAAAATAATTACAATTATCTTATACGGCAACATCACTTTAAAAGACAAGTAGAGAAAATTGGTTATGCTACATAAAATTTATAGTTTCTATAAAAAAATACGATAAAGAAAATTTAATACTCTGTAACAAAAATTATTAATTTTTATAATAATATTTCTCAAAGTTAAGAATATTTTTTAAATCAAGCAAAATAGACCACACTAATAAATAACGCTTGTTAAACACAACTTTGTCTCAATCATCAATATGTTCATTTTAAATAGTTCCAAAATTAAATAACACCACAGGCAGGATAGAGTGTTAATGGTTAGAATGCTGTCTTCTAGATCAGCTGTTCTTGGGTCTGATCCCAAGCAAGGAAATTAATTGCTTTCTACAATTTCAAACACTTTTTGGCTGATAATCACATCAAATAATGAGACCATTCAAATAATCACTTACAAAAGAGAAACTTACCCTTTCTATGGCTTCTTTGTCTTGAGGTGTAACTGGAACTGTGGTAGGTGTAGCTCCAGCTGGCAACGTTGAGGTATTTGATGGCGTACCACCACCTTGGGAGCCAGCTGCTGGTTCATTCAACATCCTTACAAACGCTTCCTGATTCTGTGAAATGAGCTGAAGCAACGCAGGGTTAGTCTGTCTGATTTGCTGTAGTACAGCATCTAATAGTTCAGGGTTTTGTTGGACTACTGAACGCATTTGTTGAAATTGTGGCTGCGACCTTAAAAATCCCAATGGCTCTTCACCCTCTGATAACAGAAAATGAAAAAAATGTTTCATTAGATTTACTAAAATAATGGTGAGGCACTAACAATAGGAAATTACTAATTTTACAGATTAGTAAACTTATACAACATAGTTTGAGCTACTCTTCTGAGGATCTTTTCTTAAAAAAACTTCAAAATTTCTTTTTAATACTTTTTTTTGTAATGTGTGATACAACTGTATGGGATGCTTTCCTGTATGATGTAGGGATTTGTGATAGTGGGTGTTTTATTTACAATTGAACATTATAGTTTTTAATAGATTTCCAAAGAATTTGGAAATCACTACCATGCCCAGTCTTGCATATGTATGTATGTATATAAGTACAAGATTTTTGTCTGCTCTACCAGATACAAATCTTAACAGATTTTGACAAAACTTGGCGGGATCACGTAACCCTGTTGGGAATTGAGCTTTACTGATTTTCAAGCGAATTGGTTCTGAGGAACCAGAGAAATTAAATTAAAAAAGACAAATAGGTATTTAAATACATTTTCAACTTTTCTTTCCCATTCTACTGAGTGAAATTATTTTCACATTTCCTTTTACAGTTTTAAAAAAAATTATTTTAAGAGCTAAAACTGGTTAGATACTTATCAACTGTTCTATACAAAGCTTATGTAGATGCTTACAAAATATTTTTGTTTATACTGTCATACGCAATATTTAAAAACATGATAATACATGTAAATTATAAGATTATTATATGCCAGTAAAAATATTTTTTTCAAATTTAAAAAAAACATAAATTTTGAAAGAAAGTCAGAAATATTTTTTCTCTTTGCAACTTTTAACTGATTTTGATGAACTTGGTAGGGTGATATAAACCTAGTAGAAATAGAATCCTACTGATTTTCAAGTGAACTAGTTCACAGGAACTGTAGTTAAGAGGAAAAACTGTAGTTTTGGGTATAATTTTAATGTAAACTAAAACCAAAAATCTATCTTTCTGACACACTTAATGCAACAGAATTTTTTATATTAATGAAATGTGACCTAAAGGATGGTTGAAAGAATAGAAAAATTGATCAATCATATCCTGGAGTGCTCACATAAAAATGCAATAAATAGTGATGTAAGTGGAAAGCTTAGTTTGTCAGGTGATCCTTCTTTTTTTTTGCATTCTGATATTTTTCTGCATTTGTGTCCCAAAACAGGTTTTAAGCCTTTAAATTTTTTCAATGTTTGATCTTGTTTAATTGTTTACTAAAAATTACTTGTAATGGCACTTATTGATCAATTAACAAAATTTATTTGTGAAACTTTATTAAATTTAGCTAAAGTAAGTTAGTTACCCTTAATTAGAATACTGCAGCATCACAATAATTTCATATGTTATCATCCTGGCTCTACTTTGAATTTCCTCTTATTTTATCATTTTACTCTAACAGAAACAGATTGGGAATAAAAATATTATAGTAGGTATATAATAACATTATTTGAAACTAACAACAAGAATGAATATATTATGTCAGGATATAAATGATTTTCTTTACAAATATCTGCTGCCAACAAAATTAAAAAAAAAAGAAGTTTATTGACCTCAAAAATGAAAATAAACAGTTATTTGAATATACTGACATATAGAATGTTAAAATTAAATCACTTGAGGGAAGTTGTAATAAAAATGGTTATCAATTAAATGTACTTCAACAGAAAAGCAGAGAATTTGATATTGAAATTTCCAATTCTATACAGTTTCCAAGTGGAAATTGAACTTTATATTAAAATTTCTGGTAGCTTGGTTTCTGTCAGTTATACTCTTGTAAAACAATACTCATAGATTTTGTACTTAAACAGTTTCTGCATTTAGCAAAAATGCCACTTTGACAATAATTGTAATTTGGATTGTTTCACTGAATCTTTTTTAGAAATAAAATAACAATTTTCTTCCATTTAAAATAAATGTTTAGTTATATCTAAGTATAAAATATATGTAAGTGAGCATCTTTGTCCTTATTTAAAATTATTTTTATGGGTGTAAAAACATTACTAAAATTTGTGATTATAAATTTGTTTGGTTTAAGGTCTATGAAATGCTTTTTAAAAGAAAGCGAAATACACCATGAAAATATTTAATGAGGAATCATTAAAAAAAAAAATTTCAACTAACATTTTTATCTATTATTAAGCTTCTTTTTGTTTAATAGCTAGTCTAACAATGTTTATTGATAATTTAATTACTTAATAAGTAATTAAATAATTACTCTGTCAGTTAATAAGTATCCATTCAGTGATATAGTTTTTAAAAAAAATTCTCACAATAAAAATTACAATAATTTAAAAGTATAATTTAAAAATATTATTTTTTTAGTTTTAATGGATCATATGGAATGTTCATTCTTTGCCAATGTAATTAAAAATTAATTATAATGAATTTATCAATTCAGGTAAACATAATAAAGCTGGCGGGACAGTTTACACCAATCTTGTCAATTTGAAATGTATAAAAAAATGTTAGTTCTATCAAACATTAAACTGATGAAGGTCAGGAGACTTTTTTTTCATTGCTTGTGCACAAACATGAGGGGGCTAGCCAGAGGGATGGTAGAGATGTGCGAAGGGGATGGATGCTCCAGCCGTCTCAGTATTCACACTTCTTTGGTCAATAGCATGTCAAGAGCAAGAAGTTACAAGAACAAAGTGTGGCAAATGACAACCTTTGATTGATTCCATGACCTCACTGAAGTTGATCAGTGCCTATGTTGATGAAATTGATTTGGAATTTTTATCATGGAAACAAAATACCTTAGGTTCTGTGCAAAGTCTGTGGATTCCAAAACTTATGATGCAAAATCAGAAACAGGCCTGACAGGAAATTTGCCACAACCTCCAAAATCAACTTTGATGAAGAAAATATTGTTTTTTTGCATCGAACAGTTATATGAGATGTGTATTGTCCATCACGACACTCCTGAGTCAAAATCAGCAAATATGAAACGAAGTATGAAAACCCCTTTAGAGATGCATATGAGTCATGGGTAGATTTTGGAGGGCTTTGCCCAGACTGCCCATGACTCAGCTGGTGGAGGTTCTACAAGATCTATTTCCAAAGAATGGAAATTGGAGGCGACACGAGATGATCATGGAGAAACCCCTTGTTTTATAGTGCAGGAGCTGGAATATGCAGTGTGTAAACTCAGGCCACACAAATGCCTGGACCTGATAGAGTCACAGCTTAGATCATGCAAGTTTTAGCAGATGTGTCCCCTCTATCATTGTTGGAACCGTTCAATCAGGGCATATATTGTGAGAAGATTCCTAGGACTTGGACATCATCCCAGAAGACGTAATGAGAGTATGCTCTCTTCTAGGGAAGGCTGGAACCGGCGTTCCGGGTGGTTTCGAGAAATCCTTTCTCAAAAGATGATAGAGAAAGAGAATCAATAGGGTAGTGTTCTGCTGGAGAGCGATGGTGGAAGGCCAGCCCTCAGGGGTGGATAGCAGGGGTCCCACTGGATCGCCGCTGCTGGGTGCCCCCCGGGGGATGCTGGAAAGCTTTGGTTTGAAGGAAACACAGGTGAGCCTGAGATGGTAATACGTGATCTAATGGATGATGTGAGCAAGCACTTCTGACTTGCTCATGTTGGGAGGCTATGAAGCCAGTTTGAGAGGACATCACCTTGGAAGACATGATGAGATGTTTGCTCTCTTTAAGGATAGCTGGGATCGGTGTTATGGGTGGTTTTGATAAGTCATGTCATAGAAAATTAACGAGGAAGATAACCAATAGGGTAGGTGGAAGGCCAGCCCTCATGGGTGGGTAGCAGGGGTCCAACTGGATTGTCTCTGCTGGGTGCCCTAGGGGAAACCTGAAGCTGTGGCTCAGGGGTTGTACTCATTAACACGAGTAATGGCAGCGAATACCTGACTAGGTGGTTTCTGTCCTCATGTTGTGGATGGGGGAGGTTTTTTAGTAGGTTTCACCACCTTCTGTGGGAAATCCCACACACCCAGCAGTACGGGCTGCTGGGCGTCTGGATGCAGATTTTCCCTTCTCCTACACACAAAAACGTATGAAACGATGTAGAAGTGGGAGAGTCTACCCCTGTAAAGGCATGCTGGAAAAATGGATTGTATGTCAATTTTCTTCACAAACGTCGCACTGTGAATGCTCATTACTAAACTGTCAAATCCTGGCCAAATTGAAAGCTGCTTACAGGAACAAAAGGTGTCATCAGCCAATCAAATATGTGATTCTCCTTCACAATGACATATCACACATAGCCATTAGGACTAGAAATATACTGAACAAAATTTACTGGAGAACTTTAAAAAAACATTCATTGTACAGTCTACATTTACCTCCCAGAGATTTCTTTTTTCTTGGTCACTAATTTCCAGTGACAATGAAAAAGACAAATTAAAAAGCACAATTGGCTTGTAACAAATCCTCAAATTATTTATGAAGGGATCCACAAGTTCCCATATAAATTGAGCACAACTTCAGGGAGGCATGTGAAAACCAATAAATATGTTTTATACTTTTATTCTGCTTTAATAAATGTTTAAAAAAAAGGTTTATATTTGACTGATCCTCGCAGCATTGAGGAAATTACAGGTCCTTAATTCATAAAAAAGGCATTTAAAAAATCTATGTACCCAAAAAATGTTTTATATCATATTTTTAGTGTGGATGTAAATATAAACCTTTGGTTGAATCAGTTTATAAAGATGACTACCTCAATCAATTCTTTTGGGTTTATGTTTCTAAATAAAAACTCTAATTAGATTAGCAGGCATAATTGACATCTTACAATTTTTTTCATCTGTAGTCATATTTTTGTCAAAAGTTTATTCATTGATAATTGATCCACTAATTGATTGTTTAGTATGGGATTCTAGAGAACGATGATAAGAACAATACTTTCTTTAATTATTTAATGGTTTGTGAAAATAAATGAAAATTAATGAATCAAAAGCAAAATTTATTGCTTTGCTGATGATACTGTAGTTTTGTTTGAATTTGCTGAGACTATAATTAATGCAAGTGAAGTAATTACCATTATTAAGTATTGGAGGGAGAATAAGCACTTAGCTCTTAATAAAACTTTAACAGTAACACAAATTGTAAAATTAAAAAAAAAATGTAACTGCACAAAGTTTAATTGGCACTAGGAAGAATAAATGCCACAAAAATTTTACAATAATTCCCTATTCTAATAATTATAATTATTTAGATTTAAGTTTGAATAAAAGATTGAAATTTAATTTGCATATTAATAAACTAACAAATCAATTTGAAGACTTTAATAATAAAGTTAATACATAAGAAGATTTTTAAACAGAAATATTTGTCAATTCATTTGGAATTAATACAATCCATGACTGATCGTAGAATAACATTTAGGCTAGTACTTTATTATTGGAATATAAACTTTTATAGATAAGTTTCAATATATTTAACAATTATTTGTCATAAACCTAGAAAGTTTTCAGACAGTTATACCATTTAACCCACCGGGTTGGTCTAGTGGTTAACGCGTCTTCCCAAATCAGCTGATTTGGAAGTCGAGAGTTACAGCGTTCAAGTCCTAGTAAAGCCAGTTATTTTTACACGGATTTGAATACTAGATCGTGGATACCGGTGTTCTTTGGTGGTTGGGTTTCAATTAACCACACATCTCAGGAATGGTCGAACTGATAATGTACAAGACTACACTTCATTTACACTCATACATATCATCCTCATTCATCCTCTGAAGAATTATCTAAACGGTAGTTACCGGAGGCTTAACAGGAAAAAGAAAGAAAAAGATAGTTATACCATGATTTTGGTTTACCACAGATTGACTCCAAACAGATATTTTTTTTATACAAAAATATCTCCTGTTATTTATTTGCTTATAAAAATACAGAACTTTTTAACTTTCTTCAATCTCACCAATATTATAATTCAATAATGATCAGTTAACTGTAATGTGTAAACCAAAAATTTAGAGCATCATTCTTAGGAATGCATTGTTGTTGATGGGTGTAAAACACTTATTAGATATAATATTATTTTGAGAAAATATACCACAATAAATAATTTAAAATTATTTGATAAACATATAACAGATTTTTTTTAGGTCTTGCCTTTCCCTGCACAGAAGACTGATTCAATTGATTCATTCAAAAACATTTATCCCCCAAAAAAATTCATAGCAAAAACATATTTATTGCTTTTCAATGTAGTCTCCATGAAGTTCTGCTCATTTTTCCATGGGGGAAGCTTGCAATCACTTCATACAAAACTCGAAGATTTGTAACAACCAGTTGTAGATGAACTCCTTATTTTATTGTCACTCTGGAATCAACGGCCAAAAAAAAATAAATCTTTGGGGGATAAATCTGGACTGTACAATAATGTTTTAATTGAAAGAACAGAAGCCATTTTATCTAAGTTTAACTTTATAATATATATATTTTTATTATAATACCAATTCCCAGATACCACCAAAAGAAATTTGGTTTCTACTGGCTGCATTCTACTGAATGAACTGTTAAAGCTAATTACAAAAATTATGTGTGAAACAGACACAAAATTGTCTGACTGCAGAATTTTTGTACTTCATTTTAACAATTTCAAGAATATCTCAGGCATTTATTGGCCAATTTAAACAAATAAGATCTTTTTTTAATTAAAATTTATTTTTAAGATAAAAACCTTTACTGAAAAAACAAAAAACTCTTCACAATGAACACAGGGGAAATAAAATGAGATGGAGCATTTGTTCACATGAATTTTTTTGTATTTATTTTGGGTGTGAATCAGTCTCTTTGGCCAGCACTTCCAGGACACCTTTATAAATACTATATAACTATCCTTAACAAAAATAATACATATTATTTGTAACAGGGTACACGTGTGTATTATATAAAGAACAGTAATATTTATTTTGTTTTTTTGTAAAATTTCAAACAAAAAACACATAGTTACCAGGTAAATAGTTGTATTATTTAGCTAAAAGGAAGGAGGACTAGCCGTTGTGAGTACATCTAATAATGTGATGAAGAAATCTGGATTATTACTTCACAATACTTTGTAATAATTTAGCAGTTTGCTTATAACACTTGCAACTCTGAAATAAATATTGACATATCTATCTATGAAAAAGATTAAGTAATGACAAAGGTTATTTGTTCGAGTAATAAACATATCCATAATATTACTTTTAAGACATTGTTAACAAACAGTATATTGTTATGATAAAACAGAGAAACCTGACATATACGGTTTGTTATCTATATAAATAAAAGACAATCTTCATTTTGCCTAATAACTGAAAAACTACTTAACCAATTTCACTGAAAATTTCACCATCTTTATTAATTGTCCCAGGTCACAAGTTATTAGTTCCATATACTTGTTAGCCTGGAGATGTTTGTTACATAAAAAATGACTATATACTCAAATTCAGCTATAACAAAGCATTACCAGATCCACTAGTTACAAATAAAAAACAAACACGATTTCTTAAAAATGGTTTTTTTATTAGCATAACTTACACAAAAAAATTAATTTAAGAGATTATGCATTTTTTCAAATATTTAATACTTCAAAATTACCTAAAAACAAGGGACTTAACTGAACCTGTCTCTAATTTAGAATTTTATTATGAATGGGTTTCATAAGAAATAATTCCCAGAGCATTAGTAATAAAATGTGAATATATGAAGCATGAAAGGCATCAACTCAGTTCTACATAAAATCATGTTCAGTAAACGAACAGTTTATAAAGTTTTTATATATAATTCAGTAGAACCAAGTCTGCACTTTATTCCCCATTAAATTATATAGTGCAAAAAAAATCAGTTTACTGGTGATAAAAGTATTAAGATGTTCTGTAGTGGAATAATTTCTTAAAATCTAGGTTTAGGCTCTTGACTCTTCTAGAAACTCAATGGTTTGAGTAAAACTTATTGTTATAGTATCTAATATATGGTTGTAGGTAGGTTCTAATAAATTTGTTTGATGTTTTAATAGTATTCCATAATAACAATTTAATGACTAATCAAATTAACCCATAATTTTTTGAGTGTCAGCAAATTAACCCTTCAACTATCACTGCTTATCACTGTCATTTATATTTAATTATGTTAAATTGCTTTGGTTTATTATTTTTTTACATTTTCTTTTATGTAAATATTTTCACTATAGCTGGAATAGTTCTTTTGAATAAAATTTGTGATTTAAATGAATAAAATGACTATATTTTTTCTTCATTACATTAAAATGAATCAGACCGTGACTAACAAATTTATGATAGTAAACAGGACCAATTTATATTATTAATATGTAATGATACTGACCTTTTTTTTTTTTTTTTAAATTTTAGCGATATTATTTGATTGTGTTAATTATCACATATTTTTTAGCCCAAAAATTAATTTTATTATAAAACTGTTTAAAAAAATGATAGTATATTTAAAATTAATCTTTTTTCTTCACAATAATAAATAATATATAAGGAGGGTTCAAAAAAAATATACTAATCTATTGTCTATACAAATTTCAACAGATAATAACATCTTCAATTTTCCAGAAATTTCTTTTATTTAAAAAAAAAAGTTTAGAAATGTCCAATCTCAATTTTGACTTTTACATTTTTTATGGACTTCAAAATTATGTAATCATTATTAAATTATCTGCCACTTAGTCATTCTCTATGATGAAATGGTAGCATCTCTGACATTAAACTAGAAGCTTCAGGGTTAAAACCCTGGTTAGGTTTGGCATTTTCTTATGTAAAAAAATTCACATATCGTTAAGAAGTGATTGAGTATAAACCAATTGTTGTGTAGAGAATAAATAATTAAAATAGAAACATGTATTTTAGGAGAAGGTGGTTGTTAGGAAGCCCAGACTGATATGTGAAGGTACTTAAGTTCATTGTATGTATTTATAGATCATTCTCCTACCCATCTAGAAATGGGTACCATAATATACCCATCTAGAGATGGGTAGGAGACTTTGGGTTGGTCCAAAAGCATTAACCCACCCTTCCTACCAAATCACTCCTAGGATCTGCACCTACTATCATACTGGCTCTGCAAACCTCACTATCTTCAGCCTAAACCTACACTCACAGAACCAAAAATAAATAAGAGATCAAGCACAAGAAAGAGTAGATGGTAAGAAACGATGATCTGAGATAGTCATGGCATTTTTATCTAGACTGAAACATCCTGACCCTTGTAGAGAAAGATGCCTTGTGATGATCCTGGTCATCACACCACCCCTACCCACTCCATTCATAGCCCTAATGGGTTTTAACAGAGGCCATCTTTTAGATCCTTTAAATCTGATTACATATTACAGTCTGTCTGGATGCCACTGACGCAAATGTCTCAGCAGACATTCCCATCAGTGAGTTCACTCAACTTTAATTTCACATTTGTATTAGGCTTCTTCCAATTTCTCTCATCTGCTCTTAATTTGTAGCCCTCTCAACTAGCTGTTGAGTTTGCTTGAAACATCTAGATTCTATTTTCATACCTCTTAAACAAGTGTTGATCGCAGTGACAATTTCATCTTACAGATACCCAAATCCACCTCTTAATTTGTCAAAGAGATTAATTAAGAGATTCAATTATGAAATTCTAACAAGAAGCAAACACTAACTCTCTGATCTGCTCTGGGTGTGAGGTCAACGTCTTCATCCTCCCACATCGCAGCTCCATCACAAAGATTTTAACACAATCTACCTCTACCCTGAATACAATAGCTCAACTAACTGAGATTTGATGGCATAACGCCTATCTTGGCACAGTAAGCACCCAAGTGGGCTCCTAGCCACCCGGGTTGCTACTCTATTAGAGAATCAAACCCCTTAAGCCACCCTCTGCAGGGCCATAAACCTAAGGAAGCCAACTATTACATTCAATCAATTTGGGGTTTCCAACTGATTTGAAGATCAAAATCAGAATTAATTCTTGCAAATTAGAAACAGCAGCACAGTAGTGATTTGCTCTGATAACATTTAAAATAGGTAAAAAAAATAATACAATAAAGACTGCTTCACTTGTAGACATAGAACAGTTAATCTGTAAAATATTAATATGGTTTTTATTTGGAGGTGGTCAAGATTGTTTCTTGACCTTCCCCCAGAATAGTGTGAGCACACTATTCTGAAATGAGGAACTATCCAGTGCAGCTAGTAAATCATTATATGTGAATTAAACAGATATTACTTGTTTACAAGTAATTTAATATGAATTAATAGGTAGGAGTCAACAGGAAATTTATATAACTTTCAATCTTAAAATTTAAACTACTTTCCAATGGAAAGTAACTTCATTTTAGAATAACAGTATGTTTTATATTTCACTCCAATTTTTTTTCAAATTTTTTTATAGTAACATTAAAAGATACAACAATATCTAACAATTCCTCCTGGACACTAACTCACCCGAGATAAAATGAGCACTCGATGGGCACAATTAATATGATCATCAAAAGATACTGCAATGTACAAACTGATTATCAAAATAATCACCAAACTTCTCACCTGATTGTGCGGTGGGTCCTGTGGCTGGCGGAGTTGTGGACTCGTTATCAGTATTTGGAGGTATACCATTTATAAGATATTCAACGGCTCTATCAGGATTATTATAACTGGCTCTTAAAGCAGCTTCCACTTGATCCCTTTCATACCCCATATCCATTATATTATTAACCATAGCTGTATATTCATCACCCATTAACAACGCTGATTCTGCTTCTGTTAAGTTAGAAGTTGCTCCACCTGCACCTGCTCCTATGCTAAAACACAAAAACAAATCTCTATTTACTTTTCATTTAATACAATAAATATGCAACTTGATACATTATCTTACTTAAAAACCTTAAGTACAGGTTATAAATCTTAACCATTATGAGTAAACAACATTTTGATTAAAAAACATTTTTCATAGATCTTGAGAGCAGGTAAGTATATAAGGTATGAAATAAAATTCTAAAAATATTATGGAAATTCAGTTTAAAATATAAACAAAGAAGAAGAATTATAGATTCTGAAATGATAAAAATGCAAAACCTACAGGAAGAGCTGCACAGAAAAAGCTGACCGTCATTTTGAGAGATCTGGGGAAGATTGATGCATGAAGATAAGTTACGGTAAGATTGTATGAGTAAATCAAACCTTATCCATTCATTACTTAACATTTTACCCCTCCTTAGAGATAACTGAAAACAGTGGATGGCTCAACCAAAGGAAATTTTGGATAGATGTTAATGATGATCAGTTACTATATAAGAAAATTAGACAGCTATGATAAAACTAGAAGAAGAAAGGCATGCTTAAACAAATGAAAGCTCTTGAATGAATTAGGAAGTTGATTTTTAATGGTCTGACTTATCTTCAAATCCAAAAGAACAAAATCACATACAAATAAAATAACAGAGGGAGGTATACAATAGTCCTCCAGCACTGGAAGTAGGCAATGGAGAAATGATTGGTCTTTGCTATGCCCATGTTTAAATTCTAAATTCAGGGTAAAAAAGACTTCACTCAGATTTATGTAGAGGTCATATTTAATTTATTTTAAAGTTCATACATATTCTTTTTCAAAATAAAATAGCTTCAGTAAAATCATGTATAAAATTACGAACAGATCTAATAATCAAGAAAACTTGAAATTGTTAGAACTACTCTACTCAGTTTAAATAAAGCCTGCTTATTAACAGTACATCAATTAAATACCCACTGTTAAAAGACTGTTTACTAAAGTTTAACTTAGATACGAGATTTGGCAATCAATGAGCCAAGGGACATCACCAAGGATTATCTGAAGAAAACATTGATTGGAAACGATAAGTTAACTAACACGTTAATTGCCTAATTGAGTGACTGAGTAAAAAATACTTCAACCATTCAAACATTTAAAATGACAATAATGAATTCATATTACTGTCCACAACAAGATATGAATTAATTATTCCAGAGGATGCTATAGCACATTATACAACAATTTTAATGCAATGTAGTGATTTTTTTACTGAATTTTTTTAGAGTTGTTCGTTTGTTCATTACTCGATACCAGAAGTTTAGTTCAGTCACACATCCATAAAAGAGGAAAT
Source organism: Lycorma delicatula (assembly GCF_047948215.1). NCBI lineage: Eukaryota > Metazoa > Arthropoda > Insecta > Hemiptera > Fulgoridae > Lycorma > Lycorma delicatula. Next base: position 111,532,712 of record NC_134462.1, read on the forward strand.
GCCATCAATTTGTTATAAGCATATTGTGAGTAATTTCTTCATTAACTTTAATAAGATTAAAAAAACTGACAGCAAAAAGTCAATTAATTCTATCAGCTTTATTTAATGATTCCATTATTTGAATTTTATAATATGCATGCATTAATCCTTACAAGTAATTTTCTTATACTGGTATTTGACAGCCAGGTGAAATTGAACGATAATGGGCAGACCAAGGATTACCTCATTACAGCTCTTACAGTGGGAAGTAAACAAAGCCTAACAAGCTTTCTTAAGCATTGCTTACAAGATAAGCGACACTTACAAGTTTCTTCAAAATTCTGTACCCAGACTTCACAATGGCGCAGGCAAACAGCACTGGATCAATCCAATGGATTCTGAAAAGATATCTAAACTGTTGTGCAGTTGTATAATCATCACTACTTTTGTAAAATGTTTTAACTGCAAACACCTTCTGTTCACCCGCCTGGTCATGCTCCATTATAAATAAATGCTATAAAAAGAATCTATTGCAAAAAAGAAAAAGGCATTTGGTATGACACAGATTGAATGGATCACTGCAGAAGAATCAAAGTGACTTTGTCACTTTGAAAACACTAGAATATGTTTTTTCTTCTACACAGGAAAAAGAATTCCTGGTGAAAAATATTGTAACAAGACCGGTATAGCAAGCCTGAGTAACAGATTCCTACCAATTATTATAAAAGTATAATGGTAGGAATCCAGAAAGGGACAAAAAGGAGAACCTTTTTTTGTTAAGAATAGGTTTGTTTTAGAATTTTCCTTTATTATGCTGCCCACTGATACACAATGAACACCTGTTGTACAATTTGGAATTTATGGGAAAGAAAAGCCTTGGTAGATTGTTCTCATGCTACGAGTAGGGTCTCATCCACCAGGTAAAGAGGCTAGCACTATAAATAGCCCAGTAAGAGCAGCTAAAAGAGTTCTATTAGTACCAGTCTGCGAGGTATTATGACATCAATCCCACAAGGGCAGTTCTGCAAGGAGAGGTTGTGAGTGGTATAGAGTCATGTGGGTTTGGTGGAGTTCTGCAAACCAGTCCAACAAGATGTTACGACAGTCCAGCATGGAGAATCACAAGTGTGAGTCTGCAAGACGAGAGTGCGAAATGGCAGTCAAGCGAGGATAGTTTTGAATCCAGTTCAATATGAGTAAGATGAAATCACGAGTAATTCCAGTAAACAAGAAATACTATCGGCGAGTTACTGTAAAACTATACATGTATAAATGAAAGAAATAATGCAATAAACTTCATTCATAAACTGTTAAGAGTAGATAGCAAAGACATTTGCAAGTGAACACTATACGATTGTTTGTTAATACAAGACTAGTGGTTAAAAAGGGTTAAGACTAGCAGTTTCTTTTGTTAATGGGTTTAGTCTTCTATTTATCTACCTGGAATAAATTCCAAACGATTATTTATTATTAACTAAATGACATTTATCACTATTTGATGTGTAATATTTTGATTGTTATTCTTTGTTGATTATGTTCTGTTTTCATGTTATGCTTACTGTTTTGATTATGTTATGTTTTACGTTATGTATTAATTGTTTAATTTGCTGTTATTGGTATGTAATATTATTATTATTGTTTACTACTATTATCCTGATTATTATTTTGGTTGTAATTACTATATTAATATTTGTTTTCATTAATTGCTTTATTACTGTCACTTATTATTATTATTATCATTATTGCATTTATTCACTATTGTTATTATTATTAAATTGTCTGGTTGTAATTATGAACACATTAAATCAATAAATTGTAATTATATAAACATTCTAAATTGTCAATCTCTCAATATCCTGATCGACCGGCGAAACATGCAACAGTATCATCTAAAGAATATATTTATTTAATCTTAACAGGCTGATTGCCTGTAATATGCACAATTACAATTTTTCTATTTTTAATGATAAAAGTAGAGAAATTCATTTTGTAATGATAAATGAATGCCATGTCTAACCAGGATTAAAGCCAAGAACTTTCTGGAGGATAGTATCACAGCCATCAAAGCTGTCCTCCACTAGTAGCCAAAATCTTACAATAATAGATGTTCACAGTTATGTAAACAACCCCCTACAAAAATGTTATGTTTATACTAGTTGAGGCCAATTTATTCTTGAACACACAAATGTCTCATCAATTTCACTTCACATCAACTTCAAGAAGCCACATTTTACACTTATCATTATACAACAAAGTATATGGAATGTCAAAAGAATAACATAATATTTAGGAATTCAGATAAAGATTCAGGATCTGTTTAGGAGTTGGCCTATTCTAGTAGCAGTAATCAGAGGAAAATGTAGTTGCATTTGTAACTAGGCTTTTTAAATTAGGGTCTAAACATACGAAAAAACTTCCAAAAATTCCTATTTATTTTAAATTGTCATCCAGTCTATTTTATTATAAGTTCAAAATCAAATTACCTCCTTTTTTTACTACAAAAAAATACTTTTATTTATCATTTTATTATCTGTAAATAGATAAATAAATGAGAATGAATTTAAAGAATTATAAAAGCATATGAAAAACAATTTTTAAATAGATGAAAGAATTGTTTTTTATGTTTATATATGCTTTAATTTTCATAAGATTTAATTTATAAACACAAATACAATAAAAAAATATATTGGTTAAAAAATGAGGTTGATAGCAATTCTATTTTGTAGCTCATTTACCACGCTAAGGGATTTCAATTATGCCAATTGTATTTGCTGTTTTCATATGCAATACTTGTTTCACAAACCTTAAGCGACCCTCACAAACAAATTACTGAACTCATTTATACTACCTAAAACATAAAAATCCTCCCACACCTGAACTCTTTTCATCTTGAAATTCTATCATTGCAGGAAATACATCAAAGTAGCATTGAAGGTTAAGTAGTTACCTTCCCATGTGGGAGATTGAAAGCTCTGATGATTGGCTGAATCAATTTTACTTGCTAAATGCTAAATGGCTTCACAAAGCTTCCCCATTCACTGTTTTAATTAATTTGGGTGATCTTGGAGGCCACTATAAACAAGATCTGTCATCAGGTCTGTGCTGACCTTTCCAGTGGTCAGGAAAAACATCATTGAACAGATCCCATTCAGAATTAAGCTGGTGAGGAAGCACACCATTCTTGTTGCCAAATAAAATTCTGTGGTCCATCTTGGAGTCAAGGAAAGAGCCATGTAAGCAATATATCTAAATAAGCAATTCCTGTTATCCTTGCTTCAGCGAAAAAGAACAGCCTGTAAACCTGCCTAATAATGCACAGAAAATATTTAATTTTGATAAGTCTCTTTCACATTGTCAGAGTTGAAAGGGATTTTCTAACCCCCAGATATGGACATTATGTAAATTAACTTTTCCATCGAGAAGAAATGTTGTCTCATCACTAAACATCAAGAAAGTTATCTTCTTACTGCAATATTTCAATCATTAAGTCAGCTCGCACAGCATAATGAGTAGACTTCAAAGCCTACAGCTATGAAAGATATGGAACGTATGTGTAAGCGTATCCTTAAATCATTCCACATTATCACCACAGCAATGCCAGTTCATGGCCAGCCTACTTTTTTTTACTTATTGTCACTTGGAGGATTATGATTAAACTTTCTACAGAACATACGCTGAACTGTAACTACAGATTAATATTTACCAAACTGCAAAACACAGAAGGCTTTCCTTTCACGAGTTGTCATCTTTGCTAGTGGCACTGTCAAGCAGGAAGATATGGAACACATGCGCATAATTAAAACTGTCCTGTTTGCTCTTTGATTCTAACCTTAAATCAAGAGTAAATATCTCCTTTAAGAGCTATAACAAATTAAAATCCTGATATTCCTTTTTTTACACCCTGTCTGGATGATTAATGCACTGAATTCTATAATGGTAATTAAATTTTTAATGATGTATATGTATTAGTCATCAAACTAACTAGTTGATGACTACTCACTTGATGGCATAGTTGTAATCTCTAACACTGTATTGGAATACAAGTTCACACTAAGAACCTTAAACTCAAGTATAGGTCTCAATCATAATGGTTTGTACTATATTAAAGCTGAAAATTGTGAATTATTGCATATAGTCATCCAATTTACAACTTAAATGTCCAGTTGTTAGTGACTGGATGATGGGAAAACTATAATTCTCTGCAAAACTTAAAAGAGTGGTCAACTACATAAAATCTGAAGTGAAATACTAAATGAAGTCATACATGACTGGTTTCTTCATTATTAAGGAAAGTTATATATATATTTGCCACGATCTACTGTGCAAAAGATTAAATTATAAGCTAGTATAACAATATAAGGCTTGATAATAATTATTCTAAATATAAGAACAATATACAAAAGAATATTACATTATAGAATAATTATTCTTAATGTAAGTCTTGGTAATTATTCTAAAGTATTCTATTGCTTTGGGTAGTTAGTGTTGGAAATCTCATTACAGTATCAGATAAGTTACCTTATTAAAGGAGGCAATCTGGCATTAAATCATAATTATAGAGAATTTAATTTCAAATGAAATAAATATGAAAAAAAGACTGAATTGAGAATCAGGCCATATTTAATATAGTTTTTTCAAAATTATTCTGTACTGCTTAACCAATAGTAAAGTCTGTATTCACTCTAAAATTTAGAAAAGAAAATGAATTACTTCAACCAAGTAGAGATTATGGTGGTAGTGTGTATATTTTAATTAATAAAAACAAAAGATTTTTAAAAATGAACAAATTCATAATGAAATCTGTGATTTATTACTTATAATGAAGAATAATGAGATTCAATATAATCTTTAGAGCATTACTACTACCCATTAATGCAGTTTGTAATCAACTGGGAAAACACCACCACTGCTTACCTGCTGTCACTTTCACCCGACTGAGTCTGTCCGATCAAATTTGTGCTGGCTGGCGTTACATTGACAGATGCGGCTGGAGATGGTGATGATGTAGCAGCAGCAGCCGTTGGATCACTCGGTCCTGAATGAGGTACAGCTGCTCCCTTAGGTTTGGTCACCATCACCACCACAAATTTTTTCTCATCTATGTTATATTCACTGATTGTGGAATCATCTGTTAAAATTTTACCTAGAAAAAAATAAATAAAAAAACAATAGCTCTTAACTATCAAATGACTCAAATAATAAATATTCTTAAAAAAAAATTTCTGTTAACTTTCTTCGATAGTATCTTATAGTATTTTGTGTACATTTTTCAAATCTGCAATCCAAATTTGAATGGAGGGCAGAGTTTTTTATTAACACACATTTAAAGATAACTTAATTTTTTAAGGAATTGTCTTATTGTCTTTCATAGTAATTGCTTTTTTTAATTTTATTCTGTATTCAGCCTCTGGAATGTACCTTTTCAGTTTCCAGCAATAATCGACAAGCATATTCACACTCCATTTTTCCTGGTAGTTTCCATCAACAATAAATTACGTTGAAAGCGATCATCCGTGCTCATAACTTACATCAACATTAGGTGGAAAAAAGTTCTAATGTGAATGAGACGTATTTTTGTAATCCCAGTTTTTATAGTTTTCAAGAAGTTCACTCACCAATTCTATATAATTCTCAGCCTTCTTTTTTCTCAGGAATGATTCAACAATATTTTGAAATGATACCCATTGCTTGCTTTCTCAGATCGATTCAAACTCTCTCAAAGTTCAAATCCTTAATTAACTTACTACATATGTGTAGTCCAACAAATATTTCTGCATTGTTTTTTCCTAATTGATCGTGGAAAACTTTCTCTTAAGGTATAAGAAACATCGGTCATTAACAATGAACTGCTTTGACAAAAATTTTTCATCACACCAAGTTTTATGAGTCTTCGGCCGGTTTTTTTTACTGTTGATATTTTTTCTGTTTCTGCTGCCCTGCTCAGAAACAACAGTACTTAATATCACCTTTAGTTCTCATATGTGCTAAGAGTACTTTTCACATTGATTTGACATCAGTAAAAATTTCATACTGTTATAAGTCACCTTCCTCATTTATGCTGCATAAGAAAGAGAAATTGAGGTTCCTCTTTTCAATTGTTAAATGGAACAATTTTCAAACTCATTTTATTAGAACTGTTTCCACTCCATATAATTATGAGCCTGTCCTAGTATATCCAATAAAGAATTTACATCACTATCGATATACTGTCAGTATATTATACTATCTAATAAGAACAGATGTTGAAATTTTTGTTGCTTGACATAGAAAATATATATTTCATTGTCACTTTTGAGGTTTTAGCCTTTTAACCTTGAAGCCAGTAACTCTGTATTTTAGACAAATTAAGATCATAAACAAGAAAATTAAGTTCTGCTTGAGTAATTTTGTGAGGTTTAGCACTGTCACCTTAGAAATCTGGATCCTCTTCTTCTTCATTACTTCTAAATTACCATAGCATTCTTCATAGTTTGCATATTCTTCTTTAACTCCATGTTTCTGATGGAACTGGAACAGGTTACTCTTCATTGTGCAGATAGGTCTTATAGTCTTATAGATAGAGAAATACTACAATTTCGAACAGATATCTTGAATTTACATGATGTTTTGTCTTTTATGATACAAAAATTCCCTTTAGGCACGCCAGAAGGCAGAGGTAGATTTCACTTGTGCTAAATAGGGGATAAAAAAGATTTCCACCTTAAACTTAAGAAAAACTTCAGATTTACTCAATATAACAATGGTTGCATATGAAAAAGAGTTTCACGTTTTACCATACAAGTCCCATCTTCTTACAATTCCAGCAACATTTTGGTCATCCTTTGCTATAAGGGATGGTCATATAAAAAATTGTTTCAAACCAAAATTCTAGGTAATGTTTAGAGAATTAACGACCATTTTAAACCGATTTGATACTGTGCCTATTAAGGGAGGTATAATTTTTTTTGTCTTCAAAACCCCATTTTTTCCACCCCCTGAGGCAATGATTGGTGATATCAAAAAACTTTACTTACATAATTTTTAGGCCCTTATCCAAAGAATAGTAGGAACTTTAAACAAATTTGATATTTTACTTAATAGAAAGTTCAATATTTTGTTTTTTGAAAAAGACCCCCATGGTTCGATTTTGTCTGTTAACAAACTCGACCGAGATTTTGGGATGTTATTTTTAAAGAACAATTTGAAAGTGATTGATGCAAAATTACGGCAGTTATCATGTTCACAAGAAAGTGAAATATATATAAATGTATATATAAACTTTTGAGCTGATGTTGGTTTTGGGGTCTGGGGATGTGAAACGCAAAGATATGTCAAAATTTTCTGGAAGTCAAATCATGGTACCCATTACAATAGATAGCTTACTTATGAAATCTACCTAATAGCAGTCTGTCGAGTGGTCCTTAAGTTCTTTCCATACCATATGAACAGCAAAAGGCATATAACATGGCTTCCCAGTAAGCCAGCTTTTTACTAAAGTTGCACGAGAATTACTAAGAATTATACTGACTTTTTTACACCCAAAATAAAGTTCATATATATGAACTTTAAAGCAAAGTAGTAAAACTACAGTAGTAATATTTATTCTTTGAGATTTAAAAATTAATACACATCTATAAAAAAAAAAAAATTAGGAATAAAACTAAACACCAAAGTTGTGATAATATAAGAATGAAAGCCAAAACGAGCAGATTCTCTAGTTTGGGTTATTCCACAGTAAAAGTGGTGACTGAAATTATATCAATTATGATTTCATTATTAAAGGCTGTTAATTAAATCATACTGCAGTAATAATTTATTTTTCCTAGAACAAATAAGTTATAGTAAAAGTTAGTATCGATGTCATTCTATGATATAATATAATATTAATCACATCAACCACTCCTCCAAATTACTTCACTTTGAGTCATTTATAAGTATCTTCAGACACTAAATTTCATTACAAATATAGAACAATGATTCACAGCAAATCGTTGCAAGTCTTAAATCTTAACAGAGAAAATATATGTTTTTAAACAACTTTCATTTTTGAGTGATAATCACAAAAAATATGACCCCTTAGAACAAATTTTGAGGTCATATTTGGATTCAAAAAATATATAAGAGTAAGCAAAGATTATCTGTGTAACAAATCCTTGTAGACCGGTGTTATTAGTTCACAAAGGTTAAATATTTTCCTCCTCTTCTAACCCAATTGTTTTCATCAGTAAAAAAAACCATTAAGGTTCATTTTTATGATTAAAAATCAAAATTTAAGTATTATAATCTTAACAAACATTTTTGTAACACCTTTATAATCCACACCACAGCCAGCTATTTAAAAACATTATGATTTTCCTTCACCCATTTGTAAGTAGCAAAGAGTATCATCTATAATGAGTTACTCCTGCTTATTCCATACATTCTTCAATTTCATGAATAGGTGAAAATCATGAACTAAGTCTGGGCTGTAGGCTGGAAAAATGTTTCATTTGCAACATTAGCAAGTAGTGCTGTTACATCTGTGGTGTGAAGCCAGGCAAAAAAAAAGTTCATTACAGATAAATAGAATAGCATCATGTCTGTCGCTGCAGAACCCAAGCATCATGCATTCTCCACTCGAAAAATAACAACAGACTTTTGGGACAGAAAAGGTCACTACTTATTTAGTGTATAGTGTAAGAAACACAATACATGCTCACAAAACTGAGTTGATACTTCAGAATCATGACAGAAGCCAACTGTGTCAGCATATTTACTACAGGCCTACATGTACTGGAAGATTATTTTAAGAAAAACAGACCAGCCTGCAAAAATGGAATTGAAGATTTGGAGTATTAGTTAAACACTCTAAAATAAACGTTAATCCAAAACACAAGAAGTAAAGGAATGTATGAAAATAATAGAACTAAATGACCGAAATTACTCTTATTTATTTGAACAAAAAACAAAAGAAAATTAACCATGAGAAGTATTAATACAGTAAATAATATTCTAAGCAGGCCTGAACAAAAGTCACAGCTTATTATTTAAAACTTTTTTATAATTACTATTAACAGCTTTATAATGTTTTAAAATTTAATTCAGACACATAATCACATATATAAATAAACACAGCACACTTAGGCAACTACAAACAACCAACATAAAAAAAAACAAAATATATTAATTAAAACCATTCAATTAAAAGAGACATTTATCTAAAGTAAATATTTGTAATTTGATAAATTTTATTCAAAATAATTAAATAATGATGAAATAATTCACCACAGAAGCTTACAAAGAAGAAGCTTTACATAAGAATAAGGAAATTGAAATTTGTTTTAAAATTTATTCAATTTTATTTTCATACCACATTAAACAGAGCGAATGTAATTTGTATCAAGATATCAATAAATTGCATTGGTCTTTTTGTTTTCAAAATCTGTACATGTATAAAAGAAGATTTTGGAATTTAGTTAGGTTTGACAAATGGACAGAATTTTACCTATGACTGAAAAATGTATTTTCAAAATTTAAAATTGTGATACTTCATGTAAACCATATCGTAGTTGATTATTCAGAAAAATTAGATTGCTCATAAACTGTATTCTAAGTATGCCACATAAATTTTGTAACTTTCCTGCTTTCTGCCTATAAACATTTTGTGTAACACAGAATGAATATATTATTGGAGTGGGTATTCTATTAACAAAATAGTGACAAAATAAAGCAACATGAAATTTAAAAAACAATTCCAGCAGGATTTTTAGGCACCTTAAGAACTTTAAATTTAGTACTTTAAGCTTCGTAGTAAGAAAAACCTCCCAGGAAAATGGGCAAGGTGAATGTGTAAAAGGAGTTCAGAGGTATATGAAAAGAACTACTAGGCATTTTCAATTTACTACATCTGATGGAATTGTATTAATGAAGCAAAAATTAAATTAAAATTTAGTTTTTTCTAGATTTAATTTGTTTATTTTATGCATGATGTATATATTATATTATCCATGATAGAATGGGACTTGGCTTGATGCTGAGAATTTTACTTCCAGAAAAAATGTCGACTGATATTTGATTTAAAATGACACACAAATAAAAAGATGTAACTAAATTTCAAATTAATAAACATTGAATGAATTCAGATAAAATACACCTAAATTTACTCTCTTATGACTCAATGCATTATTATTGCTGCATTGGATGAATCACTGATAACAAATCTATCAGTGTATGTAGTTTTCTGTAAATATCAAAAGTGATTTATTATATTTATGAATGCAACAGAAATGGATAAACAATAACCCTCGTGTTTACTTTATCATTTTCATAATATATTTACCATATCGTAACTTTGTTTAAGTTTATAATAAAATTCTCAAGATGATGTGAATTATCACAATTAAACTCACAGGAAATACTAAAATTATCTTTTAACTTCCATCTCAAGGTAGTTATTCATGAAAAGATTATCTAGAAATCCAGGCAGGATCAATTGGTGCCAAAAATTTAATTACATTGAAACTATATTTATTTCGTACATATTAACTATATTTTTCCATTGTTTCCTTGATCAGAATATGCTGGGATGTAGAGAAGTAATATTAAAAGAGATGAAAATTTCACCAATCTGTAAAAATCTAATCTATAAATTGATTAGATCAAAGTTAATTTTAACTGAAAAAGACTGTGGTTATTGTAATTTGTAATTTTTTTTAACAACTATTACATTGAAATTGGTTGGTCGCATTTGATTTCTTGAATCATTTTTGGAAGACAAGTAATTTTTTGTATGACCAGATCACAAATAATTAGGCTGAACTTTTCCTCTGAATTTAATCAATATTACAAATATAATAAAATGTTTATTTTCTTGAAGGAAATGCAGAAGTAGTACAACAAAATGCAGTAGTAGTAAATAGTACTATTTAGTCATGAGATATGTCCACTGTTTTTTTAACATGAATTTATACAGGATTAAATTTTTATAAGATTTGTAGCAAAACTATTTTTTTTTTTTTTTAGGAAAGTGTGAGAAGTTACTATCTTCAGTTACTTTTAGAATATTCATAAAAAACTTCTTCAAATTCAATGCATATCATTGGGATCAACTCTTCTTATCTTTTTTTAAATTCTTTGTTAAAATTCTGCATTCCTGCAAGAACAATAGCACATTTTTTCTTAAGTAACATTTGTACTGAGTAACATTTGACTGATCATAACTTGAAAAGTCTTTTCAGATCCATGTTTATCTGAATATTTATTCCTCCTAATTTTAAGGAGGACATGCCTGCTTAGTTTAGCTGGAACCTCCTGGAAACAAGAAATGTCAAAATATGGTAATGCTTAAAATGCTATTTATTAATAAACAAAGAAACATATTTACATACACATCTTATGTAAATATTCAATCAATCTTACATTGGGATAGAGTAAACCAAATAAATATATGATGAAAATCAATACATACAAAAACCAAGACCAGTACAAAAAAAAACTCATCTTACCAGCATAAATAAGCTTTTGATTCTCAGCTGGATAATCTTTGCCTTTTTCTTCTTGAATTCTTTCTTTTAATTGTTTAACCTGTAAAAATAAAAAAATATTTTAAGTAAAATGAGAAGTGAAATTAATGAAGTGTAAGAACAGATTTTTTACAGGCACAGTTAAATTTATACTGTATAGACATGGAACCAATCTGGTGACTGACCAACCAATCTGAATCACTGTAACAGGCCAACGTAATCTATAACAACACCACTACAACATAATACAAAAACATTTTTAACATAATTCTTTATGATTGTACTATAAAATTATAATACAATCCTGCTTAACTGGAAATTGCTAAACCATAAACAAATACATGGTTTATTCAGAAATGTTTGATAACTTTAATTTTATTTTTTTGAATATGCTAAAGATAGTTTGCTAAATATGCGTAATTATACTACTGCTCTTTATAATGATATAATAATGTAGTAATTTAATAACTTTATATTATGGGAATAATAATTCAGTGATAATAAATATTATTATAAATTCATGCAAGCAAGTACCCAAAATAAATATATTAAAATATTTTTATAAATTACACATTTACCTTTTATATTTTAAAGGCTACTACTATACCCTGACAACCTCATATGACATTAAGAATAATTCTTTCACACAATCATCAAAAAGCAGACAAAGAACTCAGCAATTTTGATAATTGAACTTAGGAAAAATAATGCAAAAATCTACAATTAAAGAATGTTATTATTGATTTAGATGGATATTTTTGATACATTTAGTATCGATCCTTTTACTGATTCTGACAAGTAAAACTTTTTAAAAGACACTAACCAAAATAAAGAAATGACTTAAAAATTTAACTGTATGATGAAGTTTTAGTTACATAGTTTGTAATGGCATCATAAACACACAACTGAAAATATTGTGAAAAAAATTATTACATTAATTTTTAAACACTCACATTCATGAAAGCAAAATCCCATGCTACATGTTGATTATTCTCATTTAACTGTGCATACCTGATTCCATCTTTTCAAATCCAATATTATTACAAAAAAGATAGCAGGGAGTGGTTTTTAAATGTGCAAGAAAGAAAAACATATTTTTGCTACATCCTATTTAACTTCAATACCTACCTACAAATATTTAAATATATTATGTAAATTTATATATTATCTATCTGTAAGAATAGCTAATTCTGCTGTCATCTGATAAAGGTCTAACAATCCACTTGATGCTAGCCTCATTCAACTAAATTTACCAATGGTAAAATCAATATATTTTAATAAAAGAAAGATCAGCATGATTTAATTAAAATTTACAATAAGATTAAAGCCTACTGATTTTATATAAATGTAATCTTTCAAGGTAAAATATTATACTGGATATCATTATAAGGTGGTCTACTTCATAATAACCACAATTTAATTTGACCAAATAAGAAAATAATCTGTAAACAGTATAATGATGTGAATCAAGATAAAATGATATCATATACACCTTATTTTAGTCCATACCTATATTTACAACTAATCACAGTAACGATAATCTTATTTCTGGAAAAATGTATGCAAATTATACATCAAACAAAAATTACAGTAAACATTTAAGCATATAGATATAACATATGAAAAAAATAATACCATTAATTCACAATAAAGAGAACTAATGTTAAAATATGAGAGATGACTACGAGAAGCAGACTGACGTGCTTAGAACTACATAAATTAACTATGGGAAAACACAAAAAACCATTAATTACATCTCAACCAAAGCAGTAAATCATACATTTACAGACAATTGACTATGATTTTAATTTCATTCTCTAGTATTACTTATCCAACAAACATTATATCTGATACAATGTAATATTTGCATCTGGACAACTTTCATATACAACTTAAAAGTAGATTCATTCATTCTAATTGGAAGTTTGAATGAATCTTTTATTTGTTACTTTGTTGGACAAATACTCTTTTTCGTGCTTTTTATCACTTTATAACTCAACATTACCTATCCTAAATGACTTTTGTCTATGACAACCTCTGTCATAAAATACTCCAACTTTAAAACCTTAAATATATAAGTTTTCTACCCTTTGTTGAATAGGTGTTCAATATTAAATAATGGTAATTCTGAGCATTGTTCATACTTTAATATACCATAGTAGATATGCTTAAAATCAGGAAAACACAAGGTCAATGTGTGAAAGCAGGTTTAGGCAATGGGCGACTGTTCAAGGTCACAGTCTGCGCCACATTACTGCCATATCAGTACTCTAGTCAATTAGCTATCAGTTTTTGGGACCTGTTCAGATGCTAATCCATTCTGTGGAGGGAGGTTAGGGTTAGTTAAGCGCTAGAGTTAAGGTTAGATTTTTGTGATGAGAGATTAGGGTTAAATTACGAAGGTATGGCAATACTTAACACCATCTCTTAGGATACTCGATTGAATTAACTGAAATATAGTTACTACAGAGACTACGCCAAATGTCCCGTACTATTAGCCATGTCTATGACAGATAATCACCTTATGAAAAGCACTGTCAGTCATCTTCAACGACTGTCTCCAAATCCAATTCTGACAACTATTAAGGTTAGTTTATGATCTGTTTATTCCTCTCTCCACAAAACTCTACCTCTATCCTTAACACTAATCTCTCTCCACAAAAAATGATTATGCAAAAAGGTAACTAACAAAACTGTGCTAATTGATTAGAGCATTGATAGTGCAGCACAGACTGAGAACTTCCATCGTTCACCTGCTGTCCAAATCTGCTTTCTCAAATTTAGATCTTGTGTGTTCCTGATCCTAAGCATATCTACTATGGTATATTAAAGTATGAAAAAAACTTAAGGTGATCAAGTAATTGTTCAGAATTACCTAAGTAATATTATCAATCCGTTTAACAATTATTGTTATTTAAGAAACAGAATTTAAATCATGTACAAAAATATTAACTCAAAAAAATAAATTGATATTCTATAAGAGTTTATTCGTGGACCTCCCCTTGAAGTAATACTAACAGAACATGGGCTTGACAACAACCAATGTATAAATAAAATTAAAACTGTGAATTGTAAATTGATTCAGTAGAAGACAGTGTAAAATAAGTGCAGTTGAATTAATGTACAGTAGGATAGTCTGTTGATATGTCCAACTCCACACAACCAATTTTGGTAAGGTCAATATTAATAGCAGCCATATCATAAAGGGCAAACAATGTAATAAATACTGAAATCACTGATCAATTTGGAAATTATAAGATTTCTATACTCGTTTTTTTTTTTTTAAATGGGATATGTAACATGATAATTCTTGGGTAATAATCTTGATAAGTCAGCCTTAATCATGGTAACACTATGGGATATTTTCTTTTATTTGGTTCATCTGATTGAGTTTTGGAGTTAAGCCATTAGTAAACATAAAAAAAGAACTACACCTCAAAAAAAGCAATCGTGGTGATAATCAATTTTACATTTATAATGAAATTTGAAAGGACATTTTTAAAGAGAACTTATTTATGCACTATACTCATTGTAAATCTATAAAATTGCAATGACTTTTTTTTTAATAAAATGCACTAAGGTCTTATACAAATTCAGAACTGTGTAAATATAAAATAAAGGGACATAATAATTCTCACATTAAAAAAATATATATATCCATGAAAAATTTGTTACAACACTTATTACACGAATGTTAAATATTAGGAAATAGTTTTATAGATTTTTGTAATAGATTATAAAGTCTATTATTAAAAACTGAACAAATTTACAATTTAACGTATCATCTGACAAAATGTTTTGTAAAACATCAATTACTATATAAAATTCTAATTCTGATGGCTTATTATTAAATGTTAATTTAATCTATAAATTTTAATATATATTACTCTTTTTTTTTTAATTACATCTTGTCACTTCTTATGTCTTTACAGAATAAAGTTAATTATTGTGAAGGACCAGAGAGTGCTATGTATTCTACACCAATAAAATTGGTTAAATCTTCAATTTCACAACAAAATCATTATTAAAATGCAAAATTCATCCATCTTTAAATTACACAGATATTAATCCAGTTCAAACTTTTATGTGCAGTAAAGATGTGTTATGCTCCCTTACAGTACAATCTTTATAATTTTATTTAACATGTAGTTCCTAATAAAAATTGACATTTAAGCAGTGGAAAGCTCACTATTGATAATAAAGGCTGCTGCATCAGCAAGATTGAATTTATCATAAACTTTTACTTTTCTATCGAAGAAGGAGAGGAGATTCTACAGTTAGTTAACTGCTAATACACAAGTTTGAACTTCAAAAATGTATAACTACTAATAAGTTATTCTCTTAACATAACTGCTTACAAACAACATATGGACTAAACAAAATATCAAAAATGTAAATAATAATAACAACAATTACCTCAAGTCAGGATTATTTTAGTTCCAATTTCTAATTTCCATTTAATTAATAAATAAAATAATAGTAAAGTTATATGTCACATCAGATAAAAGGGGTTAGAATCTACCACTCTTAACAACGTTTACAATAACTGTATTTCAAACAAAAATTACCTGACAATAACAACTTAAGAGTCGAGAATCTACGTTAGTAAGAACTGCTAAATCCAAACAAAAAAACAATACAAATTAAATGACCCCTTCGTCATAACGAAGACCAATACAAATTGCAAAAATCAACTTACGGTCTGAGAAGGATCAATGTCCACTTGAAATGTTTGTTGCTGAAGATTTTTAAGCGTGATCAGCATTATGTTATAAAATATTTATTGGTAATTTTTGACACAAACCGAAACGTAAAAAATTTTAGATACAGAAAACACTCAAGCGATGATGCTGCAGTTAGCACGGCGCCATTTAACCTGACATCAGTTGTGTTTCATTTTCCACTTCCTCCTAAATAGTATTGTCTTAGATTGTATATTAATATCTAATTAAATGTGCGTTTCAATAATATTTTTCGGTACAAAAATATTTTCAAACCGTTTTAAAATGCTTAAAATTGAACAAGTCTTCTTTCAATAATTAAACGACAAACATTAGCTTAATCTTTTAAATTATTATTACTGTTATTATTGGTTTCAGTGACTGGTTTATTTTTTCTAGCAAACGTAGTAATAAATATAATATATTTGTTAAAGAAATCACACTGCTCAATGTTTCTTATATTTTCAATACATAAATTTGTAATTACAGAAAGGTATAAAGAAGGCTGTAGCTTTATGTAGCGTGGATAACCTTAAGCTTTCTCACGGTCGTTGCTGTTATATGATAATGTAGCTTACAATTTAATGTTTATAATACTTTTAGGACATATAATTTTGCTAATAATGAAGAAAAGAGTAAAACAACTTTAATTTCATAAATAACTGATAACCTTTCCCCCTAAGGAGCAGCTGCAACAACGGTAACTAATACTGTTTGACAATTAACTAACTGCGATAGGTCCACGATATGAATTTGTTGTGACGTCATTCCTGTTCGTCAACTTACGAACCGACCAAATATTGGCTCTTACCATAATTTTTGCCTAAAAGAATGTTGTCAAAGCGGTACATTGTAACAACTGAACTAATAAATTTTTCTTCTACCGATTCGCAGCTGCAATATAATTTCTACACAATATCTATACTTTTTTATTATAATTGCTTTTTTGGTTATTGAGACAAACGGGAAAGAGAAAACTTAAGTAAATTTTCACAGAGTGAAATTAAAATCAAATAATAAAAATAAAGTTAATATGGCTACTTGCTGAGCCAGAAATTACTTTCTTACACAAACACTTGTAGAGTTTAAAAAAATTATTATACATAATAGGAAATTAATAAATAATTTATCAAGTCAGACCTTTTACCCTTTCTTCTGTTTAGCCTCCAGAACCACCATAAGGTATTACTTCAGAGGATGATATGTATGAATGTAAATGTAGTGTAGTCTTATACATTCTCAGGTTAACCTGAGATGTGTGGTTAATCGAAACCCAACTACCAAAGAACACTAGTATCCACGATATAGTACTCAAATCCATATAAAATTAACTACCTTAACAAGGACACCTTTTACCTTGCCTGACCTTTACCCTCACCTTCACAAGTCTTACACCTTGTTCTCTGTTTTTATATCATCACAGGTAGTAAAGTTTTTCAGTAAATTAATAAAGTGATATGTAACAGTGATTGCAAATTGGACACTGAGAGAGTACTACATAGTTACAGTTGCTTTAATATTCATTAGCTATTATCAACTTTTGTTCCAGCATTAGAATCATTTCTTCTTTACCTAAAATCTACTTACAAAGACATATATTAGATTCCTCAAATTTTCCATTTGAATATTTTTGTCTGGTGCATTTAAATTGATTATTTAAATTGATATTTAAATTAATTTCCTGCTGCTGGTCAATTAACACATCAGTCATCATATAACATAATCTACTATCATACTGATAGTATCATCAAGCAGTTCTGCCTATAAGATATATAAATATACTAGTACTTTTGGCTGTGAAGTCATATGGTGTCAGATTATAATATTTGAAATGTATTACACATTGAGACCTACAGCTTTAATCAATTTATTATGGATAAGTTGAATTATCTAGTGTTTCTTCAGGTACCGATTGTTATCTATTACTTTAGAAAGGAACCCTAAACCAAAACAACAATTTTTTTTGTCTGAAAACTGTTTTAAATTTGTTTAAGTCTTCCCTCTTAAAATTTTTTTTAAAAATATATATCCATCAAGCAAATTTAAAAAAACTTTCCCTGCAAAATAGAGCAAAGAAATTATGAAAATTATTTAAAATTCTATTTGATTTAATTTTCATCACTTTAAATTTTTCTAAATTATCTAATGATACATGATTTTTATATAACTATTCCATATTGCCGATCCCCATGGCAGAGTCTTGACCTTTCATCTGGGGGTCCTAGGTTTGAATTCTGGTCATTCATGGTATTTTTCACACACTACAAAAATTCATTATCGTTCATCAGTAACTTAAGTGAATGTAAGCCTGTTGCTGTGTAAATAAATAAATCATGAAAAATGTTTTGCCATAAGGATTGTGGAAGTCCCTAATCCATTTGAAACTAGAAAGAAAATTTCTAAGGAGTCATCTGGTTGTATTTATTCGTTATAGTTTTGATTGAAATTTATCCTGAGATAAATAGTAAAAAAAACTTTAAAGCATTAATTTGAGCAGTTTAATTTTTTATCCTATTCCTTTTTTTACCCTTACTCAGAATGAATGTAAATACAAAAAATGTATTTTCTCAAAAGGGGGTCACTGGAGAATAATCAAGTGGCATAAAAGCAAATGTAGCTAATAATTCAATAATAAAAATTATGTCAAGATTGTCTGCACATTTGATCTAGAGGGTCCTTTCATCTGGAAGGTCCTAGGTTCGACTCCCAGTCCTCAGCATGGCATTTTTTATATGCTAAAATGTCAGTTCCATATAGTGGTGTCAGTTTTACAAAATAATGAGGTACCATCAAGGATTAAAAAGAATCATAAATTGCCAAACATATTTATACAATCCAAGGCTAAAGTAAATGCAAAAAATAAAGATAGAGAACTTTTATTGATATACAGTCATCTAACCAACATTTCATTCAGTGTAATTTAGTGTTAAATTACAATATAAATCCAATTTTATAGGCTTCAAAAGTAACTGTAAGAAATAAAATGCTAATAATAAATATTATTGTCATGATAAATAATAATATTAAAAAACAGTCCTCACTAGTAAATGTCTTGTTATCTTAGGAGTATGATTAATCATAACCCTTTTTGGAATGATTTATCCTTGTAGAAAAATCATTCACAAAAAATAAAGTTAAATAACTTAATTAAATTAATGAATTAATTCTTGGTTCAAACCAGTTAGTATTATTTTATATGCAAACGAAAAATAGTTCTGAAAATATCTTGAGGCACATTTTAGGTAGATTTCATAAGAAAACTACCTATTGTAATGGGTACCATCATTCGACATCCAGAAAATTTCAACATATCTTTGCGATTCACATCCCCCAGACCCCACCAAAATCAGTTCAAAAGTTTATATATATATATATATATATATATATATATATATATATTTCACTTTTTTGTGGAAACAATAACTGCCATAATTTTGTGCCAATAATTTTCAAATTGATACATAAAATATAACAACCCAAAATCTAAATTGAATTCGTTAATGGGCAAATTCACACCATGGGAGGGCTTTTTCAAAAAAACAAAACATCACTATAACTTTCTTATTAAGTAAAATATCGAATTCGTTTAAAGCTTTCTACTATTCTCTGGATAAGGGCCTAAAACTTATCTAAGTAAAGTTTATTGATATCACCAACCATTGGTCCAGGGAGTGGAAAAAATGGGGTTTCGAAGACAAAAAATCATACCTCCCTTAATAGGCACAGTAAAAAGTAGGTTTAAAGTGGTCGTTAGTCCTCAAAACATTAACAAAAACTCTTGTCAATTTTTGATATGACCAACCCTTATGGCAAGAGATGACCAAAATGTTGCTGGAATTTTAAGATGAGGCTTGTTGTGAAACTTTTTTCACATGCAACCATTGTTATATTAAGTAAATATTAAGTTTTTCTTAACTTTAGGGAGGGAAATCTATTTTATCCCCTACTTAGCACCGGTGAAATCTACATCTGCCTTCTGGCTTGTCAAAAGCAATTATTTTACATATCAGAAAGCAAGTCATTCATTTATTATTTTCACAATTCATTTCTCAATCCATTCAGTAAAATCAACTGGTCATAAAATTATAAAATACTTCATTTTTTAATTGCAATAAATATAATACATTGAGAGCAATAATGACAATTAATAACCATTGTATACACACACATGGGTAGTGTTTTAGAAGGCATATTTATTGTTTTAGGCATTGTTAAAATCAATTAAAGATAATACAGAAACTGCTCATTGACTGAAATGTTCTATGAGAAAAAATTGCACAAACATATTGCTCAAAACTGTTTATAATAAATAAATACATAACAAATTTTCTAGTTTTGGTCTCCCAAAAGCAAAATATCAAATACTGGATTCTACTTACAAAAGAACAATAAAATTGTGTAAAATTATCATTCTTTTGAACTTTAGTGAGTGTTTTTAATGAATAACCCTGTTTTGGAATATGAAAAGAATAATTACCAAGAGTGACAAATCCAAAACATCAGATTCTGCATACAAAATAACAATTTAATTATTTTTCTTATTTCACTATAACGTTTCAGTGGCGCCATCTAAGAACTAACTAACTACAGCTGTAGATCACCTACTACTTTAATACCCAACTTTTTTAGATAAACAAACTTCTGATGTTTTAATCCAAAGATAAATACAAATAAAACTTTACTGTTATTATTCTGCATTGTTTTGTCCAATTAATAATTTTAGTTTTAGACCATTTATTCCCTAAAACCGCTTAAAACTCTTGCCAAGTTGATCTGAATGATTTTTTTTACTACTATATTTTTGTATCAAGGTTTTAGGCATATATTCATCTAGATAATTATATTATTAACTGAAAACTGAAAGCATGTATTTTATTCCATTTATTTTAATTTAGGAATACTTGATTCCCTGACTAGTTTGTGTTTGTAAGAGATATCTACATACTTACCACAAATGAAATTTTGAAAAAGACTAGGTTTTATTTTAGTTTATTTATAAACATCAGGTAAGCTGTTTATGAGATATCAGATATATGATAAAAAATTTCAGTTGATAGATGAGCGACTTAATTTTTCACAATGAAACCATCTACACATATACTACTTATGTCTGTAAGACATTTAAAATTACTTAAGTTATGTTGGTAAATTGCTAAGCAGTATTTTATTTTTGTATCCATAAAAAAATAAAGAAAATGTTCACTTTGTTTAATTTTCAATCTGTGCCCACTATCATGTTAGCTCAATATCCTGATTTATGTCTGTTTTTTGTTTATATGGGATTACATTTTGACTAGTAAAACCGATTTAACAGTCTTCTGAAAATGGTATAGTGTCTTACTGTGAGGTTGTCTACCAACAATTTAATTTTATCAAAATATATAATAACATTTATTATTCAAAATGCTCAGAATTTATATTTTTAAATTGTAATTTAATGTCTCAAAATAAAGCTCGTATTCTTTTTGACCAATTCAATATAAAACTTTTATTTAATCTTCGAATAAATATCTATGTTATTTGAACTACTGGCTTAGGTTTTTTAATTCATCTTTCTTTGATTTGTGTTATTTTCTGCCCTTCCTAGCATTGTCACTCTTAATATTTGTAACTGACATGTTTCAGAGTACCTCCATTCTCAAAACTACATTTAGCACACTAGTTTTGAGAATAGAATAAAAAAACACTCAAATCAATCATGATAATCCTAGCAGAAATATAAAATATTGTGAAAATGTTAATCTTTCTTTATTTTTAATTTATGATTAATTTTATTTTTCATAAAAAACTATCACTTTCTAAATATGGAAATCTACTTTCAGAACTATGAAAAGATAGTTTCTTTGGGGTGGTATTTTCTAATTGTGGAGAAAAGTTAAAAGCATATTTTGTCATCCTGATCAAGAGCCAATTTTGTTTGTAGTATTTTATGGACAAATAATTGTGTCACTGTTTAGCCTGTGTTTATTTTGTACACTTGTATTTGTTTCAAATACAAATTTTTGCAAATTTGTTCATTCAATTTTTTTTATTAACAAATCAAAAATTAAATCCTCACCAACCACTATCTCATGCTATAATTGTAATACATAAATTTGTAGCATCTTAAGAATTTTTCACAGTTTTTAACAATGTCCTTCATAGAATTTAAATCTATATTTTTCCCTCGATAACACTGTCCAACAATGAAAATGTTTCAGGCTCAAAAATAGCTTATTCTTATGTATTTCCATCTGCTAAATTCAAAAATCACCATAAAAATGACTGATTAGCTCTTGCTATGGAGATACAATGACATGTCATTCTTTACCCGATCTACATTTTTAGTTTGGGGGTAATTCTGTCTTTGAAGTTATCGCACCTGTTAAATGACAAAACACAATGTTCTCCAGCTGCTTGTAGGTTATAAACATTATTACTGTTGCTGAGACGGTGAATTTCATATTGTTTGTGTTGTAATTAGTGCAGAATTTCTGGTTTTTGAGTGCTTTTGAAATGAAAAGTCTGTTAAATGCCACAAAAATGTGTAAATTCAGTGAATAATTTTTATTACATTTTTGGTGAAATAACATTTTCGTCACAGAAACGCAATCTGACACCTCTTGTGAAGACTGCCTATCAGCATTATTTGGTATGAAGGTAGGGGTATAAGTCATGGGCCCACATATATGTTGCAACTCTTGTTCAGTTATACTACGAGAATGGCTGAAAAATATAAAATGGTCTATGGCTTTTGCTGTGCCTATGATTTGGCGAGAGCCTACAACCAAACAGATAACTGCTATTTCTGCTTGACTCCACCTATAAAGGCAGGACTGTCAATAAAGAAAAGAGGAACAGTTTAATACCATAATCTTCCATCTGTTATTTGACCTATTCCACATATAAATAGTTTACCAGTTTCTGCTCCACCCCAAAATTATGAACTGAAGTAGAAAATGAAGACAGTGTGAAAGAAGAACCCAACAAGCCTTCCACATCCCATGAGTCTTAATTTTGACAAAACAATGAAAAACTACACAGATTGAGTCTAGGAAACTTGAGTGATCTCACTTGGGATCTTGATTTGTCAAAGGACAAAGCAGAAGAACTTCTAGGGTCAAGAATACAGCAATGGAATCTTCTCCGACGTGATGTCACGGTCTCACAGTACAGACATCGTCATAGGGATCTGCTTTCTTTTTTTGAGAAGAAAAACAATCATGTTGTTTGCTACAATTTTAATGGCTTGATAAAATGTTTGAATCTGAATCATGATCCAACTCATCAGAGGCTATGCATAGACTCTTCCAAGCTTATTTTGAAAGTTGTATTTCTTCACAACGGCAACTGTCTTCCTTCTATTCCTGTTGGTCATGCAGTTCACATGAAGGTCCGATGAGGAGGTTCTGTCTCTCATCCTAGAGCAGAACACTGATTTGGATGCGGCCACGTTCAAAGAGCAGTGTAGGTTAGTCTTTAAGACTGGAAAGCGTGATGCCTCTCGGTATCACGGAGTGTTTGAATTAGGTGCTGGTCTCCACCAGAAGTTTTTGTCCGAGGGTAAGGGTCTTCGTTGATTTTGCCTCTTGCCGCGTCAAGAGGCAAGCACCTCTGCACCTTGATGTGCAGAGGTGCTTCAAGTGTTGTAGGTTTGACCACAGGGACAAGTTCTGTAAATATGCGTCGATCTGCGCGCATTGTGGTGAAGAGGGCCACAAACGTGAGGATTGTCCGCAAAAGAAGGAGGCTCCGGTCTGCGTTAACTGCAAGCGGTTACGCAGAAATCATAGGCACTCCATCAACAGTAGGGAGTGTGGTAGCTATTTGAGAGCGGTTGAGGTCTACTTCAACTCGCTCGATGGTTAGGTTCGGTCAACTCAATGCCCAGGGTGCCTATGCGGTCCAAGTCGAGTTAGGTAACGTCGTTGAAAACCGGAGCCTCGATGTCTTGCTGCTTCAACACCCGTATGTTGTCAAGGGTGATCTGCCAGGTTTTTCAGGCTGGAATAAGTTCCACGTAGGTGATAGTAAATCCGCCGTTCTGTGCAGGAAGTCTATTGATAGTGTTTTTATACGGCAGGCCTCTGACACGCATCATGTCGTTGTTAAGCTTGCTGTGGATGGTTTCGACCTAGTTGTGGTTAGTTCGTACTTTCAGTACAGAGATCCCACTGAATTACATTTGGAAAGATGGGATAGAATTATCAGGCTGGTAGCGGGTCGTCCTATTCTTATAGGTGTTGATGCGAATGCCAAATCGCTTCTTTGGCACAGTGGGATCACAGACGACGGCGGAGAATTGCTAGAAGGCTTCATCGCGCAGCATCGATTAGAAGTGTTTAACGTCGCCGGCGAGTCGGCAACGTTCGCCGGCGCTGTGGGATTACGGAGGACCTTCCTTGGTACCAACATTGATATTACCATAGGCAAGGATATCCCAGGTAGGATTCAGAACTGGTCTGTAGTCGATGATTGCGAAAGCGACCATCGGCTCATTGTCTTTGAGTGGTTAGGTGGGCTGCGCGATGTCTTTAGGGCGGACGTCCCTGTTCAGCAGGGGCGCTTCCTGCACAGGCGGGCGGATTGGCCCAAGTTTTCGAACATTCTTGCGGCCAGGATGCGGGTGTTCACTCGTACCCTGGACGAGGTCCCATTAGATAACCTGGCAGAGGATTTCTCTTCTGCGGTGGTTGAAGCCGCAGAACTCTCAATCCCCCAAAGTACGGGTCGAGAGAGAGTAGCTGGTTGGTGGTCTCGGGACTTGACTGCGGTAAAACAAGCCGTGGGCCGACTCAGGAGAGCCGCACAGCGTGCGCGTGATCCTGACCGGCGCGAGGCCTTGTTTGCGGAGTACCGTCAGAAAAGGAACGAGTATTTTCATAGAATTAGGACTTCTAAACGAGATTCCTGGCGCTCTTTTGTCTAAGAGCAAGGGAATAAAGACCCTTGGGGAGTTGTTTATCGTGTTCTTGGTCATAAACATAGAAAGGACAATCTTCTGTCGGCTCTCTCGACCCAGGACGACGTTGTTGTTGAGAAAGATCGGGTTCTATCTCTTCTGATGGACGATCTGCTCCCCGATGATACCGAGGTTGGTGAGACCTCGTATCACCGGAGAGTTCGAGCGGCGGTTGTAAGTTTCACTACGGACTCTGTGTCTTTGGGGATTACTGAGGCGGAAGTCCGCCAGGTAATCTGTAGCCTTGCTAGGAACACAGCCCCCGGATACGATGGTATCACGGTGGAGCTCCTTGTTCGCACCCTGCTCGTAATTCTTGGCCCGTTGACTAGGTGTATTCAATAGGTTTTTGTTTGCCGGGTATTTCCCGGCTTGTTGGAAGCGAGGAATTCTGAAGTTGTTGTTCAAGGGTGGCGACAAGAACCCCACCGTTAGTTCTTCTTACCGTCCTCTGACGCTCTTACCAGTTGTTGGAAAACTTTTCGAAAAGGTTCTTTACCTCCGCATTAATAGTAGGCTCACTTTAAATCACATGCTGATGGACGACCAGTATGGCTTTAGACCCGGTAAGAGCACAGAGGATGCGATTATTAGGGTCCTGAATCTGGCTTCGGGCAGCGAGTGCAAGTATGTACTCGGTGTCTTTTTGGACATATCCGGGGCATTTAATAACTTGTGGTGGCCCTCTGCCTTGTTCCAACTGCAGAAGCGTGGTTGCACGCAGGAAGAAATTAGGACTCTCTCGAGTTATTTCAGCGACAGAACTGTCGTCCTTCGTGACGGCAGTTCGCAAGTAGGAAAGACCCTGTCTAAAGGATGTCCGCAGGGCAGTGTATTAGGTCCACTCGTCTGGATCATCGAGTTTGATTCTCTCATGCGGTTGCGCTTGCCTGGTGGCTGTCGCGTCGTGGCTTATGCCGACGATGGGCTGCTGCTGGTTGAGGGTAATTCGCGTGCTGAGATCGAGCTTAGAGCGGCACAGGCATGTAGGGTTTTGCGGTTGTGGAGTCTTCAGCATAAGATGGTTTTCAGTGCGGAGAAAACCACTATGATGTTTTTGAAGGGCCGTTTAGCTGCAACTCGCCATCCGCGGGTTGTGATGGACGGTCGGTCTATTAGGTATGTCACTTTTCAGAAATATCTGGGTGTTATCCTTGATGAGAGGCTTCTCTTCAAGGAGCACCTTCAGTATGTGGCGAAGAAAGCAATTGATGCTTTCTTCGGCGTCCGTAGAGTGGTCCATCCCGATTGGGGGTTGAATTTCCGTACCATGCGGATTCTTTATAAAGGCGTCTGTGAGGCCATTATGTTGTACGCTGCGCCCGTCTGGGCTCATCGTTTACAACACCAAAGCTATAGGGACATTATTTTACGAGCCCAGCGTCTTCTTCTGTTAGCGGTTGTCGGTGGTTACAGGACTGTCTCGCGAGAGGCAGTGACTGTGATCGCAGGCATCAAACCTGCGGATATTTTCGGCTTATTATAGAGTATTCTTAAGGGAACTAGGTCTAAATTTCGATGTTAAACTTTAGTGGGAAGTTTATTGTTGAGGTTGTTAGTGCGGATCTGAGACATTCAGAAAGTGGCTCTTTATAGTAGGATCTAGGCGCGGGGTCTTCTCTCCGCGGTTAGGTTTCTAGCTTAGTTCTTGAGGGCGACGTGGTAGCTGCAGGTGTCCGTTGTCTTCATTCTGAAGGCATAAACATGTAAATCTATCTCGGGGTGAATTTTTACCGATGTAGATGTCCCTCGGGGCATCTGCATCGGTGGCATCTCTGCGGGGCCTAAACTGTAAGCTGTGGTGCGCATCAGTTTGAGGGCGAGAAGATGTCCTCCGTTAAAGCCACTGCTGGCTAGGAACGGAGGGGGTGGTGTAGCGACCGGACACGCTACGAGGTGGGTTCTTCTCCAATCTGGGGGGGGGGGGAATCGAGTTCACATCAAGGAGACTTATGCAAACATGGCAATCCTCCTAGACTCAAATCAATTATGCTCAACATAAGTGGAAAATCTGTGGCGATCTAAATGTCATCATTGTACTCTTAGGAATGCAACTGGGGTACACTAAATAAATACCTATAATAAATATTTACAAGATATTTAAAAAGAATAAGAATTTAAAAAATTCCTTTTCATTGACTTGAACCAGACAAAAAAGTCATCTACTAATGCTATCTTTTGCATTAGATTTTTATTAATACAATATTAAACATTTTTAAAATTGTTTGGATGAACTGCAGAAGAGGCATGAGTTTAATCGAATTTTTCTAAACATATTAAATAGATTCTTATGTTTTAAATGCTGGTTGGAATTTTTTGTAATACTAGTTGATTAGCAAAAAAGGATTAATTTTATATACTTTTGTAGGAGGAATTTTTCGTTTTGAATTTAAGTAATTATAGCTTGGCACATATGAAAATGAGTTTTTTATGAATTTTTTTAAATGCTTTTATTTTTTCAAACAAATGATTTATATTACAAGTTTTGAAGAAACTAAACTGAAGTTCACATTGAATTATTGTTACATAGAATCTACCTTTACATTGTAAGTATACACTATTGTATGGATATTTTTAGTGTATTCATACATGTATTGATTTGAATCAATACTTATATTTTTAATAAAATTTATGGTAAATTTTTTGGGTTATGAATGAAAACAAACCATTACTAGAGTTACAGTGTTAAAACCTATTTTCAACTTTAGAATCCATAAAATATTTCTGACTTCATGTTCAAAGTTATGTAATTAATTTTCTCCAGGTTATATTAACAATTCCATTTTATATGGCTAATATAACAAAGCTGAAGAGAAGCATGCAGTTCTCTATAACTTTTTAACCTCATTTTTCATATTTAATAATTTGTCAAGAAAATATTCTCGGACCAAAACAAGTTATTTTTCCAAAAACATATGTAAGATTAACCCAACAAAAAATAAGTCGTAGTTCCCTAAATTTTACATTGTTGGTTAATCATTGGATCCACTTTATTTAGACATACAAAGTTTTATCTTTATCAAATTTGTAAATCTATTATCCTCTAATCAAAGTTAATGACCTGTTCTATAGCATATATTTAGAATTCATCACTGAAAAGAGGGTACAGGGTATTTTTATTATTTTCTGAAATAATTATTATTTTCAATCTAATATAACATATATTAATAAAAGTAAACAAATTTTACTAAATATAAAGTTGTGATATCAAAACTTTTTCAAAAAAGTAACACTTTCAAAACAAAAATTTTCACAAGGAACAAAATAAAAATTTCTAAAAACTGCTTTAATAAAAATATTTCTTTTTGTTCTATAAAATTATATAAACATTAACTATATACAATTTATGTAACATACTATACACACAAGAGTTATTAGCAAATAACAAAAAATTAGAACTTTTAATCTAGAATTTATAACAGCCCTTAAAATAAAAATATCTTTTAAACTTGAATAAAGATTATAATCAAATCTCTTCTTAGCAAGTAAATATGGAAGATAAATGTAAAAACCATTATGGTTAAGGTGGTAACAATGAACTGAGGAATGTTTCTTTCCTGACCTACCTCGGATAACTTATGGTTAATTTACTATAGGATTCAGTTCTCTGTAGTTTTATATCCTATAATTAATTGCTTTAAATACCAAATATAGAAGTAAGTATTAAGAATTTTACAAATTAATTAATCGTCTTTTCAATAAATTGTTTTACAGAATTAACTTTTTATTAATTATCAGTCAAAAAAATATTTACTTTATTAATTTTATTGTCATTTGATCAAAATATTCTGCTACATAATTAAAATTTTTGTTGATGAAAGTTTTAATAAAAAATAATAAATAATACCAACATTTTCAATTATGACTAATAATAAAAACAGATGTTTATTATGTTGTAAGAGGTATACATAAATTTACAATCTGTAATTTGTAAAATTTTATTAATATAATGCATCTATGAATTTTTAAATTATATTATTAAATTAATTAATTATTTAATTAACTACATAATAATATGAGAAACTAAAATGAACTGGACCAATCTGGGTTAATTGGCAGGTCGTTTAGTAAAAAAGTCAATAAATTATTATTTATTGACTTTAATAAATTAAATTTAATATTTAAATTCTAATGAAGACAAATTACATGGAAGTTACAATTACATATTATAAGTTAAAACATAAATAAGTGGATTCACATTTGGTAAAGATGGTTATACTATGTATTTTAACTAGGAAAATAAGGAGAAAAGATAAAAACAGTAGTGACCTTTACTATTATTATTTATTATACGAGGCTCGACTGATAAATTTTACACACTAGCATGCTACATGGAGACAAACGGTACAATTGAGTTGGGCGAGGCAGCACATGATAGCTAAAATCCCCCTCTACAAACCTGCAATAATGCGTTGAAATCCGTTTACTGGTTTGTTTTCAACAGCAGGTTAAATGAAGTCGAGTACGGCCAATATGTCAACATAGTTAAAACAACTGTTGATGCAGTGATCAAATTTTAACAGAAAAAAATATGTATACCATGAATATTTTTCATCGCTTAAAAGCAGTTTACAGTAGTGAAACTGTTGACAGGCATTCTGTGAATAGGTGGACATTGAAATTTTGCAGGTAAAGTGACAACTAAGGATGAACCTCGTAGAGGACAACCAGTTTCTGTGACTGACGAGAAACATTGAAAGGAGATAGACGATTTACTTCAAAGTGACCTGCGAATCATCCAGCAACACATCGCTATTCAGTTAGGCATACCTAAAGAATGAGTACGCCACATTGTCGAGCAACTGGGTTACTGTAAAATCTGTGCATGATAGGTACTGGGCAAACGCTCTGATGGCTCTCCGCAAGCTGAAGTTTGAGTCTATTCCACATCTGCCATACTCGCCAGATTTGGCTCCATGTGACTTCCACCTCTTCCCTCATCTCAAGAGGAATCTCACTTGGATCTGAGAAAGACTGCCAGAATTTTTCAGTGACGGAATGCAAAAACTTGTCACACGTTGTGAAAGGTGTATCAATATTAACAGGAATTATATTGAAAAAGAAATACTGCATTCTGTAGCTAGCATATTATACTTTCATTCATTTTTTATTTAATTTCAATATCTCTTTTCATTCCCATGCTGTGCATATGTATGCAAAGTTTATCAGCCGAACCTCGTAGTAATAGCTGAAATACAACATAAAATGAAAATTTTTGCTATGGTTAGAAAAAAGGAAAACTCGTGGATGATATTAAGATTCAGAAGAAGATGAAGTCAAGATACAACTAGATGTACAAAAGTAAAAATATAAAGATAAGCTATGAAGTGGTGAAACTGGTAGAGAATTTTGAATATATAAGTAGTGTACTGGCAAGGGCTGAAAAAATTAATAAAAGATTGGAAAGTGAGTGTAAAAAGCAGAAGGGTTTTTATTAAAACACTGAAGGCTGAGCGGAATAAAAAATCTCTAAAGAATGTAAGAAGGCACTTTATAATAGCCACTTTGTATAATACTACTTTTGATTTATTAAGAAGTGGCATGGATAAAGAAGGTACAGAAAAAGGCAAATGAAGTTCCTAAGAATTATGATGGAAAAAATAAAATGAGAAAGAATTAAAAATTATTTATAACAGACGTTATTAATAGATATAAAGAAGCCACCAAAAAGAAATGAAAGACATTCAAAGAATTAAGATGGTTTAGGCATATGGAAAGAGGATAGACAAGAAGATTGTTGAAATGGGATAAGACAGAAATGAGACCAAGAGGGTAAACCCAGAAATTATGGATACATAAGTAAAAGATATGATAATATGGAAAAGGTGACAAAAGGAATGGTAAGTGTAATGTTCGTTCACAGCATGAATCCCTGAACTTAGAAAGGTCTAAGAAGAAGAAATAAACTCTTCCGTGTCTCCATGTTTGATTAAGAATACATTTTAACTTATCTTAAGCTTCACTTAAAGACTTGAGTATGTCACTTAAAAAAAAAATAAAGTTTAATTATCTGAATAAAAATAATACAGACCAAAATTTTGTTGTTAACATTGTAAATAACAACATTTTATTAGTAATATAATAATTTTATGTACACGTTTCTTAATATAAAATCCATTCTGAATTTTTATAAACAAAAATTACATACATCTTTACAAAATATATATAAATAATTTAATAATAATAATAATATAAAAATAATATTACTGCATGAATATTATTAACTTATACTTGAAATACAATATAATAAAATAAATAA
Organism: Lycorma delicatula; assembly: GCF_047948215.1. Lineage (NCBI taxonomy): Eukaryota > Metazoa > Arthropoda > Insecta > Hemiptera > Fulgoridae > Lycorma > Lycorma delicatula. Next base: position 111,564,092 of record NC_134462.1, read on the forward strand.
CTAAAGAAATAAAAAAAATGCATACAGCAGCCAACATAACAAAAATACAGCTCACTAAATGCTCAATGAGTATCATGAATAAATCACGGGTAACAGTTTGAAACTTCATGTTGTCCATAATTATGTACATACATACAGACATTCGTACTCTCGTAACATTCACTTACACAGATTAATTACAAAAAAAAGTCCTTCAGTCTTCTTAATTTTATTTATTTAAAGCTGTACTGCCCTCTGTTATTAACAGGATCGTCAGATCTCACAGCATTTTGGAACAGCATACTAGCTATATTAGTGATACCTGGAGGCCTAGTACGTGGATCACCAGTTTGTGTCAGAAAATTTGGTTGTCTACCACTCATAGCAGTTATGGAATCAAATAGTGATGGTGGATGACTATTTGATGTCGTGGTAATAACTTGTGAATGCCTCTGCCGTGGATCAGTAGGTCGAGCAGTAGGTACAGGAGGCATGTAAGACGGAGAATTATCATCATCAAGTCTAGGTGTCGGTGGACACATCATTCCGAGATCCGGTGTAGGTGTTGGCATCAATGGATAAGAAGGTCGAATATGTGACATTAATAATGAAGGTGGTAATTGCTGATCTTCAGTAACAGATGTTGCGTTCATTTGAGTAACACCTGTCACAGATCTTGCACGTTGTCGTGGATCCGAATTCTGTACTGGTGGGATCACACTGGCCTTGACTTTACTGATGTCATCAATCAGTCTATGTCTAGGATCTCTACTAGATACCACTGAACTTGATTCTTCACTCACCCTCAGTGACTTCCGGAGACGTGGATCAGCTGCTCCTACCTACAAACAATACCAATACTGAGAATTTTTTTTTGAACAGGTTTTGATCAAAACTTGAAAAGCAATCCATTCTTATAATAAAAAAAACCCTGACTGGGATTCAAACTCAGGATTTTTAACTTTAAAAATCAAAAATATTATCAAGAGGATATCAATGTTCTATTATGAAAAGTAAGTTTTATTAAGTTTTAAGTAAGTTTAAGTTTTATTAAGTAAGTTTTATGATGAGGGTCATCCATACCTATCTCCCGATCTAATTCCCAAAAGATTTTTAAAACTTCATCTTCTCACTATAAATTTTGTATCTAACACTCAGTTTTCCTGATAGTAAAAAATTACTACAACTCTTATGTAGAAATATATACTAAAACATAAGAAAAAATTGTTTTATTAAAGACAAAAGCTTACTGCTCTATCTAATCCTAAAAATTACTCTTGTTATCTGAATAGAACTTTGAAATAAATAAGAAAATAAAATAATAACAAAATTCTATACATAATGCACATCCTCACAGGTTTCCCTGAATGGTTGACAGTACATCAAAAATAAACCTTAACCTAAGACTGTAATGCTCTATCACGCCACTTGCTGCTTAGCTAGCCTTGATGTTGCAACCACAATCACCTGCGATCATTAAGTGTAATCATATTTCCCCGGTGGGTGTAATATTACATAAAGGATTTTATCAAAAAGCCTAAAAAAATTTTATGACAAAGATGGAAAAACAGATATCATTGCTTGGTTAGAAAATAAGAATTAAGAACTCTTAAGAAGTTCAATATTTAGAATAAAGACCTATTAGAAAGGGGCACATAAATAAATAAATAAATATATATATATATATAAAGGACCACTTCCATTTTAAATACACTGCTTCCAATTTATTCTTTTACTATTATTGTAAGATCATCCTACCAGTGTACCCGTATTTAAATTTAGATTAAAATATTACCTTTTTATACAGACATTACTATGTTTATACGTTTTTAAATACAACAATTTTTCACCATGAAGAGAATGTTGATAAATTTTTAAATAATCCTGAAATTTTTACATTTTTCATTTAATTAATACTTATATTTATTGAAATATTTTCCAATTAATAACTAAAATTGTCATTCTACTCAATAATGATTTTATTTATTATCTTCATATATTTTCATCACTATTATTTAATATAACTGTTTATTTTATTTTACATATCAATATCATTTTATTTTAGAAACTCCTCATTAAAAAAAAAAAATATTGAGTACGTTACGGCCTACTGTGGTCCACACTAGATATCAGTTTATTTCTTTTTCAACCTCTTTTTCTTCTATTCCCAGTACGTCTTCATTCTCTCAGACTTGGTTTTGTTTTGTTCTTCTGACCAGGAGTTCAATTCTGCTTTTTTTCTCTTTATCCAGTTTTGGAACTTCATTATTCCCTAAATCACTCCACTGTACTATTGCTGATCACTTCCAGTCATATGTTGCATTCTTTCATATCCTCAATTACCTCCTAGTACGTTTATTTGCGTTTTTCTATTTCCTATGAATTTTAGAATTCCTTTATCTACGCTCTCGTTGGGTATTCCCTTGATGTAATCATAATAGCATAATCTTCTTTTTCTAAAGCTGGTTCTCAAGTTTTCTATTGTCTGGTTTAGATAGCTCTTCACTGGATCTTAATTTGTATTCTTTTTTGACCAAGGATCTTATTTCTTTCTTTTTTAGTTCTTCTGGCAGACTTTTACTGTTCACGGATATGCTTTTTACAATGTATAGGCTTTCCTCAATTTATTAATTACTTTTGTATTTTCTGGTACAGTGAGTCATATAATTTTTCTTGACACTTCTAAGCAAACGCTGAGACAGTTTTTCTTTAACTGGTGGATTAGTGTCTCATTTTTGACATGATCAATACAACTATTACATAAATTATTGAAGGTATCATGATTATAAATTTCATAAAATACAATATGACTGACCCATTTCATCTGGACTAAATGAGGGTGGTTTTAGTCTGGTCAAATGAATGGCGAGAAAATATAGAAATGTCATATAAGCGTTAGTAAGAAAGAAAAAATACAAGAACAAAATACAGAAATTTGTTTAAGTTGTTTGTTACCTTAAATTCAACAATATCCATCATAAATTATAAAAGAAATGGAATTCCGCAATATTGTAAATGAAAATAATACATATATTTAAATTATTCTGATGCTTTTCCAGATAATATGGATAAACTAGATAATAGTACTAGTTACATGCTAACTAAAGTTATCCCGTAAATGGTTAAAATGGACAATAAGATGCTAAATAAAACATACAAGTAGGTATAATTCAACAAAACAAGTAATCAAGTTGTAATTATATTTGCAGTCGAACAAATAAATAATGTATGGTAGGTGATTTAGTAATGTTTAGATCTTCATCTCAATCTGACCAATAAAGATTTTCAAAATATTTTACTAAAGGTGTCCCAAAAGTAAAGCAAGATTTAAATTTAAAAAATGAACTTCTATTTATGCATGAATTGGCAAAGTTCTTACATACTTTGAAAGAGTAAACACTCCGATTAAATATAGAAAATAATATCCGGCAAATATCCTCCACAACTCATCTAACACTCTGCACAATCTTTTTACAAAATTTGCAATCACAGTTTTGCAGACTTGCGATTCAATTGTTGCGATAATACGTCGGATCTCTTCTTTAAGTTCAGGAATGGTTGATATGCATTTGCTGTAAATCTTGGACGTTACAAATCCCCAGAAATAAAAGTCACACAGCATAAGATTGCATGACCTTGGTGGCCAATTGTGATCACTGTTGCGCAAAATCAGCCGTCTGTGAAATTTCTACTGAAACAACTGTGGTGTGTTTCACACACCATATGACAAATTGCATAATCCTTCTGGTAGGGAACATCTCACCAACATCAAAGCCAAAAGTCCATGGCCACAAAAATGCTTTCATCTCACAATAATGTAAACACACATTGATGGTGTCTGCATAACACTCTCTGTATTTGTAACATATTTTCACAATAGTTATCTGCTCCTGCATTGTGTATTTCTCCATAACAACCAACTCACTACTTTTCTTTTCTTTCTTTTTCCTGTTTAGCCTCCCGTAACTACCGTTTAGATAATTTTTCAGAGGATGATATGTATGAGTGTAAATGAAGTATAGTCTTGTATATTCTCAGTTCGACCATTCCTGAGATGTGTGGTTAATTGAAACCCAACCACCAAAGAACACCGGTATCCACGATCTAGTATTCAAATCCGTGTAAAAATAACTGGCATTACTAGGACTTGAACGCTGTAACTCTCGACTTCAGCTAATTTGGGAAGACGCGTTAACCACTAGACCAACCCGGTGGGTTAACCAACTCACTACTAACCGAAATGTAATTACTACATATGCTTCAGAGAACTTTGTTAACTTAATGGAAAAAAAATGGCAAGCAATTTAAATTCTGCATTAGTTTTGAGACACCTTTATTCCAAAATTTGTGTATCTGTACAAATATTTAAAATAATAATACTGAATCATAGTATTTTTCATATATATGAACCAAACAGATGTACTGAATTTATAATGTTCAGAAATTTTTATACAATTCTGTCAAATAGACAGTCAAACAATGTATATTACTGAATATGACTGTAATTATAAGCATTTCAGTAAACCTAAAATATGACCTTACAAACATATGAGTCAAAAATTATTTAAAAAAAAGTCATTATTACCATACTAAATATTAGAGTTCTCAAATATTAATACAATATTCAAGACCTTTAATAAAAGATTTTTTAACTAATTAAGGTAATGTTATACATACTTTGGAATTTGGCATTACAGTAGAGTAGTCAGGTTTAGCAACAACAACTGGAATTAATCGATATGGTAAAGGTGAATGTGAATTGATAGATGCATCTATCTCAGTGGCAGCAGAATGTACAGGAGCAGGTTTGAATGGTAGATTTCTTAAGTCCATATCACCAGCTCCAACACCTTTTCCACCACTAGCATTCAATCCTGTTTCTAGATCTTCATTTCTGGTTACTGAACCAAGATTCTGAGCAGTTGCTCGAGTACTACCAAAATCTGCTGGTGTAGAAGAAGAATTCAATGCTCCAGATCCACCACCTTGATTGTCACCACTTGGACCAAAATCAGATCTAAGTCGAGGATCACGAACCCTGTAGGTTAAAAATATAAATATAAGTAAGAAATAAAAAAAGTTTTATTATGGGATTTTTTTAAATTATTCCAGTATCATAACATAATGTAGCTCGTGTATACGAAAAGATTAAGGCGGAAGACAGTTGCATCCCATAGTATCATAACATAATAATACATAGATAGTTTTAATATTTATAAATTGGTTTTCTTTTATCTCATTATTTTATACAATTTTTACACTACTGTTGTTACAGCTCATAAATATTTTTTTCCCTTTATGTATATTTAAACTCTCATTGTGAAATCACAAAAAAAGGAGAAATTGAGATTTATTTTCAACATCTATAGATAAGAAAGGTGTTCATACTGCCGACAGGTTATTGGTATAAAAAATAAATCAGCTGAAAATTTTTTTTCTTGATGATATCGCTACATAAGCTTAAAGCTTGTGCGTGGTATATGAAAATGGAAATTTTGTAGCATGTGAAAAATCCCATGCCTGACCGGGATTCAAACATGGCACCTGTAGATGAAAGACTGAGGCACTACCGCTCAGCCACAGAAAGTAGGAAGTGGTGAGAAAAGGCTAATACTAACCAAATGAGTAGTTAATCATAAGTTATTAATTATTTAGTTAAATCAATAACTAAGTTTTTCAGTACTGAATCTATCATAATATAGTCCAGTTAAATAAAAAGTGAATAAACAAATAGCCAACACAATGGAGTAACACTGAGTTTACAACTTACCAATAGACTGGCTCACACATTCTGTGTAGTACTCCTTTTAACAATGACTGATTAAGAAAACAGAAAATTAAAAATTGATTTAACTGATAATAATTTAACAGGTTATAAAATATATATTACAGAAATAATAAAAAATGAGCAAGATTTTAGAATATGTAATTAGCTAATCTGTTTGGCTTAGTCACTGCTACACTAACATAAAGTAATTTAAACTTATTCATAATGATTCAAGACTATTACAAGTAATTTTACTTTTTAAAGCATTCAAATAAATTTAACACTGTACTAACTTTTTTTCATTGGTCTGGAAGTGTTGCTTCACTTTCGATAATAGTTCAGAAACTTCATTAATATCAAAATCAACATTAGAAATGCCAGCAGTACTAATATTGTTCATGCCCCCGCTTCCAGTGGTACCAACCTATAACATAACACAATTTAACTATAAATAATTTATAGTATACTATGCTAAACGGATATGTATTTTATTGGAGAAGAATATCTAACAGAACTCAATTGTTTTAAAAATATATTACCAAATTTGCCTTTCGATTATTAATCATAATCAGTCATCATAAAAGCACTAAACTCTTCCAATCTGGTCAAAAATTATTTTTTCATTTACTAATATGGCACTCATTGTTTAAGACATACAGAATAGATTTTTCTTCTTAATAATTATCAGGTACCTAGCATTATTCAAGTAAAATAAATATGGAAACCTTATTTGTAAAAATTTTGTGTATTTTAACTTGAGAGTTAAAAAAAATGTCTGAAATCACTTTGTTTTCACAAATCACTTAAAATAAACAATACAGGATTATTACTTTCCTATTAATTTTTAAGTGCTTTCCATTTACATTTATTAATAACCATTTTAAAAATCATTGTCATAAACAATAAATCAGTCTGTAACTACTTAGTTTTGTTTTAAACACTGAATGTTACAAGGCGTAATGTACTAGTTGCTAATAAAAGTGATTTGGCAACACTAAATTAGATCATGCATGCATTATAACTTTCAACAGGTTTATTAGGTATAATAATATTAGGTATAATCAGCAGCCCTAACAAGACTGCTAGCAAAATGCTAGCAGTCTTGTTTGTTGTTCCACAACTTAAAGCAATGATGACTGTATGAATAAAAAAACATCCTGCTAGTAAAACTGGTCTATAATTTGAATTCTCAATGCAGAAATTTTTATGTTGCCAAAATTCACAATGATGTGATATTTACAGACCAACAGTAATGACAGGAAAAATCATATATTAAAGGCATCATGAGAATCATCACTGGGTATCATGAGTATCTCACTAGATAAATGTTCAAAGTAATTCAAAAGTTCATGATTATTCTTATTATAGAATTTCTAAATATTTCATAGGGTACAGTGTACATAAATGTTAATATAAAACCATCATAAAGAGTGGTTCTGAAAATTTTGACTGAGGCATACAAAAAACAAAGGGTAACATCTACCTGTACATTACTGGAGAGAATAGGAAGATACAGTTTCCCTATAATAAGAGTACTTTTGAAAAACGGATTTCTTATGTTGATAAGCAATTACATTATTCAAGAACACTGAAGAAAAAAAAAATTGAAATAAATTCCAATAAGCAGGAAAAATATGGCCACTATTTACATCAGGAACAACAATTATGGATGAGCAGTAACATGGAATTCTTTCACAACTGTTGTTATTCCATTAGAACTAGTAAGATACTAACATCAAGCACTGTTCTGAAGTATGAGTAAAAACAAATAAACAGCTACTGCTCGAGGTTCAGTAATAATGATGAGAAGATTCTGATCAGCCTCCATTATAGATTATGAACCAATTCTTACATTTAGTGACATCTACACCTTCTTTCACCTCAAGAAGTAGCATAATAGCATTTTCAATTGTCTGAGAAGAGCGAGATATTGAAAATTATAATACTGAATTAGCTATAATCTCAGATGAATTTTACAAACAAAATATAAAAAACATGTTCTTTGGTACTCAAAATTATTAGAAAATAATGGTAATCATTAATTTTTTTTTAATAGTATAAATATATAATAATAGTGAATCGTAATTTTTCATTTTTTTAATAATTAAAATTAACAATCACATAATCTGCATTAAAATAGTATAGAAATTGTTTTTCAAAAACTAATTATGGAGCTCCTTTCAGTAGTTAATGGAATCCACCTTGAAAACCACAAAGTCAAATAATGTATTTTACGTAAGTTCGCTTACTGTTTTTTTCAAAATTTTATGTCTGTAAATGAATAAAAATGAAAAATTACAAAAAAAAATCATGTTGTTTGTATTATGGTGAATGTGTGTTTTTTTCTGAACTTCTTACCTACTTTGTTTTTTAATAACCAATTTGACTTTAAAAGTGACATATGATTAGGGAAGTACGTCTAAGGTAGTACTTACCCCAGATGTCATAGACAACACTGATGATGATGATGATGATGTCATTGATGTCACCTGTGTGCTGCTGAATACACTATTATTTGATATCACTGTCGATGGTGATGATACGTTGGTATTATTAAGTCTGACCAAATTTTGTAAAATTTCTGTTATACTATTGCTGCCAGATGGCAGTTGCTGCTGTTCATCATCTTCATCACTCGAATACCAATTCTGATCATCACTTGGTTTCAATCTATTATTAAAATTATCAATCTTTCCAATATTTACATTACTATTAGACAGTACAGCATTATTCTCACCAGAGACATCACTACAACCATCAAGACCGACTTCATTACTATCATCAATCTGAAAAAAAATCATAAAGGATTATTACTATTATATAGAAATGCCCCACATTTAAATGCTATGAGGAAAACTACCTAATTACTACCAAATCTTGGTAAGAATTATGAAGTTTTAACAGTATACTGCTACATCTATCTAAATGACCTATCACTTGGGGAAATTGCTCTACATAATTTAATAAAGATGTTATGTTATGTTTTGAAATTGATGTATAAAGGAAACCTGATTGAGTAGATTATTATGGGAAGTACATTGCAGAATTCCATTACAAACATTATCTACTTTTTTGAATATTTTTTCAATTTTTATTTGTACGGTTTTTTATGAGAACTTTACCAACAGCATAAAGAACATGTTAATATATGAATGAGAAGTAATTTTTCTTTCTTGTCTTTTAGTGATAAAAATGAGAAAGTGGATTTATTTTTTTTCTATTAAAATTTTATTATGCAATTATGTGTTATCTGTACTGGATATCTTGTGCATATGGCGTTTGGTTTTTTAATACATCAATATATTCTTATGATTTTTTCATTTTATTATATTTATTTCAATGTATAAAATAAAATTACATGACATGTATCTAACCAGAGTGATACTGTTTTTAATAAAATTAATTACACTTTACTTCTTCCTTTTATTTTATATTCATAAAATTAAAGAAATACATTCTTTATACATTTTTTTTTACACAAAATTTGGCTGATTGATTAATATAACATTTTGGAAATCTAGTTTTCTTGAGTCAGACTGCAGGAAGCCATATCCTTTGTTCACATGAGTACACATATAATCTGTTAGATCCCCAGATCACTGAACCAGGATGTTGTTAATTAAAATCCAAAACCAAATTGCAGCTAAGGATAATAATGAAAAGCAATTAGCATTAAAACTTAACTGATATAACCATCCTTTGATCTACCAAAATTCTGCAACAGAGATTAGCACTTTAACCATCTGGACCAGTTTATATATAATATTCATAATCCTTATATATAAATCCGAATTTCTGTGTATGCATGTTTGTTTGTTCATTTATAAAAATGTTTGTTTAAAACATACAAATTGTTTTTTTAACAAACAATATTTCATACTTGTAAAAAGGCTGCCTTTATTAAAAACCAATTCTTTAAAATAATACATAAATTTTTCTTTATGTCAATAAACTATTTTTAAGGTGAAATCTCAGAAAAATCCAATAAATTAAGTAGCATAATTAGATATTATTATTAAAGAATTATACTAAATTATTAATTAATTATACTTAATTAATAAAGGCTATTTTTTGAAAAATCAAAAAATGGATTAATCATATAATTTAAAAACAAATTTTCTAAGTAAACTAGTAACAAATTCATAAGAAAAAATTATTTATCAATACCTGCAGCCGGCCTCCACTTGAACCAGTATCACCGGCTTGGCGCTGTTGTTGTTTTATTCTTAAAAACAATTCTCTCTGTTTCTTTGGTAAATGTGCAGGAAACATTTCATTACTACTATCACCACCAGATTGTCCTAATGGTTGTAGCCCACCTAAAAAGACACTTTACATTATTTATCATAATATTATATTTCTAGTAATATTTAATCAAACAAATCTCACAGCAGATATTACTGCTAATAAGATATCACTATAATAGCTAAAAAATCACCAAAAAGCAATAAGAAAAATGTCAAAATAACATCTATTAACTAATTTGTTAATAGATTTAATAGCATATTATAACTTTCATTCTTTTCAAATAATAAAAAGACCACTGGTTAGATTCAGAAACTGAAATTCTTAATTATCCAACTGATATGTAAGTGAGGTTGGAAATATAGTATAATTTACCATTACACAAGGAGAAGAATAACCTGATACATCCCACAGACGAGTTGTACAATAGTTGTACTTAATTATTTTAGAATTCACAACATACTTTTATATAAAACATAACAAAGTAATAAAATTAAGTAGAATGAAATTAGGCAGGAAAGTAAAATATAAGGAAAATGAGTAAATAAAAATACCTTAATATGAAGAAAAAACACCTTAAATTGAATTTTATACTAACATCACATATGACACATCCAGTGTCAGTAGCAGTACAAACAACCAGATAAATGTTACACGTAAATAAGTAAAAAATTTAAATCAATTTGTGTCTGACCTAACTAAAAATTCCATATACCAAAAAAAAAAATTATTTAACATACCTGAATCACTATCTTGTGGAACAGGTGAATCATGATGAATTCCAACATCATTTTTATTATTATACATGTCATATTGATTGTGTTCCTGGTGATGGTGATGACTTCCACCAAGATGATATTGATAATCATCATCATTACTAAGATCATCATGATGATGATTATTATTATTGTTATTATTATTACTGTCGTCATTATCAAATGACTGCATTCTTTGATGTTCACCATCATCCCATCCATCATTCATCATCGAAAATTGTTTATTTCCACTGTTTTCTCTTCTATCTCGTTGTCCACCACCCTTTCTTAATCTATCACCTTTTCTTTCTTTTCTTCTTCTTCTTTGCATCCTTGAAGGGCTAACATTAGGCGGAGGAGGGGATCTTGATGAATCTGACATGTTTTGAGGCTGCTGAAGATGTGGTGGTGAAGGCATAGGTGTATGGTTGCCACCTCCTTCTGAAAATAAAAAACAGTACTGTATTATAATTTAAACACATTACTAAAGTTCTAAACATTGATCGCAAAATATATAAGATTTATTGATTACCTTAAATTCCAGATTATAAATCAATTCAGTATATCTAAGTCAAACTATATTTACAAAACATGAAAAACAGATCAACTGAAAAAATTAAATTTTTCAATAATTATACTTATAAATATCCTCATTTGTTACTTTAACTCTGTGATAGTATCAGCAGTAAATGAAATCCACACCTTCAAATACATAGCATCAGCCCAAAAGCAAAATATCTGAATGTGTCTGTAGTCCTTCATCATTATTACAATCTGGTTTATAAACTAATAATGCTGTTATTAAATATTACTTTTACTTATTCATTTAATACATACATATTTTGTATTCATAATAGAATACCCTAAATTTTTAAAAGTAACGTTTGAAATATAATTCTTAAACAAAAGTTTAATTTAAAAAAAAAAAAAAATAGTAAAGTTTGGATCAATGAAAAATTTGTTTTATAATAACAAAAAAATAAAGACCTTATTAAAAGAATGCTTTATTAAAAATCTGCTACATGATCAGGGCAAGTGCTTGACTTGTAACAAAATGGAATTAGTGGCAACATTAAGAATTATTAGTTATTTTAACAAAACATTATTTACATTATAATTTGTATTTTAACAGATTAATGTAAAGAACTGTATATAAGCTAAATATAGAATACTATACTATATAGAGGCAGTATATAAGCTAAATATCAGGTAATTGTAACCTAACCTACACAGATCAACCATATTTATTTATTTTTTGGACTAAATTTTTGCATACAATGAGTTTTATAATAGATAAAAACTTCAGTTATTTTCACAACATGCAGTAATATACATTTTGTTTTTAAAACAAAAAAAAACTGAAAATAATGTTATTGAACTATCCTGGCAATTAAACATATAGAGTGAGTGTGAGATGTAACCCTGCTTCAGAGATAAGGATTTATTTTTAAGTTTTAGAATAATTTATAAAAAATGTAAACAAAATTAACACAAATTCAATCTTGTGCTATGGTAATATATTCTATCTTTAATTTTAAGGCATTATAAATAACTCAAATGATAACATTATACGATGTTTGAAGAAAAAAATTTATTACCACCCTTATCAGTTAAAAAAAAGGAAAACTTAGTACAAATAACAAATCCACTAGTACAGTATCTTGATTTGCTATATAAATCAAGGCCTTGTCTGCTTGTTTTATGACTTTTTGGTGGTATAATGCACTTTCACTCTACAGACTGTTGTTTTTATTCTATCACATGAGACACTGTCTCATAATCAACGATAGTATGACTTTAACACATTATCTTTTTCCATATATCACAACAGAAATGCCAGAACATGAATTGATTTTGTACTCTTCAGAAAACATCATTGGTATATCCAGTGCAAGCACAACTTTTAATAATTAAAATGACCTTGATTAATTTCATAAAGAATGATCCTAGAAAGTTCAGGCAAAAACAAGGTTAGGGATAGAATTGAAGACTGTTTGTTCTTTGTTGACCAAATCATCAATAATCAAAGACAGTGCTTACAACTAACATAATGCAAATTATAACATCCTTCATTTAGCAGTTTATCATATTCCTCACCACTCTGTTAGCATTATCAAGTAACAAAATTCAGCTGAATTCACGTCTCTTGTCTTAAAAAAGCTGATAAGACCTCATTCACAGTCATTAGAATTCCTGATTAACATCACATTATATTCATACAACAAAAATTTAAAGTTCTTATGATAGCATTTCATTAGGATAAATCATACGACAAAGAAGCACACAAAAATGAAAAAACCGACTGAAACACTATTGCAGAGACATCACAAACAAAACCTACTTTCCAAATGTGCCTAGAATATCCACCCAGTTATTTTAGCTCTAATCAATTATTTTCAAATTATTAAATAAATGCTTAAATGTTTCAGCATACACATAATAAAATAACTTGATAAAAGGGAAAATAGTTGTTATAATGAACAAAAAATGAAGCTTCTTACCAGAATCTGAATGATTCCTCATCTCACTCGGTATAGAAACTTTAATATCAAACAGTGATGGTATCTTTTTTTCTCGCTTGTTTCCATCTCTTCTTCCATCTCTTAAACCTCCAGCATCCTGTAAAACAAACATAAAAAAATTTTTTAAGATAACTTTTACTGATTTAAATCAATTTTAAAATCATTCTTAAAATGATAAAAATTCAAACTTTAATATATACATGCAAAAATTGAGAATTATAATTATAAAAAAACAAAAAATATATTTGATTTCCAAAGAAGTTATAGTTATATTTTCTGACTCCAAAACTTATACAAAAACATATTCTTATCAATATTATGAAAATCAGTTCATTAGTTCAGACAGTGAAGTGTAAACAATGAACTGACGGCTAGCAGCATCAGTCACCTGCATACAACTTAAATTTCAATAAATTCAATAACAGTTAGTTTCAGTTGATGGCACCCTTTACTATTCTTGATGCTTTTGTAAACATTCTGACGGCAGATTTATGACAAAAACATTTTTTGCTTCAGATATTACACCATTAGAGAAGTAAATATTACCAACATTAATAAAGAGTTTATAAATATAACTCTCTCTTTCTTGCTACTCCTTATCATACTTTCATGTGATTGGATCCAAGCACCAGTGATGTTTCTTTTAATTCCTGCTTCATGCTTGCATTTTACCTCCTTGAATAACACTTAAATTAGATAACATCTATAGCTTAGATTTCTCTCTTTTCACTGTTTTTCAAGAACTGCAATTCAGCGATTCATTTTCTAACTCTGTCAGTATTTGTCCCATTTAGTTTCTCTTTTCCTTTGTGATATGTACTCTAGCTTCCTTGACCTTTCGTAACACTTGTTACTAACTATTATGTTTCTAACTATAATCAAACATTGTATTCCTTTTATTTACTCTTTTCAAAATTCAAATTATTAATGCCTTTTTTACCTTCATCTTGTTTCTTTCATTATTCATATCTCTAATACATAAAATAAAGCACTGTACATAACATTTAAGTCTCTTATATTGTTTCAACATAAGGTATATATTTTCTGATTGAATGCTTCTTTCCTGACTCCTCCAGTTAGGATCAAGTTGAATGATTTATATAGTTCAGTTGTACACTTCCACTTGTTACAATTATGGGGATGAACAAGAGTTTTCCATAAGAAAGCTTTGAACCCTGGCTCAGGTAATCTTTGGTATGAGGAAAAAAGGAACTTTTAGTCACATATTTACAATGATTTTTGCAAAATTATTGCTAGTTTCCATCCTGGGTATAGACACACCCTGATCCCCTGAGGAACTGTTAAAAGCCCATTACCTGGTGGAGATCCAAAATATCCTTTGTGTAGGGTTGTTTTGTCTTTCAATCCTCTGGAGTAGTTGTCTCTGTTACCATCCACCTCTCTTGATTATTCTTTATCTTTTTCTCAAAGGTTGATTTCTGTGGGTTTAAGATGATGAGACTAACCTGAGTTACTCCATCTTTAGTGTTTGTCGTGATTTGATGAGCGTAGGTCTGTCTATAGACTTGTGTGGGGACGTTTTCTGTATGAAGTGATGTACAAAACATTTAACCACGGGCCGAGATTCTTACTGGATAACGTACAGCCCTATTCCTTCAATTCAGTGGTTACTATATTCCTGATCTGCTTACTTATACGTTCCTCAATTTAAACATGCCGCACAATTCCAGAAACTGTTCACCATTTTCACTCTTCCTTGTTAGTATTCCATTTCATATATTCCCTGTTATTAAATCATCTTTTTCGTTTTCTAAAATTTATTTTAATTTCATAATCTGTCACCCCTTCTTCCACATTTACACAAATTGTATTTCATATTCAACACTTTTTTCTGAAAACAAGCGAAAGTATAATAGCTTATTTTAAATGTAAATAAACCAACCTAATAAAAATCAATTAACTTTAAAACTGTGTCAAATCTGAATTAATCTAGCAAAGGCTTAAAGCCGAAACTATTTACAGCACAATATTCCTCAAATAGTATTACACAAATAAATTTAAATGTGTATATGAAAATTAATTTTATCAAAAAATATTAAGTTAAAACAAATTAATCAAAAATTCACAGGAAAAAATCATACACATTTTCTATGAAAAACTTTTTTGTCCCTTAAAATAATTTTTTAAAAGCTATTTTACTGACATCCAGATATAATTATATGCTCAGCTACCTACCTATAAGTCAATAAGACAACCTCTCTTAAAAAATTTTAATAACCAAACTTTTACTTTTTTTGACACCTTTTCATTTATGAATTGTCACACCTTATTCTGTTGAATACATTTTCTACATTTTGCCTTTCTTCTCTTTCTCTCTTTGTATGTTTTTAACAATTAATTGTAATTAATATTTCTAATACATCAATCTTTTCTTTAGAAATTTAGATTCTAAATTTGGGTGATCAAACTTTATTTCTCTCATATATTCCCATTAATTGCATTAGTTAATCTTCAATTAAAAACCCTTAACAGAATTTTACAACATATCTGTCAATGTTAAAAATAAAATTAAACAAATAAAACTAAATCATTGCAATAAAACTGTTACTTAAAAATCAAAATTAGTATTGTTTTAATGTTTGCATGGTCTCAGCATTACAACTGATTATAATTGCACATTTACATTTAAGATAAACAAGGAAAATCCTTCCAGATTTCTTTTAATAATCAGTTAAAAATATCTACAAGACCTTCCAGTATCTGTTAACTCAAAATGAATGTTCAATCCTAAAGAAGTATATTGAGAAAGCCAATTTAAAAATGAATTCTGCTATCAGCAAATCTTTTTCAACAAATCAATTTATCAGTTCTAGCAGTTTTAGAAATAAAAAAGTATCAAAATTAAAAATTACATATAAATAACTGTAAAATCGTTATTACCTGCTGCCTGTGTTTACCAGATGATCCTTTTTTACCCGGGAATTCTTTCCCCCTGTTGTTAATGGGTCCAAAAGTCTGTAAATAAAATTTTTAAATAAATATACTATATAAATTTATAGAAATAAAACTAAAAAAATATAGTTGAAAAGTAAATTTTTTTTCAAAAAAGTTATTACAATAAACTACATTTATCATAACTGTAAGTTCTTTTATTAATTTTCTTATAAGCACATATCTGTATATATAATACATAACAAAATACAATAGCAATAAATAACAAATTACCTTAATAAAAACTTGTCTAAGACTGTCTGTTAACTTTCCGTGGCTGAATTTACAGTTTTTATTCGCGTAACATTTAAGGCCCATATGATAATACTTGCAAGGAAACTCACTATGCATATACAAACACTTATCTTTCTTAGCACAACAGTCCATTAAATAAAATTTACACAGTTCCATCTTTTTATGCGGCATCGCGTCATGAGAAAATGGACAATCACTACCCTGTAACAAAAATTGATGGCATTCACAATTTACACAAACTGAATTTTTTTTTCCTACGGTAGCATCAACTTAACACTGATAACACACAACTACCGTACAAGAACCGCTTGTAAGTGTTAACTAGTTCTGTAATGAATTTCACCTTCAGTCACCTACACGACCAAGTTCAAGAACAACTTTTGCAGTTGATAAATATTCTTATTACTTCATATCTTTTAATTTCCAAGAAGATACTCCCTAAGATGTCCCAAGTATTGTAGATTGTGCAGTTATAAGGAATGCAATTTAATGCTTCGTCCAAAACCTGGCTGGGAATAATTGCGTACTGACAGAATAAAATATTTATTTATTAGATTAACTTATTAAAAAAAATTCTGTCATAAATGATCCCAAGCCTAGCCTGAAAAGAGTAGCAGTAATGGCTGGTTAGCTTTTGGTAAATGTACAGATGATTAGTAGGATGCAACTTGACATATTATATAGAATGATATGTTCTAGCTGGTGGATTATCAACTTAAACCAGCAAATCCTATCCATTACAGAGTTAGGAAGGATAAGAATCCAGCATCTTAAACTGAAGATTTATAATTAAAGGAAGGAACAATAATGGAGGATGGGTGCATTGACAGCAACTCCTTTCTATGAAAAATAAAAACTGTAAAGTCAAGCAACAAACCTAGAATTGTGACTGGGATTACAGTTTGTAAAAATGGAAACCTCAAGAAGATAAGGAAGAAACCTCCTACAAATGTGGGTGAAAGAAAAATTAAAAGACTGATACAAATAAGGTAACAGTATATGTGAATTATAAAGGACATTGTCCACATTGGATTGCTGCACGAAGAGAAGTATGTAAACAATTAATAAGACTCCTTTATCATTTAATCTTTAGGTAAATCAATTCTGGATTCAGAGAGTAGAGTATTTGGAACCCAAAAGTGGCACCAACATTACTGCAAAATGATTTTAGTGTTAATCAAAGAAATAAATATCCAAAACACCTTCCTTTTTATTAAGTTATAAAATAACAAAAAAAACACAAAAGTACAGACATCACTAGGAAACATCATCAGTCCATTCCTGTTAGAATATTTGATTGGTCACACATTCAAGATACTTTCCCACCATAGAGTAAGACTATTCATTGTAATTAGTATTCAGAATATGGTAACCATCTCATATTTTTTCATATTTACAGTAAATAGTAATCCCATAACACATTTTCATTGCATTACTCAGATATTTACAAACATATTACCATTAGAAAATTAGATATTCATTAACATGAATATCAGACAATAACATAAATTCACACTTTATCACTGTAAAGAATTACTAATCTGAAAAATTTGAATTAGTCTGTTAGGGCAAAATCTTAACATTAGCGCGAGTTATGGTGGTTTGACATCATTACATTAACATATTACTTACTGGATTGAGGAAAAAATATGAAGTAGGTAACTAGAAATTACACCCCAAAATATTAATGAATCAGAAATCTATAAGTAACAAAACAATTTAATATGAAATTAATGGTTTGCAAATAATCATCGAGCCAAAAAAGTAATCTAAAATTTTCTTATCAAGTTTGAAAATTGTTTATAATGTAGTTTTCAGCTGCTCAATAAATTAGTGGTTGAATTTTTTATATATATATATATATATATATATATTATATTTTATATATATATATATCTATATGTGTGTGTGTGTGTATGTATGTGCACACATGTGCATGTATAAATATGTAGCAATGGGATTTACAATGGGCTTACGTTAAAAGATTATATAGAAATATTTTTTCTATAATACGTAAATGAACAAAACTAAGTTAAACATTTTAGTGAACATGGAAATAATGCATTCTACAGAATGAAAAAATATTTATGTGGAGGAAAAAATACTATACAATTATCCTGAGATTGATTCCTGCATACCCAGTGGCCGGAGATGTTATCTAATAAAAACTGAAAGCGTAGAAACCTCTCTAATAAGAGTCTGGCTGAATAAATTCTGACTGAAACAGTTCAGTAACATACTTCTAAATCCCAATTTCAGAGATGGACGAGGATCTTCCTTTAGGACAAATGAGTCTTCCAACTTGCTGGGTCTTTATTTTCTTTCAGAGACTCTATGCTGATGCATGATTAGTCATAAATGAAGATTTATAAAGTTATTGCCTTTTTTCAAAATTTATGACAAAATACTATGATAAAATTTTCAAAATTTCTACAATAATTTTTTCTAATTCATCTTGTAACCAAAAAATATCCCATCCCATTGAACAATACACATAACTAAACATGGATTACATCACTACGTAAGATTTTATTTAGAAATGCTTTCTTTTTATAAAATACATTGCAATAATATTTTTTTTTCTTCTTAATGAAAAGTAAAATGCTTAACTACACACAATATCATATTATGTGATTAATTGGTTTCAGAAAATCATCACCTAAAATGTATGCCAAAAAAAGGATAACAAGTATGGATTGTATAAGTTTACCTTTTTTCCTCTTCATTTAATAAATCACAGATTTCTTTATTAGAGATGGAACTGACATACATACTTTTAATTTGGTTATCATTGAAAATCCAAGGCTGGCGGACTAGCAAATTTTGACCTTTCTTGAATAAAAACTTGAGCCTGAGCCATGTAGCAACATTTGTCTTATAATATGGTATTGTTTACTAAGCTTTCCATAAACTGTAGCTACTTTATTCCTTCCATCCATCATTCTTTTTGACAATCTTAATGAGTTAACAATAATTTTTTTTTTAAATCAGCATGATATAATGTTGAAGGTTTTGAATCAAATCAATTATAAAGAGGCTTTATCCACAATTAAATTCTCCATTGAAAGATTTTTATTTGTAAGAGATTAAAGAAAATCATCTACCACGTATAGTAATGACACAATTCTAGTTCTCCAATATTAATTTTGACAGATATTTATTTAATATTAATTTTTTAATTGTTATGATATAAAAATGTGTAAAAATTGGATTATGTAAAATAAGGAATACATGATCTGCATCTAAAACAAATGAAATAAAAAAAACAGGAAAATATAAAACTAAATTACAATAGTTAAGAAATAGAGTTTTGTTTAGTAAACACTGTTATTTTTAATGTTATTATGTGTTATTATTACGAAGGGAGCAAATACATAAACAAAACAATGAGCAACACAGCAGGTTCATTAAATTGTAATGAATTGTCAGATTTACTGCACATGTATCTACTATTCAGAATTTGACTAATGAGACGGGTCTGACCCATAAAGAACAATGCAATTTGGCCCCACCATAATAAAAAACTAAAGTCTAATATTAAATAGATGAGATTATACTTCTAAACTATGGTTTATTCATAACCAATCTGATTTAAAAAGAAAAAACTACATATATTACTGTTCATAAAATACATAAACAAAAATAAAACATGTTAGTTACCTTATGACATTTTCCTTGCAAGAAAAATATGCACATCTCACCGTCATCTCTTCTCTTATTACCATTGTTTCCAGGACCATTATTATTTCCACCACGTCCATGCCTTTTCCCCCTAGCTAAAAGACGTTCTCTCCTGGCAGCTCTGTCAAGCCTTGATATTTGCTCATTGGAACGAGGCCCTCGTCTTCTATCATCTAATTTTACACAAAACATAAATTATTATCAGATACAATGCTTGTACTAATAATGACACAAAAATTTGTTTGTGTATCATTATTAGTACATTTTATTTCTCTAACTAATGTATACTCAAGAAATAATTGATATTTATAAACAACCATAGAAACCTGTGATTACAAAAATTTTAAAAAGACATAAATAGTTTACTGAATTTTTGTGTGAAAGTTAAAGGTAAAATTTTCATTTCTCTGTGTGGAATGGTTAAATATTTTTTTTAGAAAAGTATGTCTGTGCAGTGATGACAAATAATGTAAAATAAAACTTACCATTATCTTCTCCATCACCATCCGCAACATCATCGTCTTCATCAAGATCATCAAAATCATCATCATCCTCATCATTATAAGGATCATTTTCATCATCGTCATGGCTTTGCTTTCTACTGTGATGCAACGTTGGTGAAGCTCCTCTAACAAATAACATTTCATCATCATCATCATCTTCAACATTGTCTTCCACATTATTATCATTATTGCTTACAGTAGCATCACTTACATCCTTATCAGAATTTTTCTTCAATCTCTGAAATGATTAAAAGATTAAAAATCAACATATATAATGAACAATATATAAAATGACTAATAAATTCTAATAAACTTTTAACTGTATAAACTAATAAAAAAAACTCTTCATTCAAAATTATATAAAAAAGAATTGGCCTTACTTTCATTACGTAGCACATTTTATCGAGAATAAATTAATCATCCAGTTGAATATATATAATTTACTCATACAGTACACAATTCTGAGGATGACAAATGTTTTCATTAAGAAAGCCAGAATCTGTTTTTTGGTGGCTCTTTAGTATCTGGACAAAAACAAGTCGTTTTTGAATGTCTGAAGATTGTTACTGTAAAATCTTTAATCAGTAATTTATTGTCTTTTTCATAGGTTACGGTATCCTAATCTTCTGAAGAAATGGACCTACTACTTGGAAGGGCCTTTCTTTCCTTCGGGTACCCTTTATTTTACGTTGAGTACATCATCTATATTCAAGTATATATTCAACCCTTTACTATATCCTTAATTTCTTGTTTATTAGTGGCATTCTGACAGATTTAGTTCAAAACTCACTGATTAAAGGTGTCAGCATAATAGTTATTATATCCTTTGCATTTTTTATTGTTTGGTGGATGCTTACCAATTCCATCAATGATCTGTCCCACCTGTCTGGCAGTTAAAACAAAAAGCCTGACCTAGAACTTAAGTATTTTTCAGAAGAACCAGGCTGCTCCTAAGCCATTCTAACATTTTCCTTGATGTTCCCTCTGAAAATCAGCTGTTAAAAACTGATCTGCAACTATAAAAGCCAGACTGGCTTTTGCCAGATCAGCCTGGTGGACTATCCTAATATATACACACAAATGATTTAGACTAGAATAAGTAATTTACAACTCTCTTAATGAACTGAATTTCTAAAATCCCTTTCAAATATTAACAATAAATCAATGTTAAGTACACTTTAAATAATTTGATGCAATCAACATATGATTTTCTCTTTATGCAAGTAAATGCTCATAACAGCGCATTTTATTTTATAAAATTACAACAACCAAACATTCATTTTTTAACTTTTCTTCACCAAGAAAACAACTTCAGTAATATCAGAAATGCTTTATATTTATTTTTTTCCAGTAAAATTACATATGTAGTTAAAAATAATACTAATAACAAAGTCTGAATAAAAGAAGTGTTTAAGTATAAAGTTAGTTTTAAAGAACCTCAACAGACAATGCATATTTTTAAACAAATTTTTGTTGGTGAAATTAAAATAATTATAATAAATTTGGAAGTCATTTGATAATGATTTTCAAATACATGCATATATTGATTTATATACTGACAATGATTAAGACTTATAACTGTTGATAATTTATGACTACATTGATAATGCTTACATCAATCAATAAGATAATTTATATAATGAGGTAATTTAAAGTAATATTAGTATAGATCACTGGAAATTCTTAAGAGAATTAAACCAAAATTTATATTGAAAAAAATCAAGAGAAAAAGACCATGAGTTATCTAAATTAATAAATATGCAAGGCAAATATATATATATATACATATATATATATATATATATTTTTTAAATAAAAATATTTTCATTTTTTTAAATATTACAATCGATAACAATTTCATTAATTTCAAGAACAAGTGTTATCATACTCTTTGGCAATACACAATGAGCATATACCAATATAAAAAAAATATTGAAAGTACTTTTAAAATATTCAATATTCATGATGCTTTAAAGCCACTTAGTCCAAAGAAGGCTTCCATTAAAAAAAATCATACGGTTTCCTTCCTTCATAACAAATATTTTATTTACTCTTACAATAGATGTAACAGAATTCAATACAGATTATTGAAATGTAGGAGTTTATCGTGGTCAGATAATTAGAAATTCATATGTTCTTTATTTATAATATAATGTTGTAAAAAGGATTATTTTCCAAAAATTCTATAGCAGCTGGACTTGTCAAAAGTGAGGTGACTTCTCATAAGAATTGTTAATTAAAACATTACAACCCACAATACACAGTAGAATGGAGAAATAAGGTTTACGAAATTTCACCAGCCACTTCTAACCAGTTATGTCTGTATAACTGTCTACTTAAATACGTGTAGGAATCAGGTAGCAAAGATAAGAGTAGAAAATGAAGAAAGGCAGAATTTTATTCAGAAGAACCAAATGAAGGAAAAATATGAGTGCAGAAACTACATAACTAGAAAGGATAAAAATGTTGAGATTCATTCTAACAAGTTAGAAAAAATTATGAAGGCCAAATTCATTACATAAAAGAAATTAAATTTTAAAACAAGAGTAAAAAAAAAGAAAAAGAGCAACAGGAAGATTAAATATTAAGATAAGGATCAGAAAAAACTAACATTGATATTGTAGAATTTTGTTTTCTATGTAGTAAAACCACAAACAATTAAGAGATCAAAATTAAGGAGCTTAATTTAAAAAAAAAAGTCTTGTTATCAAATGTAGATCCAAGAATTATAAAAAAGGTATACTTAAAAATATTTGTGAACCTTGTAGTGCTTTAAACATGGTGAAAGATGGATAACATAAACAACAGAAAGGAAACATCTTGGACATAAAATATGCTAACAGGAGGATATTAAAAATTAAGTACGAGTATATATATGATAAGAAGAGTTCTTAGGACAAATAGATATAGACAAAAATTTTTGATCTAATTTCATAGAGAGACAAGGGGACAAATTACACTGGATGGCCCCACAATACAAAAAATACTCACGAAAACACCAGTTTATTTGAAAGCTCCATGAAAACTTACAAACTGATATAAAAAGCACTTTTTGAACCCACTAATTCAAAAAGGGCATCAAAAGATGTTAAAAATAAATAAATATATTACGATATAATAAACATTAGCATAATGTATAATAATAAAATATATATAAAATATTTATACATAAAAAATATACATACGGCATAATAATATATAAATACATGTTAAAAATATGGGATGTAGCAATTGTGTTGATGTTAAAAAGAATAATTCTAACAGTACAGTAAGTTAATAGAGAATAGATCATTCAACTGGTAACTAAAAAAATGAAGTTATAACTAGTAAGAAAATGAGTAATATCAATAAAATTAATAAACATTTTATATTCTTTCAACAGACAAAAATCAGTTTTAAACATAAAAAGAGAAAATTTTTTGTTATATAAAATTAAAAAAAAAAAAAAAAATAGCCATAATATTAAAATGTATGTATGTCTAATATAAAATCACATAAAAAAGTTAATAAAACTTAATTACCTTATCTTTTGAATATTTATCATCTTCTGCACCCTCAACATCTCGTTTTCTCCTTTTTTTTCTTCTATCTCTACTTCTTTTATCATCATCATTAAACAAATTACTTCGTTTTAAATAATCATCAGATCCTGTTGTTGGTCCAGAGTTCTTCCATAATGGAACACTCTGCTCTTGTTCATTTTTAATATTTTTGTTATCAGACTTTGTAACAGATGTTGTTAAAGGTAATCCCACTGAGTCTGCACCATTATCTTTAGTATTACTGTTATTATTATTGTTATTATTATTATTATTGTTATTATTATTATTATTATTACTAGATAGTGTGACAGTGCTACTTGTTTTTACATCAGACTTGTTTTGTTCAGCGTCTGGTGCAACATTTTCATTGTTAACATCATCATCATCATCATCATCATCAAATATTTCACCATCTTCCAAGTCCTCACTGTAACAGAATTACAATAATGTTGTCAACATGCACACATACACAATTAATTAAATAAAAATTATATAAAACATCTGCGGAAGTTTTTGAGATTACATGGATGTGTTTGTAATTATCTAGAGAGAAATGAATGATTACAAGGATGTGCTTGTAATTATTTAGAGGTGCAAATTTAAAGCTCATGAGTGCTTAAATCAAAATTTACATGCCTAAAAGTTATCAGAGAAAGCATAAATCCAAATATCTAAATCAAACGTAAATATCTTTTTTTTTGAAAATTCAAATAATTCATCAACATACTGACCACTGTGCTTCTTTTCTTTTCCTGTTTAGCCTCTGGGAATTACCGTTCAGATATTACTTCAGATGATATGAATGAATGTAAATGAAATGTAGTCTTCTACAGTCTCAGTTTGACCATTCCTGAGATGTATGGTTAATTGAAACCCAACC
The DNA here is from genome assembly GCF_047948215.1 of Lycorma delicatula. Taxonomy (NCBI): domain Eukaryota; kingdom Metazoa; phylum Arthropoda; class Insecta; order Hemiptera; family Fulgoridae; genus Lycorma; species Lycorma delicatula. Next base: position 111,589,173 of record NC_134462.1, read on the forward strand.
ACCAAAGAACACCGGAATCTATGATCTAGTATTCAAATCGGTAGAAAAATAACTTACTTTACTAGGACTTGAACGCTGGAACTCTCGACTTTCAAATCAGCTGATTTGTATAGACACATTCACCACTAGACCACCAACGCGGTGGGTTTACCACTGGCTAATTAAATAAAAAATAACAACTTAACCACTAAAACACAGTAACAGAAAAACTAAGAACAACAGTTGACTTTCGCAGGATACTCCATCATCAGTTGGTATAGAATTTTATAATTACACCAAAAAAATAACAACTTAAAATTTAGAAAACATAAACACATTAATAACCACAAAATTTGCAATAACAAAACTCCACTACCATTACTGGAATGATGTGGCCATATCATTCCAGTAATGGCGATGATGTGACCACATCATTTCGGTGATGGCGGTATGTTTATTATGTTCTCTAAATTTTTTATTATTTGTTTCATGTAATTAACAAAATTGTGCACCGACTGATGATGCAGGATTTTGTGAAAGTCAACTACTGGTATTAGTTTTTTTTAGGTTTTTCTGTTCCATTGATTTGGTGGTTAAGATGTATTTTTTTAAATTTTTTTTATAGAAAGTGACATCAATTAGTATTGTCATTAGTCACTGAAAAATAACTATATAACACTGGCAAACTAAATATTTTAATTTTGATGATATAACAGAAATTTTTAAAGTATTTTATCGATCAACAATACTTTGTGTTTACGTAATACTCTTGAATTTCCAAGATGCTGTAACATCGAGGCATTCTAGCTGTTGCCGAACATCACCTAATTTACTTATTAACATATTAGATTTAAAAATAACTACAACCTAATTCAGCTAATCCCTCTACCTTTGATTATCTGTATATGTTAAACTACTAACACATGGTGTTCTTCATAGCACATCATGCTTCAATTTAATCTACCGTCTTATGTTCATTTGTCTCAGTTCATTTGCTATTGTTTTGACTATTTTTTTAACTTTTCTGTTTTTATATTCTGCACGTCAATATTAGTGCAATCTTCTAGTTCAAACATATGTCACTTTGATGATACATCTCTTTATATAAAGTTTTTCTCTTTTTTTTCCTTATTGAACACTCTCCTTCATCTAGGAGAAAGCTTTCTCAAAATCAATTCTTAAATACAAGCAATATTTTGAGTCAATATTATGTTTGTGGACCACGTAGTATTAAAAGATATGTTTGTTATTGTTTTATAAACTAATATTTTAGTTGTATAATCAATTCTTATTATGAAATGTTTTATGAAAGAAACATAATGAAAAATCTTGTTAAAGAAAAGTATTGCTATAATAAAATACTATATCGTAATATTGAAGAAAATCAAATTAAAATCGACAACATAAATGAATATAATGTGTTTCACAAATAATTCTAGTCACAACAATTTTTTAGTTTACTTTTACTCCCATTCCTTTCTGGGAATTCCCAGAAAATTATTTCTGTACTATTAAAGTAAAAGCCTATAAGGAAATCAACTTAAACCTGTGAGTAAAATTCACTTTTGTTGCATGTTTGTGAAATACAGTTCTTGGAAAATGAGAAGTGATTGCATATCAGTGAAATATTTTTTTTTTTTAAGTATTTTAACTAATTGCTTTCAAAATGCATGGCAATGCAATTACAAAAAAAAATTTATGAAGCAATGATGTGCTGTTATTGGCATATGTTTTAGAAGCGATTGTAAAAAACCTATTAGAATATAAAAATATATTTGATCTGTTGTTTTTTTATTGCCCATTATTTTTGTTAAATGAAAGAAATGTATAATGTGTTAAATTAAGGCTACATGTAACATTTGCACGCTGTATTTGATATCTTTAATCAGTATCTACCTCCTAAAAGTTGATTAGTAAATCTTTATTCTGTTATTATGTATACTGCTATCTTGAGTGTTATTTGTATCTATTGGTGAGTGATGCTCAGTCTGCCAACCAAATATTTAAGCAGTCCCTACAGTATTCGTGTATTCTTAGGATGTGTTAATCATGGAGAACATGATCGCCTATATTACTGTTAGCAGTTTTTGAAAGCAACAGAAATATATTTCTAGAAAATATATATTTTATGTTAGAATAAGCGATTTCATTTTTTCTATATTTTATAAATAAATAAATTTATTTATTTATTTATTCTGATTGGAACATAAAAATACATTATGTAGATCATATCAATATACGATAAAATATAAAATATAAAAACAAATTATAAGATAGAAAATAATGTGTTTAAATTTTTAAATAATATAAACATATTAATTACTTAAATCAAACACATCCAATAATGTTCATGTGAATACGTTAAAGAATAAAAATTTCTACAAAATAATTCACAATTCAGAAGTGTCACAATAGAAAAATTATTTTGAGCAAATGTTTATGGACACACTGAAAGGGATTACAGATTAATCATGTTTTTTTTGTTTTTAATTAGTATTATTTAAAAATTCATCAGAGAATAATACTGTTACTATAAAAGAAAAAAATTAATTGAATTTAAATCAATTGCTGGGAAGATTTTTTTTAAATATCTGGCAATTTATTAAAAATGTCAATGATAACACATTAAGGCCCCTTCTCATAACCTGAAGTAATGTGTGGAGTTGTGCGAAAATAGTTCAACTTCTGATTTGGTAAAGGTTTATAGTTTATGGTTTTAACATTACATAGATAGTATAACAATATGTGAAGATGTTTAGCTATTAACAAAGAGTTAAATTTTTGTTAGAACTGTATACAAAATATATGTGTCAGATTATATAAAATGAGTGAAAAAGTCACATGCTTATGATGTGTAGAGTGATTACATGTATTTTGAAGAAGTGTATTCAGTCATCTAATCCATAAACATCCATGTCTGGTGACAAATATATTGAAGAACACAATAAAATATCTAGTACATATTTCATAGTACATAGTACTGCTTTTCACACTTATGTGTACTACAGATGTTACATAAAATACAGATCAAAATCAAATCAAACTCAAAACACTACTAAATATCTTAAAACATAATGATAATCTCACCAATCTAGATGTATATAAATGATTGCTAGGCTGAATATACAATAACACGGAAAGGAGTAGAGGGGGCGTATAATTCATGCATATCTAAAAACATGTCAAGCAGCAACCGACATTTCGTATACTGCCCCTAACTCTTAAGTGATATATAGATGATGGGCTACTATATTTAGTAATAGAAATACTAACAGTTATAAAATAAAAAACATGTTCATTATATTTAATTTTTATGAAAATAAAGGAATTTAAAGAGACCTTTGACAAGGTCTGATAAAGTAGTGACAGAGGTAAGATAGTTTTGCTTACAGTAATACAGTACGAGTGTGACAATCCACATCCTGGTTGTTACACGGGCACTCCTGTACACCCACTGGTTATTTTAAAAATACTATGTTTGGGGAAATTGGACAGACATACATCCACAGACTGAAAACACATAAAAGCAGTCTTATCATATAAAGGGAAAGTATAAAAAAATAATACTAATCACACCATGGTAATTTGGGTCTTTTTTGTTTTCCCCCACAATGATTTTTTTTACATTGCATATTAGTAATTGCTCATGTTATAATTATAAATCATAGATATAATCTAACCAAACTTAACCTATGCTCACTAACTTTGACTAGCGAGTGAAGAGAGTGTAGGTTAAGTTTGGTTAGATTATATTTATAATTTCTCTACATATAATACCATTAATTATAACATAAGCAATTGCTAATATGTAACGTAAAAAAACCATTGTGGGGGAAAAACAGAAAAGACCGGTAATTTTACAATAATAGCAAAAATAAACATTGAAAACTCAAATATTAAATCAATATGAATAGAAAAGCAGTAACACATTTGAAGAAAGAAAACATATTTTAAGAAATAAATACCAACGCAAATCAAACATAGTACTTTAACTGCATAATAATGGATTTTCACAACAAATCTGATGTTATATGCCAATAACAACAGTTACATAAAAACTGCAGATGATAATTTCTAATTCTAAAAAATGGCTTTTTATTTTACTTTTTAATCAGTCAGAAACATTACTTTGAAAAATTATGCTAAAATTGAATTAATCATATATTTGTTAAAAAGAGATAAAACAATATTTGGGAAAAAAATGTAGAGAAACAAGAGAGCATACTGAGATTAAAATAACATTAAAGGACTTGATAAATATTCAGGCAAAAGAGATGCACAACATCCTGAAACATGTTCTCTAATTTATTATCATAATGGTGTAGGAACATAAAAGTTTTCCTGATACAAAAATTCTTTACACTTAAGGAACAGACAAGAAGAACAAATGCTCAATACAACAAAGAAAAACCTATACTCTTTTAACCAAAATTTTGGCTACTCGAAATCAAAGGCTTTTGTTAGTTATATTTTTATGAATCAACTTTACGTCCACTTTTTTACTTTCTAATGTAAATAAGGACGCACAATGCAGCTGGAAATAAAATTCAACTAATAATATTATCATCTAAAAAAGGTTCCATTTAATTATTTTATACAACTAAGTTGTAGATGAACCAAACAAATCTTATAAAAACCAAAATACAGTCTGCTTAGCTTTAAAATTCAATAATTTTAGGGATCCTTTCATAACAAAAGAAAAACTAGCATACACAATGTATAGTGCTAACATTGCAGAATATTTTTAGATAATTCTTAACTCCAAATTATTCTAACAAACCATATAGAAAATTTCATAATAAATTACTTCCCTGGATTTCTTCATAAATGCAGAGGAAATGTTCCTGCTAGTGGATAATTAATTGTAAACAAGTTTATAATAGAACATAAATTTTGTTGTACACAATTAAATTCTAGCAATTCACTTAATTAAATAGTTTAAAATTTTAACAAAAGTTAACTACATTTCATAATTTGACATTAATAGCCAAAGTTAACCTTACCTAAGCTTCATGATATGAAAAAGCATATAGAATTAACCATTCATGATCATGTAGAATTAACCATTACTGTAAACTACGTTTGTAGTAAATACTAAATACTTAAAATGGGATAAATTTTTAACAACCAAACAGTAAAAAATAAAAACCTAAAAAATAGCAATTAAGATATGTGACCATGTGAGGAACTTCATATAAATTCCTGTTTAAATGTAAAGAATACATTCAATAAAACCTGGATAGTAATTAATTAGTGACTTTATATTTCCAGAAAATTGAAAAATAAAAACGAAAATTATACACTATTCAAGCTCTCCAGCGAAAGTAATCCTTCATAACGAATTTTAGTAACGTACGTGTACAACTACAAATTACAACATTAAAAAAAAAAAAACTAAGTTGACTAAACGGCAATGTTTATAAATTGTATATATATTTTCCACATCTCAAAGACATTTTTGTCCATTTGGTAATTATTTTACAGTTTCATCAACATTAATGTTAACATATTGTCAGATTCTGTGATTAATTTTTTACTCAGCGATTTCTGTAATCATCAGCTGAACAAAAGAAATATGTTAAAAACATGCGTTATGTCTTCCTGTACTAAGATGTAAGATTCGAAATCCTAACTACCGTTTGTATCAATAAGAATTTTGTAAAAATAAATTAATCAGATTCATAATTCCTTATCAGTATCATATTTATATATTAAGTTTTTAACGACTCTCTTTAAAAAAACACGTAACTTTCAAATCTTTTTCGGGCTCATAATAGCTGTATGCTACTACTCGGTCCCTTCGTTAGCTTAACAGCAGAAGATGACATTTCCGAAAAAGGAGCTGAATTACAATGAAAAGTTTTTTCAGAAAGACTACTCCGTAATTTAAAGGTCATTTTATTTATTTTTTATGTAATCACATTATTTTAATCAAACTCAATGAACTAAACAATATTATCATAAGATTATGATAATGCTAACTACAAAGAGAAAAAAATCTTTTAGCAAATGACACGTAATACTAAACTTTAAAATCGATTTTTAAATACCTATTACTACAATGATTTTACAGTTATCAATCCACTAAAATTTGGTGCGATGTACAGTTAATAACTAAAGATATAATATAAACCCGAATTTATAATAAAGAAAATAATAATAATTAAGAATTAAATAATAATTAGCTGTAACCAAAATGCGTAAATACACAAGATATCAGATTTGATAGATTATAAAAAAGAATAAAATTATGGTAAGAAAAAGAAAAATTGGCCTTGGACCTGCTACCATCAGTTTAGAAATATATAAATTACCATTTTTTTTAATTTTTAATTTATTTATTTTTTTAAAAATATTATTGAATTAAATCTTTTTATTAATTTTTAAGACCATTTAAAAACACCTTATAGGGATCAGTTGAATTAGAACACTAATAAGGATTAACTTTCACTACTAGAAGTAAGTAAACAGATGAAACTTATAATCTAGCAAATAAACAGGGACAAAATTTATATGAAATCCAAATTTATTTAAGTAGAATCGATGAAATGAAACTTTCACCCGTTTAATAAACTAAAACGGAAGTAAATGTTCTTAGGGCGAATCCGAATCTACCGGTGCACATCCATTTATCATTTAAATATACAACAAAATGTCTATAGGTTAATGAAAATTTAGTTAAATTATAACGGGCTAAATCACAATCACAAAGAAATTCACGAACCAAATATCAGATACTCGATATTGAATTATTACTAACATTATAACCTCCACTCTTGTCACAAAAACAAATCTAACTGACCTTACATGAAACAAAGTTTATTTACTTTACTAATTTTACTTAGGCAAATAATGGGAACACAATTTAATACAAAATAACTTATAAAATAGTTTTAAGACACATACAAGGTCATTTTTTAGAAAACGGTAGTTGTAGATTGACAAGTTTTGGTTTTTTAATGAACGTATGCTATTCTATAAAATTAGCAAAAAAAAAAATTTGATGCGTCGATTTTACTTTTACTTTGTTTTATAGACTTACAACACCCACCAAAATTCTTGCAATACTTCCATGTTTTACAATTTTTATTATTACTATTATTATTATTATTATTATTACTGGCGCAACACGTTGTTTGTGTGACTTATGAAAAAGAATTTGCCGTTCTAATTAAAACAAAAAGTTTTGAGTGCGGTCTAGACAACAATGCAGCTGCTGTTGCGTGAAATATGTAGCTCGCAATTTATTTTTCATTTAGTATTATGTTTCCATTAAAATAAGAAAAGAAAATAAATATACCATTTTAAAAATTCATCGAACAAAGAAACATGCATTATTACACCGCTGGAATAATTATTACCAAATACTATGAACGCAAGATAAAATAAAATAATAAAATATAAACGTGGCACACAATGAAATAATCGCAGGGATAAGAATAAAATTAACGTAGGTGGCACTGGCATCCCCACCAGGTTTTAAACTTCCCAAATGAATGGGGAAAATATATACTACTAAGTGATAAAATAATCATCTTTATAAATAAATAGAACTAATGACGTACAATTTTTAAGCAAATATAAAAGTAATAAAACGTTCTTAGATAATCCTAGGAAAATTATTTTAAAATTAATAAAAATGAACTGAATAACCTAACCTAGTATTCTAGCATCAATAACAAACTAAACGAAACAGTAGCAGTTAGTAAATCAAACAAAATCAGCTGAATCAAATTCTTATTTCACGAACAGTAATAGTATTTTATATTTATTAGATAATAAAACGGCCCCTTTAAAATGTATGAAAAACGTTGACCTATTTTTTTTATGTGATAAAATGGAAGCCAGTTAATAAAGAAAGGAAACGATCATTTCTTAAAAAAAGAAACTTACATAATCAGGCAATCAAACATAAAAAGATTGATTTTAAGTAATTTAAACAATAGCCCGGGCAAAGACAAAGGTTAAACGTCTCTAGGCATTTCTCCAAGTATGTTAAAGTAAATAATACAAAATTGTTCTGAAAAATAATTAAAATCACAACTGGCAAAATTATTTTAATTCATGGACATGACAAAGTATGGAACAACGACAATACACGAAATTATCTACTTTAAAATAGAGCTTACCTATCACGAAAATTATAAGCCTAACGGTTAACTCACATGAGTTAAGTTTGCTTCTTTTACACGAATTGAGGTCTAAGACTAACATTAATTAGACCACCTCACGTCATAGGGTTTTGTAGTTGGTCAATTAGGAATAAAAGACAGTTTAAGAGAAAAAGGTTTCTTTCTTCAAGAATAATACAATTTATCAAATAATTTAAGTGATAATTACACATAGTTTAAAAATTAGTTATTTTTGGACGTTCAAAAACGCAAACTAGCGCAATTATTACGTCCACACTTAAGGTGAATTTTGTTTAAATATACTAAATTATCACAGAAAAGAGAAAAATTAGTAAACAGAAATTCTGAAAGTTTTGTAAGAAAAATTAGTTAATACCGACATTTAAGTATTAATTGATTAAATTATGTTAAGATTGAAAAGCATATTTATCAATTTAAAACGACCAAAAACAGGCGAACATCAAATGGCAAAGATTAACACTTGATTTTACTAGAATCACTAGTACAATTATTGTAAAATAAACGGTTAAGCCAATTAAATATCTGTTCGTACAGTTAAAAAATTGTAAATCTTAATATGGGCAATCATTTTCATCACGTGAGCTGCAAAATACGGTAAAAAAAAAATTAAGTGGGCGAAATTAACTAGTTTCTAACTTTCTTACATCTGATGAAACTCCATATTTGATTTAAGAGGAATAAATATTTCAAGTACTACAGGATAGTCTGATTGTAAGTTAACATTAACATTACACAGATTAAATTTAAAAAAAAAAAATTAACTATTTTCACACTTCTCTGATTTATACTGCAAGAATTTATAACTTAGTGTAATTATAAACCGTAAACATCAACAAAACCCTATCGTAGAAGGGTGTATGAGAATGTATGTAGTTCTGGTTAGGGAGGAGGAGGCCAGTCACCCGATCGCCTTGACAATAATAGGAGGGGAAAATGGAGCCGAGCACTGTACGGTGTTGCCAAGCCATGCATCTGCAGATGTTGCCGGCTGTTACAGTCCAACTGTTGAAAATGTGACAACCCAACAGGCCTCATTGTACAAAACGAACAAACTGCTACGTAATTAGCAATCAGAAAACAGTTTGCTTCTTTTATCCATGCGATAACAATACGATATAACAATTTTACTTGTAAAAAAAAATTAGTTTAACATACAATGATGTTTTAATGTTTATTTTATTAGTCATATAAAGTTTCAGTTCAATTTTAAAAATTCTGTGCTAAATTTTCTGCTACATATTAATTTTCATTCCTTTTAAGGTATCAAAATTAGTAATGGAAACAGAGTATTTTTAATAAAAATAAAACTTTCTCTAAGGAAATAAAGGGGCAAATATTTAAATATATTTCTCGTTAAATAATTACACTGAGTTTCACGTAAGAAAAAAAGTTTACTTTTCGCAAAGGTCATAGCAAATTTAAAAAAATTAACTTTCACATTCAACATCAAATAACTGATAATTTAAATTTTACAAAAAACAGTTAACACGGAAAATTAATTATTTAAACTTACGTATAAAAGTCGACATTAAAATTGCAGTTATTTCACAGCATTATATCCGGCGCGGTGAATGAAGCAAAAAAAAACCATAAATACAATAAAAATGTATAATCCAATTTTCATTTATAGCTTTAAAATATTCTTTACGGTTCATAGAAATAATACGACTGATTTAATTACCAAATATCAACCTACGTTTCCCGTCAACCTTAATCTTTAACCTGCCATTCCATCCGGCGTAACTGTAAATTTATCAACAGGTAAATCGTCCTTATTACCAGTAACAATGGGCCAGTACTGGCCAAAAACGTTTTTCTACCTCAACCAAAATTGTGAATTCAGTCTTTTGTTCCTTACATTCTATAAAAATTCTTCTACCTGTAACGTGTTTGCGTACTTTCTACAAAGTACAAGGTACAACTAGCAAATACATTATTCATAAATGGAACCATCCTTCAATAATATATTATAATTAGAAAGTTAATTCAAAATATCAAGAGTTAATATTTTTTATTTGCCCGCAAAGATTACATATTCAAAATTTATTATTTGAATTGTATTTATAGTATAGTTGAAACGACTGGTTATTACTTTTTGTTACGGTTTAACCACGCCGGAATCTCACCTGACTAGTTCTATAAGTTTAAACTTTTTTTTTTACCTTCTACATAAAATTTTCGTTACAACACAACCTAGATTCCGAAACCAGGACTCAACCGATACTGCTATTACCCATTGTATCTGTCAAGATTCACAATAAAAATTTCAGCAATTTGTAAATATCTTTAACCGTGTTTATACTAATACGATACCTGTACGTTTAGACAAACAGCAGTATTAAAAATAAATTTTATCGATCGTACAAATTTTGAAATAAACTTTGTTCAAGGAAATAATATAAATATCCTAAAAAAATAACAAGCATACAATAACATGATTACAAGCGAAAGTGAGGCGTGCGATTCCGTTACCTTCATCGAGTTAAATATACTGTTATACATAAGAACACCGAAACTTAATGATTTCCAGCCCTGAAGGGACATATCTCAACGAAGATTGTCTGCAAAGTGAATATCATTACTCGCAGAAAAATAACACTGACTAGTGGCTATTGTATGTCAAGTATTTTAACCATAAGAAAAAATGGACCTGTTAGCTTAAAGCAACAAATTAATATCATCTATTCTGTTGCGATTTAATAAAACTATACATATTTAAAATCAATCATTTAGTTGGTTAAGCATTTTCATTTTTACATTGATGGTTGACCAATCACACACAAGCGTAGTAATTAAATATAATCACTTATTGCAGACGTTATATACTTATAGCATGTTTTATTAGCGAATGCAATAAAATTCCATATAAATACATAACTTTACTTATGGGAATATTTAAGATATTTAAATAAAGCTACAAAAATTATCCTTTAGACTTTTGGATAATTACAAGAATCATTTACGAAGCAAATTACTTCATAGGTATGTATGACGTAGTTCTACGTACAACAAAAGAATGCGATTAGAGATCAAATAAAATTATTAAAATTTGTATTTGTTTTTCAACTTCTCATAGGTGTGCCCAATTTCCTCACAAAAAAAATGTTCCAGATTTACTCACTCAGGATATAGTTTATAAAAAAAAATGTTTATTTTTATTTGAACGGTGGCCGTTAACTCCAGTCTGATGTAATCACTTGACTTTTTGTGATACTCAAGTTAAATTTTAAGGAACACACATTAAAGAAAAAAAGAATAGCAACACTTATCTCAGATTGAACGTATGTAATGTCGGGATAATTGCAGTTAGAACTAGAAAATATTAACAGTAACTCAAGGACTGAAGAGTCATTAATATACACAGCACCACCGAGAATGGATACGAAAAAGTCTCAGAATTGAGATTCGGCGTGAAGGGCAAAAAAGAATTCACAGCTTTCCCCCTCGCCAGAACCGGTTTTATCTAGAATAAATTACTTCTATTACATCTTTTTTCTGAACGAGATGAAGGAACTCTTTTAACTGCCCTCAATGATACGCCTACTATTCTTAAAAGTTAAAAAGAATATATCATAAAATAATTTCAGAACAAAAATAATGTAATATTTAAAAAATAATTTTAGAATTATCTAGGCACTTCAAATTTACGTATTTGTCGATTTGATTTATCTTAATTGCTTTGGGTTAAAAAAATTAACATTTTATAAACTTTACATATTTTTCATTAAAATATATATTAAACAATGTGAAAAAATTTAGTTTTGCCAAAACGAGACCACTCCTTTTTGAAATTTAACCGAAAGTTTACAATATTCAACTTCTGATTTTTTGCTGCAAGTTTCCCTAAATTAGTAAATACTAAACACCAATCTTGTCACCGAAAAAGGAACACTTTTTGGTTACTTAAACCGTAGATTAGAAATTAATCGGAGTTAAAATAATAAATTCATATTTCGATTTTTGTACAAATTCTAAGTTCACTTGTTCTTGCTCGGCATTAAAAAAGAAAAAACTAATGTACAGGTATCTTCAACGGATTTTATCTGTAATGAATAAATAAAACTAAAAATAATTAATAACTTTCTAACAAAAAATCTGATTAAAAGAATCATTTTCAAGTTTTGGAACCGGGGTTACCCACCCCGTACAAAAACTGCGTTGTTTAGTTTATTAATTACTATAACTTATTAGTTGTAGACGACCTATCACCATATTTTTTGTAATCGATACGGAAAACGCCACAACCGTACTTAAGAATAACAAACACGACATGCCAGGCTTACTTATTAAAGTGTAAAGTTATTTATCGTTATCATATTCACCGATCCATATCAAGCCCACCGATATGTAACTAATATTCAAGTCTACAAGTGATATCCTCACTCTTTTCACAACAGGTAGGGAGAATACTAGTAACATTCACAACCTCTCCCAAAAACTAATCCTATTAAATTCAAAAATCTACAATCAAGAAAGTGATCGGAATACAATCTTACCATCTGCCATAATATAAATCCAATACCAGTCATAACTAAATAACAATTAACTAACAGCAAAGGCAAATGTTCAAGTAATGCGATAGATAGGGAAGTAATCCAAGCCCCACCCACAACATACTTTGCTTACCATTCTATTTACCAACCACAGGGCCTTTTTATTTATTTCTGTTGTTTAGCCTACGGTAATTACCGTTCAGATAATACTTCAGAGGATAAATGAGGATGATACGTATGAGTGTAAATGAAGTGTAGTCTTGTACATTCTCAGTTCGACCATTTCTGAGATGTGTGGTTAATTGAAACCCAACCACCAAAGAACACCGGTATCCACGATCTAGTATTCAAATCCGTGTAAAAAAAAAAACTAACTTTAGTAGGGCTTGACCGCTGGAACTTCCAAATCAGCTGATTTGGGAAGACGCGTTCACCACTAGACCAACCCGGTGGGTAACACCACAGGATCTGTACGTGCACTAAACACAATTTTACACTCAAACTGGCGCTTCTATTATCTTGAACCGTTTTATAACCAGAAGAAAGACTCGTGACATTTTGTAAAAAGTAAAAAATTAACGTACAACTTTTCCTTCTTTTATAAAATAATACATTAATTACCCGAAATCGATATAAACACCATTATAAAATTTAATTTTAAGAGAAATACGGTTTTTTTAAATAAAAATATATTTGAACCCATCGGGTTGGTCTACTGATGAGTCGTCGTAAATCAGCTGATTTCAAAGTTAAGAGTTCTCAGGTTCAAATCCTAATAAAGGTACCTGATTTTATTCGGTTTGAATGCTAGATCAAGGATGTTTTTTGGTGATTTGGTAAATTAACTACACATTTCAGGAATAGTCAGCCTAAGTTTGTTCAAGACTACACCTTTACCCGTACATATACATTACACTGATAAGTCGCTAATGACTTTAATTGTTGATACGACTACAAATAAAAGTATTTAAAAATATATATATTATATATGTGTGCGAGAGAGAGAGCGCGCGCGCGAACTTATTTTTTAATGAGGAAAAAATATCATTTTAAAAAATGGGCTAATATAAGCGTAATGTGATAAAATACTGTAGAACTTTTTTGTTCGTTTTTTTTTATACAAAAATTGTGTTAGCGTTTCCGAGAAAAAGGGAAAAAATAGATATTTCAAGATAACAAAAACGAAAATTTAAATATAGATTCATAAATCTGGAAAAATTGACGGCCTTTTAAAGAAGAAAAAACCTAACAAAAATATACACCTACACAAGTATAAAAGTTCTATTTTTTTCAGACTGTACAACGTGACAAATAATCTAAGAGTAATAATAAAAAAAACTAATTATTTATACATTATGTAAAATTTTAATAAAAATATTATCCGATAGACTGTATGTTAATAATCGTAACCTAACAACTGTGAGCGACCTGACATGAATTACAATTCACACCTGCAATTTGCATAGTTATTTTTCAAGAATAAACAAAACAATATCTCGTGTCAGGTATTCTAACAAAAGTACTTACTTCACAATCGAATATATCGTATGTCGATCAGTATGAAATACAGCCGTACAAGTATCTCTATTCATCACAGACTGGGCATCATACTCTTAGAGAAAGCATTACCGACTGTCCCTCTCAGTCCCTCTTCTACTTTAGGGACTTTTACATTTGTATTATTAGATAGCGTAAAGCAACGATTGAATGCACCCCTTTGTTTCATGAAATCTGGATTATATACAGCGATTCAATTCAGCAGGGATAACTGAACGTATTGTATTGTATTATAATCTTCTATTTTATTAAATGATGTTGATAAAAAATCCGGCAACAAAAAAGTTACAATATTTTCCTGGCATCGGTTATTTATTTTTATACAGTGGAAAAATAATGATACACGAAAAAAGTTGGAAAAATTCAAAATATCTAAATTTTTCAACTTTGATTGGCCCCTCCACTCTCTTTTTTTGGGCCGCTTGCAATACTACTATGGTTAGGAAGACAAAAAAAAATTCGGTTAAAAGATATCCAATAATTAAAACGATAGCATTTTTGAGGAAAGGAGAAGAATTTGGAGGCAAGATTTTATTGGTAAAATAAGAATGGACGCATGTACTGAACTTAATATAAACGGGGTTATGTTTACCAAATTTTCAGAAAGTTGACCACAAAACCTATCTACCCTATCTCCTGGAGATATTGACCACAAACTACAAACAAATGCCTCATATATAGGAGTTTCTGCGCCAAATTTCATAAAAATCGGTTAACCCAGTCAAAAATTATTAAGCTTCTAACACGCCAACACGTACGTACGAACATAAACCCCCACTTCTTTGTTTTTCGGGGTCCCTGGGTCACGAAACGTAAAGAAATGCAAAAAAAACCATAGCCAATTTTTTAACTGATTACCGTACTATGTTCTCGCAACATAGCTCTATGATCCCAAGAAAGTAAAAATAGGAAATGAATGCTTTGAAAAAAGGTATATTTACTATAGTAGAATATTATTGAGATAACAAATCGAAAGACGTCGACAATACCTCACACCAATTTAAGTTTTACCTTATTACTAAAACTTCAAACAAAATTAATAAAGGAAATTTTTATTCTTTATAGAAAGGATTATAATTATTTTTCCTACAACAGAAAGTTTAAATTTAATAAAGAAAAGAAATATATTCAACCGAAACGAGCAATTTATTTACAGTATATAAACATTATTAAGGACAACTCTACCGGTCTCACATTATATTTGGCTTTACCGATTGAATTTAAAATCACTCTTTTAACCTCCAGGACCACCGTTAGGTAGCGCTTCAGAGGATGAGATATGAATGATTTGTAGCGAGTGAAAATGCCGTGCCTGACCGGGATTCCACCCCGGGACCTCCGGATGAAAGGCCGAGACGCTACCATTCGCGCCACGGAGGCCGGCAAATTTAAACCTTAACCCTGTAATTGAAAATCTTACTTTATTCCCAAATAAAGTTTCTGTAACCTATACAAATTTATTTCATTACTGAAATTTTTCTTTGAATAACTAAAAAAGAAACGTATAATTTTTGATTACTTTTTAACTTAATACGAATTTCCGTCGTGCGGAATACAGAAAAAATTCTAAAAATAAACTCTATTAATTGCCTTACAACTAATGGTTTATGCCTTTCATCCGGTTTGGACCAATAGTCTTCTAGTACACAGTAATTTTTAAAGTAATATCTATTTCAGCAGATAAGGTTATTTTTTAGAATTTAAATATATAATTACGGATCAAGGGCACTCAATATATTTTTATCTATTACCCATTTAAAAATAAGTCAGCGATGTAATAGTGATTTTGTTTCTCATTATTATACATATTTTAGTCGGTTTAAAAAAAAATTCCGTTTTGAAATATCTGTTTTACTAATAAAATTACTGGTAAAACTTATAAAACGTCTTAACTAGTAGAGAAAAATAAATAAATTACGCAGGTAATAGCTTTTTCTTGCAAGTTTCATACGGATGAAGATTTCAGTACAGTTAAAAAAGATTTAAAAAATGTTCTAGTTTTTTAAATATAAATTTCGGCAAAAGAAATGAAATCATGTAGTTAAACAGAAAAATTAGTGAATAATAAAATAAGACTATCCTTGATTTTTTTCCTGGAATTATATTAAGATGTTAACTATCAGCAAATAAATGGCGCGATTAGTAATCTAATTATTTATTTTATACAAAATAAATCTTTCTCTGTAAAACGAAAAAGCACTTATAAATTCTAAAAAATTTATCGTAAATATTTAACTCTCTTACTATATTTTTAATTTATTGCCTGTTGTGTTAATAATTTCTATTGTTACGCAAAATTAAATTGCTTTAAAAACAATAAAATACTGATAACATTTACAGCTATCATTAATCAACGTTAACGATAATGCG
The DNA here is from genome assembly GCF_047948215.1 of Lycorma delicatula. Lineage (NCBI taxonomy): Eukaryota > Metazoa > Arthropoda > Insecta > Hemiptera > Fulgoridae > Lycorma > Lycorma delicatula. The sequence goes on from NC_134462.1 coordinate 111,605,725, forward strand.
AACAGCAAACAAATTATCGATAAAATGCTTGAAAATAAAATCGGGCAAAAGCGTAAAATAATTATTTTTTAGAATATAATATTTGTATATTTTAAATACTCTTATTTGATTGCATATTAATTAAATAAAAGAAAAATATTATCAAAATAAGAATGAAAAGCTATGAAATAATTTTTATTTTTAAATTTAAAAAAAAAAAATTGGGAAATTAAATATTTAATAATTAAATTGAAAAATATTATGTATTAAATATTCAAATATTACGTACAACGTAGCTGATTTTTTGATTTAACATTATATATATATATATTTATTTATTCATTTTACTGACAGTTAGTTATCCAATTTTCCCCAAAAATATATCATATTTGCCTAATTTTTCTAAGCTACTAAAAAAATGGCCCATCAAATTTTATAAGAAATACTTTCTGAATTCAGAAAATAGAAATAAAATTGAAAAACTTATCCAAAACAGCTTTTTTAAGTCTGACCAAGATAAATGTAAATATGAGACATATACAAGATAACCGAGTTATTCAGAATATCAATTTAAAAATCAGTTTTAAATTTTAAAAAAATGTACAAATAAAATAAATCTAAAGTAAAATTAAGTAACTTCCTCTTAGATGATTACTAAAGAAATTTGTAGCAGCAGCGTTTTTTATGAACCACGCCAAGTCATCGATCAATAACTTGTGCTCTCACCCAGGGTTATGATATCCTGATCGGTAAAAGCAGCTCAGTGGGGACTTTTTGAAACAATCCTTTAGTTTACTTATCTCGTTTCGCGATCCCTTTATATAACTTTTTTTTTTAATATTATATTATTACATTCAGTCAGTTTTTGATTATCGGTTCTGTTTTTTAACTATATTTTTTCCTCAGGGATGTTATATATGAGTTTTGATCAAATGGCCACAGTATTCATATTATATAAATGTGAACCTATGTATTATTTATTGTGTTCTTACAATTTATGTGCTTTGATGGAAGCGGCACTGCTTAAATAGCTGCATTTCGGTAGCTGTACGAACAACCCGTTCCCCACGACACTGAGTGGCTTATCAGATAAACCCGGGTTGCAAAGCTGCCGTGTAATCCTGTTCGATCTGCGTTCAATTCATTTAAATGAAATTCAAAGTTCATATTAAAAATTTAATTTTTCGCTGGGATGTAATTAACGAACTTCAAGAATGAACGCCATAGGTCTGACTGGATAGTATCGACAATTGAAAATTAATTTAAATTATATCTTTTAAAGTAGTAGTTATTCTCAAAATAAATATAAGACATTAACGAATGAAAAATAAGGAAGAAGTAATACGCAGCCCTTTAATTTAAATAGCAATTTTTTTTTAATTTATTTTCTTAATGTATACGTTGCAATCTGTTCAACTAGTGAACAATAAGCAACCCGCTACCACCACGGCGCACAACGAGATGAGGATGATATATATAAGTAAATGAGGTGTGATCTTGTCCATACTCGGACCGGCCATTCCGGAGACGTGTGGTTAATTGAATCCCAACCATGAAATAAATAATTAAAGTATAAAATCGAAATTCTTTCTCGAAAACACGATTATTGAGTTAAATAAAAATTATTTTGACAAATGAAAAATCGTACATATTTATAATTTAAATATACGTTTATACTACATTTTTGTATTTTATACAAATAAAATTATTATTATTAGAGTATAACTTTTTTTTTAACGGTAATGAAAACCATGTAATTTTTTTTTTAATATTTCTATTTGTAGTCGCATCAACAATTAAAGCCATTAGCGACTGAAGTGTAACTGTACCGCTAAAAGTGTAGTCTTTGACAGACTCAGGCCGACCATTCCTGGGACATGTGGTTAATTGAAACCCAAACACCAAAGAACACGACCTAGTTATCCAAACCCGTTAAATATATTTTTTTTATTACTTCAAATTAAATAAAAATATTAACTTCACGGGTAGAAAGAGGAATTTAAACTTATTAAAATATTTTTTTTTGGATAAATCTGTAGCTGAATTTTATAGAGAAACGTTTGTGACAGATTTTAAACATATTACGATGTCCAGGTCAAATTAATTTGATAACAGAGGGATGTGTAAAAGGAAAATATAGAGGAAGACAAATAATTTATATGGAATATACAAAATAATTGAAACGTAGAAAACATTTCAAGATTAAAAGATTAGCGCAGAACAAAAAGGATGGAGAGTGGTATTAAACACGTCAAATGATACACGATTTTAAAAAATCTACGAAAACGAGCGTCAGCTAACACAAAATAATCAAACGATTAAATAAATATATGTTATATATTTCTGATAGGTAAACAAAATACCAATAACTAAAATAAAAATAAAATGATTAAAACGTCATACAAAACCTTTTGATAAACATAGAAATTAACTTTAAAAGCATTTTCTTTTCTTAAGTTGGGACCCAACATATGGAACGAAAATCATTATTTTTAAAGGTACGCGGGAATAATACCTTACATGATTCTGTTTAAGTTACTGTTTAAGGTTTGAATAGTTACTTTTTGGTTTTCAGTTAATGACACTAATAGTAAGTGGCAGGCAGGAAGAGAGAAAAACACGCCTACCAAATGAAATTGAGCGTACAACAACATGTTATTAGGAAAGTGTAAAAAAAACAAACAAAAACGGTTGATATAAAGTATTTTCCAAAAATAACTTTTAAACGAACACTGAATTCATGATAAGTTTTAATCAAACAAAATTTGAAAGTGGAATATTTATATGACCACAGTTTTTCTGTAGAAAGCTAGTGACAAAACAATGAAGTCTGTGATAAATAATTTCATGATCCGGACTATAGAGTTAAAATAGAGACAAGTATTTTTTTTTAAATATTTTATTTTTATGGCCCATCAAATGATTGGTATGAATCATTTGTATCACGTATAATTATTTGTAACTTGCACGACAATGTACCCAAAAAGTATTATTACTTTTTATATAGAAATAAATTTCCTTCTGATTGTAATTCTTTAATTATTGGGATATAATTAACGGCATTGTTTTATAATTCCGGTAGGAAACTGGACAAAACCAATCGATAAAGCGTAAAAATTTGGCTTGTAGCCAAGCTGTAGGCCAGTTTAACTGTAAAAAAAGAAATAATAATAATAATTTACAAAAACAAACAACTCATTCCAGTTGTATGCCAACAAAGATTAAATTAAATTATCTTTGAACTTTACCAACAAAGCTGTAGCAAATTTCCGTTCAGAATAATAATTCAAAATAACCCATTTTCAATCAATTTTACAACCAAACCGGCAGTATTGAACTTTATAAATGATAAAGCCAAAACTGAAGCCTTTTTCGAAAAGTAATTAATATAACACAGAAATTAGATTTATCCAATGATAAATAAAAGTCGATTTCGATTAATCTAACCAAATTTTTATTTTTACATACTTATATTTCAATTTAAACAGTTTTACTGTTAAGCTGAATCGACAGTAGTGATTTTTAACATGACTTGAATGTAGTATTACGAAATTCAAAAATACATTAAGATTTTTTATTTGGATAATTCGTTTTTACAACAGTATACAATTTGTAAATATGAAGATGATTTCGTCATATTGAAAATTTCCATTTCTTTTTTACAAATGTTAGTGTTAGACATGGTTGTCTAAAAAAAAAAAAAACTGTTACATTCATATATAATCAGTAATTGAAATGTGATATTAGCTGTACAAATACAAAGAATAAAAAAATATTAATGAGATGTGTAAAAATGTAAGGGAAGACTGGAAAAATGGCAGGAGATTCTATTATTACTGTAAAGATTTCGGTTTAGTTACCTATATAAGAAACGGGAAATACTTCTAAAAATAAATGCTAGAATGCCTATTCACGTTATGAAATATACATTATATTAATTACAATATTTAATATTAATTTTTCGTTAAAAAATTAAATCGGACAGAACAAACACAATTACGGTAACATGTTATGATATATGGAGTCATCTTCTTTTTTTTTTTTAAATTCAGAACAGTAAAAATGAATTCTCATAGATCAATAATTACGTAAACCGACGTTCTGTTAATCGTAATTCATGATTACAAAAATTAAAAAATATAACGTAATAAACAAGAAGCAAGGCAACTTAAAACAAACTAATATGGTTTCAATATAATTAAAAATGAATGTACTAAACTGGTAAGTAAAAAGGTTGAACCAAATTAAAAAAATAAATAAATATTTTATAGCATGCGGTGAACAGTTACTCACGTTTGAGATATATAAATATTTAACTGCACAAATTTATTATTATAAGGTGCTATTAAAACCATATTATTTATTTATTTAGGAAACGTTTAAAAAATATATATATCGACTAAATTTGGACAAAGCCAATGCATTCCTTCCTACATTATTATTTATCAATACGTCATTATTATTCAAGAACATTCTGAATCATAAAAACAAACACGCAATTGCGTATCGACGCAATTCTAAAGATGACACGGCAAATTTATAATCTGACCTTGAAAAAATTTTGGTACTATTTCATTTACAAAATAAGAGATTTATTACTGGTATTTTCAGTTTGTATAAAATAAACAATGAATGGGTCAGAGTATAAAAACGTGTTAAACAGGAAAACTTACGGTTTGTAAATAGACAACAAAACAAAAACTCAAAAAAGTTCAAAAATTTGTAAAACAAAGAAAATTGGAAGGTACTCATATAACAATCCATTATATCACACGGTTATTAGACGTATTCACGGGCAAATACTGAAATTAATGTAGTATGGAAATAGATTTGTTGATTATACTCTCTATATGTAAAAAAATAACCATTAAGACATTAGTTAGCCCCAAAATACATAAGCGATTAATGTAATTCAATGTTTTTAAATAATCCTGAGACTTAAAAATTAAAATTAGATATCCCAAATTTAAATACTAGATTTATCGCGCAATAAATTTATATTCGTAATTAATTTTAAATTAGTGATACTTCAGATAATATCGGTCGTATTCGATTAGTGAACAAAGGTAAAGGTTTTATTTTCGTCCCATCAGAACGTAAAAAATTTTTATTTCGATTAAAAATTCAAAATTAGTTACCATGAGATTAATTATAAAATGTTAACGTTTGATATTTAATTTAAAAAAAATATATATTTATCTATTAATGGGAATTCAACGTTAAACCCGTCAAAGTATGAACAAGTGAAACTGCGACGTAATAAATAATTCACGTAAAAATCATACACGACCACAATTTTTAAGTTGAGTCGCTTGGAAACAAGATAACGCGTAAAAGAGGGGACCAACGAATATTTAAGACGCGGACCGACGACCGGAGGAGAAACACCAGCTGAATGACGTACCACCCCCTCCTGTTGAAATTCCCCTCAGAACAATGACGATGCTTTGAAAATAAGTTTCAACAAGGATATGACATCACGTGTTAACAATAAAATGAGTTTTTATTTTTTCTTTCAATACCTTTTGGTAGTTTTTAATGTATTATTTTAATAAAAACTTACTTATTAACCTACCAGTTATTTGTACTTGATGCATTCATTTGTACTGTTGCGAATAAAAGTGTGCTAATAAAGCAAAAAACTATATATGCTTATAGCTTTACTTGTCTCGTTATGAACAGAGATCTCAAACGCAGTCGCTTTGTTGCATTCTCCACCGTTTCCCGACTCCACTCCCCTCACCACTCCTCGACCAGTTTCTATTTTCACCCCACCACGCGACCTACAACCCACAGTTTCTGAAAATAAATCTAAGGCACGTCGTTGATTTCTCTTGTTTAATAAATTTTTTGGGTAACGAAGATGAGCGTTATCTGACAATTCATTCTAATTTATTACGAGATGCACCGTAATACATTTATTTTAAAATTCTTATTTCTTTCAACGAGTAAAACCGAACACAACTTTCATTCATTAAATGCACTACTGCCGTTAAATTTCAGTTATCAAAGAATTATTAACGAAAGAAAACTGTTCATAAAAACAAATAAAAATTGCCTATCAAACAAAAAAGTAAATAGAAAACATGGCGTAGACCCGATTACGTAAAAAAAAGTGATTGTATTCACGTTCGGTTACACGTGTGACAATTATTTTATTAACATAAAATATTAATAGTAATAAAATTGTGAAATGACATTTTTATAAATCCTCCTACCTGGTAAAAAAACAGTTTCTTTTAAAAAGTAAATTCATTTTTTCATTGCTAATTAAGATTTTTTTTCAAATTCTGACGCAAGAATTAATGACGATCTTGCGCGTACACTCACACTAACAATGGCTGCCGACATTGCAAACAAGCTTCAGTTCACGTAAACCAAAGCCTTCAAGTGATTTTCGCAATAAGATACATAACTTGAAAAATAAACAGATACATAAAAATCCTAATATTATCACACCCATCACCACATGCAATTTAATGATAGTTCACATATTTTTCGCAAGGCATTGTACAGTTTAAAGAAATCAATACCATACCTCGCCATTATGCAATAAATTATTGTTTAATTATAAATCTATCATTCAAGTAATTAATTTAAAGTGCACGACTGATAGAATGAATATTTATAAAATATTTCGATATAATGAGCATGCTTTTTACTTAATCTAATAATTATTCTAATTAAAAAATAAATAACATGGATTACTAATTACTATACCATACTAAAAATAAATATCTTAAAATGTTAACCCAGAGATCACCCCTTAATAAACCATAATAATTCATGTGTTTTCTTTATTTTCTTTTTACCGCACCTTGTTTTATCATCGTTCATAGTGTTTGAGGAGCCCCCAACTGCTAAGGGAGGCGTACGAAGAAGGGTCTCACTTTTTAGGGCCATAATTCCGGTTCATGTATGATCTTATTTTTTCAACGACTCGAATTTTGCTAGCACTAAGTTTATTTACACTTCGTTTTAGTTAAGGATTTAATATAATAAAGATAAAATATAATGGATTTAATTTATCATTAATTAAATACTACGCATTTTAATTGTTAAGTAAACCTTCTCGGTTTTAGGAGTGGTCCTACATCTGATGACAACAGCAAATAGTTGTAAAAAAATTCCAAAACGGTAAGTCAAATACACAAAAGAAGCTATGAACGCAATTGCTCTTGTTGCAACTCCAAATGAAATTGATGGCGACTTCGGCTGGTTATTACGTAGAAAGTAGATGTCGTTTCGGTTTGTTCCGAATAAAATTCCACGAAGCAACTATGGTGGGGCAGCCGAAGGAAGGGTAAACACGTTACTGTTCTATTGACCTCGATAAAACTTCCATATCTTCTCGCTAGATAGTGCCACTAGGTAGTGTTAATAAACTGCTTTGATGATGCTGTTTATTACCGCCCGTTTTGTAAAAGTTTTAAATTCAGTTTATTAATTGAAATATTATTTTTACTGTACACAAAATCTGTCTGTAAAATAAACCAAAACATTATCATCTGTCATTAGCATTTCAACAAATATCTTTAATGTAACTGGAATTAATTTAAAGACAGAAGGTATTATATAATATATTATGTTATATGGTACAAACATAAATATTTTTAGTTACAAAACACCTATTTTTAAAGTAGAAATTTAAAACTCACTACAAATATGTGAAACTCTGTTTCCAGATTTACCAAAATGCTGCTAATCATTTGTCATGCTGATTAATGTAAATAAAATGGTTACAGTTATAATAAAAATATGTTAGAATTGTACTCCGTTTATTTTACCAACAGCTGCAGTCATAAATAATTTTGTAACTTTAATTATAGAAAGTTTTGTAAATTTAACCTAAACATAACTATAAAAATATTGATTATTGATGTAAGCACTCAATTCACAAATTTTATAATATTGAAAAAATAATGTATAGTCTTTGCAAGGCATTTTCTATGTAATAAAAAAACAATAAATGAATTAAGAGAACATAATGTTCAATTTACTGATAATTAAACATTATTATTTTGAGTAGAAGAATAAATTTGGTTAAGTAACACTACTTTATCTGCTTTGATTGACCTCCTTCCAACTACTTACCACCTTTTTCTTTGTGGTCAGTGAAAACTACTGAGCATGCACAATTTATACTGTTATTTAACAATTATCTGATAAATTTGTTGTTTATTCTTCTTTTTGGTTAAAATTTAGATGTTCTGTCATGTAAAACAATTTTGAATTCCCAAAATTCAAAAAACGCTTCTAAAATTTTAAATGATATTCAGAGTATATTAGTTGGAAAGACTGATTCAATTTAACTAATCTACTGAGTGTTGCATGAAATGATCCAGTTTTGGCTAATAATTATTAATGTTTTATATTGGCAAAAGTGACATTTTTAATGAAATGAAAAGTTGATGCTACACAAAGATGGTTTTGAGCACATTTTCAAACTTGGTGATTGCTTTCATTTAAAACAGTACGTAGACTTTACGAAAAATTTTATAGTGATTTTAGTATTTGAGAGTAGTGCAAATGGCCTGCTAATGTTCATTTTCCACAGAACGTTGAAGCTGTCAGGGCAGCATTGCTGAGGAACTCGGGCAATTCAACAAGAAAAGCAGCAGCACAACTTGGGATTTCTAGGTGATCTGAGCAACAAATTTTAAAAACTGATTTGCATTTGTAGCTGTAAAAAATAAGTGTTCCCTAAATTAATGGCTGACAACAAACGTAAAAGAATGGTATTCACTGAACGGGCTGTGAACAAAGACATATTGTTGAACAATGTTTGGTTTTCAGATGAGGCACATTTTCATCTAGACGGGGTTGTTAATTAACAAAATGTGCATTTTTGAGCTTCCGAAAATCCACATGTGTTTCATGAAGCCGTGTATCACGCTCCAAGAATTACGGTTTGAGCTGCTATCTCACGGGGTTATTACCCCGTAACTTGATAGTATGGCCTTATTAGGCCATTATTTTTTGAACAGATGAATAGTGAACGTTATTTAAACATGCTGCATAATAATTTTGTTCCTCAGCTTCTTGTAAATGGGTTTCAATTTGAAAATGAGTAGTTCACGCAGGATGCAGCCAGACCACACACAGCTAATGTTGTTTTACACTTTTTGCATTAGACTTTTAATGCAAATGTCATTTCAACCCGATCTCCTAATCGTTAGCTTGTGGACAGAACTGGCCTCCAAACAGCACTGATTTGAATCTGTATGATTATTTTCTTTGGAGATTTCTAAAGAAAAGATTTTCCCTAAACATCCTCTCACAGTGATGAACTGCCAGTGCTGATCATTGAGGCATGCATTGAGATAACCAAGGATAGGTGTTGTCAAGTTATTAACAACATAGGAGTTTGTGTTGAAGAAGTTGCTAGATGTGATGGTGGTGTTATTGAACAACTGATAAGCAGAACATAATCTCCAGGCATATAGTGAACACGTATTTTACTTTTTTGTATTGCGATTCAAATAAATATTTTTTAACGAAACCAAATGTTAGATAATTTTGTGCGCCACTCTATATATACAAATAACAAAAGTTACCTATTAACATCCTAAAATAGCAAGGTTAATGTAAACGTGGCAGTTTATAAAAAAGTTTTTTCAAATCTATCGATATATCATTAGTTATAAAATAATTAAGTTAAACTGCCATTAAAATTACAACTATCATTCTTAGATGTAATAATTGTAATGCATCATCTGATAATAAAATATTC